>NW_023425449.1:14854251-15526751 GCF_014108245.1 Pipistrellus kuhlii
CCCACCATTTCACCTACAGGCTAGTGTGGTATAGGCACTCAGAACTCTGAGAATTGTGATTGGTAAAGGAAAAACTCCATCTACCATTGTAACAAAAGTAACAATGGGATGAATCCCTTCCTAGATCAACTTGTCATTTTCTCATCTGATGATATTGTGGGAGATCTCCAATAAATGGAAATCTCCTGTTATCCACTTCTGATCCCTGACAGCTGCAGTATAATGCATTGCTACTGCTGAAAGAAGTAGCTTGGATTGTTTTATATAAGAGACAGAGAAAGGAAAATGTTCTATTATACATTTTAAATGGAATCCTCTCTGTCTTTAATGTGAATAGATGAATAAGGTGTCTACAGAGTGAGTACAGTAGTATATGATGTTAGTTTAAAAATAAATATGTGGCTGGGACCGGTTTGGCTCAGTGGATAGAGCGTCAGCTTGGGGACTGAGGGGTCCCGGGTTTGGTTCTGGTCAGGGGCATGTGCCTTGGTTGCGGGCATGTCCCCAGTGGGGGGTGTGCAGGAGGCAGCTGATCGATGACTCTCTCTCATCGATGTTTCTGGCTCTCTCTCTCTCTCTCCCTTCCTCTCTGTACAAAATCAATAAAATATATTTTAATAAATAAAAATAAATATGTGAAGCTTCTCTGAAATAAGTAATATAGACTCAATAATGATCTGTTTTGAATGCTACATATCCTTTCCAATATATAGATATTCGTTATCATAAATAGGCAGAAAATGTAACTAAAAGTAAAGTCACCTGCATTTTAGGTCAATAGAGGATTTAAGCAGGGAAGTCACACTGTAATCAAGTATTAAATAAAGAACATATTGACATTGCTTTCAATAGCCCTCATCTATCAGTCTAGAAACAGCAGTATATTTTATGCCTATATGTCTTTCTGGGCATGAATAATTTCCAGGGAGATTAATTCTGTTACTGAGTTTTGTTGATTAAAAAAAAAAAAGAAAAGAAATGTCACAACCATAAGGAAAACCTCAGTTATTTCTTCCTTGAAAATGGAAGGCATCCATTTATTTGAAAAAGTGTAATGTCATGTGACTTATTTAGGACTTGTAGGCACATGTGGTTAATACTGGAGGAGCCCAGAGTTCATAGCACAAAGGTTTTCAAATTCTACTCCTTGCAGTCCTGGGCTCTTCCCCCCAGTTCTGGTTAAACAGGATGGGGCTTGTGATAGTTCACTTGAAAAACAGAATTTTGATACTAAAAATTGCTAGACAGTCACTGTACCCCTCATTTTACTACTAATTGTAGGGTTCCATGAGGCAAATAGAGGTAGGCCTCACCACCTTTCTACTCAGAGTGCCTTCTTCTCTGTAGAATTTTTGGGAACCACTCCTGTTTGAAAATGTTTATAATTTTGTTGTTGTTGTTATTGTTCTGTTTTTTAAAGTTTTATAGCTAACATCCAAGTTTAGGTCTAACTTTTATATAAGACTATTAGTTGTTTCAGAGACTAGAATTACTTGACTATTTTGATGAATTTGATTAGTCAGGCAAGTTTGAAAGGAATAAAAAATGTATCATAAAAGAACAAGAGAGGAAAAGAAGGAAAGAAAGAGAAAAAGAAGGAAGCAAGAGGGAGAGAAGGAAAAAAGATAACTATTGATCTTGATCAATATGGCTACATTTGAGGCTGATGACCTCAAGTCTATTTTTTTATATTAAGCCATTACAATTTGAAACGTACTTTTACCTAATACCAGATCATATAGAAAATAAATATTTGATATTAACTGCTTATATGGATTGTGATTATTTTACTTTTAAATTCCATGCATCCTCTCTTATGTATATGATGGCATTTAATAAATGGAATGGCAGGTGGTTCTGATAGAAAAAATATGAAAAGCTTTTATCAAATCAAAGATATGTCATCCAGGTTGGGCTTTTTCAACAAAGAGAATATATCTCAAGCAAGAGTAAAACAAACAAAAAAAGTAAGCGGAAATAAAATCATCCCAGAATATCAAGCTGTTGTTTTTTATATTTATGAATAAAGACAGTCAGTTCTGCTGAATAAGGGAGAGATATTAACTTGCTCTGCAAATCAAATAACCTAATTTGTGCTTATTATTATTCCTTTCAATTTAAGTTAATGACATTTCTTTACTTTTTTGTTCCCAAATATTACAAGTTCCTTAAGACAAGAGATTTACCTCTTACTTTTTTATTTTTGCAACTAATAACGCCAATAGACATCATGGTAGATGTGCTGTTAGTATTTATTTAATGAATAAATGCATGAATAAATAAATATTAATGACTCCAAGCACAGAGCTTCTGGGTTACTGGTACTTTCTGGGTTTCTCTCTAAGTCTGTTCAGAATATTCTCACTTCAAAGTAACCTGGTGGCAAAAGTAGAATTATAAATTTAGAGTTCTTTCTCACTGCTTTCTACACCATTTTAGTGACTTCCAAACACTACTGAAAACCAGATTCACATTTATTCTAAGTCCTTTTTAATGGTACAGAGGGGTAAAATTCTAACTCAAAATGAGTATGTTGGTGATTTCCCTTACACATCTTCCCTTTAAGTTAAAAATCAAAACATGTAGGTACAAGCACACAAGTACAGATATACACATACATGAGAATAAGGACAGCATTTAACCTTTTAAAGTTCTTGACAGATTATTTACTTTTAGAGAAAAATCATAATAGACATTACTTAAAGCAATTACAATATGCCAAACACTATATAAAGCACTTACATATATTGCTTGATCATCACAACATTCTTCTGAAACCAGTTCCACCATTATCCCCATTACATGGTTGAGGAAATTGGTGTGCAAAGAAGTTAAGAAGTAGCATAAGCTCTTCTTGGAAAGACTTGTTTTCAAACCCAATTCTATCTGATGCTATACATGTCAATGCAGTCTCACTCCTTTTTGCATATCATCTACAATAGCATGCATCTAAGGGTCTGGCACAGAGTAGCAAAAAAAGGAAGGTCCTAGACTGACTATAACTGTTTGTAAATACCTTATTTCAAAACAGAGCTTTGCTTTTTGCTTTATCCTAACTATCAGGCTTCAGTGACTTCCTGACACCATAAAAACAAGATTCATGTGCCTTTCAAAAGTCCCCAGTTGCCCATTGAATGGAAGCCCAGATAATCGGGTGCTCATCTCTTTGCTTATACGTTCTTTAGATAGCAGGCCCCTTCTTTTCTAGTAGGTAATTCACGGTAGGTTCCTTTGAAGGAGTCGTCTCTTTTTAATTTACAAATTTAAAAAGACCAGTGAAGTGCGAGAGCAAAATGGATATAAAAATACAAGAACATATGCAGAGGGTGTTGAAAAGAGTCAGACAATACAGTGTTTCTCAGCATGAGGGCTGCTCTCTCGCATTACTACTTGGGACATCTGTGCCTGCATCAAGCTGTCTCAGAGAAAGGCTTCGGGCCAAACCACCACGCAGACCTCGTCCTCCTCACAGAGCCGTGGCAATGCTGCTATTCAGAAGCACCTGCCTACATATACAATTTGCTCGCTGATGCTGCAGGGAAGCACCAGAATGATGCACTGTCTCCGTCTAATAACACCTTTGCGGTCTCTACACCACAGGGGCTCAGCAAGGCTCTTTTCATCTCCTTGCCCTCTGTAGGAAGTAAGAGCTATGATTTCTCTTCCTCTCACAAATTAAATTGTATTACCAGTTAGCAATGGGGCAGTACCAGCAGAATAAAAATTAATGACAGAAGCAGACAGATGAATTCCGGTGTCCTTAGCTGTGTTGGAGGCAGAGGTTTTATTTCAAAAGCAATAACTCAGTGAGGGATGAGCCCCAGTATGCTGCAAGCACCCTGGTGTTGCTCATTGAGTCTAAAGCCAGGAACAGCACAGAGCGGGCATATTTGCTAACAGCCAACTTTGCTTAGGTGGATCCATCAGCAACCAAGCCATCCATGCCTCCCTTGTTCCTTTGCCAATCCGTACAGTTGCTCTCCTTCTGCACATATAGGGTTGCACCTGTGCTTTGATAAATAATTGCCTTAAAATGAGGTGTTGCAATCATCTATTCAAATATTCCTAGGCACAACCAGTAGGGTTTGCTTTCAGATTATTAAATTCAAGCTCATCAGGCAGGCACATAAATGACATTTAAATGAGGGATGTTGTGAGAAGTGTTTTCAAATTGTAGGAATCCTACTGCTTGATTCTGATAAGAAGATGCAATAAAAGATTGGATAATACCTTTGGGATTCATAAATTATGAATGTAGTCTTCTGGTGATGCCACGGTCCGTATGTTGCTCTCCATCTTGCAATTGCCAGTGTCATCATCACAATCTTAATTTACAATAGACACTAAACTAGCTTTTCCCAAAGTATACTTCTTGGAAGATTAATACTGATATTTGGATTCTATGGAGACATGCTACCAAGAAATGTTCCTGTGAATCTGTAGGAACAAAATATACTCTGTATTGTGTTTCAAAATTATTTGATTAGGAATCCCTCTTTTACAAAATATCTTGAAGGGTAAATACCCCATTATAATTATCATGTGTGGGAAGAGTGAAAGCAAATGATAGCATATCATATGTTCATGATAGAGTATGGGAGAGAAAAAAGCACAACCTTTATCCTGTTTCAGCATTATCTTTCCCCTGTACACCGATCTCCATCATAGTTTCATTAGGTCATGTATTATAGCAAAAATAGCAAAGACTGAGTCTATGTTGTCTACTCTTGAATTTTCAGTGTTAGGCACATAGAAGGTGTTCAGTAGATAAAAGCTTGCTGAATAAGTGAGTGAAGAAATCAATGAATCATTGAGTCAGTGAATGAATGAATGAATGAGTCTGCATATACCTCTTTATGAGAGTGGGTACCCATGATAATGCACTGTCTTTTTCAAAAGTAAGTAAGCAGTATTGGAACAGATGTTTCTAAGTCACCCCTGTGGCTCTGACTTCCTCTCTCTAACTTGTAAATAATGAAATCACATGCATGTTTCAAAATGTCAGCCTCTGTTGCTGGCTGTGTTGTTGCCTTGGCAACACAGACTATGACATTATAAGCTATGGTCTCGGCTGCGGCAGCTATTTGAGTTACCATGCAGAGTTTCACAATGAGATGTTCTCATTACGGATCCCTAACTGTGCTCGGGTCCAACCCTTGATGTGCAGGTACCTATGAGAATAAAGTTTACCTTCTGGTAATTCCCTTTATTATTCAGGGTACAGTATTCCAGCTGCTAAATAATTATTTTTACCCTCCTCCCTCGTTTGCTTCAATTATGTTCACAGTAGATGGCATATTGTTTAGGGAATATTGATGATCAGACTGGGATTTTCCAGACTGGAAGAACATCAGAGGAACAAATATATGCTTGCCCACTTTTATTATTGCTAAGTGAAGGCAAACATTTAAAATAATTACCCATTTTCCTAGTCTTATTCCAAGAATGGACATTTTGTTTCCCCCAAAGTAGGAAGGACGCTTTTAAATAAGAGACGCTGTTAAATGTGAAGAGCCCTATAAAATCAATCATGTCTTTATTAGACTGCTAAGCATTTCATCTTGGACATACATTATTTCCCAACACATATTTGAAAACCTCTTCTCAGGGGACAGTAGGACAATAAGAGTGAATATAACATGTGGGAAGGTTTGTTCTAGAAAAGGCCAATGATTTTGAGAGACTAAAGTTCTGTCCTGTCAGAGACAGCTTGGCTCACCTGGCCATGCCAGTCTCCAGCGTGTAGTGTTGGACCTCACAGGCATGAACCCTGTCCACCCTCCTCCAGCTGCCAGTCCAGCTCTGCACTCCCCACTCAGCATACCGCTTCACTTCCTCTCTCTTGAGAAAATCAAAGCCACATGTCTCCCGATTCCATAAATTCAAGTGTTCTGAATCCCTGCCATCGTCTTAGAAGCTATGGTCTTCTATTATTTTCAACCCTGTGAATATCTAAACTCTGCCTCTTCACTGACACCTGTGCTTTAGCCTTCACATTCCCCTTGCTCATTGCTCTTTTGCAAAGTACCAAATCTGCTTTATTTTGAGTCATATTAGTTATGCATGTAATTGCTATAGCCCAAAAGAAGGAGTCAACTCCATTGCATTTCCCACTGACATCCTCATGGATCTTAAAGAAGGCTTAGGACTCTTCCCATTCCCTCTCTTAAGGTGCAAGCAGATCAGGTAAGCTCTTCCTACTGTGCTGCCCTCACTGTGAGTCTGTGCCTCTCTGTTCCAGCTCCTCCGCTTACCACAGATGAGGTAGATCAGGTCACACTAGTGCCTGTAGACCTGATTGTGTGTGGAGGAGATCAAAGACCCATTATGTTTTCCAATCCAGCCATTTCCAGCGAGCCCTGACTAAAGGTTCACTGTGATTCCCCCATCTTGCTTCCTGTTCTTTGCTTACAATGACTGCCAGAATCTTGGAGAGTTGGAGTTAGGTGGTGAGATTAAAACCTAGCCAACTCCACACTTCTAACAGTTCACACCCCTCAACTCCACCTCCTTCTATATGTACCCTCTGCAATCTGGTTTCCACCCACAGGACAACCCCACCACTCTGGCAAAATTCACTAGTATCTTTGATAATTGTCAAACCCAATAACATGTGTCAATTCTGTAATTTTTTTTTTTTTTTTTTACATCTTGAAAAGCTTGAATTTTTAAAAAGCAAAATGTAAAATCCTTTATATCTTGAAGTCTTGAAGTATTTTTGGCTCTTAGTTTATTCTTCCTTGTTTAGATGTTTTGGACCATTTTCTTTTTGAAAGTCCTCCCTGAGTCATTTCTTCCATAGAAAACACTCTTTCTTATATGAACCTTTGTTGATCTCACTAGTTCTTCACAGCTTCCCTCACGATCTCTTTCAGTATTACCATTCTTTTAGGTTCTGATCTTGACCTTCTTTTTTTCTTTTTTATTGTTTAAAGTATTACACATGTCTCCTTTTCCCCCAGCTGACCCCTCCCTGGCCACTCCTTCACCCCAGGACAAGCTGCCGCCACCCCAGTGTTTGTGTCCATTATTTATGCTAATGCCCATGCATACAAGTCCTTTGGTTGATCTCTTACCTGACCCCCTCCCCATACCTGCCTTCCTTCTGAGGTTAGACAGTCTGGTATTTCTTTGTCTCTGGATCTATTTTTGTTTATCAGTTTCTGTTGTTCCCTATATCCCACATATGAATGAGATCATGTGATATTTTATCTTTCTCTGACTGGTTGGTTTATTTCACTTAGCATAATGCTCTCTAAGTCCATCTGTGCTGTTGCAAATGGTAAAAGTTCCTTCTTTTTTATAGAAGCGTAGTATTCTGTTATGTTGATGTACCACAGTTTTTTAAGCCACTCATCTGCTGATGGGCATTTAGGCTGTTTCCAAATCTTAGCTATTGTAAATTATGCTGTTATGAATATTGGGGTGCATATATCCTTTCTGATTGGTGATTCTGATTTTTTGGGCTATATTTTTAGAAGTGGGATTACTGGATCAAATGGGAGTTCCATTTTTAACTTTTTGAGGAAACGCCATAATGTTCTCCACAGTGGCTGCACCAGTCTACATTCCCACCAGCAGTCCACAAGGTTCCATTTTTCTCCATATCCTCACCAGCCCTTGTTGTTTGTTGATTTGTTGATGATAAACATTCTAAAGGTCTGAGATATGGCAATATCACCCTGAATGTACCTGATCTCACCTGACCCTCTTCTAATCTGTCTTCTATCACTACTTCTATCACTAGGCCAATTTTTAAATCTACATATTCATCTCAGGTCTATTCTCTGACTACCAGGCCCCTATACCTTTCTGCATGTTCAACTGTCCATCTAGATAGCTGATGAGTACCCAGAGCTCTGCACATTCAAAAGTAAAACTATCATCCATCATGACCACCTGAGGAGCTCTGATAATCTGCTGTTCCCCAAAGAAACTGCTAAAAAGTATTTTTTCAAAACAACTATTTACAGCCTGTGGACACACACACATACACATACACACACTAAATGAAAAAAGATACACATAGAAACTTGTACATAAATGTTTATAGCCATTTGTATTATTATTCATAATAGCAAAAACAGTGAAAACAAACCAAATGGCCATCAATAAGCGAATAGATAAACAAAATCTGATAAGTTCATACAAGGAACTATTATTTATCCATAAAAAAGTAAAGAAGTACTGATACATGACACAACATGGATGGACCTTAAAATATTATGTGAAATGAGAGAAGCTACTCACAAAAGACCATACACTATATGATCCCATTCATATAAAAACCTAGAGTATATAGAGACAGAATGTAGATTAGATGTTGCTTAGGGCTAAAGAGGGAGAAATAGAGTTACAGGGAGGTGATATATATAAGTTATGAGGCTTCTTTTTTCTTTTTGACAAAAAATATTAAAAATTGACTGTAGCAATGGCTGTACATATATTTAAATATACTAAAAACCATTGAATTGTGTACTTTATTAATTTCTTTTAATTTTTTTTTATTAATTTTTAGAGAGAAAGGGAAGGAGATGGATAGAAAGGTAGAAACATTGACAAGAGACACCATGTCAGAGAGACAGGAATCCTTAGATTTTCAAATATAAAAGCTATATATTTTTTTTATTCCCCAAGGATTAGGTGCTGCAGCTCATTCTGAAGGGTCAAAAATGTTCGTGTCTGCACACACGTGCACAATCACTGTAGGCAAGCCATGGTTAGCCTCTGCAAAACCAACGTTTTGCCAGGTCAGTATAGAAACAAAGGGATTTAAATGATCTGAAAAAGTCTCTCAGATAGGTGACAGGAACCACTCTCCCCGGCGATAGGGACAGTCTGTCAAGGAGAGACAGTTCCTCAGTTCACCCACCGGGACTGTTTCCCCTCATGGAGAAAGGTGTTTTTTTTTGTTTTGTTTTAAAAACTCCATCTTTCTGTCTGGCAATATATAGCACTTTCACATATAGAAGACAGCATATGATTGAATTGAATCTGTTTTAATCTGAAAATAACAACTAATTGGGGTTAGTCCAGCATCATATTTCCTGTATCTGATTATCATAGTTTGCAGCTTGCTTTGGTTACAAAGCAGACATGTGGGTCTGGTACAAGGAGATGTTAGCATTATCTGTTTCCTCAGTCCCTAAAATGCACTTTACTATCTATTCCAATATATAATCTGACCTGCACTCTTATCAAAACCTAGACACATCATTTGCTTTTTATAGAACAAAGAAAACAAATGTACTTAAATAGTTATAAGCATGTACTTGCAAAGATTATTCATATTTAAACCTCCATTGCTTCATTAATAGGCAACTCCATAAAAAAATATTTTGTTAAGGACTTACCCAAGCATCTAATATCTGCATATGATTTTTAATTATCTGTTTGTCCTTATCCATAGTAGAACATTCTTAGTCTAAGGAAGCTCTACCACCAATGATCAGAAAAGACAAATCACTTATACCCAGGATGAACAATTGATACAGTGAAGAATGATTGGCCAAATACCGCATGATTTCAATAGGTGACTATCCCAAGAGAAAATATTATATTCTCTAGTCCCTGCCCTCCTCAAATGATCGTTTAGACTAATATTGCAGGAGAAAGGAAAGTGAGACGAAACAGATCAATCTTTTGGCAAGATGTGATGGAAAGTTACAAATAAATAGGATTGAAAGCATAAAATGCATTCAGTCGGGTTAGAACTGGCTTATCTTCAAAATAGAATCAGCAGCTAAAAGAGAAATGTACCACTTTTGTTCTATTCTGCTGACACTTAGTCAGGCCTATACATTCCAGGATGCCCAAATCAGCGAAACCAATGGAATGCTAGAATTTGCTATTTTATAATGACATGTCTGTGCCCATGATCACTATTGTGAGAGTATAAACTGATGCGCTGTGTGTGTGTGTGTGTGTATGTGTGTGTGTGTGTGTGTGTGTGTGTGTGTGTTTAGCCTACAGTTTAAGAATCACCAATTTAGGCATTTTCTCAAACATCAGGGTGAACACAAAATCGGCTAGGAGAAAGAACAAATTTCATTGAAATTAATTGAGTAGGATATAGTAAAATACAGAATCATGTAAAGGTTCTGTAAATACAGAGCAGGTCAAATTCTTCCCATCTTTGGCAATTGTTGCTTTACATAGTTGCCTTCCTGTGATTAAATAACATGTTCTGATTATTTCCAAATAAAAAGGAATCTCAAGCAAAAAGAAAGCATAACTGTTTACTTCTTTCTAGGAAAAACCATTGTAATTATGTTAGGGCATAACCTGTTCAAATATGTATTAAAGTTGCCCACAATGATTAATTTCATGCCCTGCTAATTGTCACGTGTTTAGCAAACAGCCACTTACTGCAGCCGAGCAGCAAAGCACTGGAATCCACCTTAGTTTCCACACAGCAACCTGGTACACTCAGACCTCCAGACATCACTCGGGAACTCTTGGTTCTTCCTGAGCTCCCGTTTCCAATTTTTAGGTTGGATATAATGCTTAATTAGAGAGTCATCTCTCTTTGATGGTGAGATCTTTGCCAGATTGAAATTATGTTCTAAACGCACACAAAAACCCAAGGAAAATTACATTTATTGATAGAAAATAACCATAAAACTTCAAATGCGTGACCTATATAAGCAAAGAGGAAATTCCTTGCCTTGCTGTTTTCTGTGGAGATAAGCAATTGTGCCACTGGTTTTCTTGTTTGGTATCCAATACATTTTATTTTTTTTTAATTTAATTATTTTGTAATGAATATATTTTATTTTTTAAAATTTATGTCTATAGTTTTGGTAACCAATACATTTAAAAAACCTGTTCTTAGGCCTAAGATGCCTGCACATGTTAGCCAATGAATTAAGATTTATAATTGAGACGCATAATAGAAATGATTTATCTTGAGGCTTCATGAACACAATATAATCCAAAGAAATTCTTGAATCCAAATTCTTTGAGACATCTCAAACTGGAAAAGAATGGTTCCTCAAAGTTGTTACTATTTATTTTCCCAGAGTCCATCCCTGCCTCCCCTGCTCCCAGTTGCCTGGTTCCTTCTGGCAGTGTGGATTTCTACCACTCGAGAACCATGAAAAACCAGAGTGGTGTTTCAGAAACACTTTGTGATGAGTTGCTTTATGCTTATTGTCACCGTGTTCCCTCAATTTCTACAGGATCTATCTCCCCGCCCCCTCACCACCACTTTTTTGTCTTTTGGGTCCTGTACGTGTCCACCTATCTTTTAACCTTTGACATTCTTAACTCACTTCAGAATCAGACACCTGTCACTGCATCCACCTGGATGCTCTTGTGGTTTCTCTAACCTGCTCACCTTCCCTATCAGTCACATGAGCATTTCCACCTGACTCCAGTAAACATTGGACTTGCATTCCTTGGCTGAAGAATCAACTATTGAGAAAGATTAGTTAACCAGTCTTACCTCAGACCTCCTGCCCCATGTCTAATGTTGGATATCATTCTCCTAAGGTAGTTTTGCAAATTAAGGGAGCTGACACATGAAAAGTGCTCAGAGCCTATGAATGTATAGCACCTCTCATTTAGCAAGAACTGAGCATTTTAAAAATTATTTTTAACTATTGATTTCAGAGAGGAAGGAGAGGGAGAGATGGATAGAAACATAAATGATGAGAGAATCATTGATCAACTACCTCCTTCACGCCCCCAACTGGGGATCAAGACACAGACCAGGAATTGAATGGTAACCCCCTGGTTCATAGGTTGATGCTCAACCACTGAGCCACATCAGCTGGATGTGAAAATAATTATTTTCCATTTTGTTTTGCCTATAGTGTTTTGACATGTAAAACATGTCAAAAAAATTTTGTTATGTAAATTTTTTTAAATTTGCTTCATGTAACACTTGATCTGCTCTTCCTAAAAGAAATAGAGCACTAAATTAATTTTTTAAATCTCTAGGGTAAGAATAATGCACTCTCTTCATTTGAAAGCCTCCTTGCTCACACCAGGCTCGCATGCTAGTAGGTGTGCAATAAATAATTACTGAAGGGAATTAAAGTGAATGGGTGTCAATGGCAGTTGTCAGGCAGCCTGTTACACGTTATTCCTGACAGAATGTCTTCCATGAATTAATGATTCAGAATAACAGGTGGTCAGCCACAAGCTTCCTATAAAGGGAAGCAACAGGAGGAGAGGAGGATTTTAGCAAGAGAGCTTTGAGTTTCACCACAGAGAATTCAGAATCCTCCCTTCTCACTCCCCAAGGTGGCAGCTGGTGTGACAGCTTCATTCCAACTGCGAGGCATGGCTGCAGGCAGGCGTTCCCAGTCCTTCTCACTCCCCATGGCCGCCAGGCGCTAATGAGCTCACAGGTTCATTTACACTCAGGCTCACCTTCGCAGGTAAAATATCTGTACTTGAACAGTTCCATCTCCAGATTTAAAAAAAAAAATTTTAAAGTGAATTAAAATTATGAATTATTTTTAAACTCTAGGAATCAACCTTGGCAAGAATATAGACATTTGAAAGAAAATATTGACTGGTATCAAGACTCCCCTTCATTTTACTGCTGTCCCCCTTTGGAGTCCTGAGGGTCAAATAAGGGCAGAGAGACCAGTTTGACTTAAAAATTTGGAAAACTGTATTGAACTCATTACTGCTATACGTGATAATAAGAACAGAGTCATGGATCCCTACACACACACATACACACACACACACACACACTTTTTGCATTGAATTATTGAATACTCTTTGAACATATAAGTTCCCCCTCTCATCATCATAGCAACTCATAGCCCATGAAGATGAGATTAAAGAGACTTCCAGTGCAACCTTTATCCTCAGTTTAACTAATTTGAGTTTGCAGATCTTATCTTCGTTTGTGGAGAGCTCTTGGTACTTTATAATGTTTAACATCTGTTCATAACATGGACATGTTTTCAGGTAGATGGTACTCCACGTGACATATCAGTTCATATTCTCTTCTGTGTCTAGCAGAAGTAGATAGATGACTATAAAGATTACACAAACTCTACAGGTCAACCTGATAAAGGGAAAAGATAAAATGCTAGCCCACTATCATGTCACCAGTCAGTCCTACTTAATATTTCAGAAATTATGGGATGGAGTAAAACTGGATAGAATTCATTGACATGTATTTGAACCCAGACCGCTTCACCACCTAAGTAGAAAGCCCAAAGAGCTCCCTAATCCTATTTAATCATTCCTTCAGTGGGAAGTATCCGGGCAGCTATGGCAGGGCTCCTGCAAGTTCCTTTGGGTGGCTCTGTTCTGTACTGATACTGTGGGTCAAGTCCATGGGGAACGCTCTTAATGAAATGTAGGGAACAAGGCAACTCTTGTCTAAAACTTTGGTGCTTGTATTTCTGGAGTACTACTGGGACTACAAGTCTGTTTGAAATATTGATAATTAGTTTTAATCCTCACGTGAGATATGGTTATTGATGAGAGAG
The DNA here is from genome assembly GCF_014108245.1 of Pipistrellus kuhlii. Lineage (NCBI taxonomy): Eukaryota > Metazoa > Chordata > Mammalia > Chiroptera > Vespertilionidae > Pipistrellus > Pipistrellus kuhlii. Next base: position 14,867,712 of record NW_023425449.1, read on the forward strand.
AGAGAGAGAGAGAGAAACATCCATTGCCCCTACTAGGAAATGAACCTGCAACCTAGGTATGTACTTTGACTGGGAATTAAACCAGCAACCTGTTTGACGCTCTAACTAACTAAGCTACTGGCTACGGATACTTAGTTTTATGAAGTGACAACACAGGATGACAACAAGGTACAATCAATACCAATTCTGGACACAGACCAACTTTGGTGAGAATGTAGAGCAACTGGAACTCTCAAATATTAATGGTAAGAATACAAAACAGTACAGCCACTTAGGAACACAGTTTTGAAGATTTTTCTGCAGTTAAATATATACAATGAGAAATCACAGTCCTATGCATTTGCCCAGGAGAAATAAAATCATACTGTATTTTGATACAAAGACTTGAAGTCCAATAATCTAAACAATATTATTAATAATAGCAAAACACTGAAAACCATCCAAATACCCAAATTATAAATAATAATATACTGGAAACAACACAACTGGTGAATCAATCAATTACTTCACAACCATACAATGGAATACTACCCAGCAATAAAAACAAGCTCCTGATACGTGCAAACTTAGATGAATTTCAAAATCATCAAGCAAGGGAATGAAGCCATGCACAAATGACTGTATAATTTAATTTATATGAAATCCTAGAAAAGGCACAAACTCTAGTGACAGAAAGCAGATCACTGGTGACCAGCAGGCAGCATAGGGGGGTGGGAAATGACATTAAAGAGGAACAAGGAAACTTTCTGGGTTGATGTAAATGTTCTACTTTTTAAAAAAATGGTCACCAATGGATAGCTTTTCATTGATCTTTGGAGGAAGAGGAAGAGAGAGAGAGTGAGAACGAGAGAGAAAGAGAGAGAGAGAGAGAGAGAGAGAGAGAGAGAGAGAGAGAGAGAGAGAGGAAAGCATCATTGAGACAGAGAAACATCAACCAGTTACCTCCCACATGTGCACAGACATAGGATCAAACCTGAAACCTGGGTATGTGCCCTGATGGGGAATCAAACCTGAAACCTTTTGGTGTATGGGATGGCACTCCAACTGACTAAGTCACCTGGTCAGGACCAGAAATGTTCTACAATCTTGATTCTTAGTGGTAGCTAAATGGCTATATATTTCTATATATTAACTCATTAAATTGGACATTTAAAATTGGTAAATGCATCTGTTGTTTTTAAATTATACCTCAATAAATCTTATTTTTAAGAGAAGGCATGAGTCCCAAAAGCTCCATTCTAAGGAAGACTTCTCATCTTGTTGTTATGTAGCTTAGGGACAATTTCTCTAGAAGTTCTTTCCAAATCTTATGTCTCAATTCAGCAATAGTTTTAATACTATTGACTGTAGGAAGATCATTTTATAGCTGGAAGGCCACTGGAGTGAGTGTCATGAAGCCAATGTTTAGGTTACTTGCTTTCTGTGTGATCTTAAGAGAGAAACTTATCTTCTGGACCTTGGTTTCCATTTTTGTAAAATGGAAGACTTAGCATAGATGGTCTCTTCAGGGTCTTTTTATTTTTTTCCAATTAAATCCTTCTGTGTTCTTTCATTCTGGGCTGAATGCCTGAGACATTCAACAAAATAAATTTTTTTTGAGATACAGGAAGGAAGTGATTCACCTGTATTTATTTCTGAGGCACAGAGTGAATTTTCAGAATTTCAGCTAATACCTTGAGACGTGCTTAATATAATAGTTCCTAAGTAAACTCGCTTTATAGGTGATGAAACATATTAAATGTAAACGCTCTCCAGTTTAAAAGGCATGGTCATCTGACGCATTGCACCCATAGAAAATATTAGAAGGATTTCATCTACTGCTAATGCTTGGTGCTAGAAATACTTGAAAGTCAAACACAAGTCATTTATTTTATGACTCATTTCTTATAACTTGGGGGGGGGGGGAATCATTTAGTAACTGTGTCCGCGCTATGAAGAGAGGCAGTTTGATATAGAAAATATTGAATTTCTCTCTATAGAGCACTGAGAAAACTATATCTTTAAAGAATATTCTGGACTTACTCAACATTAGCTCTTTACTCCCCAAGTCTGTCCCTGAAGTAAGCCCATTATGATGTGTCATTAGCTCTGGCTTGGTTGGAGGCAGAGGGCAGAGCTTAGTCTTTTTTCTGTCTCAGGACCATCTGCTGCAAGCCTTGCTCTGATGTACATGACCTGGAGGCACCTGCTCCAAAACCTGGGATTTTAAAGTCTGCTTGAACCAAGGTATAAAAACATTCAAGTCCCCCTCCCTGCAGTTTCCCTGACTGGTATCCCTGTGCTTTGGATCTTCTTTCCTGACTTTACCTTTCAGGGTCACAGGAGAAATTATGCACAGATTACCTTCAGTGAAGACAGTTTGGGGCAGGAATTCTCCCCACAGGGTGACATGGGCAGCAATGTTATCTCGCACCCAGGGCATGCAAGATTTAGCTGTACAACAGCCATCTGAAGTTCAAGAACAATCACAGCATTGATTGTTCATGAAAAAACTACTCTCTTTGCCCTTCTCCCCCTTCCTTTTTATGAACTTGGGCTAACAAGAAGAGATGACATGATTATATCGGGTTGTTACCACCTCATTTGAGTCTCAGAGGCCCCTGACTTCTCCTGCAGTTAGACATGACCATACATTCAGACAATGTACCAGAACCTGGCCAAATCAAGGAGAGCCTGGGTAGCAAGTTGGTTTTCATTTGACCTACAGGCACGGTCATGTGCCTACAGGCACAGCAGAGAATTTGGGAGCTCTTACTTCAAAACGGGACAAGGTTAAGGAGCTCTATGAACTTCCTGTCTGATTAGATTGCAGATGAATAGGAAGTACAGTTCATAAACAAAGACACCAGGAAGCCTCAAAGGATCTCTGCACACTCACCCATCTGCTACAGGTGCCACGTGTAGCAGATGCAGATCCTCAGGGGATGTGAAAATCTTGCATGCTGACTCCACTCTGATATATTTAGCAAGACTATCTGTGACGTCAGGTCAATTCTATCTGCTCTTGAAAAGAGGTCTCACGAAGGGGAAGCAATGCCCAGATGCTTTAGAGCACATGTGTCAAACACAAGGCCCGCGGGCCAAATCCGTCCCGCCAGGCCTTGCAATGTGGCCCGCACCGCGCTGTCATCACTGCACTCTGCTGCGTTTCCATCACAATGACAGTTTATGACTGTTCAGTAAACCATTCGGCCCGCGATTTAGGCTGGATTTTAGATTTTGGCCCCTTCTCTGATTGAGTTCGACACCCCTACTTTAGAGTATTAATATAATTTACTCTGTAAGAAGTTATAGGAATTTGATATAATCCCATTTAAATCTGAACTATAAGCAAAAAATTACGAATTTTTCTCTTTGTCAATGAAGTATGGAAGCATTTTAACCAGAAGTATATCCAAAGCTTCCTAAATTCATCTCCTAAAATGCTAGGTCCACAAAGGTTAGTGTGGTTTCCCACTAAAACCATCCATCTATCATGTAAGGTGAGGTTGAAGTTGTTGAAAAATAGCAAAAAAGATATTTTTAATGATAAGTGCATGATTTTTCTATTTTATTTACTAATTATCTTATATACAGTATTTAAATTTAGTTTTTGTCATATAATGTGACTTTTGTTTCTTTTTCTACTTTCTGTTGGATTTGTCAAGCTTTGTTTTGTCCTCTCGTTGCCTTAAAACCATTTGGAAAATGATCTATGTTATTTATATTATTTTAGTGGTGACCCTTATATTTTTAAGATATAAATTTCACTTACCATAGTTTAATTTTTGTCTACAGCTCTACCTTCCTTCTTAAAAAAAGGACCATATAGTGCTATAAAGATAATCATCTCTTATGTCTTGAAAATTATTGCCTATTTTCTTGTTTTTAAATTGAAAAATATCACTTATTTGCATGCTACTTAGATTTGCTCAAATCTTGCTCAGTTCACTTACTACCTTGTTTTTTTTAACATCAATTCCTTAATTTTCGGCACATTATTTCTTTGTGAGATATAAATGCTTTAATATTTTTTTCAGTAAGTGCATGTGAGTGGTAAAATCTCTCAACCATAGTTTATCTGAAAATACGTTTAGCTAACTTCATTCTTGAATAATAGTTCAACGTCCCAAAGAACTCCATTAAATAACTGTTTTTGGTTCAGCAGTTAAAAAATATCTCATTATCTTCATATCTCCATGGTGCTGATAAGAAGTTGTTCCAAGGTTGAATCATCATTCTTTATAGATACTGTTTTCCTCTAGTTCCTTTGATGATGTCCTCGCTGTATACACTATAGTGTCCACATTGATATACAGCTTTATTTTTATATATGGGGAGACAGGAAGCCTGTATGAATAAAAATATGATTGAAGATGAATTTTCTTTAGTTCACAAGGACTACCTCAAAATTCTCCTCAGTGTTTTTACTAGGTGTATGTTTAACCTCTTCCATTCGTTTCTTATTGTGTAAGGTCTGCACTACAGCTGGGGCAGTCACTTAAAATATAAATTTGCATATGTCATGTTCCTGCTTAAAACATTAAAGACTTTCCCATGTTCCTAGAATAAAATCCAAAATTCTAAATAAGATATGAAAGGCCCTACACACCATCTTTCCAAATGTATCCTGTACTTTCTCTCCCTTGCACTCTGACATTTAGTCAGCTGGCCTCCTTTAGTTTTTCCTCACTTGTGCCCAGCTAACTTCTAGTCATATTTGAGTTCTCATTTTAATAGTATGCCTAACATTAAGACTTAATAATTATTAACTAACTCAATCAACCATCAATCAATATTTATTAAAGTTGTTAATTAATTAATAAATCTTATTAATTAACTAACTAAATAAATTTTCTGACTCTTTGTAAGACTCAGATCTTTCTAAGACATGCTGTCATAACTGCCTGCATAGATATATGACCATATGATTGTCTATCTTGTACGATTGAGAGCAGAAATCTCTCTCTCTTGCTCACCATTATTATCTTAGAAATAGCATAATTCCTATAGTTTAGAAATAGCATAATTTTCCTATTATTAGAAGCGATACTTTCAAAAACTACCAGTATGTTCTTATTTATTTATTTTATATATGTGGATGGTATCTATTGCCTATTAACATAAAAAATTGCTTATTAAGACTTGCAGAAGTATTAACATTTCTACCAATCTTTAAGCCCTGATAAATTTGCAATTTACATTACATGGAACTATGTTTTTCATATAGCTAAGCATCACTTGTCATCCCCAACATAGGTGAAGGTCAACAGCATGATAGTTTGCCTTGGACAATGTTTTCCCAAAGATCATGGGTGTCTCTTTTTATTTATTTATTTATTTATTTTACATATGTAATTCATTGTGTTAACTTTGTCTTTGCTGAGAAGCCATCTAATTAAAAATTAATTACACATATATACATGAAAGAAATATGCTTTGGAAAGAAAACAAAAAACTGTGGGGATCAGATGCTCAGCTAATCAGGAAACTGCCAGCTAGAGAAACAATTTTCACACTCTGAGGATTGAAGTAGCCTTATATTACCAAGTGTGACAATTTTCTGTGAAGGAGCATTTTATTAAAGATGTAATTGTGCTCTTATAATCCAAGCAAAACACAGCCTGGCAGATAGAAGAAAAATGGAAAGTAATTTTAATAACACTCTTACAAAATAAAGTGTGACCAGCCAAAGACTTGGTTTATCATTATTCCTTTTGTAAATGATTTTTTTTCCCTCTAGTTTATACCCCCAAAAAATTATAATTTGAAATCTCTAGCTCACCTATTAAAAAAAAAAAAAAAAAAAAAAGGAATAGCATTCTTTAGTTTCCCACTGAACAAATGTTAGTGATTCCTTTTTATTGCCTCCAAACCTGCACAAAGCTGCACACATTTTCACTAATAAAAGAGTAACATGCAAATTGACCATACCTTCAAGATGTCCATCAGCCAATCAGGAGTGAGTATGCAAATTAACCCAACAAAGACGGCAGGTTAATTTGCACACACAGATGCTGAGCTGCGACAGGATGTTTGTGCCATCGCCATGACAACGATGCAGGCATTCTACACCACCCCAGCTGCTCAGGTCCTCTGGGCAGCATGGGAAGGTGGAAAGGTGGCTCCAGGCCTAGCAAAAAGGCAACTCTGGCCAGAGCGAACACAGTGTGGGCAGCCAGCGAAAGGAAGGCCTATTCTTGCACGAATCTTCATGCATCAGGCCTCTAGTAGACAAAAAATTGCTTTCTTGGTTTCTTCTTATTTTTTTTAAAATGAACATTTCTGGTGGCATGACCAACTACTTAGGATGGAACAGAAAATACTCCACAGCAATTGTAATAAGTCAAGTTTGTCTATGGTAACAACTTCAAAGGACATGTATGTGTGTGAGCATGAGATATATGTATTAAATATACACATTCTATCTCTACTTATGCACATGCATGCATACACATGCATATACATGCATATATATACATATAGATACAGTATCTATACGTATACATATAATTTATATAACCTTTTTCTTAAAGTATCTTCTTTGTACCATGTTTGTGTCAATTGGGATTTGCATTCAACTTTTGTATCAGAAACAGAATAACAGTGGCTAGAATTTCATTTTCTCCTGCATAAAGCAAGTCAAGAGGTAGGTGATTTGGGCTGACATGCAGCTCCATAGTCACCAGGGCCCATATTTTATATCTTTCCACTTTGGGGATTGTAGCATGTGTTTCCAATTTTCAATTTTCCTCATTGACCTAGATTTCTGCTTGAGCAACAGCCAATCCATCTAAGCTCTGGACTAGAAGCAAGAGAAAGAAAGAGGGCAATGTGAGCTTCCTGGAAACTCCACCCAATGACTTTCATTTGGTTCTTATTTATGTAAGAAGGCTGGGAAGTGAAGTTTATTAGCAGGACACTCTTCCCCATACTGATTTATAACTCATTTAAAAAAAAATCATCATCATTAGTAATAGTAGTAATAGTAGTAGTAGCAGTTTTTAAAAAATCTTCTTCCTATCTTTCACAACCTTGACAGTTTTGAGGACTACTGATGAAACATTTGTAAAATATCCCTAAATTCAGGTTAGTCTGATATTTTTCTCATGATTATGCTGTTGTATTTGGTTTTTCAAGGAATGTCACAGAGGTGAAGCGTCTTCTTACATAATGTCAAGGGATATGTGATATCCATATGACACCAGTAAAACAAACAAAAACAAAACAAAAAAACCGCATAAGACACTAGTGTTAATTGTAAGCTTCATCATTTGGTTATAGTGATATCTGCAGGATGCTCCACTGGAAAGTTACTATTTTTTTTTCCTTTTCATATATTATCAGGAATGCATTTTTATCTTAAAAGACTCAGGTTTTCTAATAAACTTTTATTTACTTAATTTTCTCTTTATAATTCTCTAAACCCATAGCACCTTCTTCCAGGAAAAAGGGAAAAGCAAACTATTTTGAATTTCTTCCTGGAATCTAACAACCCAAAATCATCTTTTCAACAAATATTTTTAAAATATTAAAATATAACTCAACTCAGTGCTGACTGTTTCATATAAAACATTTACATCAATATCATGACTCATAGTTGTAATGCATTTGAACTACTCTTGTCATTGATTAACTGGGTTTCATTGATTGAACTTATAAAAACTTACTTAGAAGGATAGTTTTTATGACATTGATCAATCGAGAAAGCACTCAGAAACAGTCCCTTTTATACAGAAAAGCTTGTATAATATATTTATGAAAGTTTTTCAAAAGTGCTAACAAAAAGAAATGCAACTGAAATATATATATGAAAAATTCTGATTTAGTTCAGTCAGAGGAAAATCCATATATGTAAAAGCCTAAGCAACCAGCTTACTATCTGGTAGCTATAATGATTCACACTGACCACCAAGGGCCAGATGCTCAATGCAGAAGTGGAAACCACAGGCATGGAAACATGGAACAGACTGATGAGAAATGGGGGGAGGGGAAGGGAGAAGGGAGAGAAGAGATTCACCAAAGATCTTATATGCATACTAGAAGCCAGGTGCACAGATTCATGCACTGGTGGGGTCCCTCAGTCTGGTCTGTGCCCTCTCACAATCTGGGACCTCTCATAGGATGTCGGACTGCTGGTTTCAGTCTAATCCAAACTGGTGGGTCTGGCGACAGACTTTCCAGAGCCTGTTTCATTCCGAGTTCTTTTAGGCACTGAGGTGCAAGGTTGCACTTTGATGCTCCTGAGACAGAGAGTCTCCTGACAAAGGAGAAGTGCATCCTTTCAGCTTTTGTGGGTATGAAAGGGTAGTTTTCACTGGTTTGCTGGATCTGTAGTCAGGAACAGGGTGTCCGTTGCCATTAGGGAGGTTTCAAGACATCAGCTGTGGTGGAGGAGGCATTGCCAATGCCCAACTGTGGAGGGATCAGCTAGTGACCCCAATGGCACCTTAATGTTCTGGATATGCTACTACGGGGTAAGTGCTAGATTCTGGCCAGAAGAGGTCTCTGCAATACAGTGATAGAAGCCGAAGAAGCTGGATGGACTGAAGTTCACTTGATTCTAAAGCCAATATTTCCTTGTTGCCATGCTATAATGCTGCTTAGCTTGCTCTAAAGGGACCATGCAAACCTTACTGTTAAGAATCGCCCACAGCCCAGCTGCCATGGCTCAATGCTTGTACATTGATCTATGAACCAGGAAGTCATGGTTTAATTCCAGGTCAGGGAACATGCCTGGATTGCAGGTTCTACCTCTAATGTGAGGTGAGCAGGGGGCAGCTGATCAACAATTCTCTTATCATTGATGTTTCTATCTCTTTTCCTCTCCCTTTTTCTCTCGGAAATCAATAAAAACATATTTTAAAACAAAAAAATAGAACACATGCCAACATCAGCAATAAAACTGGAATAAATGTTTAAAGTACAGACATAAAGAACTTAATAACCATCCACTGGTTTTTTTAACCATAATATTCAGTTCCTAAACAGTTAAATGGCAATGGATGAAATAATGCATTTCACAATATTCATTAAATTTATTGTTACTTTTTTCCCTTGCTGATAGGACCATTTGTCTTCAGAAATATTTAGAGCAATACATGAAATGGCCACAGGGTGTCAGGAGCTACCAACTATTCTAAAAACAAAACAAAACAAAACAAAAAAACACACCAGATTTTCAGCCTGGGAAAGAAATACAAAACATTTTTTAAATAGGTTGCCTTCTTAATTTTTTCCAACTTTTTTGTTTTGGCCATTCAGCATTTTGATACAATTCCCAACAATTTGGCTCAAGACCCTCATAATTTAAACAGTTCTGAATTTATTAATATTAAAACGATTAATGAATCTCTACTGCTTGTTAATTTAAAAGTAGTGTTGATCTGTTTGTGGAGTTTAGCTGTAATAAGTAACCACTCTGGAGAGACTTGGGCATATGTCCTCCTCTACACCCTGAGACAGTGAGGTATGACAGAAAGGGAAGGAGTTTTGGAGTCAAGCAGCCCTACTCTGTATTGTCTTAGATAATCAACTTGAATTTCTATGTCCTCATCTGACAAACAAGTACAATAATGACCACCTTACTAGAATGACTGTGTTGATTAGTGATATATCCATGAAAGCTGCAAGGATGTCCTTCTCCATACTGTCCCAACTGGTGTCTAACATAGAGTGTGACCTTAGTAAATCACACTGGTTATTATTTTACAGTGAGCTAGATATCATGTGGACATACCTGCTTGAACATTCTACGATTCAAGTATCTAGAACTTTCTAGGATTTTCTTCAGCCCTATTCAATACAGAATGAATACCTATTAAAAACATGCTAATTTCATTGCATTATTTCAAATTTCAAAATAATTTTGAAATATTAGAAATCAATTAAATAATCTGTAGTGCCCTTTCATTGATATAATAGAATACATTAATATTGGGGATTATTTTGAGATTTATTTTTTGATCAGTGTTTTTTTTCTTGTGTGTACCCATTAGCATCTAAACTGGGAATATGTAGAAGGAAGCTCTTCCAGAGATGGGGGAAAGAATTTTGAATGGTGGCTTGAATGGTTCCTAGAGACAATACAAGGGTAGATAGAATCAGGCAACAAAATAAGACTGAGGGCAGGGGGATAACAAATAAAACTTAAAATCTCAGGAGGCAAGCATTACCTCTACAAGATGGCAACTATTTGGCAGGGAAAATGGGCAGGCTTCACAATCCTGATCTAGACATGCTCCAGGGTTTGGATAAAGAAGACTTCAGTGGAACAGGAAATATGATATCGTCATAATGAATGGCTGGGCGGGTGTTTCATAGGCCCCGGGGCAACCGACATAAATCCCAAGATGGGAGAGATTGAAGATGGCTTCAGTATTTTTGTTGTTGTTGTTGTGACAATAATGACCACCTAGTGGCCCTAGATCCCCAGACTTTCTCTTCTCTCCTCTCCCCCGCCCCCCCTACTCTTGCATTCCAGAGAGTACATAGTTAGAAGAAAAGGAGCTTAAACTAGGGTTATCAGCTTTAGTTAATGCCCATTTAAATTGAATCTCAGATAAACCATGAATTTTCTTAGTATAGGTATGTCCCATACTTATACTAAAATATTTTTGTTGTTTATCTGAAAGTCAAATTTAACTAGGTTTATTATATTATATCTGGCAATTATACCTAAATATGTACATTAGTGTGTTTGTTAGTAAAATGTGACCAACTGTAGTGGGGTTCTCTCTGCTCCTACCCAGCCTCTCCTCTAAAGTGAGAGACGATATACTCTTTCCCAACAGAGGAAGAAAGGGGAGAAGTTTCCTGTCAATAGAGAAGGTCTATAGGCAAAGCAACACCATTAATTACTAAAAATCTCTTACATGAGATTATTTTAATAATTAAAATTATTTTAATTTTTTTTTAAATCTCTTACATGAGATTATTCAATATTGAGGGAAAGTATCAAAAGACGAAAAATGAAAACTTGGAAAATGTCCCTCTCTGCTTTTGACGAATAAAGAGAATGTCAAAACTACCAAAGAAGTATAGTAATAGAATGAATAGAGTTGGACATTTTCACTAATTTAATACTGAGATAGCAGAAAAGTTTGGAATAATTCCCAGGTTTATGGTTTGGTTGGATAAATGGTATGATGGACCAGAGGAGAAAGGGAAATATCAAATACTTGAGGGAAATATTAAATTTCAGCTTGGGAATGTGGATTTTGAAATGTCCTTTGGTGGATATGTCCACCGTGCAGTTGAACATAAAGGACAATCAGTATTAGATATATAATGACAATTGAAACCATGGAAATGGAAAAGATTTCAGAAGTAGAATAGATACTGAATAACAAAGGGCCAATGATGGTGCCCTGGGGAACATGTAGGCTTAAGGGGCAGATAAAGAAAGAAGAACACATCAAGTCAATGAGGAAGAAAATGTAGAAAGAAACTAGGAGAAATGGTGTCCTGGTGGAAGAGGTGAGAGCTTTGCAGAGGCAGTGTTCAAGAGTGCCAAATGCTAATGAGGTCAAGTAAGATGCAATGCAAAGCACGGGCAATGAATGTGACAAGTGGAATGCCAGTGGGGACGTGTGCCAACGTGTATTTATTGAAGCAGTGGGAGCCAAGGCCAGATTGCTGCCAAATAGCAGGTCACAGAAGTAAGGAAGTGGAAATAGTGGCTGCAGATCAACCTGTCAGAGAGGTTAGCTGTGGAGTAGAGGAGGCGTGGCAGTGTTGGAAGGGCACATAGGCTCGAGGAGAGCTCCCTGCTCTTTTTTCTTTCTTTTTTTTTCTTTCTTTTTTAAGGGAACATGAAATTTAGGCATTTGGTTGTTTTGTGTTTTTATTATGACAGAAACTTGATGATTATAAGTTGGTGAGGATGAGGTTGAACCTGCAGAAGAGAAGATAGATAAGCGAGAGTGGTCAGGGCCCTAAAAGTCCAGAAGATACAGATGGAAGTTTTACTCTTAAAGGAGAGGTTGCACGTTTTACATATTGTTTCCTGTACTGTAACTGAAAAACAGATGAAAATCAGTGAGTTGTAGAGGTGAAAGGGATATAAGAGACAAAGGAGAAACGAATCAGGCTGTCCTTTCAGACTTTACCATAAATGAACACATCTAGTGTGAAAATGCTGTCATGTTACCATGCTTTAACTGAAGTTTAAGGGAAGATCATGTCAACCAGAAGGATTCAAATCAGACAGCATAGCAAGTACAGGAAAGGTTCACAGACGCAGAAACCGGCTGAGCCCACTCCTAACTCTACCAAGCATCACACTACTTCCCACCACAGAAACTGGGTTAACAGTTCATAAGTTTCCATGGAGAAGGAGGTCACATGACCCAGAGCTGACCAATCAATATATTGCACATTAAATACCACAATGATGGACTCAAGGCTAGGCATGTCACCAGTCAGGTCCCATGATTCAGTCCCTAATGTTGGAATCATGGGAGATGAGAAGTTCTATTTCAGTTGGAGAACTGAGCAGTTATGATATGAGTCTGTGGCAGTTGCTGGCCATCTTGCTTTCATAAAAAGGAAGCTCAGGTGAGAATGACAGCAGCGCAGAGGGAAATAAAGCTTCAAGAGGTCAGAAGAGGCCTTCTATGCTGAATTCTTAGAGTCCAGGTACAGTCTTGCCAGAAGCTGTACATCTTTATAGTCACATAAATCATTTCCTCCTCCTTTGATCCGTTGTTTTCTGTCATTGGCTATCATCATCACCAATTTATATATTAACATCTTTTGCCAATTTATATTTCCCCACTCTTATTTCCAGCAGGCTAAATGAAGTTTCCTGGAACTTCAACAGTAGGAATAAGGTCAGGTGCAAGGAGGAACTTTCAGCTAACACTGCAAGACTTGAACTTAATCTTAAAATCAAATGGGTTCAAGCAATATCTCTTGAGGGCTGATTATTGTCTAAACTAATTTAATCCTTATTTGATTAACCCTGTTAAGGTAGCAAATGCTCAGCACTTGAAGGCAGGCATGAGAACTATCTGACAGTTGGGACCTCACAAGTGAACAGGCTGCAGAAGCCTTCAGGGTTCAGAAGCAGTGCTTGGGCCAAAGCGATTCCCTAGGTTTTCTGATGGCTGTGGGCTTCTGGCTAAGGAGGGGGTGGGGGCAGATTTCCAGGTCTTTAAGCTGTCCTGAAGGCCCATTGTGTGCATACCCAGAGTGGACAGAGAATAAAAGTCAGAAGCCTTCCTCAGGGATGTTCACAGATCAAATAAGGGCACAACAGCTAGAGCATGATAGTTCATTAGCTGTGTTCATGGTGAAGGGCAGGGAGATTGAGCAGAGGCCCAGGTGTTGTAGGGAACTTTTAAAGCCAGAGAATTTTGAACAGAGACTTGAAGTAAAAGAAAACCCACATAAGAGTGACAAAGGGATATAATATTTAATGTTGAAAAATGATGTAAGAGATGGCAGATTCAGAGGTGGCCTGGTTTCCTAACCATGTCATACACTTTATTCTTGAATATTTAACTATATCCATATATTAACTTTTAACTAATAATGGTTTATAAAGCATCTTTCACCAATTTATATTTCCCCACTCTTAAAAAATATTAAGCCAGATTAATCATAATTCAAGTTATAAAATTCTTCAAATCCTTTATGTCCAGTGGTCTAATAAGAATTTCAAGAAACTTTATACTACTTGATATATTTTTAGATGAGCATCTAAAATTCTTCATTGAAAATTGACATAGCTGCAAAGAATTAAAGGGGATATAAAGACTTATGATGTGGCATTGTTGTTTGATTCTTTGGAATCTTTGGAAAATTGTGACAAAGTAAAATAATCGGGTTGATTAGAACTTCCTTGAATTATTTTTAAAAGTAAAGATTTGAAATCCAAATCTCAGTGGCCTATAATGAGGTTTAATTGGCCCTCATGCTGCATGTCTACATAGTTCTGCTCCATGTTTTCTGCCCTCTGGACTCAGACTGTTAACTCTCTTTGGAATACTCCATCTGTCTTTGTTGTGAAAGAAGGAAAAGAGAGGGGATCAGTCACACACACTGGTTCTTAAAGTGTGTGCTCACATTTCTCTGTTCATCTGCCCCTTTGCCATCCCTGAAAGCAACAGGGTCAGGCTGTTTAATTCCAATGAAAGACTTGCCACGACCAAGGGCACTGAGTGGGGGTGAATCATCATCCAGTCCCCCATTATGCTTAAGATTTAGATGTTTACCCAAAGAGTGATGGAACACCGTTGAGTACAGTGTTCATTTTCAGTATATCACTCTGGTCATAGTGAGGAGAATAGCAGATTAGAAATGGACAAGAGTGGATTTAGGGAGGAATTAAGAAGGCCATTTCAGTCTTCCAAAAAAGTAAAATATGGTAGAGCTTTAGACTAGGGTCATGACCATGGAAATGAAAAGAAACCACAACATTTAACCCATAGGAGGATCTAGTGATGTTGAGAGATGCTGTGGCCTCGAGTGATGGGATTCATGGTGGTGGAAGACAGAGCCGACATGATTTCTCATGTCTTACCAGTCAGTGACACCAGTCTATTGAGGAGACGAACTATTCTAGTTTCTGTTTTAGGATCCAGTTTTCTTCTAACAAATATTCCCTCTTTGATAATAAATAGGTAAGTAAATAAATAATTAGGTCAGTTAAAAGGGGAACAAATATATTAATAAAGCAATGAGATGCTGAGTGAACTGACACATGAGTGACAAATTAAGCATGGGAATTTATCTGTATCCACAAATGTTCAAAGAGAAGAGAAACCAGACTCAGACCGAAGAAAAAGAAAGTTCTCCCTACTGGGCTTGCCTCAGAGGAACCCCTCCCTTCTACCAACACACCAGGGGTCTCTCTTCTTCCAGGCAGCCAGGACCAATTTCAGCCACAAGAAAGAATAAAAAGGGGGGTGGACAGGAGAAGAAGGGAGGGAGAGGAAAGTGGATGATGGATGGGGCTCCTTGGACTGTCTATGTCATCCTTTCCTTCCCTCTCCTTTCCATCAACCTCCCTACACTTCCCTTTCAGAGTTCCACTCTGCCTTTCAAGATTGGAAGGACTCGGGATTCACAAACTCCCCCCAAAGAGATTTTCTGTAGAAGCAGCAGCAGCAGCAGCATTTTGTAACCTCACAGGAACTTGGAGCCTGGGGTCCTCACAGACACAGAAAACCCAGATCCTTCTCTGTCCTGGGATCATAGCTGGAGAGACATGTTCTGAGACTGAGCATAGTATGTCAGAGCTGAGGGGTGCTGGATCTCATTTACCACAGAGCCTCATGTTGCTGATGAGAAAGCAGAAGCTCAGAGAGGGGAAGCAATTCCCTCAGGGCTATACAGTGAGGGCCTGGGCTGGTGGGACTGGAAGCTAGTCCTAGATGCTGGCTCCTAAAGAACTCATTTCCTTTGGAAGACTCGGGGTGATAAATTCCCCAGAATAATTAACAGTCTTGAAAATTTCCAGTAGATCATTGTAGGTCCTCAGTAGACTTTTGTTGACTAGATAATTATAATCTGACTGTATATATATATATATATATATATATATATATATATATATATAATTATAATTATAATCTGACTATATATATCTATAGATATATATAGTCAGATTATAATTATATATATATATATATATATATATATATATATATATATATATATATATATCAGACCTTGAAGCTGGGAGTGGATCTCAAATCTTGAATTCATAAAGGACATTTCATTCCTTTTCTTATATAGTTGACTTGGGAATTGGGAAAGGAAGTGATACCACATAGCTTCTTTTGTACAAAAGAGACAAGTGCCCTGTTGGGGTAGCTCAGTGGTTGAGCATTGACCCATGAACCAGGAGGTCACTGTTCAATTCCTGGTCAGGGCACATGCCTGGATTGGGGGCTCAATCCCTAGTATGGGTGGGGGGCGGGTACACAGGACGCAGCTGATCAATGATTCTATCTCATCATTGATGTGGTTTTTTTTTTCTCTCTCTCCCTTCCTCTCTGAAATCAATAAAAATATGTTTTAAAACAAGCAAAAGAGACAACAGGCTGTGGGTAAAGGATAAGAGCAGATCCAACCCAGGAAATTAAGCACTGAGGAAACTGGACACTTATTCCTGCACTGTCGGGCATCACACTACCTCCCACCCCAGGAACAGGGTGAACAGCTCACAAGTTTCCATGGAGAGGGCGGTCACATGACCCAGAGCTGACAAATCAGTACATTTCACATATTAAACTACAGAAGTTAACTCAGGGCTGGGCATGTGACCAGTCAAGTCCCATGAGTCAGTCCCAATGTTGTAATCATGGGAGAAGAGAAGTTCTATTTCAGTTGGAGAGCTGAGCAGTTAGGATATGAGCCTGTGGCTGTTGGTGGCCATCTTACTTTCATATAAAGAAAGCTCAGGTGAGAATGACAAGAGCACAGAGGGAAATAAGCAAGGCCAAGAGGTAAGAGGGGGGTATTTTTGCTGAATTCATAGAACGCTCAGGTAGTCTTGCCTGTAGCTGACTGCACTTAGACATCTCAGCTACATAATCTGTTTTCTCCTGCTTTGATGGTTTGCCTTCCATCTAATCTGGATTCCCAAATGGGTTCAAGAGGTATCTGTTGAGATCTGGATACTAGCCAAACCAAATTAATCCTCATGGGATTAATGACCCTGTTAAGGTAGCAACTAATGTTTCCATTTTAAAGGGCAAGATTGAGGCTGAGAGAAGGGAGGTCCAGAGTGAGGAAGTGAGGAGCCAGACTGCACACCCCCATTCTGCTTGTACTCTGGGAAGATGCTCCATGTAACTTGTCCACACAAGGGTGGCTGAGGCACCCTGCTCTGTACCCAGTGTACTGTGGGTGCCTGAGGCTTCGAAACTGTCATGTACGGGGAGTCTTAAAGAACCCATTTCACTGATGGGAGGTACCGGACCTTTTCTCACTGGCATGAACTCACTCTCCTAGCTTCCCCATGCCCAGCATCCTGTCTTGTTTTCCTGGGCAATAGCACAAATGCTCATGTAACCACAGAGGCAATGATATATCTCAGAATAGCATCTGGAGCTACCACAGGTGAGGACCAGAGTATCTGGCTCTCCCACTATACCAGGTGGCATCTTCCTTTGGGTTTGGGAAACCGTCCTTCCCATTTACACACCAAGGGCATTTCCAGGACATGCAGAGAACCTCACCCAGTGTGAAAGGGATGGATCAAGTCCTTTCCATGTCTCCCTCCTACAGAGTTCAAGTCCTCCTTTCTATGCACAGGGCCTCCTGTTGCTGACAGGGGAGACTGAGCTGACCACAAGTCGACAGCATTTGAAGGCAGGCATGAGGGAAGATGTGACCGTTGGGACCTCACACTCAAGCTGAAGAGGCTATAAGAGCCCACAAGGTCTGGAGGCAGTGCTTGGGCCAAAGTTATTTCCTAGGTTTTTCCTCACTGTGTGCGGGCTCAGTATAGACAGAAAAGGATAGACGGAGGCATGCCTCAGGGCTCTTCAGAGATCAAATAAGGACACACCAGACAGACAGATGGAGCACCATAGCTCAGGAGCTGCTTTCCGGGGGAAAGGCAGGGGCCTTGGGAGACACACAGGTACTGAGGAAGTAGTTACAATTTTCAACTGAGACTTGAAGACTGTAGCAATTAGACATGTGTTTGGTTGAAGTGACGGGAACCCCACTCAGAGTGGCTTAAACTACAGCATCTTCTAACAGTTAATATTGTGCTTGATGTGAAAGATGGCAGGTCCAGAGGTAGTCTGGTGGCCCAACAATGTCATCATGCCTCAGATGCCTTGCACCTCTGTACTCCACCATTACCAGAAGGCATTTCTCACCCCCTCGTGGTAGCGCTGTGGCTGCCTTCACATCTGCATAGTTGGTGCTTAAGCCAGAAGCAAGAGGGCACCTTCTTCCCAGCCCATCTATTTCTCTACAGGAAGGAACACCTCTTCCACAAGCCCCCATAGACATCCTCTAATATGTCATTGTTAAAAGTGGCACTCAGGTAACTTTCCCAACCAATCACCAGCAGGGGTCATGCAGTTGCTATAATTTCATAGAATAATTGTGATTTTTTTTTTTCTTTCTTCAAACTGAGTATCCACAGGAAGAAGGTGATGTGCTGTGTGAGCAACCAGCATCATCCTGCCATAAAGGAGAAGTGAACAAGGTCTCTGAGGGTTCGAAGAAAGGAACTGGAGGAACAGAACATGCAAAGGTACAGAGGTGCATGAGACACCTCAGGGATTGTTAGCGATGCATCCCTGCAGGGACACCACACAGGTGGGGCCAGGTGCGCAAGGTGTCGGATCACAGTTTATGCCTGTAGCCTGCAGGCCTTAGGCAATGGGGAGCTACTGAGAGACACCAAGTGAGAGAGAGCGTGCAGGAGCAAATAGAAAAACCACAGGCGTGCAAGGTCACCTGTATGATAGGATGTCCTTAATCAGTGACCTAGATTAATGAATTTGCTATTAGCAGCCACCTATTTCAGGATATTAAAAGACACACACTCAGCCCTGTTGTTTAGACAGCTGCGATGCAACTTCTCCTCTCCCACCTGCCCTGGGCCCAGCCTTCAGCCCACCACCTCCATCCCCAGGGTGCCCGATATGACCCAGCACTTTGTGTTGTAATATACACAGGAAACCCACACCTCTTAGGCTGAGGGGAACTGTGTGCCAGTTTCCAGAGGGGAAACAGAGGCTCGAAGTCGGTGAGGGGCTTACTGGTGAGCTATGGGGGTGAGCCTTGAGCCCAGAGCCTGTCTTTCCCACTCCACCATGCCCCCTCGGCTTCCGAGGACTGCACCCTCCTAACTGCTTCGAAATGTTTGGTGAGCCTGAGCTTCCTCCTGCCCCCAGATTCTCTCTTTATTTTCTGTGATTAAATCCACACATGCCAGTCCCTTTTTAAAGGGGAAAGAGAAAGGGCCCAGCTCCTGCCGTATAGCCATGAATCAAAGCTGCACTTTGCTGTCCTCTTGTGGATTTCTTGGTCATAATTAGCACCAGCCACAGGACCACAAATCCCCTCGGGCTCCGTGCACATGTTAGGTAATGTGAGTGCAGGAAGGTAACCCTGGTCTGCCTTTCTGCCCTGCAGTATGGCTCACAGCCTTTCCCTTCAGAACCACATTCGTGCCCTGGCTTGTTTAGCTCAGTGGCTAGAGTGTTGGCCTGAGGAGTGAAGAGTCCAGGCTTCAATTCCGGTCAAGGGTACATGCCTGGGTTGCGAGCTGGGGATGTGCAAGAGGCAGCCAATCAATGATTCTCTCTCATCATTGATGCTTCCATCTCCCTCTCCATTTCTCTCTGGAATCAATTTAAAAAAAAGGAAAAGAAAAAGAAAAGAAAGCCACATTTATTGCTGTTGGGAATTACAGTGATAATTCTTTCTTTTTTTCTTTCTTTCTTTCTTTCTTCCTTTTTTTTTTTTTTTTTTTTTTTTTTTTTTTTTTTTTTTTTTTTTTTTTTTTTTTTTTTTTTTTTTTCCTGTTTAGTTGTTCTGATCCAGTCCAAGGGCTACATCTCTTCATGCTTCTCAAACTGGAGGATGCACAGTCCTGATCCTGTGAGGGAGCAGGCCAAACAAGAGTATCCAATGTATCTTTCTGAAGCACCAAGTTTATTACAAGACTTGGAAGAACCAAGAACTTTCATGTGAGAATCGTCCCCTCACACAAACATGGAAGGAAAGAGCAGGAGAGGTGAAAAGGACCCCAGGAGAACTGGCTGGCTGAGGGGTGGGCCTGAAGCGAGGGGGCCTCTCCTGTTGTCCCCGAGGCGGCTCCAGCCCTCCCCCACGCTCTGCAGGTATTTTTGGCCTTGAGTTTTGCAGGCCACAGAGATGCCCTCTGCCCTTCTGATGTGAATTTGTGCAGAGAACATCGTGGTAGTTTGCACAGCTCCACTGTCCACTGGATCTAGTGCTCTCTCGCCCAGGGGTCCTGGCACACACACACACACATACAGTGTGCACATTATGCTCCTCTTCTTCTGGAAGCTCTCTGCCCAGCCTTTGACCTTTCTCCCTGCACCACATGACCAGGCTCTCTGTAGCTCATTGTGGCTTAATTCTTCATTTAAAGTGGAGGATGTGTAACTTGACCTCCATGGACTCTTTGGTTGTATCTCTCCCTTGGCTGTCCACCATTTACATGGACTCTATATTTTTCCAAGCTTTTTTTTTTGTGTGGATGACCTGGAGCAGAGCTTTTTTCAACATAAAGACCAAGACTCTTCTGGTGACCCCTGCACCAAGTTTGTTAGAAAATTTGGGAGAACCAAGTGCTTACATGTGAGAATCATCCCCTCACACAAACATGGAAGGAAAGAACAGGAGAGGTAGAAAGGACTAAACACTGTGACCTCTGTCATGACTGCTGGTCCTCAGGCTGCTTATGTATTTCCAGGCACATGGAGAACTCTGGGTGAACCACCTGAGTTGGGGAGGGACCGGAGCTGTGTGGTCAGGGGAGCAGAATGGGTCCTATCCCAACGGTGTGGCACTACAGTTTTGGTTTCTTGCTGCTCATAATGAGACAAGTGGCCACTGTGTTGGTGAACCTCTTGTGCTTTTCTGGCTCTTGGGTCTCACCCCACTCCAACCCCAGGCTCATCATCATCTGTCTGTCATTCGGGAGCCCATGTCGTCACACTGTGCGGACCAAGTATGTCGTCTTGCGCCATATTTAGCCATGGTCCTCCCATAAACTTTCTCTGTCCCTTGGATGAGAAGCAACAATTTTTTCCATTGTCTTTTCCAATTCAAAGGATGGATAGATGGCGTGATGTACTTATTTTCTGCTTAATATCTGCGGCCACAGCTCCCGAAAGTTTTTCTTCTAAGAAGGCAGGTCCCTGTCAACATCTTGTACAGGACTTCTCCTAGGCTCCATCCATCAACCAGAGTTCCACCATATTTTGAGCCCAGAAACAGTTCTGGGGCAGCATAAGAGAGGGTACCGCAAGCGTGTGCAACCTATTGTCCAAAAACTGAGTGCTGAGTCCAAGTCTCTGGAGGAGCCCTGCTGATTGATGACTTTGACAGCCATTTCTGTACCGTTCAGGGTGTGTCAGCCCAACGTCCCCTCTCCCCCCACACACACACACACACTTTGCCATCCTCTCCTATAGTGTTCCAGAGATTGTATTGCCCACTATGGGGCTCCTGGTCCGCCATTTTGGCATTTCTATGAGCATCAGTGAGCATGTTCTTTGCCTCGGATCCCTGTGGACCATGCCACTTTGGTGGCTGTGCTGCACAGGTGATACCAGCTGATGGAAAGTACTTCGGGCCTCCTTCTCGGTCATGGGGTAGTGATCCTCCAGGTAATTGGATATGTTCCCTCCACTTAGGTGCTCCATGATAAGGCAGACTCTTCTCCTGTTGCCAGTCACCTTGGATAACTTGACTATATCCCAGTGATTGGATGCCTTCATGCATGGAAGTCCTGCAGGGGGAGCCTCTGGAGGAGCCCTGCTGATAGATGACTTTGACAGATTTCTGTACCATTCAGAATGGGTTGGCCCAACCCCCTACTTCGCAGCCTTTTCCAATGGTGTTGCGGAAGTCGTAATGCCCATGATAGGGCTCCCAGTCCACAGAGATGGCTGCCAGGTCATCCATATGGTGACTTGCTAACTATACTAATCGGCAATACTAACAATGCTAACTATGATTACCGACTGTGCCGATACACGAACAGTGCGGACTATGCTTATTAACTGTCCCATAAAACAATAACTATGGTAACAATGCTAACAATCTATACTGACTCTACCAACAGTACTAATGGTACAAACATTGCTAATGTAAAAGGCTACCTAAATTTGTTTAAATGAGAAAAACAAAATAATGGAAAAAAAAGAATAAAATGATAAAGCAATAAGTAAATTGAAACATAGAAATGAGGAGGGGAGAACCAAAGAATACTGAGAACAAGACAAAAAGAATAATAGAGAAGAAAAAAGAGAGCAAAAAAAAAAAATTATGAAAAAGGAAATAAGAACCAGAAAGGCCTAACCCCCCAGAGTGGCTGTACTCCGAGATGGGACCTATGATGTGCTCAAGGTCAAAAGGATGGGGCTCAGGTCTAGTAGGGCTGGTGCCCTGACAAGAGGAGGCACCAGAGCGCCCCCTCTCTGCCAGGTGAGCACACAGTGAGAAGGCAGCAGGCACAGCCAGGAAGAGTGAGCACACCAGAAGCCAACTTTTGTTCTGGAGGCCTGAGCTAATCCACCCTCTCCAGCCTGCAGACTGCCGGATTCCTCATCCTGCCTGGAATGCTCCATACAGTTAACATCTGACCATCAGCCACGCTCAGAACCTGTCTCCTGGTCCCACTGCCCTCCTCAGACTCTGCCAAGCCTCCTCCCCGTCCAGGCATTCATGCTTCTCAGAGCATCCTGCCCCTCCTCTCAGCACCGCTGCAGCTTATGGTTTCGTTAACTTTCTCAGGGGCAGAGACATTGCACCAAAGAGCATGCCTATGCTTAAGGCTCCATCACACCCACGGTCACACTGCTCTCCAGAAAGTTGGGATGGAAGGCTGACATAAATCCCTCCACCCCTGAATGTGAGGCTCAGAGACAAGGGAAGAGTCTTTAAACTTAGCGGTGTTTGCCAATCATGTCTGGGTCTGACTATACTTCAGATTGTGAGGCAGGGGGGTCTGCAGTGGGGCTGGAGATGCTCTGCTTCTAAGTGACTCCCAGAGAATTCCTCAGAGTCCTCACCTCATTGCTGCCTGCTGCTTCCTGTTAGCGAACAATCCTTAGAGGCACAGCCCAGGCACCTGTGTCTGGCCCCCAGGCCCCCCCCAGCCCTGGGCCAGCAGTTCCAGCAGGAAACCGTGTGCTCCTTCTGCTCTGCTTGCCTCCTGCCTTGTCTCCATTTGGTCTCAACTCCAGGCTCCATAACCTCTGATGTTATGTGTGAGTTGGCTTTTCCATTAGTTGTGGGGTGAACTTGCCCCTTTGGATTCAGTATACTGCTCGCTATGTCTTTATTCTATGCCAACAGTACCTCCTTTTCCCTGGGAAGACTCCACCAGCCTTTCCTCATCCACGTGGTTTAGGAGACACTAATCTCCCATTACACTGGAATCGAAGAGGGCGAGCATCACCTGGACTTGGTCAACCCATGGGTTCCATCCCCTTTGCTTCGGTAACCAGTTTGAGGATGGATGTGTGGCCCAAATCCAGCACATCTGTGCCAGAACTTACAACAGAACTACACAAATTCAAGTTCTTTACCCACAGGCAGCTGCCACGGCTGCTACTTTGGGGAAACTGACCTGAGAGTGAGGCCTACCTGGAAAGCAGAGCTAAGGTGGCTCCTGGTGATGGAATTTGAGCCCCTGCACCAAGCCAGATCTGATGCCCACCTGGTTTGGATGCAGTTGGGGCACAGTAGCGTTCTGATCAAAGCCATCAAAACACTGATGTTGTCTGAGGGCGAGGTTGTGTTCAGCACAATGAAGGAAGGAAGAAAGAGGACTCCGGGAGGGAACACCCAAGAGTGTACATGCATGTGCATGTGTACACACAGTTCAGGACAGAACAGAGCAGACCATGGGGGGACTTGCAGCCAACAGAGGGGAGTAGGGCTGCTCTACTCTAATGGAAGGTTTTACCACATTACTGACCTCTGTATGATGTGCAATTTGCTCTGAAACAAGAATAAAAAGAAGAGACTCGTTAGGCAGATGTGACGATGTGTAATGGTTGCATCAATTCAAACAGCATTAAACACGGCACCGCAGCCCATTTGGAATCTTTAAAAATGCCCAGGCCCCTCCTCTCTCCCTGAGGAGGAAACCCTCAGTGTTGTCGCTGTCCTTTCCTCACCAGGTCCAGGGTCTTGAATGAACCACTGCCTGGGGTCCCTGGAGGTAAGGCTGGCAGGTCAAGGTCACACAGCTTGTCAGGGCACAGAACAGGGACACAGGCTTTCTTACTGAAACCTTGTGTTTGACTCACCGACAGAGGTAGGTTTCTGGGAAGCTACGGAAGCTGAAAGCACAGGGTCCCTCGCCAGTAGGGACTTTTCTTAAATCCTGCACATAATTCTGGATTCTATTTCTTAAAAAGCACCATTCGAACGGACCTGAGACGTTCAAGGACATCCCAGTCAAAAGAATATAGGAAGACACCTGCCCTTCCCATGCCACTGCAGAGGAGTACCCGAGGCTGACAGCACGAGATGGGAACATGGGGGTTTTGAAGTCACCTTGGGGCTTCTCACTCTTCACCCAGAATGGTGATTCTCAGCATCCCAGGGCCTCCAGCCCTCTCACACCCCCAGGGCTTCGAATAGGCCACCTCGGGGCCTTGGCAGAGGGGAATGGTCCCCAATACTCGGCCCTCTCTTGGCCTAGGCCCGTGGTCGGCAAACTGTGGCTCACGAGCCACATGCGGCTCTTTGGCCCCTTGAGCGTGGCTCTTCCACAAAAATACCACGACCTGGGTGAGTCTATCTTGAAGAAGTGGCGTTAAAAGAAGTTTAAGTTAAAAAAAACTTTGGCTCTCAAAAGAAATTTCAATTGTTGTACTGTTGATATTTGGCTCTGTTAACTAATGAGTGTGCCGACCGACCACTGGCCTAGTCAATGCCTGCTTCTCCTGCAGTTTTCTCACCCAGGGATCAGCCCCTGGAGCCTCAGGGAGAATTCTAGCTCTCACTGCTGCCTTCCTGAGGCCCAGCAATACATCTGGTGCACAGTAAACATGGGGTAAACGTGTGTTTCGTGAATGGGGGTGGGAAGGGTGTAGTATGGGGATAGCATGTATAAAGAAGCAGAGGGTGGGGTGTGCTAGGGGCAGGCATATGGCTCAACAAGCCTGGACCCTGGAAAGACATTGGGGAAGAATGGAGAGTGCAGCAGGGAAGGGTGCGGGCCCATTTTCATTCCCTCTGGTTTTTCATGCCCCTGTTTTACAGACAGATCTCTGAGTATGATTTGCCTGAAGTCCACAGCAGGGAGGGACAGTGGGTTCCAGAACTCCTGTCACTATGTCAGGTCAGTGTGTGTCTGCCCAGCGCTGGCCCCACCTGTAGAGGGATTCTCCCGTTGACACACTGAAATGGAGCGAGATCACTGACCCTGCCAGGGCGGTCCCAACAGAGGCACAGCGAGGGGGGTTACCTCAGTGCCGCCCCCCCCCCCCAACACACACACACTCAGGGGGCCCCAGGCAGCAGGAGCAGCACCATCCACAGAGGCGTTGCTTCTGCTTTTGTGGTGCTGTGTCTGCTGCAGTTTGAAATTTCATGGTCTGGCTCTGACCTCAGACAACCAAGACTGGTCGTCCTGGCTCCCAGTTACATTCGTGGGTGCAGTCCTGGAGAGTTGCCACTCGTCCGCACACCAAACGAAGCCAGGTCTGTGGGTAGGACATATCCTTCCAGTCTGTATTACACTGGGGGAAAACTGTTTGATACCTGCTTCTTTCCCCCCTTCACTAGCCAAGTTCTCCGTCCGTTCGTTCTCCTGGGCAGCAGGGTCCCAGCCTCCTGCCTCAGAGGATGGATGGGGGAGGGGGAATCTGGGATGCAGATGCAACCGTGGCCAGGAGTTGCTGCAGCAGGGCAGGGCACACAGTAGATCGGTCTTCCAGAAACAGCTGTTGAATGAAGGATAAAGGTGCAAGTAGCAAGGCCGTGTGTGGGACTTAAGCAGAGAATGCTGAGGAAGAATCCACCTGAGGGGTGATTGGGATATCCGGCTCCTCCTGGTTATTCTGAGTGTCCGTGCTTCAGTCATTCTCTGGTAACTGCAGGCTTATGGGGTATGAGGGATGTAACAATGCACTAAGTGGCAGGCCGCCAGGGAGGAGCCCAAGCCAGGGTTGGGCACTGCACCGCTCCTGCTCACCCAGCCCTGCTGTGCCTGCCGCCCCCGTAGCACTGTTTCAGTGGTGGGAGAGGCTCCCACCACCACAGCTGTGCTTGCCAGATGTGAGCCCGGCTTCAGGCTGAGCGGAGCTCCAGCGGTGGGAGCGCACTGACCACCAGGGGGCAGCTCCTGCGTTGAGTCTTCCCCCTGGTAGTCAACGCATGTCATAGTGAATGGTTAACCATTCTGTTGTAAAGGTCACTTATGCTTTTATATATAGAGAGATAAATTTCTCTTGCCTAGAAAGAGAACAACACATAAGAAATTGCAAGGGTGGGTTTAGAGAGAAAAATAAGTGAGCCATTTCAGCTTTCAAGGAAAATGAAAGGATAGTACTTTTGATGAGGGATATGGATGTGGAAATAGAAAACCACTACACTGAAGAGATGGGAGGATTAGTGATGGACAGAGAGAAGCGGAGAGGAGTGAGTCTGTGGTCCCAGAACAGATGGGAGAAGGCACACAGCCCACATGGTTTTTCATTTCTTTTTTTTTTCTTTTTCTTTTTTTAAATAATAAACCTTTATTGTTCAGTTTATTACAGGTGTTCCTCTTTCCCCTTCTTCCCCCATAATTCCCCTCCACCTAATTCCCAACTCTACCCCATGCCCTTACCCCTGCCCCTGTCTTCATCCATAGGTGTAAGATTTTTGTCCAATCTCTTCCTGCACCCCTCAGACTCGCTTCCCCCTGAAAATTGTTAGCCCAATCCCTTTCTATGTCCCTGATTCTATTATGTTTACCAGTCCATTTTGTTCTTCAGATTTTTTATTCACTTGATTTTTAGATTCACTTGTTGGTAGGTATGTATTTTATGTCTTTTTGTTCGTAATTTTTACCGTTACTTTTCTTCTTCTTCTTCCTCTCCTTAAAGAATACCCTTCAGTATTTCATGTAATCCTGGTTTGGTGTTGCCAGTTGTTGACTCCAGTTTTTTGAGAATTTCAGCTGCTCTAGTCAGTTTTTTTCTTGGTCCTCTATTCTTATAATAACTATTCTTTTTTAAAGAAAAAAAATGAGATAAGTATGGGGGGGGGAAATAAATGGATTAATAAGATGGTGAGCTGCTTAGTAAACTGACACATAAGTGACAGAGTGACCAGGGAAAGTAATTCATGTCCCCTTATACTCAAAGTGTGAAGAGAAACCAGACTCAGCCAGAAGAAAAAGTCCTTCCTCTGGGCTTGCCTCAGACAAATCCCTCTCTCCTCTACCAACACATCAGCAGGCTCTCTTCTTCCAGGCAGCCAGGACCAATTTCAGCCACAAGAAAGAAAAAAAGGAGGGGGGGGGGCAAGAGAAGAAGGGAGTGGAAGGAAAGTGAGTGATGGATGGGTTCCTAGGAACTTGACATCATCCTCTCCTCCCCTTTCCTCTTTTCCATCCACCTTCCTACACTTCCCTTTCAGAATCCCACTCAGCCTTTTAGGGGTGGGAGGGCTTGAGACTTATAAACTCCCCCAAAGAGATTTTCTGTATGTAGCAGCAGCAGCATTGGGCAACCTCACAGGAACTCGGAGCCTGGGGTCCTCACAGACACAGAACCCCCAGATTCTCTGTGCTGGGCTAACTCACAGCTGGAGAGACATCTTCTGAGACTGAGCATAGCACGTCAGAACTGAGGAGGTGGTGGAACTCATTTACCCCAGAGCCTCCTGTTGCTGATGAGAAAGCAGAAGCCCAAAGAGGGAGAGGAATTCCCTCAAGGCCACATAGCTAACCTCAGATGCCTGCTGAGACAGAACTCATTTCCTTTGGAAGACTCCTGGGTGATTAGAAACTTCTCAGGATAATTAACAATTTTGAAAATTCACAGTAGTTCATAAGTGCTCAGTAGATGTTTGTTGACTAAATAAACAACCTAATAAGACACAAAAGCTTGCCTGTCAGCTGAAAACTGACTAAAATCCTGAAACAAGTTTAGGCAGAGAAGAGATGCTGCCAGGTATTCTTTGGAAACAGAAGACAAAAAGATACAGGCTGTGGGTAGAAAATATGAGCAGGTTCATCCCAGGAAATTAAACACAGAGGAAACTGGATACTTATTCTTGTTCTATCAGGCATCACAGTACCTCCCACCCCAGGAACAGGGTGAATAGTTCACAAGCTTCCATCAAGGTCACATGACCCAGAGCTGACCAATCAGTATATCTCACATCCTAAAACAGTGATTGGCTCAGGGCTGGGCATGGGACCAATCAAGTCCCACGATTCAGTCCCTAGTGTTGGAATCATGGGAGAAGTTCTATTTCAGTTGGAGAGCTGAGCAGTTAGGATATGAGCCTGTGGCTGTTGCTGGCCATCTTGCTTTCACAAAAAGAAAGCTCAGGTGAGAATGACAACAGCATAGAGGGAAATAAGCAAGGGGTCTAAAGAGTCATGTTTTTGTTTTGTTTTGCTGAATTCATGGGGCACTCATGTACAGTCTTGCCTGAAGCTGTCTGCACTTAGACATCTCAATTACAACCCCCACCCCTTTGATTGTTTACCTCCAATCTAATCTGGATTTCCAAATGGGTTCAAGTGGTACCTGAAGAGAGCTGGATACTGGCCAAACCAAATTAATCCTCAGGGGATTAATTCTGTTGAGTAGCAACTGATGTTTCCATTTTAAAGGGCAAGATTGATGCGCAAAGAAGGGAGGTTAGTGGTTCATAGTGAGGAAGTGAGGAGCCTGACCACACACCAAAATTCCACAGCGTGTACTCTGGGAAACTGCATAATGTCATTTGTGCTCATGACTACGTTTCAGTATCTTATCTGACACCCAGTGTCCTGTAGGTGCCTGAGACTTGGACACTGATATCTGGCAGTTAGGAGATTCATAGAAGCAATTTGCTCTGAAAGAAGGAAGAAGAGAAGGAAGGAGAGAAGGAAGGAAGGAAGGAAGGAAGGAAGGAAGGAAGGAAGGAAGGAAGGAAGGAAGGAAGGAAGGAAGGAAGGGAGGGAGGGAGGGAGGGAGGGAGGGAGGGAGGGAGGGAGGAAGGAAGGAAGGAAGGAAGGAAGGAAGGAAGGAAGGAAGGAAGGAAGGGAGGAAGGACGGACTTTTAAGAAAAGAGAAAAGGAAGGAAGGAAGGAAGGACTTTAAGAAAAGACTCGAAGTCTTTTCTGGTTAAACCAGGTGTCGGCAAGCTGCGGCTCCGGAGCCGCATGCGGCTCTTTTTGTTAAGTGAAAAAATCCTTTTTTTCTTCAGATTGACAGCTAACTGCACGATCCGGTATATAGCATTAAGGTAAGAAACAATATATGCAGTGTTATATTTGTTTTAAATGTCGCATCGGTTTTGCAGCTCCCAGGTTTTTTGTGTTTTTTTTTCCTTCGAAAACAGGTCCAAGTGGCTCTTTATGTCTTAAAGGTTGCCGACCCCTGGGTTAAACATTTGTTTGGTAGAAATAACAGAAAACTCAATTAAGGTTGGCTTAAACTACAAAAGGTTCTAACATTTAATGTTGATAGACAATGTGAAAGATGGGAGGTCCAGAGGTGGCACTGTGGTCCAAAAATACTATGCACCTGTGTACCCCATTATCAAACGTTGGTGTACTCCCGCATGGTTGCACTATGGCTGTCTCCACTCCAGCCATTACATCTGCATAGTAGCACTGAAGCCAGAAGCAAGGGTGTACCTTATTTCCCTTTCACCTCTTTCTTTTAAGGAAGGACAATTTCTCCCAGAAGGCCCCATAGTTTTCCATTAATATGTCATTGGCTAAAACCGACCCAATCATTAGCAGGGAGTTATGCAATTGCTGTAACAGCCTTAGACCAACCCCAATTCCTTCCAAATTGAACATCCATAGGAAGAAGGCAATGTTGTTGTGTGAGCAACCAACATCATCCCACCATAAAGTAGAAATGGACAAGGTAGCTGAGGATTCAAAGCCGAGGGAACAGAAGAACAAGAGGAGCAGAATACGCAAAGGTACAGAGGTGTGGGAGACACCCCTGTGCTTGGGATTGCTGGTGGTTCATTACTGCAGGAACACCACTCAGGTGGGGAGAGGTGCTTTAGTTCTCATATTACATTTTATACCTGGAGCAGGGAAGACCCAAGACAGTAAGGAGCTACTGAGAGACACGGAGCAAGAGAGTAAATGCAGGAGTAGGTGGAAATACCACAGGTGTGCAAGATTACCTATATTCTAGGAACTGAGCAGGGTTATTCTGTGGTAGGCAAAGTTATTAATAAATTCTGAATGCTTCTATTCAGTTGATTATAATTGACAAGAGAGATTATGTGTGGTATTAATTAACGACCTTAATTACTCATCTTGCTATTCAACAAGTTCAACAGCTACTCGTTTAAGGATGTTTAGAATACAGGACACTTAGCCCAGTTCCTTTACAGCCATGATATCACACCTGTCATGCCTGCAGCTCATAGTTTCCACCTGACTGGGGCCAGCCTGAAGCCTACCCTCCCTGCCCAGGGTGCTGAAAACAACCCAGCATTTAGTGTTGTAATTTATACAGGACACCTGCATCCCAAGTGTTAGGGTGAGGGTGAGGGTGAGGGTGAGAAGGACTGTATCCCAATTTACAGAGAAGAAGCAAAGGCTGGAAGTAGGTAAGGGGCTGACGGGTGAGTTGTGCGGGTGAGGTGTGAGCCCAGAGCTTGTATTTCCCAATCCACCATGCCACGTCTTCATAAGAGGGCGCCACGTCTGCCTCAACCCAGAGGTTGGCTGAACCTACACTTCCTCCTGCCTTCACACCTCCATTTCCTATGATCAAACCCTCACACCCTGGCACCTTCCTGAGAGGGAAGGGGGAAAGATACAACTACATTATAGATAGGAAACAAAGATGCACCTTGTTGTCCTCTTGTGGACCTCTTGGCCATAAGTAGCACCGGCCACAGCACCACAATTCCCCTTGGGCTCCGTGCAAATGTTAGGGGATGTGAGTGCAGGAAGGTAACATTGGTCTGCCTTTCTGCCCCGCAGTACGGCTCACAGCCTTGCCCTTCAGAACCACATTTGTTGCTGTTGGGAGTAACTAAGATAATTCTCTCTCTCTCTCTCTCTCTCTCTCTCTCTCTCTCTCTCTCCTATTTAGTTGTTCTGATCCAGTCCAGGGGCTACATCTCTTCATGCTTCTCAAACTGGAGGATGCACAGTCCCGATCCTGTGAGGGAGCAGGCCAAACAAGAGTATCCAATGTATCTTTCTGAAGCACCAAGTTTATTACAAGACTTGGAAGAACCAAGAACTTTCATGTGAGAATCATCCCCTCACACAAACATGGAAGGAAAGAACAGGAGAGGTGAAAAGGACCCCAGGAGAACTGGCTGGCTGAGGGGTGGGCCTGCAGCGAGGGGGCCTCTCCTGTTGTCCCCGAGGCGGCTCCAGCCCTCCCCCACGCTCTGCAGGTATTTTTGGCCTTGAGTTTTGCAGGCCACAGCGATGCCCGCTACCCTTCTGATGTGAATTTGTGCAGAGAACATCGTGGTAGTTTGCACAGCTCCACTGTCCACTGGATCTAGTGCTTTCTCACCCAGGGGTCCTGGTATACACACACACACACATACACACACAGTGTGCACATTATGCTCCTCTTCTTCTGGAAGCTCTCTGCCCAGCCTTTGACCTTTCTCCCTGCACCACATGACCAGGCTCTCTGTAGCTCATGTGGCTTAATTCTTCATTTAAAGTGGAGGATGTGTAACTTGACCTCCATGGACTCTTTGGTTGTATCTCTTCTTTGGCTGTCCACCATATACATACGCTCTACATATTTTCGTTGCCATGCTTTTTTGTGGATGACCTGAAGCAGAACTTTTTAACGTGAAGTTCAAGAACCTGCTTAGCCCCTGCAGGCCCTTGCTGATTCCCTCTGGGGATCCTCAGCAGCTACTGCTAGAGCTGGAGGTGGACGGGAACCTCCAGGGCCACACTGGAGGGCTGGGCTGAAGACCATGGACCTGGCCGCTAAGCCATGGTTATCCCATAAACTTCCTCAATCCCTTGGATGAGAATCAACAATTTTAAAAAGTTTCCAATTCAAAAGTTAGGCACAGTGGTATGAGATATTTATTTTCTGCTCCCAATCTTTTGCTGCAGCTTCCCGAAGTTCTTTTCTATGAACTGCAGGTTCCCAGTGACCATCGTATAGAGAACTATTCTTACGCTCCACACATCGACCATGCGGCCGTCATATTTTTGGCCCAAGAAGTGTTCTGGGGCAGCATAAGAGAGAGTACTACAGAATGTCCTCACCTTATCGTCCCAAAATTGCTGAGTCCCAAGTTCACCATTTTGGCATTCCTATGAGCATCAATGAGCATGTTGTTTGGCCCAGGTCCCTGTGGACCATGCTACTTTGGTGGCTGTGCTGCACAGGTGATACCAGCTGACAGAAAGTGCCTCAGGCCTCATTCTTGGGCAAGCGGTAGCGGTCCTCCAGGTAATCAGATATGTTCCCTTCCCTTAGGTGCTCCATGATGAGGAAGAGTTTTCTGCTTCTAATCACCTCAAATAATTTTGCTATATTCTGGGGATTGTATGCCTTCATGCATAGAAGTCCTCCTGCAAGGGAAGCCTCTGAAGGCTGGAGGAGCCCTGCTGATCGATGACTTTGACAGCCATTTCTGTACCGTTCAGAATGTGTCAGTCCAACCTCCCCTTGGCTGCTTCCTGCAGTGGTGTTGAGGAACTTGTTAATGCCCACTTTGGAGCTCCTGGTTTGCAGAGGTGGCTGCAAGGTCATCTATTTGGTGACTTGCTAATTATACTAATTGGCAATGCTAAAAAACCCTGCTAACTATTATTAGTAACTATGCTAAAGAACAAAACTAGTTATGCTAATACTAACATTAACAATGCTAAATATACTCACTACCTATGAAAATAAGTACTAACTATTCTAACTAACTATATTGATTCTACTGACAATACTAAATATACCAACTGTACTCACAAAGCTAACTAAAAATACTAAAAAAATAAATAAATAAAAATGAGTAAAACAGAAAAACAAAGACAAATGAAAAAAAATAGAAAACAAAAAATTTGAGAAAATTCAAAGAAAAAGGAGAAAAAACTGAAAGAAGACAAAAATAGTAAAGAAACATGGAAATAGAAAGGAAAGAAAAATTATAACTAATGAAGAAAAAAGAATAAATAAAAAAGAAAAAGAAAATGGAGGTGGCATGGGAGTCACAACAAGCTAACAAGTGCAAGTTTGATAGATCACCACAAATCTGATTATGGGCTACAAGGACAAAAACCTCAGCCCAGCCAGCACCTTCTATAGAAGTTTTTTGTAATTTTATTACAATGCTGCTTTATAAAGTCAGAGCAAGAAACCAGCCTTTCATGGCTGGTAATAAACTATAGTGGTTTCCTCACTTTTTATTCTTAAGCTATCTTTATTCAAAAAAAAATTAAAAGACTTCAACGACCTTTTTGTTTAAGTGTGATACTAAAGATTATCATTTGCTTTTAATAAATTAAAATCTGTAGGATGCATCAGTGACCTTTTCATTTATAATTTGAAAATCTATAATAATTTTTGTCATTTAGAGTCATGATTGTGTCTACCATTAAAATATTCAATTCAATTTCCTTAAATTCTGATGGGTTTAAAAATGATGCTACAACTTGACTAATATAACAATACTTAAGAAAATATCTGTTTCATAAGACATGGGAAGGTACATTATTAACATCTATAAAGCAGAGAGGAATATAACTTTCATTATATTTTTGCCAGTAAGATCAGGAGCAGAAAGATCAGAAACCTTGGACACCAGAGGGTAGTGAGTTGCTACATTCAAATCATTGAAGAAAAAATGCTGTCAATCAAGAATATTATTTCTCACAAAACTGTCCTTTAACAATGAGGGAGAAATTAAGACATTCCTAGGTAAACTTAAAGCCTTATGAAAAGATAGCTATTAAAGCAAGTACTTGGACAATTATAAAAGCTCGTACTATTGTAACTTTAATTTGTAGCTCCACTTTTTGTTTTCTACTGAAGAGACTAATGTATTTAAAAACCCAAGTGTTATCTTTATTTTTGGATAGACACACACAAATAAAGTAACAAAAAACTGAAAAATTTACAAATAGGTAGAAATTTAAAAACACATTCTCAGGCAACTAAGGGCCAAAGAAGAAATCACAAGATAAATTGGAAATTACTTAGCAATAAATTAAAAAAACAACAACAAAGCCATAACATAGCAAAATCTACAGAATGCAACAAAAGCAGTCCTCACTAAGGAAATTTATAGCTATCGATGTATACATTAAAAAAGATCTATAATTGATACCTAATTTTACACCTTACAGAACTACAATAGAAAAAGAAGCACAAACTAAGTCCAAACTTAGTAAAAAAAGAAAATGTTAGAGATTAAAGTGAAGATAGACAAAACACATATAAACAAAGAGCATTAGAGATTTGAGATTAGGTATAAAGTATAATATATATGTAATTGGAGTCCCAAAAGGAGGGGGGGGGGGAGTGCAGAACAGAAGCAATATAATTTTCCAGACTATAATCCAGACTCTTTAGTCTGTTGATTAAGGCCTTTCACACCTTGGACCCAATAGCTTTCTAGTTACATCTTCTGCCTGCTCCATAAATTCGGGTTATTTGCTCCAAAGGAAGAAAATAGGCTCTTCCTTCCTCCCATCCCCTCAACCCTGCAGGAAAGGCCTGTCACGGCCCATACTACATCTGGGTTAAGTCTAAGATCTTGTGTTTTAAGCTTGGCAATAGTCAAAACAGGTTTTGTTCTCATGACCATCCACTGCCACTTCCTTCTGCTTAGAGAAATATTGTTTGCTCTTTTGGACATCAGGTTTCATGGTATCACTGGCAGGCTTCCAGCCAGCTGAGCACACTTCCTGACGTTTGCCAGGGAACTGAAAAGCCTGAACTAGTCTCAGAGTCTCGTTTATAGAGCGGCTAACAGGGAGGGATGCTTATGGTGATCTGTTGAAGGATACAGTGATAAAGGGCCCCCTGAATGAGAGGCTTTCATCGGCCTTTGAGACCCCATAGTCCTGAGCAGTGGTGAACTTGGGGCCTGACAGCAAGGGAATGTTCATGGGGCCCAGTCCTCGTTTCTTGGGTGTGTTGGCCCAAGCCAGGTAACAGAAGTGAGAATCCACAGAAGCACCAATCACTTGGCAGTTGTGTTTATTAAATTCTGCTGTTCTATCAATGAAAGAAATGATCTCCATGGGGCACACAAAGGCAAAGAGGGGTAAAAGAAGAATACATATTTCAAAGATATTAGTCAGATAGGCTGATATCTTTGAACTGACCATCTGGCATAACAGCTGTGGCTCTAAAGTTTGGAGAAGGGTGCCCAATTTTAGCGTTTCCTGAAGATATCCAGCTACCAGCATCACTGAGACAGAAATACCAAGACCATCAGGAGGATGACTCACATATCAATTACTTTCAATGCAAATGGATTAAATGCTCCAAAAGACATGTGGAGACTGGATGGATGACAGAATAAGACCTTTACATATGCTGTCTATAAGAGACTCACTTCAGATCAAAAGAAATAGGCTAAAAGTACAGAGATAGAAGAAAATGTTTCGTGAAAATGTAAACAAAACGCTGGGGTAGCAATACTTAGACAAAATAGACTTTAAAACAAAGGCTATCTAATAAGAGACTAAGAATGACCCAGAAATTCCACTTTATCCAAAGAAAACCAAAACACTAAATTGGAAAGACATGTATATCCATATATTTATTGCAGCATTATTTAATAGCCAGGATATGGAAGCAACCTAAGTCGCATCAATAGACGAATGGTTACAGAAGTAGAGCATACATACAACGGAATGGAATGGAATCTTGCCATCTGTAACAACATGGATGGACCTAGAGGGTATTGTGCTCAATGAAATAAGAAGACAAATGC
Organism: Pipistrellus kuhlii; assembly: GCF_014108245.1. Lineage (NCBI taxonomy): Eukaryota > Metazoa > Chordata > Mammalia > Chiroptera > Vespertilionidae > Pipistrellus > Pipistrellus kuhlii. Next base: position 14,903,493 of record NW_023425449.1, read on the forward strand.
TATATGATTTCACTTATATATGGAATCTATAAAACAAGCATAATAGAAACAGAGTAATAGATATAGAGAATATTTTGAAGGTTACTGGAAGAGAGGGGAGTTGCAGGGGATGGGTGAAAAAGGAGAAGGGATTTAGGAGTACAAATTGATAGCTGCAAAATAGTCATGGAGATGTAAATTATGGCACAGGGAACATGTAATAGTTGATAATATTGTAATAACTATGTATTGGGTCATATTCAACGAATCATTCCAAATTTCATGGCTGCATTTCTGAACAACCCTCCTTGGATTCCTATTTTAGATCTTTGAGGGTTTTGCTGTTTAATTTCAAGTAAAGCACAATCCCTATTCTGTGACACCTTCATCAGAAATATTCCCAGCCTCCATATTGCCTACCAAATGAAAGGGTGGGTGAGAGGGAGAATCTAAACTTATAAGCCTTGGTGACTGGATGATTGATAGTATGGTGATACACCTATTTCTTAGTGTCAATGTATAATTTAAAGATCTTGTATGCAGCACGCTTATTATAAGCACTGGCACACAGTAACTAATTATAACTTTACAATGGCAGGAAGTTCTTAGACATTATAAAGATCACATCAAGAGGTTTATATTTTTTCCCAACCCCTCTTCTTAGGCAGCTCCTGCCCATGTCCTCCCCACTTCAATTCTCTGCTTGCAAAGAACTGTGTATTAGTTAGTGTTCTCTAGGGAAACCAAACCAATAAGATATAAACAGAAATAAATTTTTTACAGAAGTTGGCTCGCAATAATTATGGAGGCTGAGAAGTCCCATGGTCTGCCATCTGTTAGCTGGGATCCCAGGGAAATGGATGGTGTAGTTCGAGTCCAAACCCAAAGGCGTGAGAACCAGGAGCACCAGCATTGTAGAGCAGGAGAACATGGCTGCCCCATTCATTCATTTAACACTTAACTTTTTTCAGATATGCAAAGCATTTGAGATATGCAGAGCATTAAGTTAGATACAGTGAAAGGAAGAGTGATATGTCCTGGTACTCCTTCTTAAGAAGCTCATGTTCTGTTAGGGTCACTGCTCATAACCAAACCTTCAATTAGCACCTTCAATTAGCTGATTGCTCAAGAGCTATTACAGAGATGCCACTGGGGCTAGTATTTTTAAGGTTTGTATATGTGCAAACCTGAATCATGCAGTCAACTCCAGAGATTGAGAAAATGAGACTCAACAAGGTCAAGTTGGCCATTTCTTTGTATGGCAGAACGTCTACCTTGCAAATCATTTCTAAAATTACTTGAATTGCATGCACAGAGCTAAATTACCAGGAAACTATGAGCATAAATAATTTTTTTCTTATCCGTTGGCATTTTGTAGTGTGAGTCTACCGAGTATTATTGCATTATACTTTCAGTATTTCATTTTGCTCTGAGGCTGACCTATTTTTTTCATTTCCCCCACGCCTTATATTCAATATCTTTTGCACAAATAACACCTAACCTTCCTCTCGTCAGGAATGTGTGAGAACAGATTGCTTGGTTCTCCCATGCTGCAGTGTCACTGTCTAGCAGCAGTGCTATTTTTACAGATACAGCAAACAGGGAGGTAAATTAATGAGGATTGTCCCCTCCTGTTAATCGAATCGCACAAAGGACCAGTCAAGATCTCTGTTCATACTGCAGCTGGACTGACGTTTGAAAAAGACAAACTTTAATTTGCTATTTCCCTGCTTAGAACTTGTCTGATGGGTTTAATTACTATTGGGACGAAACACAAATTTCTTAACACGGCCACAGGTCCCAACAGGATTTCATCCCTTTCCACCTTTCCCACTTCATTTCTCCTCTCTCCCTCCTTCGCCAAACTTGAGTCGCTCTCACCTTCCATTCCTTATTCTTCTAAATCAGAGATTTTCAACTGGTGAGCTGTGAGAATTTTTAAAACATGCAATACTTGTCTATTTAGTCAGGGACACTGACCTCTTTTCTATTAGATTATTAAATTTTTAAAAATAACAATAGCCATCACAACAATAGCCATCTGGTGTGAATTATAATTTTGAATAATGTGTTATATATTTTTGTCAGATCTGCAAAAATATATATATAACACATCATTTGGTGTGCTGCAGAATTTTAGTAATTAGTTTATATGTGCCATGAGATGAAAAAGGTTGACAATCACTGTTCTAGTCCCCAGTTGGCCAGGGATGAGCTCTGAGATTATGGACAAGGTACTTACTTACACCTGTGCTTCAGTTTCCTCATCTTGTAAGATAAATATCATAAATCTACCCACTTGACAGCGATGTTATGAGAATCAAATAATACATGGGAAAGTGTCCATTTGTGTCTGGCCCACAGATTGGGCTATAGGAGGCTTTCTATGATTTGCTATTCTTGCCTAAGTGTCTAATATTGTCAAAGTATCCCAAAACCTCCCTCACAGTATTTGACATCTCTTATAAGAACTCCAGAGCATTAGGCTTTAGTCAGGAACACTTCCATCCATCTGTGTCCTCCTGCTCACTTCCTGAATGGTCTCTTCATTAATGTTTTCTCTTTCCCTCACTTTCTTCTCCAAGGCCAAAATCAATTCTGATGAACTCCACAAAATATGTGTTAGGCTATAATGCTAACTTTCTCTTTATGAAAAAAAAATGCATTTGTCCATTTGTGAATAGATTTCTGATATATAGTATGTAAATATACAAAACCTTTGTTCTTTTCCTTTCTAATGATTAACAATTAAAAGGAGTAGCTCCATTTATTTTCCTTTCTCATGCTTATACTTCTCTGCACATCCAGAGTTTGCCACAAGATGTCATTCTTACAACTCAAATAAATTCTTTGTCTCTCCTAAAAGGCTTAAAAACAAGTCAACTTACTTGAGTCCCCTGATGATTAGTGATATTGAACATTATTTCATATACTTCTTGGCCATTTTATTTTATTTTTAAATATATTTTATTGATTTTTCACAGAGAGGAAGGGAGAGAGAGCTAGAGAGCCAGAAACGTCGATGGGAGAGGAACATCAATCAGCTGCCTCTTGCACACCCCCTACCGGGGATGTGCCCGCAACCAATGTACATGCCCTTGACCGGAATCAAACCTGGGACCTTTCAGTCCGCAGACCGACGCTCTACCACTGAGCCAAACCGGTTTCAGCCCTCTTGGCCATTTTAATGTTTTCTTTGAAGAAATGTCTATTCAGATCCTTTGCCCATTTTTTAATCAGATCATTTTGGGGGGGAGGGAAGGTTTGTTCCTCATATATTTTGGAAATTAACTCTATCAGAGGCGTGGTTTGCAAATATTCATCAGAGAATTGCAAATGAAAACCTGTTGAAGGAGGTCATCAAAAAGTCTGCTAGCTTACCCACAAGCTGGCCCAGGTAGCTGGAGGTTCCCCATCCCTCTATTGGTCCTTGGAAAATGCCTTCCCCTTGCCTCCCGGGATCCCAGAAGCTGCTCCAAGGATGCAGCCTTGGAATAGAAATGGGCTGTTGAGACCACTGAGCTGGTTATGTGACTGACCCTACTCACAGCTTCCCTGTGCCTGACTGAGCCCAGTTAATGTCTTTACGTTAACTTCTAAAACTGGCCTGTGAATGGGTAAAACTACTCGTTTTGCAGCTACTCAAGAAAACCTTTTTTAAAAAACACACATATTTTAATTTCAGAGAGGGAGAGAGAGGCAGAAACATCAATGATGAGAGAGAATCACTTTTTATTTCTTTTTTTAATTGTAGTTTTATTGAGAGAGAATCTTTGATTGCCTGCTTCCCGCACACCCCACACTGGGCTTCAAGCCTGCCACCTGGTCATGTCCAGGAATTGAACCAGGACCTCCTGATTCATAGGTCAACACTCAGCCACTGAGCCACACTGACAAGGTACTAAAAAAACCTTTTATGTAAGTTCCATGGGTCATTAAGTTGCCACCTACAAAAAACAAACAAACATATATATATCACATTTTTTAAAAATATATTTTATTGATTTTGTACAGAGAGGAAGGGAGAGAGTTAGAGAGTTAGAAACATCGATGAGAGAGAGTCATTGATCAGCTGCCTCTTGCACACCCCCTACTGGGGATATGCCCGCAACCAAGGTACATGCCCTTGACCTGAATCAAACCAGGGACCCTTCAGTCCCCAAGCCGACGGTCTATCCATTGAACCAAACCGGTTGTGATATTTTTATCAGGTAAAATTCAAAGACTCTGAAATGCACAAAATTTAAATGTACAATTAATAATTTACAGAAATTTATATACCCGTGTTATTCATCGTACTCAAAGCAATTAAGATATGTAGGTTATCACTTTCTGATCAACCCCTTCCTCAGCAGCCAGAACTTCTGTTCTGATTTTATCAGTATTGATTAGCCTTTTATTGAGATTTATATAAATGCATATTAAAGTTTATATTATGGGTGTCTGACTGCTTGCATCCAAAATGAAAGTTTGAACTATATCTATGCTTTGTGTGTAACAATTATTTATTTCTTATTATTGAAGATTGTTTGATATTATGAACATACCTTGATTTTTTCACCAATTGATGGATACTTACATTAGTTTTATTTATTAGAAATAAAATTTCTTTATTCTTGGGAAAAAAAATAAAAAAAAAAACAAAAAAAACCCAAACAAACAAAAACCGTTCAACCTAAGATACAAGGGCAAAGACCTTTGAAATCCCCTGAAACTTCAAACAATAGGCACACAATTCCATGCATTAAGATATTCTTCGTGAAATTTAAATACAATCTGTCTGTTCTGGGTTTTCAGAGATGTAATCACACAGTTACCTCTCAGGGACCTTTTCCAAACGGCTGGGACCCAATCAGTGCTGAGACTAAAGAAGCTCACAGCGGTGGGACTGACGGGGCCTGAATTTCTTCCATGCAAGAATGGAATGTGACTTCTTAGTAAGGACTTAATCCCTTAGACATACATTCATTTATCACCAATATGTTATTGGACATGTTCTAGGCGCTTGACAATGGAATAAGAGCTAGGATACACAAGTAAAAAAGATGAATAGACATAACCCTCCCTCTTCCCTCCCCCCCAAAAAAATGTATGTTGAAGTCCCAGTATCTCAGAATATGAACTTGTTCGGAAATAGAGTCATTGCAGATGTCAGTGTTTAAGATGCGCTCATATTGGAGTAGGGTGGGCCCTTCCTGCAATGTGTTTGGTGTCCTTCTAAGAAGAGGAAAGAGAAACACGGGGAAAGGATTTTCATGTGATGACAGAGGAATAGATTGGACTGATGCATCTCTAAGCCAAGGACTTCTGGCAAACACCAGAAACCACAAGTGGCGAGGGAAGATTGTTCCCTACAGGTTTCAAAGAGAGCACGGCCCTGCTAACACCCCGATTTTTAGATTTCTAGACTCCAGAACTATGAGATAATACACTTGTATTATTTTAAGCCACCCCTGTTTGTGGTACTTTGTTACAACAGCCCTGGGAAACTAATACAAAAAGGTTCTACTATACAAGCAGGTAAATCTAATGCCGTACGATGCACGACATTACAGTGTGAGGTAATAAAAATATGAGAGAAATTCTCCGCAGAGATCAGAAGAAGGATTTATGGAGAAAGTGACCCCCATTCCAAAAGCCAACACACATAAAAGATGCCAAAGAAATGCCAGATTAAATTACTGTGAAGCAGTAGACCTATTTTATAAATGGAGATTAGCTCCTTCTTCTCACACCTACTTTGCCCAGCTCAAAACTTTGGTCAGCAATAAAAATATTATTAGATGTAAATCTCAAGTCAAATGTTCTGAGACTCTAATTGTACCATATTTTATCTGAGGGTGCGGGGCAGGTAGAGAGAGAGAGAGAGAGAGAGAGAGAGAGAGAGAGAGAGAGAGAGAGAGAGAGAGAGAGAGAGAATATGAGGAATCCACACACATGATTATGGAGGAGACTGGGAGTCCTGCACTTTGCAGTCTGCAAGCTGGAGGTCCAGGAAAGGCCTGAGAAGAATGTGAGCCAATGGTCTACATCCCAGTCTGAGTGCAGGAGAATGTGAGGTTCCAACTCAAGCTCCGAAGCAGCGGGAAAAGGAGTGAATTTTTCTTTCCTCTACCTGTTCTTTTCAAGGCCTCAAAGCATTAGATTGGGTTGTACCTATCCAGGTTGGGAGAGCAGTCTGCTATACTGAGCTTACCACACCTAATGCTAATCTCATCAAGTAACACTCTCACAGACTCTCAGAACAAGACTAATCTGGGACCTCATGGCTAATCAAGTTGAAGCATTGAGTTAATCATCATGGTCTCCAGTCCTTCTGGGATTTCTCATCACTCCTGTCACTGCAGCTGCCCCTGTTATTTAGCTTCAGGAGGCTGAGCTCTAGGGCTGCTCAGTGCAGGGTGGCCCCAGGGGGTCTCTCTGAGCACCTTTCTGAGGCAGTGAGGGAGGAGACATTGCCACTAGCTCTCCCTTGGTGTGAGTCTCTTGATTCTTGAGGTCACTGATCATTTTGGTAGCCACTATCGCCCCCAGTTGGAGAAATCTTGGTCCAAATGTGATTTGGGTTGGGGAGATTATTTAAGGTCCATAAAATCTTTTGCAAAGCTTTTCACAGCCCTGGGAGGCTCCACAAGGAGATGTGGCTTCCTGTGGAAGTACAGCTCACACTGAACTCCACACATACCACTTCTCCTGTCCCCTCCCAGGCATGGCATTTTTTATGGTTAATTATGATACTGAAAAGAAAAAAAAAAACCACAACACAAGAACACAATGGTTAGGTAAGTGATGAGGAAACTTAAAATGCTATCATGCATCCATTTGCAAAATAATTATAAAGGTTTTGTAGCAACTTAGACAGTATTGTTGGTATAAAGTAAGAAAAACATAGAATAAAAAATTGATGAACACATAAGATTTTCTTAAAAGCAAAATATTTTGCTCCCACAAATAGTATAAACTGTAACTTTCATGTATAAAAATACATAGAAAAATTATTTGTAATCTTATCATCTTAAAAGAATCAAATGTCTATTTTATTTTTCCTTTGTCATTTTTGGCTCAGTACATACTAACCAGATTCCCCATTGCTTCTTTGTCTTTGGGCATGATGTCCTTGGAATATGTTTTATTACTTTCTTTTCTAACTAGAATATTCATTCATCTAATCACATGGCATGTATTTATTAAAGACCCTATACTAAACACTTGGAAGATAGTAATGAAATATCTGGAGAGGTATTCCCTCCTTTGAGGTCCTCTTATGAAGACAATCATCAGGAAGAATTCCCTTTCTGATGTCTTCTTGATCCTCACCTCAGATCATTTGGGTGTTTCCTCCTCCATATATACCATCATACATATCACTTTATCAAATTATGTTGTAATATTTTTTTGTATTTCTCTTTCGCTAGACTCTGAGCATATTGAAAATAAAGCATGTCCTATTCCTTGCTATGAACCCTGGGTCTCAAAACATACCTAGGTTACAACAGAGAATAAGTGAAAAGTGAAAGAGGAAAATGGGGAGAAACAGAAAGAGCAGCAGAAGAGAAGGAAGACGTGAATGGTTGGTGCTGGGAGAAAATAAACGAATTAGACATATATGGGTATGATTTGCTATAGCACCGCCAGCAGCAGCTTCCAACCATCAAAAAGGCAAAGCTATGGGGCTTGTAAGGAGGTGACATCCCTGCCCTTGGATTTATTAGAGTGGTGCTTGTTAAAATGAACAGTCAACCCTATTAACTTACATGATAAATTGTGTTTATTTTACAATCCATCTATAGATAGAACAATACGAGTAGTAGCATATCTTTATGGGGATATTGAGCATAGTTTTATGAGTAAGGGACAATCAGACTCAGAATTAATTTCTTCATGCCCATCCTTATATATCATTGTCGGAGTGGCCTGTGATGCAGCTTGATCTGGGCCTACTGCTTCTCTTCATTTTCTCTCTTGCTGCTTCCTTTTTTCACTAATGCCTGGATGATAAGAATAATAAATAATAATAATAAAACCAAAATTGGTGAATTAGAATATTTATTAAAAAAAGCTTGGCTGACAAAAGTTTGTCCAATAATAAACATGTTAATGATATGTGGTAAATCTCTCTTATCACTAAAGTTTATATAGTTTCTAGTCAGACCCCAAATATGTGAGAGTTTGCACAAACATGAAACAATGTGAGTTTCACTAATTTCAATTTTTATGTTATATAAAAGGGAAAATAAGCTTTCCCAGGCTGTCTCCAGATGTTGTCCTAACCTAGCGTAGAGAAAACGCTTATTAAGACCCACTTTGAGTGCATTCCTTGGACATAAAACATTTCTCACTCTTTACTGGGAGGGATTGAGCAGCTCATCTGTTGAAACTGACTGGAGGTAGTCGAAAAATTGGGTGGCTTGATAACAGAGTTCTCTCTCTCTCTCCCCTTCCTTCTCCCCTCCTATTTAACTATTATGTTTGTGAAAGAGCTTTATTTTGTGTTTCTCTTTGGCATAAATCTCTGACTCACAGATCCTCTGTTCTTTATAACAGTTATTATAGTTTCCACACACTAAAGGTAGAGACAATTTATCCATACGTGAGAGTCGCAATGACCAAAGAGAAGTCCTGGAGATTATGTAGACAAATAGCAAGCCTACTTGGGGGAGGCACGAAGATGCAAACATGAAAGCTGATTGGATACCTTAAATGATCAATGAGATTTCTGTTGAGATCTCAGGAGTAACTTTTGTAACTAATCTCCACGGTTACTCAAGCTCAAGCAGAAATTAGGGAAATGCTTTTCAGAGCCAATCAGAGGAGTGAACTGAAGGTCCGCTCGTCTGGGCACTGGCTCCTGGCACCACACTCCTTCTTTACTGCCTCCTTCCCCAAGCCCTGCCAGCACTCTTGGCTTAGACATCCAGGAGAAAATATTTCATGGCCACCATCATGCCTTTGAAATACTGCCTTCCTCAGAAAAGCATTGGAAAGCAATCTGACTTAATCAGTTAAGCACTGGATTAGTAACACCACATTTTAGTAGCTCCTCTAATGAAGAAGAAATGTAATATATATCCAGAACCAAACTGCCTAGCTTTATATTCTGGCTCAGCCATTTACAGGCTTTTAGGAGACTGCAATTAATAATACACAAATAGTAACCTGTATATAATACAGTGACAGGTTACTCAACATCTAGATAGAAATGCTTTATGTCATACTGGCAAAAAATTGAAAGAGTAAAAACACTTTTTGAATACAGCAATAGAGAGCACTGTTAGCAAAAATGTTAATTAATATAGGCTTTGTGAGAAGCAATCACAAAATAGCTATTATTTAATATACATATGTCCTTGGTTTCAGAAATCCTACTCTTGGGAAACTACCCGACAGGAATAAAAATGGAAGGATGTTAATTACCACATTATTCACCACAGTAAAAAAATAAATATAGCCCTTCTTGGTTTGGCTCAGTGGAAGGCCTCATTCTGTGGACTGAAGGGTCCCAAGTTCTATTCCAGTCAAGGGCACAATGCCCAGGGTTGCAGGCTCAATCCCCAGTAGGGGGCATGCAAGAGGCAATCAATCAATGATTCTCATTATTGGTGTTTCTCTCTCTCTCACTTCCTCTCTAAAAATCGATTAAGATATATTTTAAAAATTAAATTAAATTCAAGTAAATAAATTTTCTAATTTATTTATTCAAATAAAGTTTAAATAATAAAGAATTACTCATAAAATTGGAATAGTTAAATAAATTATTGCATCCCTACTTCTCAGAATACAATCCAGACATAAAAATGAATGAATTTGAGGCCCTGGTTGGGTAGCTCAATTGGTTAGAGCATCATCCAGCTACATCAAGTTTTCAGGTTAGATCCCTGGTCAGGGCACATACAAGAATCATCCATGGGAATGCATTAAATAAGTGAAACAATGAATCTCTCTCTGTCTCTCTGTCGCTCTCTTTGACTCTCTCTCTCTCTCACCTTCCCTCCTCTCTTTCACTCTCTAAAATCAACAAAAACGTTTTTTAAAAAGGAGAATTAATTTGAGCCTTATCAACTGACTTAGAGGGATATCCACGATGTATTGAAATAGCAATATGTAAAACTGTGAATGGCATGGCCCTATTTTTACAGAACAAAACAAAAACATATTCTATATATTTATTCACTCTGTGTGATTCTATGCATTTGAGCATATGATGGTGACCAATAGACAAAGGTCAGATTGTTCAGGTTGGAGAACAATGGCCAGTAAGTGAGGTAGGAAGAGAAACAAGAGAGCAGGTTCCAGGAAGCCAATAAAAAAAAAGGTTCAAGAACGCCCCAGGCAAAAGCGGCTGCTGGGTAGAGTAAGATGAGGCCATTGGCTTTAGTAACATGGAGATAGATCATTTATGCATCTTTTATCTTTTCAAGATACTTTTTATTGTGATGGGGATGGAAATTTGATTGGAGAGGTTTCAAGTCAGAGTGGGAAAATGAGGGCAAGAAGAGACAATCACAGTCAAATCTTGCAAGAGAGTTTTGATTTAGAAGGGGAAAGAGTAAAATAGCAGTAGCTGGAAGGGGGTGCTTTGTTTTGTTTTGATTTTTAAGATAGGCATTTCAGAACAGCTGCATGCTAATGAAAACTATCCGGTAGAAGAAAATTGGTGACAGGAGACATGAGCTAGAGTGACGTTTTAAGAGGTAACTAGAGGCAAAGGATCTTAATGCACAGATGGCAGGAATGGTTTTAGAAGGTGCATGATTGTTCCTGTATCATAAATAAAAGGAAGTCTGAGTATACGGTAGAGAAGCTGGGTCCTGGCAGATGTAGTGATGACAGTGAGTGAGAGATGTCCTCTAATTTCTTGCATTTTCATGATGAAATACAGAAGCAAGATCATTAGCTGAGGATGAAGATGGAAGGCAGCCTGGAAGTTTGAAGAGAAATAAAAGGTAGGGAAATGCCATCTAGGAAAGTGGTGGAGTCAATGACTATGGAAATGCAGTAGGCTTTTGTCAGCACACTGAGGATCTTTTTAAAAAAATATATGTTTTTGATTTCAAATAGAAGAGAATGAGAGAGAGACAGAAACATCAATGATGAGAGAGAATCATTGATCGGCTACCTCCTGCATGCCCCACAATGGGGACAGAGCCCACAACCTGGGCATGTGCCCTGACCAGAATTCGAACCGTGATTTCCCGGTTCATAGATCGATGCTCAGTCACTGAGCCACACCAGCAGGGCAGCACTAGTGTTCTGAGGCTATATATTTAAAGTGAGCTCCCATCAGCCGAGGTTTTTCTCCAGTCACATCCAGCTCTCTGGGTGCACATCTGGAGTAAGCTGAGTTGCATATAAACAGGGCAGGGTGACATAAAGAATGGCCCTGTAGGGAGAGGACTGTGACATAAAAGGGGTGAAGTATAACTGTGACAGGATCAAGAGATTATAGATCCCAGATAGATCAAATGTGTTTTTGGAATTGGGGTATTAGAGGAAATGAGCTAAAAAGACAGGAGTGCTGCAGTGTTTGAAATTTAAGATTGCAAAAGGGATACAGTTATTATTATTACTGTTATTATTATTGACAATATTTAATGTATAATCATGAAACTAAAGCACCAAGATAGACTGACGTCTCAAGATATTAGGAGAGAGAAGGTTAAGAGACTGAGAAACAAAAGTATGGGCATATCGCATACATTGATATTGAAATCATCATTGTAACAGGAATAGCATTAGGAGAAGTGAGAGCCAGCTATGTAATAAAATCTTCAGAAGTAGCTGGAGGGTCTATAGATGATGGATAGTATGATAGCATGAGCGCTGAAGTTAGCATTTCTTTGGAAGGAGAGAGGGACAATGTTATTGATAAAGGAATGAGTAAGATGTTACCTAACTTCTGAGCTGTGTGAGACTAACTGCCCGCACCCCTCCCCCCCCCCCCCCCCGCACCCCCAAGACCCAGCCACCTTTGAGGGCGCTGCAGGAGACACAGGCTCCTTAGGGAAGACTCAGGTTTGAGATAGAGCAAACTGTCTGATATTGGCTGCCTAATGGCCTCCAAAGTATCAGTTCCTAATCTCCGGAACCTGCAAATGTTACCTTATTTGGAAAAAGCGTCCTTGCAAATGTAATTAAGTTAAGGGTCTCCAGGTGAGACTTATTCAGGTAGGCCTTAAATGCAATCACATGTACCCTTAGAAGAGCAGGGCAGAGGGAGATATACCACAGACAGAAGAAAAGGCACTTGGGAAAGGGATTTGAAGGTGATCCTCTTAAGGTTTGGAGTGAAGTGACCAGCCAAGGAATGCCAGCAGCCACCAGGAGCTTTAAGAGGTGAGCAATGGTTCACCCCTAGAGCCATTGGAGGGAGCACAGGCCTGCTGGCGCTTTCATTTCAGCCTGATGAGACCAGGCCTCGGGAATCGAGAATTGAGAGGATTCGGTTTTCACCAAGTTTGTAGCCATTTGTTGCAGCAGCCTCAGGAAACATCTGCAAAGGTGGAGGAAAAGTCAAAGGAGAGCATTTCTGATGGACCTTAGGTTCCAGAGAGCACAGGGGCAGTGGGAGGACTCGGAATTATAGAGGCTGCATGAAGTCATTGTAGCTACCCATTACATAGGGCAGCGGTCAGCAAACTGCTGCTCGCGAGCCACAGGCAGCTCTTTGGCCCCTTGGTGTGGCTCTTCCACAAAATATCACGGCCTAGGCGAGTCTATTTTGAAGAAATGGTATTAGAAGAAGTTTAAGCTTAAAAAATTTGGCTCTCAAAAGAAATTTCAATGGTTGTACTGTTGATATTTGGCTCTGTTGACTAATGAGTTTGCTGACCACTGATAGGGCTAAGAGCGCAGTGAGCTTAGCCCTAATGGTCTGAGGCAGACTTTGAGACTTTGCAAGGTGGAAGGGGGTGTACCATGCTAGGATACAGAGTTTTGGAGGCCCCTCTTAATTTCTACAGCGGAAGGTGAGAAGGACACAGAAAAAAACTTTATAGAAAGCATGCTATTATATACACATTTGTGTGTGTACTCAAAGTGTATATGTAACTATGCATAAATAATGTGTATACATTTATGTAAGTTTATATGTATATTCATGTTTAGATGTGAGTAAATATATTCTTATGTGTATATAAAGTGTCTTTGCATAGTATTTTTAAAACATGGAAAAATGGAAGGGTAAAAGGTTGGGTTGGGGAGGAAAAGTATTGGAAATAGAGAGGGAAAGTAAAATGCTGTCATGCAGAAAAAATAATAAGGTATGCAGGAATCACAGTTAGGCATTGATATAAAATTGCATAGATGTGCATAGGAAATATTTTTCATGAATTTAAAATAAGTTTATAAAAATATAGTCAGTATAGCAATCGAAGTGCTCAGAGACCTTGGTGAAAGTGAAATCCAAACATACAGGGTGCTTACAACCTGATCTTAGTTTCCCCTGCATTTACGATTCAAACGAATCCAATGTGTGCAGATAAATTCAACTTAAAACAGTTCCAGCTTGCCTCTCTGACTCGTCTCTGTTCTCCTTTGTATCTGCCAAATCTCAGTGGCAGATTGAAGGAGTTTGCCTAAGATGATCTTAACGTAGGTCTACTTTGAGAATCTAATCTATTATTGTGACACAATGAAAATGTGGCTAGGAATGTATGGAGATAGGTGTCCATTAAAAAAATAGCCTGGCCATCTAAATTTTCTGGTCACTGAACAGCCTTGTGATTTCAAATCTAAAGTCCTTCCTGTGAATGACTAGTAAACAAGGTATTTTATCCTTATGATAGTAAGCTAAATGCATTTTATTTTTTAGCATTTCTCAGACCCCAAATTTCACTCATTTAAGAGATGAATGTAGGTCCTAGGCTATGCATTCTTGTTTGGACCTTTATCATCCAGAGACACACCAGGAAAGAAGAAAATTGCATGAAGGATTGTTAGAAAGGTTTCTATGGGGATTTTATACATCAGTTCTGCTTAAATTCCATTACTATATACTAGTCACAGACTTTGGTGCCAGACTACCTGGGCTCAAATTCTGGTTTTACAACTAACTGGTTATGTGTTGTGGGGCAACTTACTTAAGCTCTCTGTGCCTGAGAGTCTTCAACTATAAAACGTGATAATAACACAACAATCAATAGGAATAAGGTTATTGTGGAGAGTAAAGAAATTAATCTATGCACTTATTTCTTGGCACATAGTAAATGCTAGGTAGATGCAAACTGTTTATTATCATTATTATTATTATTATTATTATTATTATTATTATTGGAGATCTGAGGAAATAATTCTCAAAAAAAAAATGGATGAGTGGAGAAGGAAAGATGACATAAAATCCATAAAGAGCCCTGGCTGGGTAACTCAATTGGTTGAAGCATTGTCCCTACACCGAAATGTTGTTCTTTCGATTCCCGATCAGAGTGTGTACTTAGGTTGTGGGTTCAATCCCCAGTCAGGGTGTGTGCAGGAGGCAACTGATCCATATTTATCTCTCACATTGATATATCTCTCTCTCTCTCTCTCTCTCTCTCTCTCTCTCTCTCTCTCTCTCTCTCTCTCTCTCTCTCTCCTTCTCTAAAGTCAATAAAAACATATAAAAAATAATGATGATGATAATTATAATAATACAATAAAAGCTAATGAAGTACAAGGGAAATAAAAGCCTAGAACCTTGCTTAGGATTTTGGAAGCAGGAAGTATTTTGGAAGAAATGAAACACCCAGAAAAAAAAACACTAAAAAAAGATAAGAGCAGGTGCCTAGTGATTTGAATTGCATGGATATGCAGAGTCAGTACATTAAATGTTGAGGTCAGGAAACTTAGACAGCTCAGGAGTGTGTGTGGGCAAGGTTACTATTGTTCTGGGGTAATCTCTCTGTAAAATCATTTTTAATAAGGTCAAAAATGATTTTCTTAGGTAAAGTTAGAAAAAAAATCAAAAAACACAAAAATACATAATTTGTGGACCATATGATGAGTTCAGAAAGGAAATTATGTTTGTATACATGTTTTTTCAAACACTAATAGAGACAGCATAACTTCCATGTAACTAGCCATTTACACTCTTTCCTTGCTTATTCCCCTGCCCAATCGCTTAGCAACAGAAAAACGGCTTTTAACCCCACCTTGCCCAAGGACAACGTCCTCCTTCTGAAAGGAGGTTTAGCCCCGCTTATAAATGCCTCTGTGTGTATGTACAGTCTTATTTCAGGGAACACCAGTGAATTCTTGGCAGGCAGTGGCCTGCTAATAAGACACATTGGTTCATGATCTTCTTATCAATCTTCTAAATGAGCAGTCAAATGAATTTGTCAGAGAACACGGTATGCTTTACACTAGGCTGTGTCTTGTATTAATGGAACTGTTCTGTTCGGATTTCACAGTTCCTGGGGTTTTCCGATATAAAGTGGAACCTGACCTGAGTTGATAGTGTGGACTTTATATGGTCTTCCAACAGAAACTTCTCTCTTAGCTTCGCTTCTGATCTTCTGAAACACTTCAAAGAGCTATTTGTGTTGCCTGAGGCAGGGTCTTTTAGAAGCTGATTTGTGTGTGTGGATGGTAACAATAATAGTGCCCTATTAAAAAAGAAGTGGCAAAACAGGGTGACAAAAATTGTGTTGCTTGTCACTGATAGTTGCTTAATACTCTTGATTTTAAAATGTCATGTACGTATGCTCATTCCAAAACAGTTATACGAATTTAAAAAAAGAGATCTACTGATTGGCACTTCAAGGTGATGCAATGGGGCAATGATGCAAGGTGATGCACAATGAGTATCTTCGTCTTCCAATGCCATAGTCCCTGTTGAGCAGCCCTGCCTTCCCCTCCCTCCAGCCCTCTTCGTACTTACATCTTATTTAGTCGGCAAGCACTGACTATTCACCTGTTATCTTCTTTTGGGGCTGAGGGTAGGAAGGGTTGAAGATATACATGGTTGTTATCCTGGAGAGAGGTTTCCATAAAATGGTTAGATTGGCATTTAGGAAGCGGTTCCTCCTCAGAAGGAAGTGGGAGAGACCAGAGCAATAAAAATAGAGAACCAGAGTCCTGTGCTGAATTGCGTCCCACCCCTCAAGTTTGTATGTGGAAACATTAACCTCTAGGACAGTGGTCAGCAAACTGCAGCTCTGGAGCCACATGCGGCTCTTTGGGTCCTTGAGTTTTTAGCAAAGGCCAGGTTAGGAGTGCCCTCATTAAGTTAATAACAATGTACTTACATATATAGTTTAAGTTAAAAGATTTGGCTCTCAAAATAAAGTTCAATCATTGTACTATTACTGTTTGGCTTGTTGACTAATGAGTTTGCCGACCACTGTTCTAGTACTTCAAATTAGAAGCTAGGGCCTTTCAGAGGTGCTTAAGGTAAAATGAGGTCACCCTAATCCAATCTGACAGTTGATTAGCATGTTATGTATGTTGTATGTATTTGTATTATATTCTTATATTAAAGTAAGTTAGGGAAAATAAAATGTTATTAAGAAAATCATAAGGTTCATTCAACTGTGTTTTTTTTCAATTTATTGCAAATCTTCAAAAATGTTTCTAATAGATATATTGACAAATATCCATGTGCAAGTGGTCCCATGAAACTCAAACCCATTTTATTTAAGGGCCAACTGTATTCCAAAGAGGCAAAGAAAGAATTTACAATTGCAAGTTTTCTAAAGTAAGTGCTCTAAGGAAAGGGAAGGCCAGGGGACCTATAGTCAGAAGAAACCTGTCTAAGGTGTAGCCAACTTGGGAGGACTATTGCAGTCATGTTAGCCAACCTTCCTTATAAAATGAGTTGATCTCTAGTCCTGGAAGAGCATCAATTTCCCAGCCATTGGTTGGCCTCTATGCTTTTGCAAATTGGCATCCCTAGGAGCCACTGTTATGATGCCTCCCATAGCATTGGACTAAGAAATCCCTGTGATTTCACCGAGACCGAGGGCAATCAGAAGGCATGAAAATTACCCTCCACTATTGTCATTCTGGGCTTCAGCAAATGGTGCCTTAGACCGGATCTCATTAAATCTGCATCCCATTTCCCACCTCAAATCACTCAGCAATTACCCAGCAAGTGCTTTCCAAACAGCAAATGTAGGATTCATTTCCTTTCCCCTTCTCTGTCCCTTTCTTTGTTTCAAAATAGCTCTGCTTTACAATTGGGGCCACCAGGGAAACTAGGTGATGCTCGGTTTTCATTGCATTTCCTCTGCCAGGAGGTGCTTAAGCGCTAGGAGAGCATTCCCCTCTGCCTTGCAGCATCAGGAAAGTAAGCCCCAAAGTGAAAGCGTCCATGGCTACCCAGGAAATTACCATATTCCTGCCCGGTACAAAACACCAGTGGGATGCGACCACCAGAGAGGCACAGAATCAGGATGGGAGTTGCAGACATGAGTAATAGTCCGTGCTAGGATGTAAATTAGCTTTCCTGTGGTGCCTCGCAATTTCCCAGCCCTCTCTTAAATAAAGATAAGCCTTGGGTTTCAGGTGAGATCTCCATTTCTCAATGAACCTTGGGGAGCATCAGTCCTTTGGGGACCAAAGGAGTTATACAGGCAAGGTCCTCCTTTCTTAGGGTAAAACAAAACCCCAATGAATTAAGTAGAATAACCTTTCTTTCCTGGATGTGTCATTTATGGAATTATCAAGATGAAAGATTCAATGCTGTGATCCTGGCTTCTTTGTTTGGTAGGGAGAAGAATATGGAGCAAAAGGTGGACACATTAGACTTTCAGATTATAGGCAGTTTCCTTTCTATTTTATAAATATGCTCATTGTAATGGCTGCTTCCTATCAGGATAAATGCATTCAGTCTTGCTTTGAACAGCAGAAGCTACCTTTCTGGCTTTTGGATTGATACAAATTTTTCCAAGTATGTTGTGAACAGGCAGAAAGAAAAGAAGGAAATGCCAAAACTAGTTTGGCTCAGAGGATAGAGCGTCAGCCTTCGGACTGAAAGTCTTGGGTTCGATTCTGGTCAAGGGCATGTACATTGGTTGTGGGCACATCCCCAGTAGGGGGTGTGCAAGAGGCAGCTGATCGATGTTTCTCTCTCATTGATATTTCTAGCTCTCTATCCATCTCCCTTCCTCTCTGTAAGAAAATCAATAAATATATATTTTTTTTTAAAAGAAGAAAAAATAAAGAAGGAAAGAGGAAAAATTAGGGCCTTGGTAATATAGTAGCTCTGTTCTAAGTGTTGTACACAGACTGGAAACACCATCATAGCATATAGTACTCCCCATCATCGCCACCCAAGTCCTTATCAAAATGATGTTCTCTCTACACTGGTTAAAAAAACATTCTTATATATTAATCCAATCCAGAATATTGATCATTAGTGAGTTCATTTATTACAGCTGATCCTTGCATGTCTCCTAGGAGACAGCAGAAGACAGTTCCAACTGTCAACCAATGGTTGTTGGCACCAATTCAAATGCCAACAGGAATCTACATTTGGGGTATAGTGAGGAAGGAAGCTTTATTCAGTACAAAATAGCTCAAATGCGATAGAGCGCAGCTGTGAAAACAGCACTGCTGTGGAATTGAGCAATTGTGATACAGTTTGGCAATAAAGACAGCAAGGCTGTGAGGCAACCCTGAGCCCAGGTGGCACCAGGACAGGCCCATCTCAGGCCCAGCTCTGCTCTGATCTGGTCTGCTTAGCTCAGTGTCAGTCTGCTCTGCTCCTGAGAGTCATCTTCAGTGTTTTAGCTCAGGCACGGACGTGTACTCTTCCATCCTTGGTGGAAAGGAAAGGTGAACTCTCAGAACTAGAGGGGAGCTGGCTTATCTAGACAGCTGGCTTATATCCTGCCTCTGATCCCACATTGGTCCATCCTCATGCAAGTGAAGACTCCAAATCCTTGCAGTTTGATTGGTCCAAAAATCCTTGCACTGTCCTGATTGGTCAGAGCTGTGCAGCGCAATGAGTGGGGAAACCCTCAGTCCTACTCATTGAAATAGAATTCCGGGAACTTGTTTATAAGGGCTGGCTCAGATGGCAGAAACACACTGCAGGAAAGCAGCTCAATGCAGGCTTCTCCCTGAAGTGCAGTTGGTATGGAGGCTCCTGTGTAGAAATGTCGTTTCAGCTTTGTCTTTTAAAATTTGAGCCAAGTTAGCCACCAAGAGCCTGTCTTAGTAGGTGTCTTATTTCTCAGTGTTTACAAAACCTACTGGGAAAACCCTCTCTTGTTGGAGTATTAGATTCTAAGGCAACTATTATAGAATGGCAAGAGAGATAAGACAGTTAAAAAAACACACAAAACTTTACCATACCCCTAAAATTATATGATAAGTAAACAAACCCGGGATATGCATGGATATTATGGTGGAAGATTCCTGTGATGTGCACTCACATGCTCGCATTAGTGACAAATACATAATGATAGGTTAAAACACCGCAACAGAGCAGGCACTCACAAACCTCTAACAGATCTGGAACATTCTTTGACTCCAATTTCTCTTCATTATAACAGTTTGGAGACTGTATTGCAGTCAGGAAGGTGTCACAGATGGTTGATAATCTGAGAGCAATCTGCAGGAATGATATTGAGCAGAGTGACAGTCCTCAGTTATGGGAATTTTATGTTTTACATATTTGAAGACCTAACACAAAATAATATATACAAAAAGGTGTAATATTCCTAAATTAAATTAAAAAGTATAGAAAATTAGTGCAAAAAATATAAAAGAAAAAAAGTATTTGGCAGAAGCAATTTTTACTCAGTTTCCTAGATTGATTCTCAAACAAATTTTGATATTCTCTTCCCATTTGCTAGCTTAGTAAAATATTGGTCTATTCAACCAGATGCAGTAGAGGGAGTGATATGACTCCAGTTTAGCTGAAATGTGGCTTCAAATTATATTCTCAAATTTCTTCTTTCTCTGCATCTTCCATTTCTCCCCTTTTACATGTGAGCTATATTCTCAAGTTTACCACATGGCATGGCAAAGGTAATGACCAGTTTACAAACACCAAATAAAAGGAGTGCTGCTTTCCCTAGAAACTCAAGCCAATTCCTCAGATTCATGGATTGGCTTTGTTTTTTTGTCATATGCCAATCCTTGAAACAATCACTATCGCTAATGGAAATTTGATGTCAAGATGGTCATTTTTAACCCACTGCTGAGGATTGTGTCAACCCTGAGCAGAACCACAGGGACTGAGAAAGGGAGAAAGTAGTTCCCCCCAAAATGCTCGACAGGTAAAAATAAATTAATTAAGCTATCACAGTGTTCTTTCACAACAGTGGGTAAATTGATTCATTGAAACAGCCTCTTCATATAAAGGAATAATAGAACATAGAATGGATTATAAAACATTAAAGAAATGTTAAATATCAAAGGCATAGCTCTTGATTAAGATATGATTAAGGTGCCTTTGATAATATGCAAAGAATTACGGGTAGGCCAATAAAGCAAAAAATACTTTTTTTTCTTTGAAGTGCACTTAGTAAGAGTCAGATTGTGTGGAACTCAGGGTTGGCAGAATAGAGTGTTGATTGAGTAAGCTTTGATTAATAATGGAGTGACAGCACAGTCATGAGCAGGCAGGAACTAGCTGAGCAACATTCCCCAGGTTGGTGCAACCCCTGTGATTCTTACATTAGAATCCATAATACCAGAAGAGAAGTATGCGTTCAGACAGAATTTTAAAGTTGGGAAAACATGATGCACTATATGGAACTCATTTATAGTGTGAATCATATCTGAGACTCACTATTCACTCCTATCTGACTAGCTTCTTCTTTTTTCAACTATAACCTGTGTTCCACCATCTATCTTGAAAAAGCAAGCAACTAGAGGATAGGCTAGCCCTCTAGATGCAATGGTAGTAAACACTGACTTTCAACTGTGAAGCAAAGAATAAATGGAAACTGTAGTCCTATCATGGACAAGAATAAGCTTACAAAGAACACTGTGAAGAGTTAAACCCAACAGGCAAGTAGAGGGCAGCAATCAGATCTGAAGCAAGCAGCTCACCAGTGAGGAACAGACGAGAGAGGCATAGTGGATTAAGGGAGAAAATGCTGACAAGATCCCTGAGCACATGGAGCCTGGGGAGATAAATCCTTTTATTGAGATCTAATTGCCCTGTGCCACTAACTTTGAGGAGCTTCTGGCCCAATGCTCCTCCTAGCCTGTAGACCACATAGAAACGCCAGAGTCCTTGATTACAATGTCACCATAGGTGGTCAGCAAAGAAAGCCCCCCCCCAAAAAATTAGAGATTTGTAGTCATAAGAGAGAAGAAAGCATACTGGACAAATAAAATCCTATGTAATAAAAAGCCAGCCACCATTAGCAAAATGACCAGAAACCAGAACCACCACAGCTCCTCCCAAGGCTGGTCCCACCCCCAAGCAAGCAGTTAGGGCAATCAGGCAGGCAGGCAGAGTAGTTAGTGGTGATCAGGCAGGCAGACAAGTGGTTAGGGCAATCCAGCAGGCAGGCCAGTGGTTAGGGGCAATCAGATAGGTAGACAGCCCCTTATAGGGCTAACCCTACTCCCCAACCAAACAGGGTGGATGATCAGCTAAGCAGGGCAGTGGATAGGGGCAATCAGGTAGGCAAAAGGCCCCTCACAGGGCTGGCCCCTCCGCTAGCAAAGAAAGAGGAAGCCCAGGCCAGCCAAGCCATCATACCCCACACCTGTAGCCTGCAGAGGGATGCCACCAGTAGTAGGGGATAGGGTCTGGTAAGGGGCAGCGCTACACAAATGGCAAGCAGTGGCAGCAGTGGGGTGGGGCCAGCTGCCTGCAGCTGGGTGAAGGAAAGCTCCTATAGGCCCTGATCTCAGGCCAGGCCCAGGGACCATACCTGAGGGGTCCCGGATTGTGAGAGGGTGCAGGCCAGGCTGAGGGACCCCCCCTTCAGCGCATGAATTTTTGTGTACCAGGCCTCTAGGAAATAAATAAAACAGACCCAACAAAAACAGATGTCTCAGGCTGCTTTGCTAACCACAGACAGAAAATGGCTTATATTCTGTCAGAATGAGTGGCATGGTACCTCTCATTTTCCAGATATATCAAAATATTATGAAGCCCCATGTAATGTATCATAAGTTATGTGCAGTAATGGAACTCCTGTCCTCTCACCCTTTGATGCCGTCTCATTTCAAAAAAACTTATAGAAGAAACCTCAGGGGGCATCAAAACACACTTTGCTTTGTTTCCCAAGGTCCTCCCTTCTTCTGGGAACCACCTATAAATTCAAATATTACTGCCCAAATAAGAGAAATATAAATTATTCATCCCACTGGGAAAAGATTCCAAAAACAAGCCAAGAATAGAAAACCGAAATAGTGCCAGGGTATTTTAGCCAAATAAAGGGGAGTGAGATGTATAACACTGAAGGGAGAAGCAGCATCAGTATTTTGGCTTAGCCTGTTAACCAGGGAGTTCCCTTTTTAATTTCGCAACCTGTAATGGGAGCTTACTCTTTCACTAGGACGTGTCAGTACGTCACGCCCAGAGGACGTAATTTTATATTATTATTTTTATTTATTTATACTTAATTAAAATAAATGAAATATATATTTTTTCATTTATTTATATATAAAGCACAGAGGAAAATACAAAATTACAAACAAATAGAAAAGAATACCAACAAAAAAATGGAAACATCGAATTAAAAAATTATAAATTTTACAAACAATTATAAAGATTACAAAAAATATATACTGTCCCTCTCAGGGTGCAACATATATTTCAAGGATGTATTCATATGTCCTACCCGTTCCCGATATTGTTTATGTTTGACATATTTATAGGTCCTGCTCGGTTAACAGGTTAATAAGAGAAAATTGTGGCCATTGGTCAGAGGAGAGATAGGTTCCTACTACTGAGCTTGGGTGAGGGTGGGCAGATTGGTCAGCATGGAGATGTGCTGACTTACAAGGCAAGTGCATCAGGAATGCCAAACACCCTGCCTTGGAGATTCCATCTGCTTCCAAGTCACTCTACATTTCTTTATTTACAAAAAAAGGGGTATTTACCTCTCATCTACCTCAAAGATTTCTTCTAAGAAGTAGCTAACAAATCTCCCATTTTGCCATTTTATATATATATATATATATATATATATATATATATATATATATATATTATTGATTTCAGAGAGGAAGGGAGAGGGAGAGAGATAGAAACATCAGTGATGATAGAAAATCATTAATTGGCTGCCTCCTGCATGCCCCACATAGGGGACTGAGCCTGCAACCCGGGTATATGTCCTGACTGGGAATTGAACCGTGAACTCCTGGTTTATAGGTCGACGCTCAACCACTGAGCAACACTGGCCAGGTCCCCTTTCCCAATTAAATGTGATAAAAGCACTAGTACTAAAACTAATGTTTTATTCCTTTAAAAAATGTTTTGCTATGCTATTGAAAAATAAACCAGCTAGTCCTAAATTAAACTTATTTACTAAAGTATAAGAAAATTCCAACTTCTAAATATATGAATAAAGTTTAGCCACTTTAAATATTAAAACCTGACATTTAATTTGCAATTCTCCATGGTAAAGGATTTCATAATTTTCTTTTGCCTTTTATTAATGGGAGTTGTAGAAACAAACATAAATAGCATATTGCAACTTATTTATTGGTTTAGAATAATAGCATTGCACACTCATGCACAACATTTTCTTATTGTAGACTTCATGAGAAGTGAATGATTACTGCCAAGACAAATTATGTCCAAGGGTTAACAGAAAGAAGTCTCAGTGCTATAAACACACACACACACACACACACACATTTGTCCTTAAATGAAATTCATTGATTTTTCCCCCAATCTTAATTTCAATCTTATCTATTAGAATTGTAATGTTTACAACTACCTTAAAAAAAGCTTGTGAAGTATTAGGTGTTAGGTGACTGGAGAATATTTGCTATTTTTATTTTTTTATTTTATTTTTTAAATATATTTTATTGATTTTACACAGAGAGGAATTGAGAGGGTCAGAGAGTTAGAAACATCAATGAGAGAGAAACATCGACTAGCTGCCTCTTGCACACCCCCCACTGGGGATGTGCCCGCAACCAAGGTACATGCTCTTGACCGGAATCGAACCTGGGATCTTTCAATCCGCAGGCCGACGCTCTATCCACTGAGCCAAACTGGTCCCGGCTATTTGCTATTTTTAACTCACCTATTTTCCAAACAAGAATAATCTCATTGCTCTTCAAAAATTAGAACTTATTTCACCCACCCGCGCTACTATGAGGAAAAGGGAATAGTTTCATTTTAACAAAACCTTAAACTTTAAAGTATGGTATTAAAATAAAGAGGAACATGAAATGTCAATGCTTAGTTTTCCTCCAAGCTGCTTTTTTGTACGTGCTTACTGTATCTGCAAGATCAATCTATAAATTAACTCTCACAAAATATGTTCTCAAAAGTGAAATTATACCCTGCTACTATCTGCAGTAGAATTTTAACCCTTAAATAAGATGGGCTTAATAAATGAAAATATCTTAACCAAATAGTGGCCCATAATAGTGGATTGCTCTGCTGAGGGACAGTTTAAGTTTCAATGAACAGCTAATCATGTTATATCTAAAAAAGAAAAAGTCAAGGCACATTTATTGATCTTTAATTTCCTGTTTTCTGACTAAGGTCATGTAGACAAAACTTCTTTTAAATGAGTTGAAACAGTGATGCACATAGATGCAGTTTACTAGTATTATAAATCACACCACGATCTTGTTTCGCTGAGGTTCTTCTAAAACAATTATTACTGAATTCTCAGTAATAATAATGAATATTTGTATTTTGCACCATCTAGATTGGGATGAAAATGGCCAGATAACTATTGACATTTTCATTTCATATATAATTGGCCCTTGAACATTGTGGGTTAAGTTCCCTCAATCTCCTCACAGTTGAAAATCTGCATGTAATTTTTTACTGCCCCCAAATTTTACGAGTAGCTTACTGTTGTCTAAAAAACTTACCAATAATATAAACAGTCTATTAACACATATTCTGTAAGTTATATGTGTTAGGTTTTGTATTCTTACAATAAAGTGAGCTGGAGAAAAGAAAATGGTATTAAGAAAATCATAAAAAAAAAAGAGAAAATACATTTATAATAATTGGAAAAAAAAACACATATGAGTGGACACACACAGTTGAAACCTATGTTCGGGAGTCAAATGTAGTTTATCATTTACAATATATTTTGTTGTTGTATTGTCGGAAAAAAGTACAGACTTTAAAATATTGAGCTGTATTTTGTGTTTTAGCACCAACTTAGCGCAAGGTCAAACTAGACTTATGATCAATGAGCAACATCTCAAGCTATAGAGACACTGGGGCAAAGAAAAATAGCATTTAAAAACAACTTGGCCAACTATGATATGCTCATAAAAATTATAATGGGATTCTGGGTAATGTCTGGCAATTTTTTTCCCAGTATTGATTGTGTTTTATTTTTTAAAAAGACCAGCATTATATTCAACAATAGTTAAAAATTATGATCCACAATTTAAGTTCCAAGTAGTTATTTCAAATCACATAACAAACTGTGAAATGAAAAGATGGTTAAGAAGCTTTTCTATTAGTGCTGGTATATTTCTGCCAAGAAGATAATATATATATGGTGCATTTTCTCATAACCCAAATCTTCCTTACAAAAGAGTCAATACTCTTTTGTGAGCTCGCGCGCGCTCTCTCTCTCTCTCTCTCTCTCTCTCTCTCTCGCTCTCTCTCTCTCCCACAACCATTTTGACATTCAGTTTCTGAATTTTCCATAGGTATTTCAATGGCAGGCCACAAATAGATGTGCCACATCCCAGGCTGCATTGGGGCTGGATGATTCATCCATAATCACATCAATGTGTCAGACAATTGCTATTATAACTGCCACTTAACGAGCCCCTAAAACAATATCCAGATATCCAGAATCTTACAAGCAAGGAAGCCTCATGCTGGGAGATCAACAAAGATGTTTCCCTATTTGAACATCTCAGTGAACTAAGAGCAGTAGGAAGAAACTAAAAGTAGGAAGCAGCTCTAGTATAATGTAGAACTTAACACTCAAATCCTATGTTTTGGAGCAGTGGTCAGCAAACCCATCAGTCAACAGAGCCAAATATCAACAGTACAACAATTGAAATTTCTTTTGAGAGCCAAATTTTTTAAACTTAAACTTCTTCTAACGCCACTTCTTCAAAATAGACTTGCCTAGCCCGTGGTATTTTGTGGAAGAGCCACACTCAAGGGGCCAGAGAGCCGCATGTGGCTCGCAAGCCACAGTTTGCTGACCACAGTTTTGTAGGATGCACTCTACTAACTAACCTGAAGCAATGGTCCCTCCATCCCACGGCTGGAGCTACTGATTATCGATCATGCTATTTTTCAATTTAAAACATTTCACAGACAAAAAGGCAAATAAAGGTTGTAATAAAAACAGACATTCCCAGGCCTGGCTGGTGTGCCTGAGTAGTTGAGCATTGACCTCTGAACCAGGAATTCATGGTTCAATTCCCAGTCAGGGCTTATGCCCAGTCAGGGACTGCAAGAGGCAACCAGTCACTGATGTTTTCTCCCTTTCTCCCTCTCCTTTCCCTCTGAAATCAATAAAAATATTAAAACACAAAAAGCAGGTATTATCAGGTAATCTTCTCTCTCTTCCTATTGTACTTTCTTTAAAAATTTTCTGTTTTAGAAGTTTATCCATGCACAAGTAAGACCTTAATGAGTAATCAAGCAATAATGACTCACCACAATGATTATTGGAAATGACTGGATTTTAGGAGTTTTAATATAAAATGTGATGCTCTTGATTGCATGCTCTCTAGCAGAGGGCCCTCTATTCTTACTGCACTATTCTGGAAAAAAAAATATTATGCAATTTAAAATAATTTTAAGATAGACCAATTAAGATAAAATTGCCTACTTCCACATTACTTTAAAGAAAATGCGTGTAACAGATTATGGATTCAATATTCTGAAGCCCTCAAGAAACTACTTGTTCCAAAGGTTGAATCCTAAAATCCTAGAATGAGCATAACACTATGTGATTTTAGGGGTCAGGCATTGCAATAGATTGCAAAAGATTACAATACAAAGAGGATTCTGATGGTTCCATTTAAATTATATTAAATAACTAAAGGAGAAGCCCAATTTGAATAGAAGTTGTGTCCTGATATTTACACTTTGTTTCCTTTAAGTTTTCTTGATCCTTATTTTTGGCTTCGTTTGTTTTAAGGATCCCCTTGAAAAATATTTTTAAAAGACCAAAATATATTGTGTTTATAACTAAAAATAATATAGATGATAGATATATTGATTGATTGATGGGAAGAGACTATGTACACATTTCACTATAAGTGAGATAAAATCCCCAATTCCCAATAACATAAAATTTTCAAAGGACATATTAAGCAACAGAGGTAGCTACAGCATCTATTGTATAGCTTCCCTTAGCAGCTGACGTTAGCCCAAAGTCAGGCTTCCCTGTAAATGAGAAGCTCATTTCTTGACGTGAGAAACCATGAATCCCTGAATAGTATCTACATCTTCGGCATCTTTCCAAGTCCATTTCTTACTAGTGTATTATACAAAATACATGTTATGATATTCCAGGAAAGAGTTGGTTACCAGAGGCAGAGGCATGTTATGGTTTACCATAAGGCTCTCCATTACACAGCTGGGAGAGAAGCCAGACCTCTGTCTGTGAAAGGACTGTTAGCAGTCCAGAACACCTGTCCAGTCTGCCATCCGTCCATAGTAATAGAAGCTCAGGCTATGGCTGCCCAGCTACCTGACATTCCCCAGCTTTCCTTGTGGTAGGGAGAGACTTTGGCGTAAGCAAAAGTTGACTAATGACATCACTAATACTGCCTTGCTATTTAATAATATTAGTTGAAAATATAATTTCTTCATCTAGAATATGAAGTTTTTATTTAAAGTGTTTCATATACCAACGTTGATTTAAAATTCTAGCTAACGTAGAAAAAAAATACTGAATAGTTTTTGTTTTTATTTTTGTCCTCTGTTTCTTTGAGTTTTGATAGAAAGAAAGGGAAAGGGCTAGAAAGATAGGAACATCAATGAGGGAGAAACATCATGGATTGGCTACATCCTGCTTGATCCCTTGTTACCAGTGACTTCTTGGTTCATGGTTTGATGCTCAACCGCTGAACAGCACTGGCCAGGCTCACTGAATAGTTTTTAACGTTCATTTACAAACAGTTTAAACATGTAAACCTCAGAAAATCAGTAAATCCAAGGTGTGGAAATATTCCGAATTTATGTGTAATTTGGCCATCTATCCTATGTTTGAACTTCCTCTACAATAATATCACCTCAGTAATTATAGTAATAATGACAAATGCCATATATTATTGCTGCTACTATCACATCACGACCATAAATTCTACTGTTACTTTTAATGAGTGCTATGTCCCAAAATTCTACCCCTTTCCCCACCAATTCACTGGGCTGATCATTCACTCTCATGGACACATTTCTCTAACTGTAGGAGCTCAGCACCTCCAGAAACAGATGATTCTATTATTGTACACTCTTACTGTTGGAGACTGTTATTAAAAGTTCAAAATTAAGCTATAAATAAAATTTTAAATCAATTTTTCAAAATGTACTCTGAAACAGCGTATGGGAAAAATACTTTAATTCTACTTGAAAATACAGGCAATTGCACATTTTTTCTTGATCCACAAATCATTTGCTTGGGTTTAGGGTCCACTTTTTGTTTTTGAAGCCATTTATTAACTAACCATACGTAATGATAGAGCATATAATGTAAAATCATTTGACAGCCTGGGGCTCTGTGGACTTATTTTGGGGGAAATTCACATATTGAAAACATATGCTATGGAATCAATCAAAACACTAAAAATAAAAATAAAAATCACTATTGCAACAAGTATAATACTTCAAGATAAAAAAAAACAAATAAAAAAAACCCTCTTAATTATCTTTATGGTTGTCAAGGAAACCTTTCTCTGAGTTTTCTAATGAAATACATTGCATGAAAGCCAAACAGAATAAAAAAAGAATAAACATCAAAGTGTGAAATAGAACCAACAAAATGTACCTTTAAAATTTTTATAAAAAGTGTAAAGAATTAATTGCCTTATTTTAAACTCTCTCATATAAAGCATTAAAAAATCAGGATAGCCAAAACCGGTTTGGCTCTATGGATAGAGCTTCAGCTTGGGGACTGAAGGGACCAGGGTTCTATTCCGGTCAGGGGCAAGTACCTTGGTTGCGGGCATATCCAGTAGAGGGTGTGCAAGAGGCAGCTGATCGATGACTCTCTCTCATCGATGTTTCTAGCTCTCTATATCTCTCCCTTCCTCTCTGTACAAAATCAATAAAATATATTTTAAAAAAATAAAAATAAATAAATAAAAAATCAGGATAACTACAATAAGAATTTGAAATCCTGTAACACTGTCCTCTAAGTAAACCTAATGGAATTTTAAAAGCTAAAATTCAACCACAATCACTTACATGGTCTTTCTTAAGATAGAATACAAATGAAGTTGGACAAAATTGTGCTTTTGACTATTTTAACCTATAATTGAGCAAATAGAGCTATCTAGCTGGCAGATCAAAATAATATTAGAGAAAGGTTGTATGCATTTTAAAAAGACTATTAATGTAATAAATATGTAGAAATGTTGATAAGATTTAAGTGCAGTTATGCAAAGTTATGCAGATTCAAACTGGTAAAATAATTTATTTCAAAGTCATTAATTTAGTTGCATTAAAATGCAACCCTATGTAAATGCTCAGAAAGGAAGAAATAAATGTATGCAGTTGCATAGGAGATCCCTGAGGCTGAAATTAGCCAGCCTGGGCTTGAACTCTGAGATGTCGAGCAAAAGGAAGCAAATCTTTATTGTTTCTCTCTACATCTCCAGGTGACAGCACAGGAATGAAAATAATAGATGCTCAATAAATCTTGGTAAATCAGAATCCATCTGCCGGAATGGCTACCATGAATAAATCAACAAACAAGTGCTGACGAGGTTGTGGAGAAAAGAGAACCCTCGTGCACTGCTGGTGGGAATGAGACTGATGCAGCCACTGTGGAGAACAGTATGGCGTTTTCTCAAAAAATTAACAATGGAACTGCCATTTGACCCAGTGATCCCACAACTAGGATTATATCCTAAGAATCTCAAAATACCAATCAGGAAAGATATATGCACCCCTATATAGCAGCATTATTTACAAGATCTGGAAACAAGCCCAAGTGCCCATCAGTATATGAGTGGATAAAAAGAAAGATGTGGCACATTTACATATTGGAATACTATGTTGCTGTAAAAAAGAAGGAACTAAGGAACTCGTACCCTTTGCAGCAGCAGCATGGATGGACTTTGTCATGATAAGCAAAATAAGCCAGCCAGAGAAAGGTAAATACCATATGATCTCACTTATATGGGGAACCTAATGAACAAAATAAACTGACAAACAGAATAGGATCAGAGGCATGCATACATGGAACAGACTGACAGATCTCAGAGAGTAGAGGCATGGGGGGAGGGGCGGTCTGGAAGAGGTTAGCCAAAGAACATATATGCATAAATTCTTAGTCCATGGACATGGCAACACCGTTGTGAAGGCCAGGGGTGAAGGTGGAGGCTGGGTGGAGGGGGGCAAAGAGGGGGGAAATGGGGGATATTTCTAATATTGTCAATGATTAAAAAAATAGAATTCATCTGAGCTCAACCATTGGAAAACAATTATTGTAAAAGTTTCTTCATATTCTTACTTTGAGTTCACATCTAGAAATTATTGATGTTGGACTAAACAATCTCTTCCAATTTTACAAATTTATTATTCTTACCTGTCACTGTCGCCCAGTTACCTAAACCAGAAACCTGAGTCTCCTTACTTCTCAATCCTCACATCCAAAGACCCAATCCATGACCCAGATAGGCAGATTTTACTGCCAAAATATCACTAGAACCCATCCCTTTTCTTTTTACAATGACATTGCCACACTAATCTAAGCATCCATTCTCGTACTTCTGAATAATAAAATGCTCTATCACCTCCTGCCATTGCATTCTTCACAAGAGTCAGGATGATCTGTTAAAGTAAAATTCAATCACAGGTCACTCATATTTAAACCCCTTCCTTGGATTCTCATTGATCTTAGTTTAAAGATCTAAGACCTAAACAGCTCCTGAGAAGACCACTGTCATCTGGCCCCTTTCTTTAGCTCTTGCCTCTTTTCTTGTGACTCTTCAAATTGTCAGTGCCCTGCTGTGTGGCATGTATTTTCTCCACATTCGGTGCGCACAATTTTCTTCCTCTTCTACAACACGCTCACAGACGCTGTTCCTTCTGCCTGAAATGCTCCTACCTTCCTCTAGGTCTTACATTTACAAACTCTTGGCTTCTAGGCCTCATCTTTTGACCACTCAAACTAGGTTATGTCCCTATAACATTTGTTTATGTCAATATTTTATTTCCTCTTTGGCAGGGCTCATCATATTCCTGTACATTCTGAAATTTTTCTTGTATAAAATTTTACAATGTATAAAGTCTTAAATCATATATGCAACTTTTACCATTGAATTCTAAGATTCAAGAACAGTTCCTATGTTTAGTAATTGCTCAAGTAATTTTTGTTGATTGGTTAGACTGTGTGTTTCTGAATTAGTGTTTTTTTTCCTACAGTTACTGAATGAGGTCACAAGTAGGCCCCCTATAAGGTCAAATAGAAAAGAAAGACTTAGCATGACCCACTGGCTTTCTATCCAATTTCATTCCTCTTCTTTCTTACTAACTATACCCAGAATTAATGTAGGGCAGCAATGTGTACCTAAGTCATCTCCCAGCCTTGCTTCTACTAAGAGTGGCCATTAAACTCTGGCTCTTAAGAGAGTCCTCAAAGGGTTCCTCTTCCCAAATTAATTCTCATGAGGAAAGGGCTTTTTAAAATTTGTCTTTTGTGCTTCCCACTCTTCAGTGGTGAATAAGAATGCACGGTAATACCTGGAAGTAATGCTGAATAAGAATGTAGCTATCAGGATGATAGCTGCATAGTAATTGTGATAGAACAGGAAGATTGGATGTGCCTGGTTCATTGCTCAGTATCCTCCAGCCATCTCACCATCTCTGAGCCACTGTCTTCCAGACTTTCTGTTACAAGAGTATACACTCCTTGCTTGTCCAAATACTCTTCAGAAGCTCAAGCTTTCATCTGAACATACTCCGAACTCATTCAGAAAATCACTTTGAAAAGATTATTGAGCGTGTAAAAGGCAACCAACATTTTACAACTTTTTGGTATTTACACCCAGCTCTCTGCCTGTTTCTAGTCGTGAGGGCTCATTAGTGTCAGTTCACTCATCTGTTAAATGAGAATAACGATATCATTTGCAGGGTATGTATGAGGATTGAAAGCTAACAACTGTAAAAACTTCAGTTTATAGTCTGATATGGCAGTTGCTCAATAAAACAGGAAATGTTACTTACTACCTTTTGAGAGGAGAAAAAAGTATGCGTGATTTGTAGCCAAATAGAGCTTCTAGCAATTATACACTCTGTTAGACTTTTGGAGGCTCAATCTCCTAATTGTGAAATGAGGAGAATAATGTCTACCTTGAAAAGATCTACGAGGATTAGAGATAAAATATTCAAAGCAATAGATGTTTCATGAATAGCAGCTACCATTCAATAGAAATAGCAATTCACAGTCCTCATCCTGGTTAGACTGCAGCAACTAGATCAAGATATCTGAATCTACACAACACTTTTCCATAAAACTCTAAAATTTTTGGTAACATATTTAGTGTGTTTTTTTTCCTACTGAGGCCACACATCCCTTTGAAAAATTCAAGAGCTTTATGGATCTTATATGCACAAGAAAGCACATATGTAAAAAAATGTATGCATTCAATTTTAGGGGATTATGGATTCTCTTAACTTCCATTAGTCCCGAGATTGCAATACACCCTCTGATCAAGAGTTCATGAAATTTCAAGAGGGTCATCCTGATATGGTATTTCCATTTATAAAGTTGTCTTGTGAAATAAACTCTAAGCCATATGTTCTATATGCCTTCAGTAAACTATTGCTTTTTCTGCTCTCTCTCCATGACATAGTGATCACATTATTTGAAAAGAAACCTTTTTTGCATTTAGAAGTTTGTGTTGTACTTGGTTTATATTTGGAAGTGTTGAGTTTCATTTAAATGTTATTAAGGCAAAAGATCAAAAGATAATTAGACAATGAGGAAAACTAAAATCAATAAGCTACAATGCAGCTATTTGCAATGTTCCACTTAGGAAAAGGAAAAATAAAACTGAGCGATAACTCCTCAGAAAGAAGTATATTTCTGCCAAAATACTGCTGAGATTACACATGGGACTGCCAGTATTGCAGTTTATAAAGAACCTGGTGTTACTTTTGTGGCTGGAGCACAAGGTAGGGCTGTAGAAAGATGTTATTTTAGATTCTCCAAGTCATGGGATTTTATGATGACCTTGACCAAGTTGAAAACCTTTGCTTCTTTCCTACCCAGCCCCTAAAAAAAGAAAAGAAAATGTTTTTAAACTGCTCCTTCTTGATCTTAGTCGATAACAATACTTAATAGAAAATAACTATCTACCTAGTTTGATACATGCTAACCATTTCTAGGTTTAAAGTACCAGCGGTATTGTATTAACTCACTAAAGTAACAAAGTCCTGGGCTGGAGGGAAAATACTCGTTAGTTATCTGGGTCAGTTCAGTAGGCCTGTTCTTTCCAAACGTGCAGGCGCAACAGCCTCTCTGTGCTGTCTTCCCATCTTCTCTTTGTCTTTGTTGTCTCAATTGTTGATGCTCAGTGGAAGATAAGTCAGATTTACTATAACTGTCTCTCTACTTTTGTATAAATATGTATTTTCCACAGTAAAGCATTTAAATAAAACTGCATATGAATGTGAACATATATATCAACATCTGTTCAAAACACAGGGAGAAATTTTCATGACACAAAAATGTTAAGTTTTATATATTTTCTTCAGGTTTTAACTGATCAAGTAGACAAATAACTATTGACAAAGAAATAATGTAATAATAAAAACTACAAATAATAAGATAGACTTATCAAATATTGAATTTCTGACCATATAATGATTGTATTTTTTCCCTAACAAAATCATGGTAGTTAGAATAATTAATTACATAATAGGTTATGTTGATAACATTAATTTCAAAAGCAAAATGTGTACAAATCATGTCCTAATAGAGCTTGAAATGTATTATAAATGGTTGAATAAAAAATAGTTAAAATTTAAAATATTCTTCTAAAATGTTTTTGGATTAATCTATTTATAGATCATTTAGGATATGTCACTAATAGATAATTCATTAAAATTAGTATGGGATATGATCAAACCAATATTCTAAATAAAATTTATACTGTTAATTTCATAGAATACTAAAGGAGAAAAGGACTAATTAAGCAAACCTAGTCATTTATCATTCATCTTTTTATGAGTAATAGACTATATTCTTTATTTTAAAAATTCCATTAGGCAAACTCAAATATGACTAAAAGTTAAATCATATTTTAAAAATTAAATCTAGCAGAACAATATAATGAAATTTATAAATCAAGAAATTAATGATCATTTAAATTTTAGAAATTTGTTAAAGTTATTTATTACAGGTATGTAGAAGTTATGAGACCATTGCTATTATTTCAATAGAGGCAAAAATGTAATTTTAAAAAATAGTAATTCAGTAATTTTATAATCCAATAGTATTCTCTCAATAAAAAAATTTAAAATGATTCTTTCAAACAAATACTGTAGATAAAATCAGGTTTTAATAGTGAAGCATTGTAGATATTTATAAAGGTTTGCAAATCATACCAAAGATGCCATCAGTCATAAGATATGAATATTTACCAAAGTAATATGCAGTTTAAAAAAACAAAATAGTGTATCAATTCTAGGTAGCTTATAGATTTAAATGTAAAAGATTGTACAATCAACTATAAAAAATAAGGCAGAAGAGAATATCTTTATGACTTTTAGTACATGTATTTGTCAGAATTCTCCAGAACAGAACCAATAATATACATATACACACACACAGATATCATATATTAAATATATACACATATACATATATGTAAAAAATAAAATAATGATAAAAAGGAAAACTATCGATATATATATATATAGTTTCTGTGGAGAAAAACTTTTCTAAGTGTAAAAATCAATAAATGTTATTTAAAAGGACTTTGATATGCCTACACAAAAGAATAAGCATCAGCATTAAAAGCAATATAACAAAATAAAACAGTAAAATGATAACTTGAGAATAAACACTTGCAACAAATATGACAAGTTAATCCTCCCTACATATACAGAGCTCGAACATTAAAAGAGAAATACTAATGAATGTTAAACTTCAAACTATGTTCAACTTTACTGCTAATCAAAAAGTGTTAATTTTAAAATTACAACAATAGTTTTTTTAAAATAACATGTTACGAGGTGAGTAGAATAGGCATTTTGTGTACTTCCTGGGATTGAAGACTAATTTGTCAATAAGCATCAAATACACACCAACTATAAAAATTACAGTGATATTTACTGAAATTTTATTCATAATACTTGAGTTTTTGAGATAATATAACTATCTAATAATAAAAGCATAATGTGCTAATTAGACCACAGCCAAATGACCTTCCAACCAGATGTCATTCCGGATGTCCTTCCATAAGACCTTCCAGTTGAAGCCACAGTGGCAGGGGCTGAGGCAGAGGCAGTTAGGGGCGAGCAGGCAGGCAGGTGAGCAGTTAGGGATGATCAGGCAGGAAAGTGGTTAGGAGTGATCAGGCAGGCACGCAGAGTGGTTAGGGGTGATCAGGCAGGCAGGTAGGTGAGTGATTAGGAGCCAGTGGTCCCATATTGCGAGAGGGATGTCCAACTGCCAGTTTAGACATAAATTTTGTGCACTGTGCCTCTAGTCTATAATAATACAGTAAAAGCATAATATGCTAATTAGACCAGACAGCCAAACAACCTTCCGGCCGTCCTTCTGGACAGCCTTCAGAATGAAGCCGGAACTGTGAGGGCTGAGGCTAGTCACTGTTGCTGGGAGGGCTGAGCCCCTTGCACAAATTCATGCATAGAGCCTCTAGTTTAACTATAAAGGATAAGAAGTTGGATATATAGAGTGTAAAAATATGTAGCCATGAAAAATAAGTTTTGAAATTCTTAATAATTTTTTAACAAAAGACCCTACATTTTTATTTTGCATTGAGCTTCAAAGACGACATAGCAGTTTCTATCAATCCACTCTGAAATATGATAGCGCTTCAAGGCTGTCTTCTCTTCTCTTCCCACATTCACTTTTTAGGTAATTTTATCTATTTCTGTGGTTTTAAATGCCACTTTTATTTCAGTCTCCTCCATAAATTGTTTTAACACTGATTTTCCCCTGAGTTGCTTATGCATGTCATATATCTCCACCTGGATGACTAAAGCCCATTTCAAATTTTATGTCCAAATAAAAGCTCTTGGTTTTCCCTTCTCTGCAAAAATTTTTTCTTCAAGTTCCCATATCTGTAAATGACCACTATCCATCAAGTTGCTGTGGCTCCAAACCCAGGTATCCATAGCCAAGTCCTGCCAGCTCCACCTCTACTTTGTACCTTGAGTCTGTTTACATCTCCATATATCCATGGCTTCTATCATCTAGTCCCTGGCATGCTCATTTTTTTCCCCAGACTACTATAATAGTGTCCTTTCTTAGGTTCTTTTTCCCACTTTTCATTCCTGACAAATCATTCTTCCCAAAACAGCCAAGATCTTTTTTTTTTTTTTGTATGTTTGTTCTCTTAAATTTTATATTTCAAAACAGTTCAGAATTACGGGAAAATATCAAGAACAACATAAAAGTTTCCATATATCCATACCCAAGATTTCCCAAACAATAACATGTTACATTGGCTTTATCAATCTCTCTCAGATATATGCAAGAGTGGCTATGTTGAATATATACATAAATACGTATTTGCATACAATTCTCTTTTGTTATTTGTTCCTAAATATAATCTGAGAGTAAGTCACAGACATAATGCCCACTGACCGCTAAACACAGAAGTTTGCATTTCCTTAAAACAAGAATATGCTCTCAGTTAAAATCAATAAATTAGCTTTGATACAAATACTTTTTAAAAAAAATATAGTTTATTGATTTTTTACAGAGAGGAAGGGAGAGAGATAGTTCAAAACATCAATGAGAGAGAGTCATCGGTCAGCTGCCTCTTTCACATCCCCTACTGGGAATGTGCCCGCAATTAAGGTACATGCCCTTGACCAGAATCGAACCCGGGACCCCTCAGTCCGAAGGCTGACGCTCTATCCACTGAGCCAAACTGGTTTTGGCTGATGCAATACTCTTACCTAATCTACAGATCTAATCAAATTGGCCTATTGTTCCAGTAATACCTTTTATAGAAAAAAAAAAATTCTTTCCCAGTCCAGGAACTAGGCCAGGATCTATTTTGCATTTAATTGTTAGATTTCTTTCATTTTCTTTAATCCAGAACACTTTGTCCTGCCAAAAACTAAGATAGTGCTCAAAGAATGATGGAGACATGTCAATGGGCATCGATGCCAGCTTCTATTGGTCAAATCTAGGACGAGAGCACCGAATAACCCATTATAATAACAGTTCATCACCCACTGAATAAAATAAGAATCCATGAGCCCTACACTGGAAAAAAAAATAAGCCAATAAATGGGAGCAAAGAAAAAAACTCTTCTCTAAGTAGACTTGTCCATCACTAGCTCTCAAAGAAATAATGCAATTTGGAAACCATCAGTGGATAGAGTATCATGTGCTTTGTGCTATGCTGGGTGCTGGGAATACACATTACCCAAAACTAGACACCATACCCTCTACTATGCAGATAAAAAGATAATGTCTAAACCTCTTAGTCTTTGCACATAAGGCCCTCCTGGCCTGGTCCCCATTGTGTTTCTCCACTCAGCTGAGAGAGTATCTCTTAAAAAGAAAAACTGGTGAGGAAAAAAAAATTTTTTTCCTCCTTTTTTTCTCACCTGGAATTCTGAAAGATGTCTGGAGGTGCAGGAACAACCCTTTGATCATAATATAATCATCATCAGAATGCCAGCCTAGGATGGCAGAGCAGAAAGAGCAGAAGTGCCTGGTTCCCCAAAAGCCGTTATTTTAGAGGAGAACTTCTGATAGCAAACACTTCTCTCTACTTTTTATAATGCAAGCTCCTACTAATGCAAACAACCACAAAGCAGACTTTGTATTATTTGATGCTGGGGGTATTCTCCACTGATATAGGAACACTCAGGTAAAAAAAATATATATAATTTCTGTATCAGTGTTGATGATCAGAGACACACACAAAGTTAAAGTTGAATTGATTTCTTGTTGCCATAAAGGAAGTACATACCAGGGAGAACTGAAGGGTATTTCAGGAAGAGGGTGTTGACAGGGACTTTTTATAGGGGTTAGCCCTTTCTTAGATCATTTTGTTAAGAGGTTAAGGAAGTGGGGATTTACTCTGGTTCCGGAATTCTCAGAAGATAAAGGTAATGCCATGGTTGGATATGTTACTGCACCTTATCCAGGATATAAAGGGAACAAAAGTGAGATTAAGCCTGTAATTAACAAATCAAATAACAAATAATAAATAAACAAAATAAGTTCTCTTATAGTAGTTAGAAAAGGAGTTGCTTACTTTTTTTTCTGTGGTTTGTTCCATGTTTCTGTTTATCTCCGCTTAGACGTAGTAATACAGTGGCCTTATTTTTCTCTTGTTCCATCTTGGTGTTGGGGAAAAATTTCATGTTCAAGGAGAACATCACAGCCTTATTGTGAGCTCCAGACCACCTGCTAGCGGCACACCTGGCCACGTGGTAGCTGGCTCTCGAGCTGTGTGAGGATGCTCTTCCTTTTATTGCCTGGGTTTCTCATATGATTTATAGGATTACACATCCACTCTTTATACAGGTGTTTAAAATCTAGTTGTAAATATCTACTTAGGAATAAAAAGAAAAATACTCCCAAATATCCAGATGTGAAATGATAAGAATCTGAACTAATAAGGCTTGGCAACTAAATCACATACTAGGTAGAGTTTGAAGTACATTTATGATGAATCATAATTGTCACAGTGAAGTAAGTTTCAGGAGCCGTTAGATGCATGAGGAGAAGGGAAAACTAGGGCTGAATTTAAGTTTTGGAGCTTGGGAGACTAGATGATCCAAATGACTAGAATAGGAAATGGGAGAGATCAAAGAAACTGGGAGCAAATATGATAAATTTGGTTTTAGAATATAAATTTGAAAATAACTTCATGACATGTAAGTGGAAATTTTCCAAAGGCGTTAGAAAGCTGAGCCTTGAGACACAAAGCAAGAGTCTAGGATGAGAGAAAATTGGGATATGAGATTCTCGAAAAAGGGTTTATAGACTGGAATGTACATTGGTCTGACTCAGCAGTATAAACTACAAAGTTCTTAAATATTACTTCAGAGAAATACAGTGTATCAAAAAAGTTGACTTGTTTTGGAATCTTATAAATATGACAAGTGAAATTGTGTTCATACTCTCTCTTTCCTATCTCTTGTATGAAATTACCTGAAGAGACATATATCATTTTTGGTCAGCCCCGTTATATCCACTTACCTCTTGAACTGCATTGTTGTTTATGTTATATGTTTGTCTTTACTAGCTGCATCTATGCCATTATCAATTAACACAAAACCTAACTTTTAAAAATTAATTCTGTTTATTTTATCCTCTAATGTGCCATGGCACACTGGTGTGCAGCAAGAATTTTAAACTATTTATTAAGGGACACTGGCCTCTTTTCCCTTAGATTGTCAAATAAAACAATGGCAGCAGCCAACACAACAGTAGCTGTCCAGTGTGAATAAATCAAAATTACACTTGTTTTTTGGTCAAATCGGCCCAAAAATGTAATCTATTTTTGGAATGCTGAAGAATTTTAGTAATAGTGTATGTGTGCCATGAGATAACGGTTAAAATCACTGCTCTAAGGAGATGGTTTCCAATGGGTGTTTTGTCCACCTTGGTGCTTGGCCCTGTAATCAGCACAACCCACAAGCCTCTAGGTTCTTAGGAGCTATTGGTGGCCATCCTGTTTTGTTATTCAGACCAGAAAAGGCCTCATTCTTTGTGTTTCTTCATATCAGTGCCAAGAGGCCCCAATGTTGTTCCTGAAAGCAGGTGCCCTGCTGCGTTTCCGATAAGTTTTATAAAAAAATAAAATAAAATATTACTCTTCAATCTGCTAGACTCAATTAAAGATACACCTTCCTTTCCTCTCTTTTCTAGGATCTGCAGTGGAACTTGAAATGGGGTGACTCACATACAAATTCTTATCGTCAACTATCCCTCCATGTATGAATTAAGAACAATTAAGAAAAAAACCCAGAAAGCTCTAGAATGTTTGATTTTGCAAATTGATTTCATAAACATAGTCTATAACTAACCATATAAAAGAGAGCTCAGACCCACCCAGCCAAATTCAGACTGCTGCTATCTTCCATTTGGGTAGTACAGTTGATTTCTAATTCATTTTAATTTGAATATCTTTAGGTTGGATTTCAAAATATGACAAAATCCCCACCATTCCCTATTTTTCTTATACCTAACTATATCACATATTTAATTTGGACATGCAATTATAGCTTTGATTCTGAAACTACTTTTCTTAATTCATGTCATTTAAACATTTGTGACAAAATAAATCCTAAATGCCTATTTACCTTTGTCCAGGCAAAATTATAAGCACAGGATCTAGCACAGAGTCATCATCAAATACATATTTTGAATGAATAAATTTATTTGACTATTAAAGAGCCTTTAAGGCTGTGTGAACTTCTTTTGCTGCAATAAACTTGCATAGGAAATATCATAATTCGGTCTGCTGATGGTTAAGAACCTTCCAGTATGTTTGATGAACATTGAGTTTAGATATCCTGATCTGTGAAACGTACACTGTATTAGTTATATTAAAGAAACCTCCTATGGATTGAAGAAAATCACATGTCCCCTCTTTGTGTATAAAGTTGTAGTACATATTATCTCATTGAATTCTAGCATTGTTTAGTATGTATTAACATTAGGTAAAATTGAAGTTCAGAGATATTAAGTGATTGGATTTCAAACTCAAACAGGTCTTCCCCCTTCCTCCCCTCAAGGAGGGTTTTGCTTCTCTGGTTTCTCTGATTCATTAGGACAGTTGAGTCCAGGTTCTTTGATAAGAGGACACATCCTGAGTGATACCTGGCCTGTTGGAATAAACATAAGGATGAAGGTAAAGCAGACCTATCCATCCACCCACCTTCCCACTCACCTTTCCATTGTCTACCACACAGACAAGGTAGATGAGACATTTTCTCTTGACTTCCACTTCTCTTGTCTTCATGACATTCAGCCATATTACAGTATAAGCTAGTGTTGCAATATTTACTTGGGAGACTGAATCACATACATATGTAAATGTGAACTGAGTTCCACAATTCTCTCAATCGTTAGGGATTCCTTTTGAAACACTGGTGTTGCCCATTAAGAAAATCCCTTTTATCAAGAGGAAAGCAGAAATTCAAAATGTATCTGGTTCAAAAAATATTTTAGACCAATGTTCCTGATTGTAATAATTGGATTCAGTAGTCAGTGTTTTGACACTTAAAAAATAGACTTGAGTCCATCAGCTCTGTTTAAGCTTATAGCTGTACAATTTCTTCTGGTAAATTGGGTCACAGGTGGGTGCCTAAATACTCCTTCAGGTTTAATGAATGTGTTTTGAGAACCAGAGAGTAAAAATATTGAATACAGGGAACTGGATTATAAAGAAACATGCTAAATTATCTGGGTTATACCTGCTAGTAACTGAAAAGAGAATACTTAAGCCTACTGGGTATGTGACATTCCTAAAATAGCATTTATTAAACCTTATTAATGACTATTAAAGTTAGGGTGGCAGGATTTATTGATGGCATCTTTTTAGAAACATTGTATGTGAAACTTTGTAGAGTATTTAGCAAAATATCATAGAATATTATTGAAGACAAGAGGCCTAGTGCACAGCTTCATGCACTGGTGGGATGCCTTGGCATGGCCTGCAAGGATCTGGCTGAAACTGGCAGTACAATACCACCTGTTGCTCCTGTCTGCTGCTCCTGCTCATCCCAGCCCCACTACACCTACCACTGCTTGGTAGGCTTGCTGCCGCTCCACTGCAGTCTCCTGGGTTACAACGGCTAGTCGTGAGCCTGCATCTGGCACCCCTCAGTCAGCTGAGCAGCCCTCCTGCTGTAGGGATACACTGATTGCCAGGGAGCAGTCCCTGCATTGAGCATCTTCCCCCTGGTGGTCAGTGCATGTCATAGCGACCAGTCGACCAGTTGAAAGTTGGACCAGTCAAGTGGTCACTTAGGCTTTTATATATATAGATGAGAAAGAGACAGTCTAAGGACTGTCCGACAGAAATTCATAGTTGGCATAACAACTGTTTCAAAATGTAAACTCTGAAACCTTTTTCAATTTCTTGACTCAGATGTATTTTACCATAGGCCATCCTTTACCGGGGTAATACTAAATCCCAGAGAAGCAGTCTTACGACACTTAGCTATCA
Organism: Pipistrellus kuhlii; assembly: GCF_014108245.1. NCBI lineage: Eukaryota > Metazoa > Chordata > Mammalia > Chiroptera > Vespertilionidae > Pipistrellus > Pipistrellus kuhlii. The sequence continues at coordinate 14,946,111 of NW_023425449.1, forward strand.
TTGTACAGAGACAAGATTTGATCACTTAAAAACTATGTATTTCATAAAGTAAGCTGGTATGTCAAAATATATCTGGCTTATTTTGCTTTTTCACCAAAACATATTGTCTGTGCCATACATACATATATCAACATGACTTTGCTTCTATTCTACTACAGAAGGGTACTCTTAAGCCAAAATTTCCAGTGCATAGAATGAACCCTGCTTTACTTCTTTTCAGGCCCTCATGAAAAGAGCCTTCCTTCAAACAGGCTCATCTATGCACAAGGTAAATATTTTCAAACCATCTTTTACTGAGTGTGTTCAGATTTTAAAGTGTTTCCATTTATCTTCACAACAATCCAAATGAGTCAAGTATTGTGGCCATTCAACATGTTGAAAATGTGGCACAGAGGGGATTTAAATAGTTTGTGCAGTGCTAGATAACTCAGGAATTACGGGGCAGTGTTTATTAGCTGAACATGGCGAGAGATAAGCCATGCACCTTTAACTGTGAAGCTGTAATGACTTCTGAGAAGTGTGAACTGTGTGATAGAAGTTGTGATGTCCCTTGAAGAGTTCCATAGGGAAATCCAAGGACAGCAAGTAATACAGAAACATACAGGAAAATTCTTTAGCGAGGCTTCTTGTTGGGTAACCGGATGTTAGGCATGACTTTTCCCGTGGTCTTGGAATGTTGGCCAAGCTCCAAAGGCCCTAAGAAATAAGGACCAGACTATGTGTTCACGACATGCGAAGAGTTTCTGTCACCAATTTTGGGATGCTGAGTCCATTACCCATCTCCAGATTTTATAAGGGAGATGGGTGTGATGAAATTAGTGTAGAGTTAAAGAGATGGCAGAATGATTTGTATGTCTGTTAAAAGTAAAAATACCATTTAATAGTTAATTGAACTAACCCTTAAAAAATTATAGAGATGATTTCTTTAGAGAAGACTTGTGAGATTATTACCAGACATCACTGTCTCTGCCCTTCTCAAGTCATGCTTCGTGAATTAAAAAATCCAGTTCAAGACCTTCATGAGTTCCCAGAAAAAGTCAATGCCTGAAGTGAGAGGTGGTCCAGAAATGCCCAATCTACAGCAACATGGGCTTCACTGGGAGCCCTTCTCTGACTATGAGACTGGTGTGAACTCTATGATAGGTGCTGACCTTGAATACATTGGAAACTCCCAAAGGAATGTGAGATCCTATCTAAGGAGCAGAGTAGCCAGCTTTGGAGGAATCACTTACATCAAGGGAACTGGTAGGAGGAAACCCAGAGGAGGAGGAAGACACCTTCAAACACCCACAGAAGCACCAATCAATAAGGAATTGTTAGGTGTCCGACATCCTAGAAGGCGTAAGTGAAGGTTAAAAACTGGACTTGTCAAACACTCCCTCCCCTCTATGCTGCAGCTTTCCCCTTCCCCTCCAGTTTTTCATGCAGAATTATGTATGGGGGAGGAAAAGAAGCCAGGCAGTTTGGAAGAAAGTGCAGAAGCAGCTAATCATGTCCTCTGCTCCATCTAGGTTAATCACCTGCGTTACGCCCAACAAGTGGGCTGGAGAGATGTTGGGGAGGATGTAGACATTTTACCTAATTTGAAAGAGGGTTTGAAGTTCTAACCTTAAATTAGATCCTTTGGTTTATTGTCTTAAAAATTACAGGGAGTTCAATAAAGAAAAATAATAAGAAAAAAAATACCAAAGAAAAGCAAAAATTACAAGGAGCACAGAAGCTATGAAGTCTTAAATTTCATGCAGGGGCAGAGAAAAACAAATCAATAGAGTTGATTTGCAGAGGCGGTGGTATGGAAAAAGGAAACTCTGATTAAAAAAAAAAAACCCTTAAAAATTACAATTGATTTTAGAAATTGATTAGAATCAAAGCAAATCCACAGTCAATCTTTTTATACCAAGATCTCTGTTCTTGGCTGCCTGACCAGTCTGCACATCCACTGGATTTGGTTCTTCTGCCTTGCCCCTTCATTTATTTTACATTCCCTTATGGTTTCCTGATTTCTATATTTGGTTCTCTGACCCTCTTTCTGTTCCTGCTGCCTCTACTGTATGATTCCATTCATTTCAGGGTTTGATGTGAAATCCAAAATCAAATCCATTATCCCTTTATTGAGCCATACCTGGGGGTGAGCCTAGTTCCTGGTCTCAACTCCTTCAATTTTCCTTTGTCCCAAAGAATTCATCAATGGGACTATTCCTAGCCATGATCAGAAAAATGACATTCAAGTAATAAATATAAACTGGCCAAACCAGCACATCTGAATACTTGAGGCTACTGAAGATTGAGAGACAATCTAAAACCACAAATGTTCATGTCTGACCTTGGTATCAGTATTTTTTGCTTGGGGAGGGTTGAACTCAGATTCCAAGTAATCTCAGGACCCCTTGAGTTCCTCTTTCCTTTAACATTTGGTTTTTCAAGTCCCAGAAAGATGAGTAAATTAGCATGTCTACTTTGTTGCTCAAACTTACTCTGTTTTCAATATAACTGTAATTTTCTCAGAACCTAATCTGGGATCTGTCTGCTGCTCTGGGGGCCAGGCCCTTCATTGTGTACTTTCATGAGTTGATTTGTACTAAAGGGAAAAAAGAGCCTGAACTGGTTTGGCTCAGTGAATAGAGTGTTGGCCTGCAGACTGAAGGGTCCCAGGTTTGATTCTGATCAAGGGCATGTACCTTGGTTGCGGGCACATACCCAGTGAGGAGTGTGCAGGAGGCAGCTGATTGATGTTTCTCTCTCATTGATGTTTCTAACTTTCTATCCCTCTCCCCGCCTCTCTGTAAAAAATCAATAAAATATATTTTTAAAAAGCAGGGGGAGGAAAGATGTCAGGGGCCAAAATTTTGTGGATGTGTGTCCAAGAGCAGAAATGAGAAGTGGCAGAGGACAGTGTGGTGTTTTTCCTTAGCCTTGAACTCAGGCTGGATCTGACCTTGCAGGAGAACATTTGTAGGTGGAAGCTGAGAGCCAGTTTTCATAGGAGTCATTGCTATACAGACAAAGCATGTTCAGTGGTTTACAGAACCAAGGTTAGTATAAAAGATGACACCAAAGAGGGTAGAGACATGCATTTTACATGAAGCAAGGAAAGAAGTGCAGCTCTTTTTTGGTAACTAGGAGCTTTGCACCTTTTGAACTCAAAAGAGATAATATTTGAGCAAAGCTACATTCTCAGGGTGAGAACTGGCAGCCATGGCAAGTAGGAGCTTTTGTTCTCCAGTGGTTCTGCATCAATGTGGGGGCTGAGGTCCTGGGCAAGGCGATACACCCTCAGGTCTGCAAGAGATAACTAAAGTAGCCAAAACCAGTTTGGCTCAGTGGATAGAGCATCAGTCTGCAGACTGAGGGGTCCAAGGTTCGATTCCAGTCAAGGTCATGTACATTGGTTGCGGGCACATCCCCAATAGGGGGTGTGCAGGAGGCAGCTGGTCAATGTTTCTCTCTCATAGATCTTTCTAGCTCTCTATCCTTCTCCCTTCCTCTCTTTAATATATATATATATATATATATATATATATATATATATATATATATATATATATATATATATATATATTTTTTTTTTTTTTTTTTTTTTTTTTTTTTTTTTTTTAAAGATAACTAAAGTGAAGGCTGAGGCCCTCTGGTTAGACAGGTGGGTTGACCAGCCAGTGAAATTGTGTGGGAATGTTAATGTGACTTCGTTGTGTCTGCAGATTTTAATTCACTTGGAAACAGAAATATTGTACTTTGCCTTAGGGCTCTTTGAGTTAATGCCAAATTATTAGCAGAGAAAAACCACCCTTTTGTTGCACTTCCATTATTTCAGCATATTCACATCGGATATATTTTTCTATAATCTAATGAGAAAGACTTTTCGATTCTTTTTTGTTGTATCAAAAATAGGAGATTGTAGATCGAGTGGCATTCTCCTAGAGTTGACAAAAATGTGGAAGAGTTTGATTTATATGGCCATAATTAGAATTTGGACATCAGAAAAGCTAGATAGAAATTAATTTTAGCATACATGTAAGCTTGGTTTCACCATTTTGGGTGGTTTTAACTTTGAATGACATATGTGTATGTGTGGAGGAAGCTATACACTTTAGAGCTCAGTGTTGCTGAAGGTTATAATGTGACCCCGTAGTCTGGGATCCAATTAGGTTTCCATCTATGCTTATGTGCCCAGGGTCCTTGGACACATTGCATGATATGAGCTTCTAAACAAGGCTCTGAAGTCAGACTATCTGGATGCAAATGATAGTTAACTCTGTGCACACTGTGTTACCTTAAAAAATGTGCCCATCTCTGGGTTACAATTTCCTCTCTTGTAAATGCGGGATAACAATAAGACTTCATGGAATGGAATTGCAGATCAAATGAGGCAACCCACACAAAGCTAAGAACAGTGCCTGGTATGTAATTCCTCTCAATTCTTTTTTGATGGAGTTTCTTCATTTATAAAAGAGAATATGTAGTACATATCTCGTGAGAATCTTGTGAGAATGATATTCGATAATACATGTAAAACACTTGGCACAGTGCCTAGAATATAATAGTTGATAAGTGTAATTGATTCTTATGAATGTACATTCTCAAAACGGGGAATCCTCTTTTTGGTATTATGTCTATAGAAGGCAAACAAAGATTTTTCACAAATTTCTGGTTTGAAGAAAGGAGATGATCTAATTTATGAAAATGTCGGTAAAAGATCGTTTCTCAATGAGTATCAGTGCATTTTCATTTGAGAGTCTTTCTTAAGGCACTCATAGAGATTTCTCTTCCCCTAAACTAAAGACCATTTCCCTGGGTGTGTACTCCCTTCTTATCTGATCAGCTGTGGAAGTCTCCCCAGAATGTCAGGTGATTATTAACAGCCTGGTAAGCAGAAAACTATGTAGAGGCAACTGCTATTATCACCTATTTTTCAGGATTTTTTCCCCCCAGTTCAAGTTTGTCTTCCTATGGAAGTTTCCACAACCATATCACCTGCCATAATAGACAATGACATAATATGTGACATTCAAGGTCTGGAGTGTGGGGTAAAAGTGAAAACACTATGTTAATCATCAATGTGGAGTTTCTCTGAGGGTGACTTGGCAAAGGCAGAGTCATTAGAAAGTTCTTGGAGCTAACCAATGTCCATTTTATAACACTGGAGTACGACCAAAGTCATGCAGGAGGTACATAATGGTTTTAGTTGGTGAATAGTTATGTGGATGAACTGAAGAGAGAAACATGTCTGTGATCACCCTGGGATCACTATTATTTTATACTTCTGAAAATTCTGTAATCTGGGAGAGAGAGAGAGAGAGAGGGAATGGTGTGTGTGTGTGTTTGGGGTTAGGTTGTGGGTTTTTCTGGCTTACACTGCTATATTACAAAATATGAAGATAACTGACTCAAGTGAGAGCCATTCAAAAAGTTTTTGTAAATAATGTCCTGCTACACTTTTATTATGGTTTGAGAGTTGTAAACTTTGTTAATAATTTTGGTGAGTTTGCCTAATTTTTCCATTTGACTATTTAAAAAAAATGCAATGTATATATAATTTGGAGCTTTAAGAGAAACATTCTAGAACAAATCACTGTTTTCCCTGGAGTTCCATGACAAACATCTGTGGTTGATTTTTTTAAATTACGTAATAGTTTAGATTTACAGACAAGTTCAAAGAGTGAACTTTATTCTGCTTACTTTCTACTTATTATAAACCAGAAACAAATTAAGCACAATAGTATTAGTCTTAGGGCATTTGGGCTGCTATGACAGAATACCATGGGCTGGGTGGCTTTGTTTCTCACAATTTCGGAGTCTGGGAATTCTAACATCAGGCACCACCAAATCTGGTGACTGGTGTACAGAAGGTAATGTTCTTGCTTTGTCATAGCATGGCAGAAGGAGAGAGTGGGCTCCTGGGATCTTAATAAGGACACCAATCCCATTCATAAAGGCTCTGATCCAATTACCTCCAAACTCTCCATCCATAAATACTATCACCCTGGGGTTAGAATTTCAACATATGAATTTCAGGGTGACACAAAAAGATCACAATACATGACAGTATTATGATTTTTAAAAATATATTTTTTATTGATTTCAGAGAGCAAGGGTGATGGGAGAGAGACATAGAAGCATTAATGATGAGAGAGATTCACTGATTGGATGCCTCCTGTCCGAGCCTGTAACCCGGACCTGTGCCCTGACCTGGAATAGAACTGTGACCTCCTAGTTCATAGATCAATGCTTAACCACTGAGTTGCACCTGCCAGGTCTGATTATGATTTTAATGCTTGGTATTTTCAGAATAAATTTCTTAGTTTGAAAGTAAAACATAGCTCAACTAAATTCCCCTTTTGTATGAGCACTACCTGCCTTATATTGTTATTCTGCTCTTGATATTATTCTCTTGTAAGTGAGTTAATCTTCCATAGTTTTCATCACACTCTTCTGTCTCCAATCATTTTATCCTTTATCATTTGAATGCCCCCCTTTCTGTCTACCCACTCTCCTTTTTCATATCCTGCTACTATTTAACATTCAGTTCATATTCCACTGTCTCTTTAAGGTTTCCTATGGCTGGCCTAGCCTGGAGTGATTTTCTCTCTTATAAACTTTCTTGGCAATTATTGTCTATGTTAATAATTAGAGAATTCCTTCTTATTTGGTGAGTTGTCTTTTCATTTTGTTGATGGTTTCCTTTGCTGTACAAAACCTTCTAAATTTTATATAGTGCCATTTGTTTATTTTATCTTAGAGATTTTACTATCTATGCTTTCTTCTAGGATTTTTCGGCTCACCAAAGATACATCTAATAAGGGTTTAATATCCAAAGTTTATAAAGAACTTATGAAACTCAGCACCAAAAAAAAAGCAATCAATTATTAAAATAGACAAAGGACCTGAATAGACACACAGACAGAAAAGGGACATTTGAAAAAAAAAAAAGTCACTAATCATCACAGCATTTCTCAATATCTGTGACTTGATATGGTTGAAATTTCTTGTTTGAAGTCTGATTAGTAATTGTTAAAAATGTTGAGTGCATATCATGGGCCATGTATCTTATAACTAATTTTACGTTGTAATTTAATTTAATCCTCACAGTTCATGCATGAATTAGAAATTTCTATCTCTATTTCACAAATGCAATAATTATATGCTGACTCAAATACTTATAAATTTTATAAGAGAGAATGAAGAGAACAAAGATAAGCTGAAATGATAGGATTCTTTATGATTCAGTAGTATAGATAAACAACTCTTATAATTAGTAACTGACACACATATGCAAGGTCAACTCATTGACATTTTAGACAGAAATCTCTGATTAGAAATATAATGAGTTTCAGTTTCAGTATTACTTTCTGATTATGACATTTCTGATCTACTATTCTAGAAATCCACTTAAAATTGTAGCCCTGATTGTACCCCAAAGTGAGGATTTGGTGCAATGTTACAGTTTGGATAACTGTGACTTTCAATAAGCAGAAGTAAGGAAATTGGAGATTAGGACAAGAAAGGAAGAAAGGTTGATGAAGGATGTGTTTTTAATGTGGCTACCAATATGGAGAATGGGAGCTTGGTCATGAGGAAGATCCTATAAAGAACCATTTTTGAAGGCACCTCAGATATATTCCACCAGAAGAGGAGAGGGTGGAACATTTGTCCATCGGTTTCCATCCCTCACTGTGGAATTACCTGTGCTCCAGCTGAATGGTTTTGCATGGCTTTAGAGAAAGCTGCGAGGAGGCAGAAAAGCTCAGAACCACCTTGGTTGCTGTAGACAGGAGGGTAGCAATGTGTGAGGAACTGTCCAGCACCGCTGTGCTGAAATCATGGGAGCCAAAGAGAAGATGCAGTCCAAAGCTCCACAGGTGACAGATTGCACTGGCTTATTTGCATAGAATCATCTACATTATCTAACCTTTTATAGCAAATTTACCAGAGAACTGGCAGATATGTGGAGTGGATGGGGTGATCACATTTAATGGATTTTCATGTCAGAGGAAACAGCATTGAATCATGAAGCTGAACATATCTAAAGTCAATAGGAATAAGTGGATGGTATTTGAGATTGAAGAGGCCTAAGACTTCAGTGTATACTTGCAATCATACTCTTAGTACTGTAGTTGTTTTCTGTCATCTAGAATGTTTTCTCTTCATTAAATTTAATTCTTTAATAAGCACATTCATTTATACCCATCAACAGATAGTTTTGTATGGCCCATTATGTTCCAGGTAATGTGTTAGTCACTGCATTTTATTGATCATGGTGAGCAAAAATGTGTCTTCATTGATTTTTATAGCATTTTCAGGATATTTGGGAAAGATCAATATGCTACTTGGCAAAATCTCACTAAACCAGCCACCTGGGGGAATTGAGGAAAATTTAAATATATAGCTGGAGGTGCTACATGTCATAATCTAAGAACACATGTTCTAAAAGGTAGACCCTGTTAGTGGGCAGCAAGCCTGTTTTATTCTCGAACAGAGATTCTAAAAATCCTCTCTTGTTCATGAATATGAGAGTGTTTCAAATGCATTATTTTATTTTTTCCATATTCTTCAAGTGTAAAAGAATGAGGTCATTCAAGCAAAGCTTGGGATTTACTTAAGCAAGAATTTGCTTTTACGTGGCAAAATGAGCTTTATCAAATGGAGTCTGTTTACTAGAGTAGCCAAATCCACCTCTGCACAAAACTGGACTTCATGGTCTGTGTTTTTTGACCTGCCTATTCCAGGTAAATTGGATATTTTGTGGAATTACAAAAGTAATGGAGGAATCTGCTTTACAATAACACACAGCCACTTGAGTTTGCTTTGTTTTTGTTCAAGAAGAGACAGAGAGCCAAAACCGGTTTGGCTCAGTGGATAGAGTGTTGGCCTGCAGACTGAGGGGTCCCGGGTTCGATTCCGGTCAGGGGTACGTGCCTTGGTTGCGGGTTTGCAGGAGGCAGCTGATCAATGATTCTCTCTCATCAATGTTTCTAACTCTCTGTCCCTCTCTCTTCCTCTTTGTAAAAAATCAATTTTTATATATATTATTTATATATATTTATCAATATTTATATATATATAAAGAAGAGACAGAGACATTTGGAACAATTACTTCAGTGTTGCCCAAACTTTAGCCACTTGTTTTACCCTCATGGCTTTTGTCTCATCCAATATCAACATTAAATGAACTCATTAATTTCATTGACAGAATGTATTTGATGAGCAAGTCGTATTTGCTCCATACACATTAAGTTTATTTTTAGAATGGAAAAATGTCGCACTGGCTGGGTGGCTCAGTTAGTTATAGCATCGTTCTGTACACCAAAAGGTTTCAGGTTTGATTCCCAGTCAGGACACATACCTAGGTTGTGGGTTCAATCCTCTTTCAGAGAAAGTACAGGAGGCAGCTGATAAAAGTTTCTCTCTGACATCAATGTTTCTCTCTCCCCCCTCCCCTAAAATTAATTTAAAAATGTCCTCATGTCCTTAGGTGAGGATTTATAAAATCAACAACAACAGAAGGAAAATGTCTGTCTGTATATTACTTATAATAATCTAAAAACACCATAGCGATTGATAAATGTTGGGAGTCTGTTTTAAGACTAAAACAGGCTAAATTAAAATTAAGTTCTTCTGGTCAAGTGGTGTAGGGTCAGTTTACACCAAAAATGAAAGCTACAGAGCCAGTTCTTTTAGTTGGATGTTTTATTGCTCACAATACAGATAGAAATAAGATACACAGTTTCCCATAGCAGAGCTCATAATAGTGCACTTTTCTTAAAGAAGAGAACTTATTCGACAAGGACACAATGATTAATTCCCAAGTGATGAAGTTGGTCAGCATAGCTCTTTCTAAAATTGATAGAAGAAAGAAGCCAACACATTCAGAAGCACATTATAAGCAACATGCAAGTCCATAATGTTGTCACAAGTAATCAGAAGCTAATAAATACATGCTTTTCAATATTATATTTAAGCTTGAAGTTTAAGTTTATAAAGAGCCAAGGTCCCTGAGCTAGCTCTGATTTCTATGTTAAGCATAATTGGATAAACCAGCAATTGTTGCTAAGGTCCCCGGATAACATACACAAGTATAAATAGTTTGAAATATATAGTGACAATATAATACAGAAACAAAGATATATATATATGTATGTATATATGTGTGTGTATATATGTATATATATATATGTATGTATGTATGTATACAAAAACACTATATATATTTTGCACTTGGAAAATTAAGACCATAAGAATACTTTTAGAATTATAACACTTATAGGACAAATAGTATACTATATTTTCTATAGATAATAATTGAAATTCACAAAGTTTTGAAAATTAACGTAGCTGATCAATATGCTTTTTATCTCTATACTCTAGCGCCATGTTCAGCAAACTGCAGCTCACGAGCCACATGTGGCTCTTTGGCCCCTTGAGTGTGGCTCTTTCACGAAATACCATTACCTGGGCGAGACTATTTTGGAGAATTGGCATTAGAAGAAGTTTAAGTTTAAAAAAATTTGGCTCTCCAAAGAAATTTCAATCGTTGTTCTGTTGATATTTGGCTCTGTTGACTAATGAGTTTGCCGACCACTGCTCTAGCGTATGGGTGAATATTTCCTCACAAATGTAAGTAGGTCTTTGACTTCCTTTACTTGGGGCTTTATTGGTGGTGAGAATATTAAAGCATGAGCTGCCTTTCTTAACCACTCCTTCATGAAACATACTTGCCTTGGACACAACCTTCTGTCCAGAGCTTTGCTCTAAGGTTTGTGTCTCCCTGTTCTCACTCATTTTATTTCTCCCACATGGGTTGTCTTTCCTTTAACTATCTAAACCAAGTGCATCTTTGAAGAAGTCCTATCATTCCTACAAAGTCCTCTTTAGTGACTCCAGGTCCCATGGACACCCTTTTTCTTGGAATTTTGTATTTCTGAGATCAATGTTGTCATTAAATGATCACCTCCTTGAGGGCAGAGACAATGTTCATCTCTATTCCTAACAAAGAGAACCGTTTGGAAAAATAAGAAACAAAACTAGCTATCTGATTGTACAGACAAATCTATAGATCTGTAGGCAAACTAGGCATTAGCAGATTTTAAAATGTATTTCTTAGTTTGTGATTCATTTTATTCATTCATTCATTTAGCAGATACTTATGGACATCCTTTAAGTTTAGATAGTTTGTGAAATATGAAGATGAAATAGACTTACCCTCAAGGATTTTTCCATGTAGGTTGTTTATTAAGAATTATGTGATGAATAAAAGCCTAAAGCCTCTACATGGGGGACCAGGACTCAGAGGCTCCAAAGGTGTGGTCAGACTACAGGCATCAAAGATCACCTAAGAAATGAGAATCTCAAATAAATAAATTTTAAGGTAAGCTCCCAGATAATTCTTCTCTTTACCAAAGAGGGTGTGGTTTATCCTTCCTGGCTCCGGAGTAAACATTTGGCCTCCTGACTGGAGCATTGGTGTCTTTTCAGGAATGTAGAAACTGCTCTTCCTGACTTCTGGATTCAGACAGCCAGTTGTAACTGGTGGAGTCTCATTGTACAGCCATGTTGAGTTTACTTTTCTTTTCTGGCAAGGTTCTACCTTTATCAATATCAATCTGTAATATTCTTGAGAAAGTTCATTCTCTTGTTTTGCAAGTCAGAGAACAACCACATGCATACAAATTAGTCTATTATTCTGCAAGGAAAAAAATTGTCACTTATAGTGTTGCTCCAGGGCTCAAATAAGTTGCAGAAGCTTTAGTCAACTCCATTGCTTATCTCATCATTTTAACTTTTATAATTAATTACCACAGTACTTTCACGTCCGTTATTGCAATTGAGAGCCTGTAGTATGGACTTGAACCAGATGCTCCTTGATGAGGGCATGTAGGCAATTGTGTGGATTTGCTGTTTATTGGCCATAAAACAGTCTTTTGTTTTCTTGCCGGATCCAGATGCGACAGTCCTGACAATGGCCGTTCCAGTTGTACTATTTCATCCAGCTCCTTCTGGAAAATTACATTTTCCAGATGTAATTTCTAAAACATAAACTAGTCACCTCAGGTTGGATTGATGATGAACGTGCTTGGTGTCCAAGAATGTAAATAGGCCCAACAGCACTGTATGCAAACACGCAAAGCCATTCCTTTCTCAAACGATTATTTGGTCATTAAAATTAGAATCATATAGGTCTCGTTCACATCAGCATGGTCCATTTGGTGCTAACCATCTCAGTAACAAAACTGTTCCCCAATGTGCAACTCTTGTAAATGGGGTTTTCTGCTGAGTGATTTGAGATTATACTTATAGACCAAGCATTTGAACAAAAATATTACAGGGTGTCACCTGACCTTTTCCCTCCATGTTATTAATGAAGTTATAAATTAAATGAATCAATGTAACTGGTTATAGTTCATAAAATAGAATTGCAAAGCTTAAAATGATTTTTATATTAAAAGTCATCCTAAGTTATTTCTAAACGGACTTTTGATAATTGTTTCTTTAAAACATGGCATCTCCAATTCATAGTCTAAACATTGCCAAGCAGTTATCTTGAAATGGTATTGTACTGATCTTGTTTGTTGTTGTTTATTTGTTTTTTTTCTTTTTCTTTTTGTTTGATTTTTCATTGTCTGTGAGCTCCTCAAAATTTGGAAAAGCCTTTTCGTTTCTGTAGAGATTTTTCACCCAATGAGTGCTCTTTCATTGGTTCCTCACTGAAACCTCAGAAATACCAAACCTCTTTTTATGGTTGTGTGAGGAAACACCCATATTGAGCAGCTAGCTTCATTCTACATGTGACCCCCACCATAAAAATGGGGACATAAGTTAAATAGAGATTTTAGAGGCATCAGTTTTTCCATAATTTAAACATGATTTTTTGAAAGCACGAAGGTGCTCAGAACAACAAAATATCTTTTTATAAATAAATATGGTTGAAAGAGTATTTACACTTTTTATATATTTTTTTTTATTGATTTTTTACAGAGAGGAAGAGGGAGGGATAGAAAGCTAGAAACATCAATGAGAGAGAAACATCGACCAGCTGCCTCTTGCACACCCCCTACTGGGGATGTGCCCACAACCAATGTACATGCCCTTGACCGGAATCGAACCTGTGACCTATCAGTACGCAGACCGACGCTCTATCCACTGAGCCAAACTGGTTTCAGCGTATTTACACTTTTACTTAAGACAGTTCATGTTCAAGATTAGCCTTAGCTGAAGTCAGATGAACCTGCCTACTCTTGAGGAAGGTGATGCTTATGGAGGAATAAGATTTGATGGGAGAGGAGGAGAAAGAGAGGGACATATCTAACACACAACTCTGTAAGACATCTTCACGTGTATTACTCTGAAAATGTATTTGCTCAAATAAATCTTGGTTTTGATGGATATTTACATTAGATAACTGAATATAAATAGAAAAATTAATTGCTAGAGGTTTTCACCCTCTGCTTTTTTCAAGGGCAACAAGTGATGCCAAACATTTGAAAAATCTTCCCTTTGCACCTAAGACTGACTGGTTATTTTTGGATGCCCTCTTATTCACATCTACTTTCTTTATTCTTACTCCATTCATTAATGTTCAAGGTAATATTCATAGAATTCACAATCATAGGTAAGCTATTTAAAACCTCTTTTTCCTCTAAAAAGTTAATATTTTCTCCCTTCTGACATATTTTCAAATTTAACATAGTTTAGGATGATGTAATTCTGATTCTTTAAGAGTAGTCTCAAACTCCGTGACTCAGCTTTACTGACAAATTGTCTTACTATTCCAACACGTTCTTCTGGAAATTAAACAAAGCCTTCATTTTATGTTTTGTTATATTCAACTAAGTTTTATGGCTACAGTTTTCCTTTGACTTTGCTAATTGCTTAACTGAAATGGCTCATTTGTTTTGAATATTGTCAAGGTGTCTTGTTCTGTACATTTAGCCTGTTTAGAGTTGAATCTAGTTTAGACTTTTCCTATTTCTTTCCAGCATTTAGAATAGTTGTGCTGACTGAAGCTCTAGAAATACACTCACAACACTGATGGCGAAGTCTTATTTTATTCATGATCTGTGACCTTTACCTAATTACCTCAGGTGCAAGATCTAACCAAGGACACTCAGCAGTTAATGAAATTGGAAGTAATAAATAACTCAAGGAATTTTATTAAGGGGGTTCCTTAATATTATAATATTACTTCACTCGAACAGCAAATTTTAATCTAGTTCTTTAATTGCCATTTGATGGTATATTAAGTTTTTATTCTTTATGGAAATACTTTATGATTTGGCACAGTGTGAGAAAGAATACTTTAAAAAGTTGTATCTCTTCTATGTAAATCCAGGTATCTATTGAACATTGCATGAGAATTCTTAATTTTGTTATGACATTTGTTTTGCAGTGGAAATACTGTATTCTTTTGAACTTCCCATAAGGTCTAAAACTAACAGACTATTAGCAAAAAAAAATTTGTGTTGTTGCTGTTAATCCTCACTTGAGGATTTTTTTTTTTCAAGGAGAGAGAACAAGAGAGAGAGAGACAGAGAGTTGAGAGAGACACAGACTAGTTGCCTCCCATATGAACTCCACCAAGGGTGGGGAGCAAACCCACAATTCAAGTGGGTGCCCTTTACTGGGAATCGAATCTGAGAGAGACCTTTTGGTACATGAGTTGATGCTCTAATCAGTGAGCACACTGGCCAGGGTGCAAATAACTTTGAAAACTTGAAATGGAAAAACTAAGCACATATATTAAATTTCTAAAGGTGAGAAAGGTATACTGTGTTCTGTGTATAACACGTAAGACAAATTGTAAATTTGCATCTGATATTACCATCCTGCAAAGCACACACACACATTATATATATATATATATTTTAATTCTTCAGGGCATCAGGCTAAAATAATTTAATCATCATGCTGGCTTTTAAAAAAGAAAGGAATGGCATTTTCTCTCCCTAGTATCTACACAATTTAGGGAAGCTGCATTGACCCCTGACCCTTGGTGTTATCATCAGAGACTTTACAGCAGTAGTGAGATTGTGATGAAGATAATGTTGGTTAAGGGCCTATCATCATGCCTGAAACATAATTAGAAGCTCAATTATATAAGTTCTTTCCATAATGAAAAAAATTGAATATATTGCAATTCCCTTTGTTAAGCAGTTTATTTACATATGTGTGTCTGTGTTTTTACACACCTGCACATGTGCTCACGTGGTTTGGGGTTGGGTTCCTCTGGTGCTTTCAAGATTAACATTTAATTCAGGATGCAAGTCAGTTAAAATAGGTTTCTTAGTGTCATGCAGATAGATGTTTAGAGAATTTATATAAATACTAGAGGCCCGATACATGAAATTCATGCATGGGTAGGGTCCCTAGGTCTGGCTGGAGATCAGAGCCAATCAGGCCTTATGGCTGCTGGCCAGGGCCTCCCTTCCCTGGTTGCCAGCCACCAGCTGCTGGTTAGGGCCTTTCCTCATTCCATGTGCCTCCTGGTGGTCAATGCATGTCATAGCAAGCAATAGCACTCTTGGTCTCCTGGTCGAACTCCTATGGGAACACTTTGCATATTAGCCTTTTACATATATAGATTTGCTGTATTTGTTTACTGACACAGTGACAGGATATGAATGTCTTCCTGGAGTGGATGAGGCCAATTTTTACAAAAGCCTATCCTGAAATGAGGTTCTGGATGGCAAAGCAGCATTTTAAAAAGTTTCTAAAACAGAATGATGTCTTCTTCATTAAGAAGGTGGGGTGGAATAATTATCAGTAGCAACTGGGTTCCAGAAAAATGCACAAAAAGAGATACAGGTTAGAGAGAGAACATTTTAGCCTATGGGATACTTAGAAGTACCCAGTACTTCTGGCCAAGTCATTAAAAATTAGCTATTACTGTCATCACAAGGGCAGTTTATATACTTGGAGATGGTGATTGGCCAGATCTTAGTAGATGAGTCATTTTGAAAGGGAGTAAAGTAAGACCAGACACTGTCTTCGGAAAATTTACATTCATAGCTCTGTAATAATCACTGATACAGACTAGCAAGTCTAAATCATAGCTATAAAGAGATACTGATTATGAGTTGAAATCAGTTTTAGGTCTATTGAAAATAAAGCCAACAGCATATTGCATTGCTTTGATTTAGACTCTGTAAACAAAATATCACTAGCAATTGAAAAAAGATAAAGAATCTACAAATAACAAGCAGGCAGCAAGGAAAGACAAGTGAAGACAAGTTAAAATCTGTAAGCTATATATAGTGATCAGAGAGGAGTCACACTGACTGACAGAACAGCAAGTGAGCTTTTGAGAAGGTTCCCATCTTTTAAGCTACAGTCAGTGAGAATGATTTATTCCCTGGACATGGCTCAGTACTTTACAAACAATGATACTTACTCAAGGAGGATTTTCTTAAAGTTTCAGAGACAAGTGAAACCTTATTTTGAATACTTGGTCTTACCTTGGCAATGTTTTTCAATATTAATTGTGTGTTCATTTGTATTTCCACAGTTACTCAATTTGAATAATTCTCATGTCTAAGCCATCTCTTAGGAGGCTCAAAGAGTTGATAAGAGATGGACTTATCTAACAATTAAATATACATTTCCTCCTAATTTATAATTTTAACTATTCTGTGGTTTGTTTTACATTACACTTAAAATGATGATTGTCTACTTGGTAAGATATAAAAATCATCTCAAAATTTTATAAGAATCATGACATTTCCTTTTGTATTTGTTTTAGTATAGTGAACATATTTGTCTGAAATCTCATTTTTACTCAATAAATAAAAAATATTTTTTTCTATTTTTTCCTGTAGTCTCAGATATTCATGTCATAGCACTGCACTTTGTTGAAATGCTAAATGCAAACACTTAAGCATTCACAGGCTGCAAAATTACCAAATACAGAGTGAGGCAAAGTAGGCTTACCAGTTGTGAGTATGCAAAACACAGAGTTTATTCTTGTATTATTATTTATGAATTATTGTATTATTTTCCATATGAACAACTGTAAACCTAACTTTGTCCCACCCATATGTAAATACTTCGGTGGGAAGTTGAGAAATCACATTTGATAGAGTTATTATAAATAATGTAAATTGATGTCTAGGTTTTATCTAAACTTCATAGCCCCCAAAATAAAGTGAACTTCTCACATTAAATGCAAAGGGCTATACTCTCAGATTTCACCCTTTGGCTCTTTCACAGATCTGCTTCATTTTTTGTGATATTAGTTTTGTGATACTAGAAGGAAAATGTGAGTCATTCTGTGGGTTAGATTATCTTGGGCCAGGATTTGTTAGAGCGCTGGAAAAGACTGTCTGCTCTGTCTTCACATACAAGTATCAGTCTTTTCCTCTCTTGGGTGGCTAACTGCACAGATTCACTTTATGGTCCATTTTCTTCTATCTCGTGAGTCAGCTTTGGCTAAAGGTTATTTCAGAAGCCAAACAGGTGTCATCAAAAGTCACTTTCGTGGCAGACAAATACGTGTCAGTGACAGTGATATCCTCATGCTCTGTGCTGAAGTGATCTGACTCCTTAATGACACTGTAATTTAGGGCCACACTATAGCTAGCGGGTTTCTCCATTGGCTTCTGCTTACAGTTGCAGAGTTTCCTGAAGGCTGCTCGGAATTTCTGAGACATGAGGTTGTAAATCACTGGGTTGATGGCACTGTTGAGATAAATGCAAATTCTGCAAAAGAGTAAGAACCAATTTTCTTGGAAAGGGCTGGAGAGAAATGAGTTGACAACCACAAGGGTCCGGTAGGGCATCCATAAAAGCGCAAACAGAATTACAACCACTGCCAGCATCTTGGTGACCTGTGGAGAGAGACAGAGAGAGAAATGCCTGTAAACACAAATGGAAACAAAGCAAAGCAAAAGAGTGAAAGCAACGCAACCCCCATCCCAACCTTTAGTTCCCAAGATGTAGTTTGAAACAAGGACTTAAGCATCGGAAGTTTATCTGTGAGAAAGTCCCAGGAAGCCGAATCAAGTGTATGGAGGAGAGTGTCATAGAAGAAGAAAAGCCCAAAGCAAGGGTGTGTTATGGAGAAGGTTCCCATTGTGGGAAACTGGCAATCAAATAGTGCACTCCAGGTTATCTGTCCAGAGGAAGAGAGGACAGGCATTTATCCACTGGCTGCCCTCCCTGCTTTGTTGAGGGATATCTTTAGGGTCTTTAATAACCTTACACTCCAGGATTCTCCTGCCTGGAAACTCCTGGGGGCTTCAGAGAGAACCTTGAGGCAGAGAAGATGATAGACAGGGGACAGTGGGTGCCTGGAGTAGGACATTCTCTCCAGGTAGGACCCATCCTCTGTAGCTGTGGCTGAAACCAGTAACACTAAGAGGATGTGACACAGGGTGCCAAATGCATGTCTTCAACAAACATGAGGAGGCTTGGGGTCTAATCCCATCTTTACTTACCTTATATGTGATCCCAAGAAATGTGCTTAAGCTTATACCTCATCTGTAAAATGGAGCCAGCCCTGCTCCCCTATGTCAAACAAGGTAACATCGTAGCTTGAAAAGGAGAAAGTGTCCTCAGCGAGAAAGCCAATGGTTATAGAATGTCGATGTGACAGACACTATGCTAGGTGCCTGACATATGTGATCTCATTTAAAAATCTTAAGACTCTCTTAAATAGGTATTGCATACTCCATTTTTCCAATTAGAAAAAGGGGGGTACAGATGCTGGTTAGCACTGTGGTGGGAGTTGTAAAGCCTTAGAGCTGGGATTGGGATCCATGTCGGCAGGAATCCAAGGCTTTTGCCCTTCACATGCACAGCTTTCCTCTGCGGTAAAGGGAGAGGGAGTCCAGAGGAAACAAACTCTGGAACTTAGTGTGGTCCTAAGTCCAAGCAGTGCACAGGAGCTAGGATATGAGGGAAGATGAGGTTCAATATCCAAGATTGGCCAGGGACAAGATTATTGAAAGGCATAATTGAGCAAATTCTTCCCTCATTCATCTCTGTGTTCAGTGAAAGGCTGGGAATTGGCCAGGAATCAAAGTTAAATCATCTGGCTTTGATTGTTTAAGTGCTTTTAAGACCTTAATAAAGTCATTCATCTGTACTTCCATTTCTACACCTGGAACTAAGTCTGATTATATCGTTGCTTTTACTTCATACAGGTCTGGAGAAAAATAAAATAATGAATGCGAGAAGAGCTTTGAAACTTTAAAGCGCTATGGAAATTTTACCCTTTTACTAATGGCTGCATAAAGAGACCACAGTGTTTCAACTATAGGAAGGGTGTATTAAAGTTGTAGCAGTGGGGGAGATCATAACTGGCTGCTTTTCTTCAAGAGCGAGACTTTACACATTTAAAAACAAGGTTCTAGCTCTCTTTAGTTTCCCACAGTGTTTGAGCAATTTCAGCTTCCTGAACCCATACTTTCTAAATGTTCTGAATTTGGAAAATACCCAACAACATAGAGAAGGATCTGATTCTTCCTCCTTTTTCCCTCTTGACCTCTCAGCTGATTCACTGAAGCCTCTATTTTGTTCTGACAATGAGGGGAATCCTATTTTTATCAAGGACTTTTAAAAGTTCTTCAATGTAGAAATAAAGATCCCATCTAGACACCTACTCTTTCCTTGGCATCTACTATAAATTCAGCTCCAAACCTGGTACTTACTCCTGGTTGTAGGATCCATTTTCATCTCCTATGTGAGACTTTCTCCCTCTCTCCCCCCGCATTCCTAGTCTTCCGATTGTGGGGCTCTATCTTACCATTGACTGCATCTCTTTCCCCCTACCTAGGAGTTCCCCATGAGTCCTGACTTAGTCCTGACTTGCTGGGTCTATAGTAATTGCCTCCTTCTTGGCTCTCCAAATATCAACTGCTATCAAACTTCTTACCCATGGGTACACATTATCTTTCTCTTTTTAAAAAAAATATATTTCATTGATTTTGTACAGAGAGGAAGGGAGAGAGATAGAGAGTTTAGAAACATCGATGAGAGAGAGTCATCGATCAGCTGCCTCTTGCACACCCCCTACTGAGGATGTGCCCACAACCAAGGTACATGCCCTTGACCAGAATCTAACCCGGGACCTTTCAGTCCCCAAGCCGACGCTCTATCCATTGAGCCAAACCGGTTTCGGCTATCTTTTTCTCTTTTTGAACCCCATCTCTTGAATGATACCTACTACTTTCTTGCAAGGGCACTTTGTGAGCTACCTTCCTGTTCACAAGTTACTGTGTTTTCTCTACTTCCACAGGCTGTTATATCATGTTCTGGAAGTTCCCTGCCCTCCTGTTCATCTCATTTATCGTTTCCTGAGCATCTCTTCCAACTCAGTGCATGTAGAACAGTTACATTTCATATTTTGCTCCCTGGTGGTTGAGCCATTGTTCAGTGGGAAGGTATGGTTTTCACAATGTACCTCTTGAAGCCTGATTTTTCCCAAGCAGAGTTAAGATCATGAGTAAATAAGTGGTCATAGGAAATCAAAAGCTTAATTCAGTGATAAATATTCTGAGCTTTGGAAGGAGCCATAGTAGTTACTACCTTTCTTGTCATAAAATCACTCACATCCCTGCCTTTGTTTCCTGCCCAGCACTCCAGATTTCTGACATCAGGCTACTGCTTCACACTTGCCAACATCCTTCTACTCCTTGCCAAGGATTCTGTAGCCTACATTTGAGTCCTTCATGATGCCCCATCACAAAGATATGTGAACATTATCATATTTAATGCTTATAACTCTATGTGTAAGCTAGTATTGCCTCTATTTTGTGTGTTAAGAAATTGGGTTTTAGGGAGTGTGAGCTGTGTGAAGCAGTGATTTTTAACCCTTTTCATGGCACACATAAACTAATTACTAAAATTCTGCAGCATACCCAAAAATATACTTTTTGCCTATCTAACAAAAAATAGGTATACTTTTGATTCATTTATCAATGGACTGCTATTGTTTTGTTGGCAGTTGCCATCTTTTTATTTGACAAGCTAAGGAATAAAAAGTGATCCTGACTAAAAGTCAGATATTGCATGTTTTAAGAATTTAACTGTATGGCACACCAGTTGAAAATATCTAAAGACACATGGGTAGTAAGTGAGAGAGCAGTAATTCATCCTAAATCTACTTAAGCCAAAGTCCATCCTCATTCTTTTATGCTTCACTTTTTCTGTGAAAGCCGTTTGCAATCCAATGATGATATTTTTACTGTGTTATCCCCATCATTGTCACCAAAACGTGTAACTTCTTCTAAGTATAAATCCAACAAACTTATTGCTACTAAATTTCCGAACTTAAAAGTTGATTTTCATCTACCTTTATATTTTCCTCTACAGTTGTCAGATGAAACATGGAATCCACATTTATATCTACCTTCTGTCTTCACTTAATGTCAGTGAGGAAGTAACTTTTATTGTGTCAAAGAAAAACAACCTGTTTTGAGCTTAGAATCTCTGCCATGAGCTTCCACAGCCCTCCATGAACTCTTAAACATCACTCCCAAAACTTTTTATTGCAATGAACTGTATTTGTCCATCTCTTCAATAGACAATGAGTTCTTCAGGGCAGGAAGAAGGTTATTTATTTCTCCAGGGAATTAGTGCCAGATGTGATATGACAGTCTTCAAAAAATGTTGAATAAATTGGGGCATTGAAAGAATTCTTTTCAAAATATACAACCATGATCTTTTTGTGGATTTCAGTTCCCCAACATATTGTTAGAGAATTTTTACAAGTGCTTTACTTTTTAATATCAAAAATCCTTTTAAATGGAGATGGTTAATTAGTAAAATGAGTCCTTAATATATTTCAGTTTTTTATTTGAAATATATATATTTTTAAATTTATGGAGGTATGAAATGAAATAAATATTAATGAGTTTCTAAGATTGACCCAGAGGAAAATGTCTCCAGTGGAATAACAGAGATTACATGTAACTCTACTCATAATTATTTTTATTTAATTTCAAATATCTTTGATTGAATATAACCACTTCCTAAAATGTTCACAAAGTTTTGTTTTTATTGATTTCAGAGAAAAGGAAGGAGGAGAGGTAGAAATATCAATGATGAGAATCATCTATAGGCTGCCCTCTGCAAGCCCCCTACTAGGGGTTGAGCCCAAAACCTGGGCATGTGCCCTGATGAAAATCAAACTGTGACCTCTTGGTTCATGGGTCCACACTCAACCACTGAGCCACTCCCACTGGGCCATACTGTGCTCTTTACCTGCACTGTCTATGGCCATTCTCACCACCTCCTCTGAGGCATTTGTACCTTTAGTAGCTCACAGTCACAGAAACCGAAGCTTAGTGAAGAGGTTACACAAAGAGGTTAGCTCAAGGTCACAGAGCCAGTAAATGGCGGGGTCAGGATTTAAAACCATGCTGACTCTAATTATAAATCTCACCCTTTTATGAAATGGGATTGGAGGATGGCTGGTATTAAAGATGGCCATAAATATGAATACAAATATTAGTGTCCCACCTTCTATGGGCTCCTGCAAACAGATCACCTTTTTTTTGAAATTCTAATTCCTATTTGAAATCCCCAATGGGAGATCACCAGGAAACACCAGCGGGACTACTTTTGTTAAGTGAGCACTGTCTTCAGGAATACATTGCTTTGGTAAATCAAAGATGTTCTTCTCATTAATCATCACCAGAGCACTTACTGCCCTCATCCCTGTGTGGCACCATCCTTCTCTGCTGCAGCTAACAACTCCTTTCTAAGAGGAGTCAGTGGCCCCATGAGGTGGGATGGGAAGGCAGGCCACCTATTCACTAAACCTCTTTCTGCTTCCTCCCAGGTGCACAGCTGGCTCACTTTTGCCAGCCCTCACTGCAGTTAGGCATGCTCATGTGATGAAACCCCTCCCAATGCATAATGAGTAAAAGTAACAGGTGTCACTGGACACTTTCCTCCATCTCTCCAGCTCTCTGCTTCTTGAAGACCATGGAAGCCAGGTGAGATGACAAGATCTCACACTTGCTGTTGGCATTGTTGACTCTGAGAAAGAAGATACCTACCACAAAGGGCACCTGGGGCTAACTCCACAAGTTTTCAGTGTGGCTATAGCTTAGATTTTAGCACCTCTTACTGAGTATGAGAACAAACACCCAGAAAGAAAATGTCCTGAAAATTGTCTTTCACCCTCAATTAATTTCACAGTGGTAGCAGAAGTTTTATTTCTGTTGTTATGCTTTATCCTAAATAAAGTAACAAAAATGCTAATTTGAAAATATCTTGGGCCATTATATCTAAGCATTGCCATTTTTGCCAAGGCAAAGCATGGGCTATGCAATTATATAAGACTTCCTTATAGAAGTCTCTGCCTCAAGATGTCCTTGAGAAACAGCATGACATAATCATCCAGGGGAAATGATCTTACAGTATATTTTTGATTGGAAAAGAATTCATCCATTCATTCTCAGAGATTCATTTGCAGCCGTGCTGTGCAACTGTCCAAATCCCGGCCCTTGTGGATTTGACAGTAATGCAGAGAGACATTGCCAGTGATTTCAGCTACCTTGTACTCTGATGGGCAGTTACAATACAATGTGATAAACGCTAAGATAGAGGAAATGTGGAGTTCTAGGACAGCACCTGATCTGAACTTGAGGTTGAGGATGGGTGGTTAGGGCCTTTCAGTTTCTGTGACATCTAAGCCAAAACCTGAAGGTAAGGAGAGACAGGAAGCACTCTTAAGTGAGCACTGTCTTCACGATAATGGTGTGTGTGATGATCAAGAGACATGAGGTGGCGGGGCCTATCCTAGGGATGAGAAGTAATTCAATCTAACTGCAGACTGGGTAATGAAGTGGAGCATCCTTTTGACTAGAAAGCATGTGGAAACCATTACAAGGCCATCCTTTTTATATGATGAGGCGATGCCACACTCTGTAGGGTGTTTGGCTCTCCATTGCCAGGACAGAAGGAGGGGTGCATCTGCCAGAGCAGATAGAGCTGCAGGGCAGAGGTTTTTCTGAAAATGCCAGCTCCATGGAGCCAATTGTCAGCCCTGAGGTAGAACAGGCATTTTTTTTTTTTTTGTAGAGTATATTGAAGGCCAGGCATAGAGGTAGAGAAATCTGTTGATTAAAATGCAGTGTTTAAAGAGACAGATTGCCAGCAGAGGTGGTTAAGAAGAGCAGAGTGGGAACAGGGCAGTCTAAGAGCTCAATGAGTTTCTCTCCTTGACCCCATGATGAAGATCAGGTTAAAATTTTGAACTCAAGCTTGACTAGATATATTACTCTTCATTATATTTATGGGGAATAGTGGCATATAGTTCTCATAAGAGTTTGGGTTCAGTCCTTCTCAGCTTATACTTTTGTCATCTTTATCACCTCTAGATCAATACTCTAGGTCTCATGGTCTTATGTCTGGACCTCATTTTCCAGAATCAGTAAATGTACAATCTTGAAAAGTTTCCCCAGTTCTAACATTTTTAGAAAATCTAGCTTACGTATTGCTAATGGTGACACAATATTCAGACATATTTATGATCATTTTCACATAATTAGGTTGTGTTACTTGGGGTTATAAAGCCAGGACAAGGGAAATAGTACCCAGAGTGTATGTATGTATCTCTCAAGGTGTTGATAAACCAAAGGAACAGATTCAGCTCTTACTCACACTGATTGCTGAGAATCATCTTAATTGCTGCATTTGCAGGGGTGCTGCAGTTTCCTGAAGTGCTGAAGAAATTACTAGAATTCATTTTACTTCCTTATAGCCAACTAAAAACAGGGTGCCTTCTAGACCCAGGACTCTGGCTTCCTGACCTGCTATTATTTTATCTTTGAAAATTCACTATAACTGAAATATTGTTGAAGAAATGGAGTTATATAAAGGTATCACTTTTAGAAAGAAAACAAATACATCTTTCTAAAGGGGAACTGCTAATTTAAACACTGAATTTGTGTAAGTTTTAAAAGGAACAGGTAGACAAAAGTTATTTAACAGAAGGTAACGGGGCCCCATTCAACATTTGGCAGTCATGGAGAAGGTTCACTTAGAGACCCCGAGTGATCGTGAGCTTCACTTTCTGAGAATCTCTGGGAGTCTGGTGAAACCATTATGGAAAACAGTATGGAGTTTCCTCAAAAAATTAAATATGGATCTGCCATTTGACCCATTGATTCCACTTCTAGGAATATATCCTAAGAAATCCGAAGCACCAATCAGACTGTGCAGTACTTCTGAACATGTTCCCATCTAGAATGAGGAAAACCAGGTTTAAAGAGAAGGCATTCCAATCTATCAGTAGGAAGTAGCAGATGAAAGAGAAGAAGAGCATTAAAATACGTGCCAGGTACTGTGCTTGGCGTGTTCCTCATAACAGTCCCACTTTACCTGCATTTTACAGAGAATAAGATCAATGCTGAGAAAAACCATATGCTAATGAATAAAAGTCAACCTCTACCTTACATATACTTGGGTACCCATGTTTACGCCGAAGTTACTATAATACCTCTTTACTATAATACCTTGAATTTGGGGAAGAAACATATTTAATTCTGAAGTGAAAGGGTGGAATTGGTGAAGGCTGTATGTGAGCGTGAAGTAGGAGAAGGAGAATTTTATTTCCAGCCAAGGGTTGTTGCCTCTAACAAAGATATTTCTATTCACACCGTGATACGAAGTCCTCATGCAACACGTTTTTGAATGCTTCTGATTTCAAGGTTCTTCTCAGGGTGGAAAACAGCTGTGCACTAGGTAACATTTGCAACCAGAGCCAAGGATTAGATGCAGAACTTTCCACAACATTAGCAACGGTGCCTGTGCGGAGGTGCCAGTATTGATTGTGGCCTGATAATTGTGCTCGCTGAATGGCTGCCCCCTCCAGCTGCCTGCGTGTTTTCTTGTTCGCTGGAGGCAGATATTTGGGAACACACTGGGAAGGGAATAACTCAGCTGGCAGAATTGGAATTCAAAATTATAATAACACCTTAATTTAGAAAATAAAATGTCATTCTGAATTCTTTTATGGGCCACGCTAGGACAAAGCTCTAGTTTGTCTGCTGTGGGTTGCATGTGCTTTTAGCCCCTACCCTCATTTTTTTTTTTTTTTTTTAATTCTCACTCGAGGACATTTTCCCATTGGTTTTTTAGAAAGTGGAAGGAGGTGAA
This sequence comes from Pipistrellus kuhlii, assembly GCF_014108245.1. Taxonomy (NCBI): domain Eukaryota; kingdom Metazoa; phylum Chordata; class Mammalia; order Chiroptera; family Vespertilionidae; genus Pipistrellus; species Pipistrellus kuhlii. The sequence continues at coordinate 14,972,208 of NW_023425449.1, forward strand.
GGAGAGAGAGAGAAACTTTGATGTGAGATAGACACATTGATCAGTTGCCTCTGGCACACACCCTGACCCAGGCCAGGATCAGGCCTGCAACCGAGTACATACCCTTGACTGGGAATTGAACCCAGACCTTTGGTCCATAGGCCAACATTCTAACCACTGAGAAAACTGGCCAGGACTGTTTAGCCTTTTTTTTTTTTTTTTTTTTTTTTATGTTCTCTCTTCCAGGTAAATTATTGGCAAATGGCTAAGCATGTGGAAAGGTCTGCCGTAATACACCTGCTGTGGTTTTCTTACCTTTGCTCTCTAGGGCATGTTTACTTTTCCTGATCATTTTTCTCATTGGAACCAGACCTTCGAAATTCTGAATGAAGCATCGTGGCCGGCTCTGAGCTAGAAGCCTAGATGCTACCTGTCATACTTCTATGGAGAAATTGATCCTTTCTGAGGGACATATTTCCCGATCTAATCTCCTCCCTGATCGTCTCTGGCCACACAGCCCGGTAAGGGTGACATTATGGACTCTGATCCAGGGAAGCAATCCCTCAGCTGCTCACGCAGCAGGGGATGGAAAATCAATGAGAATATTTTAAAATGTAAAACGTGAGTGATGGAGAGGGGAGGAAAGCTCTCAGGGCTGCCAAATTTTTAGTGGGCGTTGAGTTGTTTTGCTTCTAAAAGTCTTGGACAAAGTTCCACGGGGCTGAGCCTGCCTGGGAGGCAGCCAGCTCCTCCCATGCCTGTGTATCTCCCGGGGAAGACTGCCTGGACCATGCTAATGCCCCTGGAGTTTCAGACCTAACTTCCTAGCTGTCCTAAAGGACTCACAGAGACAACAAACATGGAGGTGGCTCATCTCTTTCCTTCAGCAAACCACAAATTCAGCGTTTTCCACTGGTGTTAGCTTCAGAATATGCTAAGCACGGGACTCAAGATCAGGAGACATGGTTTGAAGTCTCAGCTTAACTACTCATTATCACTCAAAGCTTTTTGAGAGTCAGCAGTTCATATATGAAAACATATTGGAAGATCAATTGCAAGGAGGATGTAAAAACACATTGTGCCAAATGGGTTTGGCTCAGTGGATGGAGCGTCGGCCTGCAAACTGAAAAGTCCCAGGTTCGATTCCGGTCAAGGGCATGTACCTTGGTTGCAGGCATATCCTCAGTGGGGAGTGTGCAGGAGGCAACTGATCAATGTTTCTCTTTCATCGATGTTTCTACTCTCTATTCCTCTCCCTTCCTCTCTGTAGAAAATCAATAAAATATATTTTTTTAAAAAAAACAAAGGAAAAACAACACAGTTTGTAACATATATTAGAACTTTCTGATCTAAAGGGGTGTTGTGTTTCTTAGCTTGCCTTGAAATCTGCATCCCTAGTAAGGAGACCTAGCTTTATGACTACTCTGTGTTAAACTAACAGGTTGAATGAAGTTTCTTTCATGGACCAGCTTCTTGCCTGTTTGACTAGAAACCCCCTGGCTCTGTAGGTGTGTGATGCAAACGACGGCATGCTGGTCCTGTGCTGTGAGGCCCAAGCTTTCACCCCAGAGCACTACATCATCAGGGCCTCTATTGGATCACGTTGTCCAGGACACTTTGTAGTATTAGTATAGTTGTGAAGGGGACAGGCTGGGGAGCCGGACATAGCTGGATTCTAATTCTAGTTCTTCCTGTTACTAGCTGTATGCCATTGGACAAGACAGCTCACCCTTCTAAGCCTCAGTTTATTTATCTGTGAAACAGGAGTAAGTATAAAGAATAAATGAGGTGATTTGTATAAAGCACCAGCATAGAGTGTGGTCCTCAAAAAACAATATCTAATATTATATTTAGAGTGATTATATATCTCAGTCTCTGGGAAAATGTGGAAGATTTAACGAAGTGACAGAGAAGCCTTTGATGATGATGATGATGATGATGATGATGATGATGATACTCTATTAAGCATTTAATATATTTTAAACATAGCACCAGATACTTTATTGAGTTATTCAGTCTTTATAAAGTAACTATTCTCTTTATTTTATAGGTGAAGAGAAAGAGATCTAGAGATGTTATTATTATAGAGAGAATGGTGGAAACTAAGCCCTCCCTATCACTTTCTCTCATATCCCCATTTATTTCATCTATCCTAATAGTCACTTTCTGAAAGGGTTTTGTTACTTCATTTGTTTACCTGTTTATTGCCTCTCTTCACTCCCTAGAATGATGGCTCCTTGAAGATCCCTACCCTGCCTGCAAGAAGCAACATGCAGATCTGGCACCTGGTAGGAAGGAAGGAAGGAAGGAAGGAAGGAAGGAAGGAAGGAAGGAAGGAAGGAAGGAAGGAAGGAAGGAAGGAGAAAGGAAGGAAGGGAGAGAGGGAGGGAGGGAAAAAAGGGAGGGAGGAAAGGAAGGAATCCACTATGTTATTCTTTAGTATTTTCAGCTCTAATACAAATACTATTATTATTTTGGGGCTTTTTTCTGATATTTAAGATCTTGATGACAGAAACAGTGTGTATTGCTTATTTTTCTCACTAGCCGCTAAAACCAGGCTAGGCATCAAAAAATGCTTGAAGTTAAACATTAAAATCAATGGGCAAAGATTCAGTCTCAAAAAGGGGCATGATAGATCAGACTATAATTCTGGTGAAGAAAATGTTCTTGGGGATTTTATTCTATTGTTATTCTGTTATTTAGTCTGTTACTCTAGAAGTAATTATTGGATGTATTGTTATGAAGAACCCAAGAAAAGTAAAGAGCTAAGAAGATGCTGACTCCATATGATTTATGTTGAGCTCATTTCCCATTACGGGATGTTGATTAATACTATTATATGTTAATATATGCCAAGGTAAGGTAAGATTTGCCATGCAAAGATACAAATCTCACTTTGATAGGCTTCTTGCTCTGTGTTCATCTATTTCCTTTCATATTTATTCATGGGTGGTTTCTCTGTCACTCGTGAAGCTTTCTCTCTAAATGTCATCCTGCATCTTAAGTTTGTATTTTTAGGGCCCATTGAAATCAAGGCTGCTCCCATAGCAGGGCCCAAGCATTTTCTCTAGCACATGTGTCAAACACAAGGCCCACGGGCCAAATCCATCCCGCCAGGCCTTGCAATGTGGCCCGCACCACGCTGTCATCACTGCACTCCGCTGCGTTTCCATCACAATGACAGTTTATGACTGTTCAGTAAACCATTTGGCCCGCGATTTAGGCTGGATTTTAGATTTTGGCCCCTTCTCTGATTGAGTTCGACACCCCTACTAGGGGATACAGAATCAAGATGGAGGCAGGGACTCACTAGCTGCTAATTTTGGCTGTCTGTGATCAGCTTGAACTTTCCTGTCTTTGTAATTTTGTGGAATCCAAACATGTTTTATCATTTATTTCTTGAGCACCTGTCATGTGCTGGTGTCTTTACTAAGCATACAATATTTTCACAAATATACTTTTACATAGACATAGTTGAGGGGTCAGCAAGCTTTAACCATAAAGGATCAGGTAGCAAATAGTTTAGCTTTTGTGGGCCATACAACCGCTCAATTCTGCCGTGACGTGAAAGCCTCCACAGACAACACATAAAAGAATGGGCCTGGCTGTACTTCCTGAACACCTGATTTGGAAACACCAGCAGTAGAGATGAATTTGGCCCATGACCTTAGTTTGCCAACCAATGGAAGAGTTGAACACTTCTAATAAAATGGACAAAGGACATATAGAGGATTTCAAATCACAATGAGGATTTATGGCTAATTTTTTCAAGTTCTTCATCTAATTATCCACAGAGCCTAAGAGAAATGTGGGCCAAATACTAGTAATACTGGCTGTCAGCTTGTGGACCAAAGTTTTGATTTTATGTTTGATTTTTTCCTATGACAGAATCATGGTTGGCATTGCCCTCTCTAAAATGTATCACCGAAAAATGCAATGATAACGCTGTCCTTTAGTAATTGTGGAAGCAACTTCCCCAGAAGGCATGTGCTGTCATGGAAGTTTAAATCAGGAGTCATACAGGCATCAGGACAGGAGCCAGTCAGAGAAGTTGTGCTTTTGATTGATGGCAATTTACACTCCTGGCCCAGAGAAAGACAAACTCTTCTCTCTCTCTCTCTCTCTCTCTCTCTCTCTCTCTCTCTCTCTCTCTCTCTCTCTCTCTCTCTCATCTCTCTGTGTGTTTAAATCAGACTCTCCTAATTAATCAATGTCAGAGACTCCTCATTTATAGCAGTCACTTGTGTTGGGATCCCAGCTCCCCCCACTTACCAGCTGTTAGAATTTGGAGCCTGTTACTATTTCTGAGTCTTTGTTTCCTATTCTGGAAAAATGGTGAAATAAATCTTACCTAATTCCCAGGGTTGCTGTGGATAACTGAGATGATGTATACCAAGTTCTTAGACTAGTGTTTGGAACATAGTAAACGCTAGAAAAGTGAAAGCTATGTTTGAAACTAGTAATAGAAAATACTCATGACTTACTGTGCCTGAACCCTTGTTCTAAGTGTTTTATTTACATATTGCTCATTCCGTGTTCGCTTTGGCAGCACATATGCATATTGCTCATTCACCCTCAACAATAGCATTGTGAGGAAGGTAGGATCATTAACTCCATCTTACAAATGAGCGAAGCCATATTCCACCTGCAGGTGGTAAAACTGGAATTCCATCCAGACAGTTTGTCCCAATCGGTGCTTTAACCACTCTGGCTACCACAGAAAAGATGGCAGTCTCTTGTCTGTCTGGCCCTAAAAGGACAAGTGTTTCTTAGAGAGCTGACACTGTATTTGGGTTAAAGGAACCTTCATCTGAAACCTCTCTCAATCTCTGGCTTACCTAGCGGTCCCATTCCTGCCACTGGGAGATGCTTTGGTTCTGCATTAGAACATAGAATGTATTTTCTTTTGGAAAAATTGTTTTAGAATTTATGAAATATAATCGAATAGTATCAATAATGCTGTTATACTTCCTGTGTATAAAAGCCAGTGACTCATGTAGGCCAGCCTGGTGTTTTAGCATTGCATTAATGGGAAAAACTCTGTTGTTTCAGGCATTGATTTATTAAGTGACATTTGCTAGTGTCTTGCATATAGAATCAAAAGAACACTGCATTCTGAAAATGGCTATTTATTTGACCACCCTATATAAAATTGCACCTCTTCAATGTCAGCATTTCATATCCTCCTTATCTGCTTAATTTTTCTCCACAACCTGATATGTCACAATTGGAATATACTATGCTTATTTGTTCATATGTTATTTGTATCTATTACCTGATTTTGGAGGTGCTAGCCCTGACCGGTGTGGCTCAGTTAATTGAAATGTCCCATGGACCAAAGGTGGCAAGTTCAATACCCATTCAGAGCACATACATGGGTTGCAGGTTTAATTCCCAATTAGGGCATGTGTAAGAGGCAGCTGATCAATCTCTCTCTCTATCTATCATCTATCTATCTATCTATCTATCTATCTATCTATCTATCTATCTATCTATCTTTTCCCCCTTCCTCCCTCACAAATCAATAAAAAAATGGAGATGATAAATTGTCATTAGTGCAAAGAAGATGATGGGCAAACGCCCTGAGCACCATGCCTGGTGCATACTAAAAGCTCATAAACAACACCTATCAGAAAGGTTAATAAACCACAGGCCCCTAGGCAAGTGGGTCAGACTGTTTTCCAGGTTGCCTTCCAGGTGGGGAGAAGCCCAGACAAGCAGCCTGGTGCACGGTATTAACTGAAGAATCTGAGCTAGCATATTTAGACAGTGACTCTTGAAACGGGATGGGATTTATGTTGGGATGTACTTCTGCTACTGAAGGTAAAATGTCCGGCACCTCTGGGGCTTGGGAGTGAAATAAAAGTTGACAAATTTATAATGTAAGATGTAATATGTTCAAATTTTTATGATGACTGTAAACACAGCATAGAGCTGAAATATGGGCTAGTTAGCTCACAAGGAAATCACTACTCATTTCAGAGGCTCCTGTACAGAGCCTTTCCTATAGCACAGTTGCAATGGTTCACCAGGATGCCTTACTTTGCAGACATTTCTTTTTTTTTGGGGGGGGAATGATTTTGTGAGCTTCATTCCAGCTAATCCTCATACTCTACGCCGTCTTTATGATAAATTGTTGGGGTGTTGAGAGAATACGTGGTATTCTAAACAAATTGTTTCTATTTTTTAATATTGGAATCTTACTGGGTTGGTTTAGCCGAGGCCAAAAGGTGACCTTCCCGGACAAATAACATTCTAATTAGAATAGCTTTCCTTGATAACTCTTTAAAAGATAGCAGCCTTGTCGGAAAGTGGGCTTACACTCAAGGATCAGTTTGTAAAAATTAATGGACCTCCCTTCAGTGCTCCCAAGAGCTTTTTAATGACCATTAGAGATTATTAGAGAAGATAATTCATGCTGTCACAGCCCAGAAATTTCTGTCTTTTGACTAACTGGGCGTAATAGGAACATGAGTTTTCTTTCAGTGTGGCAGTCTTCGAGATTAAAATTATATATATATATATATATATATATATATTTTTTTTTTTTTCAAGACTGCCTTTTCCACTTGTAGTGTATGCATGGATAATTATCTATTTTGAAGCATGTTTAGAATGGGGACAATAGGCCCGATGGGATCTAATAGCCTCTCCTGATTAATTATCCTGAGGAGCTGGGTGGAGCTGGGGAGGAGCCAGAAGCAGAAATGGTTATTCATTAGCTTAAAGGCCACAGTCAATAACAGCAGTGTTCTACCCCTCTGGATTTTGGGTCTGCATCGGATTTCAAGTGGCGCGCACACAGTCTCCTTGAGTTGGGAGAGCTTCCCTAAGGAATAAACAAACCTCCTTTACGATGCTGAAGTGTGGAGAGCGGTGCACTGATAAGGAAGGGCTGTGCTGCGGGGCCTGCCTGGCTTTTACCTTTAGTGCCTCTCTAGGGTCTTCTGAGGCACAAAGCCCACAAGAGTCAAGCATCCTTGATCATGTCCATCCCTGTTTGTTATTTGCACCTTATGATACCATCTGTCTTTGAGCTGAAGTCAGTGACACAGTCAAGAACCGTGTGCAAGATGGAGTGGGTTGCTTTTGTCACAAGGCTAATTGCTCTTGAGTGTTTTTCCAGAATCCTTCAAAGATAAATTGGAAAGAGCCAAGATGTCTGAGGGAAAATAAAACACCAGTTTTGCTAGCTGAAGGTGCTGATACAGGGGAGACGTGGCTCCATGCGGTGAGTACAGAGCTATCGCCATGAGCTATCGCCATGAGCTGTTTGTTTCTCCGTGTTTTTGAGGAAGAGATTTGTTGAGGCCCCTGGCTTCTATCCATTCGAAGGCAGGGCATCGGATGGAACTTTTTTGTGACTGTAGAAGTCTCTGCCCTGTGGTGATGCACCGCCTCTGATCAGTCCAGCCCTTATCAGCAGATCCTTGCCTCAGCGAAGGGAATGAAGTGCTAACTGTAAAATTGAACTGGTTGTGGGTATGTCACTTGCCACCACAGTAAAGGAAACAAACTGAGGACGATGAAATGCTCATATAAGGAGAACCCCAGGGGGTGGGCTCGAAGGGGTCAATGGGGGGAAAGGGACATATGTAATTCTTTTTAATAAAGATTTAAAAAATAAATAGGACACCTAGTGTAAAGAACATCAGGATCAGGGCCTCTAATAGTCTAAAGTTTAGACTCTAAACAAAGGGATGCATTTTTCCTAATTTTCTTAATATGTTTACTGGGAATGAGTCTCAGGACAGGCCCACTGCAAAGTGTCTAGACTTCGCTAACGAATTCAGATCACCTGTAATTTACTGCTGTGCCAGGTTAGTTTTCCTAAATGTGAATGGGACTTAGTCCTGTTATCATTCTAACCTGTCATCTACCTCTCTCATTTTCCAGCATGAATTGCCAAGTCTCTCTTCGAATCCCCTCCCTCTGACATGCCTCTTCATTCTCAGTTGATGACTTTCCATTCTCTTTTACTGAGAAAGTTCTCACAGCTTGTGAGAACTCATCATTTCCTGCCCCATAACCTAAAATTGATCTGTAACAGTAATCATCTTTATCTCCTATCCTGGCATCCTACTCATTCCTTCTTTAATCCACTCGTTTATCCACTTACTTATTTGATGTTCATTGGATACTTCTAGGTGCCAGACACGGTGCTCAGTGCTGCAAATGGATCAGTGACCTAGACACAATCTCAGCAGACAGGAAAAGAAAGATACCCCGCTTCTCTCCAAGGTAAATTGTTACAGTCTTTATGGTATTCCTCTGGCCTCCTCAGGACCATGCCCTATCGAAATTGAATCTTGCTTGGTATCTACAAATAATTCCTCCCACTCTAGTATCTTTTTTCTACCTTAGCAGGCTCGAGTTTCTTCTTAAGAAGTAAAAGAAAATAAAACAAATTAAAATACTCTGACTTATTTCTCCCTGTCATTACTGTTATCTCCCTCTCTCTCTCTCTCTCTCTCTCTCTCTCTCTCTCTCTCTCTCTCTCTCTCTCTCTCTCTCAGTCAAGTTTGTTAGAACAGCTGTCTACTCTTATTCTCTGACCTCCAGTCCCCTGCTCCCCATCTATTCATTCATCAACTCCATGAAATCTAATTTATTTAAGGTTACCAATGCCTGTTCAGGTGCTTTTCCAGTTCTTATCTTTATCTCTTTCTATTGACCACTCCTATGTTTCTCTCTTAGGCTTTTGTGACTCTACTTTCTTCTGGTTTTCCTCTCTGGTAATTCCTTCCATTTATTTACAGGCTCTCCATTCTATTCTTCCCAGAATTTTAGCTACTCCAGTTTCTTTTCTATTCTACCAAATTTCCCCCAATAATCATATCTACTCCAGGGTCTTCAATAAGCCATTATCGGTATATTGTTTGCTCCCAAATCTACATCTCTAGGCAAGATGATTCTTCTGAGCTCTAATCCTATATTTCTAATTGAACTATTGCAGACTAGACACTAAATACAACATGGGCAAAACTGAATGAAATATACTCACTGTTCTGAAATATGTGCCTCTGTCAATTGTCCCTCATTTAGGCAACTTACCTATACCAGTGGTTGGCAAACTCATTAGTCAACAGAGCCAAATATCAACAGTACAACAATTGACATTTCTTTTGAGAGCCAATTTTTTAAAACTTAAACTTTTTCTAATGCCACTTCTTCAAAATAGACTTGCCCAGGCTGTGGTATTTTGTGGAAGATCCACACTCAAGGGGCCAAAGAGCCACATATGGCTCACGAGTCACAGTTTGCTGACCACAGCACTATACAATTAATAATAATAGTAGCTACCATTTACTATTTCTATGTTCCAGACACCATGCACAGTACTTTATATGGACTTTTACACTAAATTATAATATAATAATAACTACCTTTAGAGATAGGTGCTGTTACTAGCATCCTTTTTGCACATGTGCAAACTGAGTCAAATTAACTTGCTCATATCACTTAGTCAGTGGCTCTGACCCCAGGGAGTGAGATTCTGAAATACAGGCTCTCCACTTTCAGTCACTCTTTTTTTCAATGGCTCAAGTGAGTTACCTTTGACTCCTTTCTCTTCCCTTCTCCTCACATCTACTCACACCAAGTCTATTGATTCTAATCCCAATGTATCTATTTCTTTATATTCTTACTGGTATCATATTAGGCCTTACCAGAATCATTGTCTTGCCCATATGGTTATAGCACTCTTCTAATTAACATCCTTGACTCTGGTCTATTCCTTGCCTACATTGAAGACAGTGACCTTCCTCAAGCATACGTCTGATTATAATATGATTTTCCTTCCATATCCCCTCAATATTTTATATAAACCCCATATTTCCTTACTGTATTAGGCTCATCTTTTCTTGCCCAGCTCTAATGAGCCCCTTGATGTTCTCTGGACTAATTGTGTACTTTTGGGAACCCTGATCTTCACCTTTATATTATAGTTCTACATAATCTCTCCCTTCCCATTTTCACCTTCAAAACTACTGTTCATTTGTAAGGCCCTGCTTAAGCATTTCCTTTTCCAAAAAGCCTTTCTGATGCTCATCTTTTCCCAAGCCACCTAGGTCAGGTAACAGTAATCCATGCTTTTTCCTACAGTAACACGTATTTTTTTTATGGCTTTAATTATCTACATACTTCCCTGTTTTTCCTATTAGACTGTGATGTTTTTATGAGTAGGTACTCTGTTTTCAATCCCAGTGCCTAACACAGTGCCTTATATACAGTAGGTTCTCAATAAAGTCATCAGTGAGTAGGTGAAAATCTGCTCTTGATTCCACTATTTCCTATAACAACACGTTGGAAGGGATTGAAATCATTTAACAAGACCATCCTTAGCTGTAGGATAACACCGCATCTGTACCCTGCAGTTGGTTGATACACACGTTTTGACTTGATTGATGTTAACGAATTCACGGAGCAGTCTAATTGATTCATCATGCCTGGAGGGCCATCCTAGCATTTGATAATTTCTGTTAAACAGTTCTCTTGTAAACTCACCCTGCATCTGAGCCTATTTCTATCTTTCCAGGTAGAGCAGAAAATATCTCCATGCATGCTTTTCTCCCACCCTCCCCAACCCAAATTTTCTGAATGCATAATCTTTCAAACATGTGCCAAGTAGAATCAGTCACAAAAAACGAACCCCTGTCAGGAGGAGAGCATGGCAGGGAGTCAGTCTGCTTATTGGTGGCGGTTTGAATCACTTGACTTTACCAATGATCTTTAAAATGAGCGTCCCGGCGTGCTCTGCATTCATCCTGCTTCTGCCCTCTCTCCCTCTCACAATGGTGCCACTGCTCTCTGAATCACTTCCTTATTTTCTAAGCTCCGAACTGCTGCCTTCAGAAAATATGCAGAGCTATTCCATAATCATAAATCCCCATAAAACTCAAACAACAAAGGCACCGAATGGAGAGGCATAGGATGTCTTACTTACTTGCCGCAGCTATATAATTATGTTTAGGCAATCTATGCAAGGGATAGAGCCAAAAGTCAGCAGTGCTGATTATGGAAGGTTGTACCAGTTTCTCTCCTCCAAAAGGATGTTATCTATTTTTATTTCAACTAAATATGGCTGTCAGGTGTTTTTACATTATTCATCCTATTTCATATGCACATGTATTCGGCCCTATTTAATTTTCTGAGCTAATTGAACTTTTAGCTTATTCAAGTTCTTTCCATGTGCCTGTCACAAATCTCTGAAGAGTTGTGTTTGACTCTGGTGACCAGGCCATGACTTTTCAGTTTTAGATAAGTCCACTTATTCTTTTCTTTCACTTTGAAAAGAAAATAAACTTGAATGACTTGTATATAAACGTTTTTACCATTGTGCACGTTTTATATTTGTAGAATAACTCACTGTTTAAAATTTAAATCAAAATGTATTTGTTGAATGATGTTCATCAAGGAATATATTCAAGCCACGTACTGTTTTAACTGAACCTTTCTCTCTCCTTGGATCATTCTCTTTCTTTACTTTCTTTCCTAGATGAGAGAATCCAATGAAATTTTGTCTTTAGTTCTCTGGCTAGGTTCCAAAATAGAAAAACGGGTCTTTTTATCTCTAGCAAAGACCCAATTTTTCTTCTAGCTTCCTAAAGGGAAAGCTTGGTCCAGAACTCAGTACTTGTCAGTCTGTTCTTACCTCTTTTAAAACTCAACCTTGGTCACACCTTTTTCCCCATTATCCTAATGATTTCCAAATTCACATATCTGATCTTGACCATTTACTTACAATTTAAGTTTTCCACATCCCCATCTTAATCTGAAGATTTTAACATCTCTCTTTCAACATTGCTTTTAACAATTATATTTTCAGTCTCCTTAAAAAAAATAAATCTTTGGAGTCATATTTGACTTTGTCCTCTCTCTCATCCTTTATATCCAATCACTACTAATTTTGTCATTTATCGATATGTCCCCTGGGAACCATGACACTGTGGACACAAATATGAATGGGACGATGTTCCAGCCAATCTGATGGGAGAGACATTTGGGAAAATTACTACAGCAACAAGGTGTCCTGAACAGACGTAAGTACAAAATACTACAAAGGGGAGGGGGAAACACCAAAGCCTGCCAGTGGAGGTCCAGAAAGCCTGCTCTGAGAGGTGATTTACAAGAGGGTGGATTCAAAGTAAGAGGAAAGTGAGGCCTGCAGAATGCTTGTGGCTAGGGATGTGCACACTGGCTGGAGGCATGGTAGCGTACGGCCAGTTTAGGAAACCTCTTGTCAAATGGCATGTAGGGGAAGGAAGAAGATGAGTTTGGGAAAGCAGGTAGAAAACTGGACATAAATATGCCCCAGTGTGCCATGATAATGTTGTTGGGTTTAGACCTATAAGAAGTAGGGATATTGGAGGATTTCAGGCAGTGTAGCTATCAAGTTTGCGTTTAGTGACTCTAGCCTAGGAGCATTCTGGGGGATGATTGAGAAGAGGGGAATTAAGAGGCAGGGTGATTGGTTAGGAAGGCTTTGCAATGATTTGGTGAAGCAGAGAGACCAGAGTTCTCATCTATATATAGTGCAGAGAGGAAATGAGGCTGGGATTGAGGAAATGGCAGTAGAAAGAAGAGGTTGGTTGTAGGAGGATTTCAGAGGGAAAATATTCCAGGTATAATGATTCGAGGAGAATAGGAAGTTTTGAAATAAACATTTAAGGCCTGAAAAGAGGGAACTCATTATGGTCCTGTAAATGGATGGGCAGAGATCACCGAGGGCCCATTGGAATGGAAACTCCACGGCTAAAGTACATGCTGCCTATGGAGTGTGACCCTGGCATTGCTCAATAGCAGGGTGAGGGACCTGGGAAGGCAGGAGGTGATGATCCTGTGTTGAGTTTTCTGGCCTCATTAATCCGGCCCCAGCCCGCACGTCCTCCAAATGTGTTTTCCATGTCTCCCTAACATGAATCTATGGCCCATATATGGCTATTCCTCAGATAGCACATGCTGTTTTTAATTCTGGGATTTTTTTTTTTTTCTCCTGTTGATAACACTGCCAAACTCAGTTCTGGAGGCACTGGGAATGCAAGGCCTTGCTCCTAAGGATGTTAGTGTCAGTGGGAGGACTGGCAAGCTAACAATTATGATACATAAGAATTACTAAGCCAAAACCAGTTTGGCTCAGTGGATAGAGCGTCGGCCTGCTGACTGAAAGGTCCCGGGTTCGATTCCAGTCAGGGGTATGTACCTTGATTGCGGACACATCCCCAGTAGGGGGTGTGCATGAGGCAGCTGAGCGATGATTCCCTCTCATCTATCCATCTAAAACTAAACCCATTATTTTCCCTGATAAATCCGTCTCTCTATCCGTCTCTCTTCCTCTCTGTAAAAAGTCAATAAAATATATATTTTAAAAAAAGAATTATTCAACCACAAGTAGGTGCAAAGTGCTATAAAAGCATAGGTAGAAGTCCTAGCATACATAGTTAGAGCTATGCATTTAGATGTAGAAATCTGCCTGAGAAGTTCAGGGAAAGCTTGATGGGGTGCATGGGAAGCATCATTTGATCTTAGATTTGAAAGATAACTGGGAGTTTGCCAGATGAAGGGCATTCCAGCTGAAAGAACAGAGCAAGTTCAGAGAACTACAAATAACCTGGTGTCAATGGAGCATAAAGTGTAAGGAGAGCTGGAAGAGATGAAGCTGAGAACACAGGAAGGATCTAGGATCTTATTTTTATGCTGAGAAGTTTAAATTCTAGGCCTCAGGGAGCTGTAAAGATCACTTTGATAACACATCTCTGTGTTAGACCTGTGAGTGAGCAATGTGCAGAATGATGGAGGGGAGGGGGGGTGTAGGGCACAGAATGGAAGTCAGAGAGGTTGGTGAGGTGTGTATTGGATGAATGCAGGTGACAAATGGTGAACTGGGGCAATGTCAATGTGATGGAGGAGGTTAGAGGAGAAAGTTAGGAGCTAGAAGCTCCAGGACTTGGCTACTGCTGAGATTTGCAGGTGAGTGGGCCAGAAAGGCTCTTAGAGGGACTCCTGTATGTCTGGCTTGGGCACCTAAACTAGGAAAAAAACACAGAGGTAGAGGTTTATCGGGGAAAATAATGGGTTTAGTTTTAGACATATTAAATTTGATGTATTTCCATGAGGTCCACAGAACAGTTAAGTACAGGTCAGGAGATGTGTCTGCAGGAGCTGTCTGTGGAGATTGGCAGGTGGTAGTTGTAAGGATGGGGGTGATGGAAGTAGGTGGAATGCCACAGGGCAGGGAGGAGAGACAGAAGCTGAATGTGACAGGACTAGAACCTGGTTGGGACTTCCCTCACTAGACAGTGCCCTTTTGTGTTCAATTGTCTCTTCCTTTTTTCCCCTTTCTCCCTACTGCTACTTTGAGACTTTCTGCCCACCTGCACAGGCCTTGCTGAATGTCATGAATTCCATAAATCATCCCTCCATCCCCCGCTTTTTCCTTCATCCCTCAATGATGTGTGTCCTCTGTTGTAGAACGTAATGAATGGTCCACTTAGGAGTATGTGGCCCACGGTGGGCTCCTTGAAGGTGGAGTTAGTCTTTATGTGTCCCTGTAGCATCTGCACCTCTCCCAGTGCTGAGTGCCTTGGGGGCCATTTAATTACATTGAGGATGATAGTGAATATAAAATTGCCTACTGCAAAATTTTACTTAATGTTTACCCCAAGACCTAGCTTTGTACCTTTCACCCTTGCCCCAAGTCATTAAATATATTAGGAGACTGAGTACATTGTCTGATACAGCCCCAGCATTATCTGTTTTGAACGTGGGATATCTATTTGCAGTATAAAGCATTCACAAGAGGCTACATTATATTATACATTAAGAAGTATAAAGTATCTTACTATTTTCAAGGTTAGCTGATTTTACTGTGTGTGTGTGTGACCAAATTGAGAATTCTGAAGGAGTGTAGGTTTTTCTTTTTTTGGAGGCATTTAGGAAAATTAATTTTTCTTTGCTAAGAAAATGATGGCTCAAAGTTTCCAGTATAACATTAGGAACAAACAATGAGTGTTCATCTAACCATAGGATACAAAGCGTTTAACTGCAGGGGACTGTCACTTACTCATTTTATGGGATGTGCACAGGGTCTTTACTCATGTAGAATACGAACCAGAAAATGTAAAGCTGTTTTTTTTTTAATAATAAAAACAAGATGGCACCTTTAGATAATTGTGCGCTAAGTGACAAAATTGCACTTTTTTGCTATGAATAATATGCTTGAACCCAGACAAGTGAAACAAATAGAACAATTATAAATGAAAGATGGGTCTCTGAAAACACTATAAAAACAATCCCAGTGAACTTCAGACACTGCTAATTCAGACCTAACACTGAAGAGTTCAGTATCATTAATCTGCCTTATAAGATGAATCAGTAATCAAGTTACCCATACAACTTAAGAACTTTATCCTCCTAAATATCAGATCTACTGCCTGACATTCCACCATTTTACTTCCTCCTCTTTGTTTAAGATTTCTTCTTTAAAAAGTAACTAGCAATAGAGGTGGGAGTTGGAGGGAGGCAGGGGGAGAAGAGAGAAGATGCATTAAAACCCCTTCTTTATTTGAGTGTCTTTAATTTCAATGAGCACATCATATTGTAGGAAATTGCTTATGAGAAAACCAGGAGGCTGCCTAAGGGTTGGAGGTCACTGAGGACAGGACTGAGGGAAGACAGCTGATGGAGCAGGTAGGAGGAGAGCAAACATGACTTTTGTCTGATGCATTGGACCAAATTTCAACAGTGACTCGATTGTTATTCCCACTTTAATGATAAGGAAACTGAGGTTGAGAGAAATGGACTCACACTCACGATCTTTCTCATTTTTTTCTGTGCTATTCTCTTTGAGAATAATCATTTTAACATTTTTATGTAAAAGCAGGATATAAAATTACAGATACTATGTATATCTACCATAATATAAAAAAAGAGCAATGCAAGTATCAGAAAAATAATATAACTGAATACTAATAAATTGTGGTTTTAAGAGATGGGGTAAAGGATATTTTCTTATTCCTAGTTTTCTATGTTTTTGGTGGTGTTGTTTTTTTTTTCATAAGACACTTGATTGCTTTTATGTTGTCATTGTGGTAACAATGGAAACAGCAACAAAAGGCATATATTGCTTTAAAAAAAACTGCTTTTGTTTCTTGGATACCAACATTGTTCTAATAAAATAGAAGGCATTTAAGAAATTTATGGACACAAAAACTGTTTGGTATTTTATAGACTTGTTTAGTCACATAAAACCCATAATGAAAATTTGGCCATAAAGTGCTAAAGCTTTCTATTTGGGTTGTGTTACCGTTCCCCCACCAGCTATGCTCACAGAGAAGAAAACTACAGTGACTCAACTAAAATTAAAGCTGGTGGCGTGATCACCAAAGTATTGTGCAGTCCGCTCTATCCTGTGGAAAGCGACTGTTTGAATGGATTGTGTTTATCCATATGATAGCCCATGTTTTTGTTACCTCCAGGATGCCAAAAGTTCCAATCAATTCCTTTGAAATGTACAGTCAATAATAGAGCTATTTTACCTACACAATGCCGAACACCTGACTGGACTGAACGGGGAGAATATTTTCCCATTGTGTAGAGACAGCTGAAATGTGACAAACTGATCATTTAAACTGTGTCTCCTCAATATCAAAACAACTACTTGCAAGCAAAAGATGTAGTCAATCGGGGAATTCTCTTGTCTATGCAATTCCAAGCCATTAGTTTGAACAGTTTACTTCATTGGATTTACCAAATATTTATTTAGTTTCCTAAAATGTAATTAAATCTCTGAGTAATAGGAGCAAGAAAGAATCTGGCCTGGGTTACATCTGCATAGAGGATGTAAGTTGAAAACAAACAAACAAACAAACAAACAAACAAAAAACACATTTGTCTCTTACAGTTTGTCCCTTTTTACTGTAGTTCTTTTAGGCTAAGCATAGTTGACTTTAATAACTTGGTTAAAAAGACCTGGCTTGGACATATATTTATTAAAACTTGCCTGAAAGAAAAAAAGATGCAGAGAAAATATTAAAAGAGAAGTCCATGGGTAATAGAAGGTGGAGGTTTGAACTTTCAAAGATTTAAGAAAATCATTACTTCAGAAGAGGTAAAGGCCAGATAAAGGCTCATTGGTTGTGGACAAAACCTCAAGGCACTTGTTCCCATTTATCCGGGGCACCACCGTTGTTCCAGACTCAGAACACTGGTCCACGTGGAACTGTCCTCTCTGCATTGCTTGTATCTAATATGTACACATCTCACCCTTTCTTTCTTTGAAACATCTCCCCAGTTCATTCCTTCCTTTACATTTTTCTGATAGAGGGTTTTACAACCTCACTCCTGGGTCACCAGCTTTCTGAGTAGTCTTTCTGCCCCCATCTCTTGCCCTCCAAACCTGCCTTCTCCCTCCTCCACAGCTATTCCTGTCACCACCCTCAACCCCATTTTCCTCCTGCTGCTCCTGCTCACCACTCTCATTTTATTGCCTCTGCACTAAGTTCAATCTCCCCTCTCTGCCTGATCCTTGAAATCCTCCAAAGCCCTCGCCCCCTTCTTTCTCTTACCTATTGATCCCATCTTTCTCTTTGCTACTCGCCCCAATACATCATTCATTTTGCTCCTCAAAGTCCTTCCGTCCTGTAAAAACCCCACCCTAGGTCTCCTCCTTGTCTCCTCTTCGAACCCATGCCCTTCTCATCCCAGCCATATCCTTTCTGTGTGGAGTGCTGTCCCCCTCCTGATGTTCACTTTCAAAAGTATCCCCACCTTTCTAGAGCCTTCTCAAATGCCACCTCTTCTGTGAGGTCTTCTCTGATGTCGCTTGCTTCATAATTTCCTTCCTTTTCTCTGAACTCCCAGCCCCTCTATAATTAGGGCTAAATGACAGGATACAGTACTTAAATACGACTCTTTTGATTCATATGTCATCCCATAATTCTTTCAGAGCGCGCTATTGGCGTTTGTAACAAGGCCCTTCCTTGCACAGGATTGTCTTGCACGTTCCAGCACGTTTGGCATCCCTGGCTCCAGATGCTAGCTGACGGTGATGTTATTGTAACAACCCTATTTGCTCAATACGTTTCCAAATGCCCTAATTATTAAAAGTCTCCTTAAAGAAGTGACTGTATGATATACACATTTGTTTAAAAATAATCTGTTTAAATACAAATGTATGTTTTTAAGAATAAATTTATATTTCTTTTTTTTTTAATTGTTGACTCTATTACAGATTTACTCTATATCCCCCCTTTTCCCCCCCCCCCCCTTCCATGCTGCTTCCACCTCTTCCCCATCCCAGGCTTTCACCACATTACTGTCTGTGCCCATGGACTATTCTATATGTAAATTCTTTGGTTGATCTCTTCCCATCCTCCCCACCTCATCCCCTCTGAGAACTGTCAGTCTGTTCATTTATCCACGCCATTTATTTGTTATCTGTTCATTTATTTGTCAGCTTATTTTGTCCTTTAGATTCCACATGTGACAGCTATTAAGAAAAAATACAGCCAGTCAGAGAAAGACAAATATCATGTAATATTTGTCTTTCTCTGACTGGCTGTAGTTTCCTTAATAACTGTCAGCATGCTAGAAAATTATGAAGGAGGTTAATTAACACCCAGATGTTAATTACAATGACATTTTAGGTGTCTTTCGTAAGATAGACAGCCCTGGATGTTGGTTTGCCCTGAGTCTCAGAGATTTCTGCTTCTCCGAGATCACACAACTTGATTGGAACCCTGGCCTTTAAACTCAGGATTGTATGGAGCCAAAATGTTGCCTTTTTCTTCTGCCACACGGCCTCTGTAAAGACAGCCTATCTGTAACAGCTCTGAAATAAGAGTGTGCATATGTAACAGAATTAACAACCTAAAGCACATTATTAATGCTGTTCGGTACTAATGACTGTAATTGAAAGGAAGGAAATATTAGACCAGACAAGCAATATTTCAGATCTTATAACAAGAATATCAATTGGCATCTAATGAATAAATTTCCTCACTGACCTTCTTTGCTACAGACATTAGCCCACGTTTGGTCTCTAATTGAGATGTACATATGCTTTACTATCTTATTGTATCTTTTAATGTTTGTCTTGGCAGATGGTCAGCGGTTCTCTCTGAATTTCCCTTAATCAAGTTTTGGGTACTAGATGGCCAAATATGCCTTGTATTAGGTAGTACTGCTGAACCAAAGCAATAGGAATCTAAGAGTTGGCAATAGTTGTTCAGGTCTTTTCTTTCTATCATCTAAGTATCTTCAAATATTAAAGTTATATAAATCAAGTACCACATAATCATTAAAAATGCTGTAAATATTTCTTTTCAGTGACAGTTCATTATTAATTTCATGTATACCTAAAACACAGACGTTTACTAGTAGCTTGTTATACTTGTGCCCACATTTCCTATTATAACTCTTCATATATCAGTTAATCTAGAGTTAACATAAATGATCCCTATGAGTACTTTCAAGGTATACTCAGTTTCTATCAATGTACACAGGAAGAATTATATCCTACACACACACACACACACACACACACACACACACACCCTATTTGAAAGAGCCAGAGTAGTTAACTTCAAGTTTTCTTTTTCAGCTGTGAGCAAAAATGTTTACCATGTGTTTATTCTGTTTAGCAAAGAAAGAAAGGAACTTAAAGCCGAGTTCATAAGTAACTTAAAACAGTTGTGTAAATATAGGTAAATATGTATCTGATATAAACGTATTTTTCCAATATTTCTTAGAAACCATATCAATTGTAACTAAAGTTATATTTCATTTGCTAATAAAACTATTATCCAGCTGTAGCCACCTGGGGATTCAGATGATCTGAAAGCATAAAGGGCTTTTTAGTTACGTTTTAGTAGGAAAAATATACATTTTTAAAAATGCAACGGTGTGTGTGTGTGTGTGTGTGTGTGTGTGTGTGTGTGTGTAACCAGTTGAGCTTGGTGTTAGCCTTTTTATCAGAACATTGCCTGAGCAAAGTACATTCTCAGCTTCTGCAGGCCGACACACTTTGTGGGGAGCTGGAGGTGAGGGTGATAGAATCTTTCCCACTGAGACTAAAAGCAAGTCCAGGAGCCCATCTCAGTCCTGTGTCTCAGTCGTGAGCAACAATTAAAGGGTAAAAGTTTCATTATTGCTTTACCTCATCTTTTCTCAAGCTATCTGATCAAATCTTTGCAGTGCAATAGAATTCTTAAAAGACATCCAGCTGCTCCCTACAGAAGCCTGAAAGGGTATAAACATTTTCATACCATTTCCCAGAGAGGCACAAACATTTTAAAGATGGATTTCTGGGGCTTCTGTTTATAGTTCCTTATACTTTAATAACACCAAAGCCGGTACCTGCTGATGTGCTATCAGCATCTCCCCCATCTATTTTTAGATCTTCAGTTGCTTTAGAGATGGATTTAATATGCAAAGCAGGAGCTTACACTGAGAAATGTTTACATGATGGTATTTTGGTTTAGGCATCAGCTAAGGAGGGCAAAGTTGATCCCATCTCACAAGGGACTCTAGCCCACATTTCCTCTGTGGACCTGGATGTCCAGATTTGCTTACCTGTTTTCTTGACGATATGGTGCTGTTGAAACACCTATTGGAGGTCTTCGAATTCAGATTCTTGTTCTGATGAGTTGAGCCATTTTTACAAGTCTTAGAGTTTTCTTTAGGATCCGAAGGGATGGGATTTAAAAAGAGGATCCTAGCTATAAAGCCATAGAGGACAGTGGCCAGGATCATGGGCACACAATAAAAGACAGCAAAGTCCAGCAGGTAAATAGGTGAGTAGTAATTTCTGGAGATCTTGTAGCCGCAGGACACCACGATAGCATCTTTGTAGGTGCTAATGTTGAGATCCAGCAAGAAGAACCAGAGCATGCAGTAAATGGATGTGAATGCCCAGACAAAGATGATGATCTTTTTGGCTCTGGAAAATGTGCAGAGGAACTGGGCTTTGATGGGGTGGCAGATGGCTATGTACCTCTCAATGGTGAAGGCTGTGATCGAACAAGAGGAAGCATTGATGCCCAAGTACTGGAGATAAGTGATGCAGAGGCAGCCGATGTAGCCGTAGACCCAGGAACCGTAGACGCTCTCAGTGATGTTGGGTAGGCCCGCGGCCACCAGGACCATGAGATCGGCCACTGCCAGGCTCACCAGGTAGCAGTTGGTGGGGGTCCTCATGTGCTTGGTTCTCATGACCACGAGGACCACCATGCTGTTGCCCACAATGCCCAGCCCACAGATGATGAGCACAAGTAGGATGGTGACCACTTGGTACTCTAGGGCCATCACAGCTCGTGGCTGGAGCTGGGTCTGGTTCAGGTCGCTTACTGTCTCATTCTCCATCTTCGGTGGCTTATAAGTTTCTCTTGAGACACTTCTCAGAACATTCTCTTTCCAGCGTCCTGCCTTTATCACAGTGTTCCCCTGCCCCTGTGAAGAGGAACAGTCCACAGTCAGTCACAGCCTCGTTCAAATCTAGTGAATTGCCCAGGAACCCTCACCTCCTCTCCTTTCACCTCCCCTCTTGCTGCCAGAACGGGGCTCCTGCGTACTTCTGAAAACTCCTCTAGTGTAGGATGGAGAAACTGTTTTTGAGCAGCTTATGGAAAGAGGGACCAGTTTTATGGAGGAAAAAAAAAATGCTTAAGAAATGAGACACAGAGATAAAGCTCTCTGTTTGGAAAGAGTGCTCAGAGGGAACAACTAAACATGATCTGCTAACTGAAAAACAGGTACCAAGAAACCTCTCAGAGGCTTGGGGAAAGCATAAATAAGAAAAAGGGATGAGGGGGGAGAGACCGGATGGAGGGAGTCAGGGGGCTCACTGATTAAGCCCAGCGGGAAATGAGCATCTGCCTCCTTAGCTCTCAGCGGGTGAGATCCCTTCGCTAGGATCAAAGCAAGCCTTTGAGTCTCCATCTCCTTTGAGCCCCCTGCCCTGCCCACCCAGTAAAAGAGCAATCTCTTACCTTTTCTCCTGTAGCGCTGCTGCCTGCCTCTCTGGGTGGGGGAAGCAGTAAGAAGTCCAAGTTTCCAAACCTGCAGGGATTCTCATCCACTTTGTGTGACTGGGAGCCCACTCAGCAGCGCCCGGTCTGTCTTCAGAACTGCAGTTCCTCCTGAGCCCTCGCAGCCCCGTTCAAGTGCTGACGGACCATGCAGCCGCAGCCAGACAGCAGCAGCAGGAGCAGCGAGGCTGGCAAATCACAGATCGCCCCTAATGAGAACTCTAACTCTCTCTCTCTCTCTCTCTCTCTCTCTCTCTCTCTCTCTCTCTCTCTCACACACACACACACACACACACACACACACACACACTCACACACACACACACACACACACACACACAGATGCCAATCAGTCCTCACTGATTCTTAATCTTCTCCCCCTTGAAGGGTTTACTTTGAACTATGCTGATGTGACACCTCTCAGTCTGGAAGGCTGATCACAAGCGAGGGGTCCAGAGGCAGACAGTCTTCATAGTTGCTTATGGTCTGAGTTCTATGGG
Source organism: Pipistrellus kuhlii (assembly GCF_014108245.1). Taxonomy (NCBI): domain Eukaryota; kingdom Metazoa; phylum Chordata; class Mammalia; order Chiroptera; family Vespertilionidae; genus Pipistrellus; species Pipistrellus kuhlii. The sequence continues at coordinate 14,994,712 of NW_023425449.1, forward strand.
CCCCTCAGGACCTGAGCAGCCCCTGAAATAGCTTGACCCACCCTGTTTGGTAGGACTTTGGGAATAGCACATCTTTCTGATCCAGACACAAGCCGTGGAAGCTTGAAAAATCTGAGCTGAAATCAACTTCTTTCTCTACCAGGGAAACCCTTAAGACTGTTTCTCCTGTAAACCAGTAAAAGCGACTCCCTCTTCTCCTGCTATGTGAAAGGAAAAGGAGTTAAAATTTATTTAAAACCATTTCAGCTTCCATCTTCTGGGGCTTATAAATATTACTGTATTAAAAAAAAACAAAAAACTTTGAGCTGAGAACATCCATTTAAACCTGCATTTGATCAACTAAGTTTGTTTTTCAATTCTGCCTCTGCGGCACTTAGTAAAATCTCTCTAATTGCTCTGAGAGTCTTCACCCACCCTCTGGACTGCCAGCCCCATGTGCCACCAGCCATGTTTTCTGTCAATGTATTTGTAGGTGAAAACTTGTCCAGTGGAAATCTAGGCCAGTGCCCCTCTGTGCCATGTGTCGGAAATGAAACTTTATAGACCCATCTTTTTTTTTTTTATCTTAATAAAAGTGCACTTCACTTTGATTTTTATTTCTCTAACGTAGCCTGTGGGCAAATCTTTATACTTTTTTATGGAAGTCCAGGTAAGCTATCTCCCTTCTCCAGGCTCCAACTGAATATGCCAAATGTTAATGCTTGTCCACTTTGGTTTTATTAACTAAGAAAAACAGCGCTTAACTGCATTTCCTGTACACTGAATGGGCTGATACTCTGTTTTTAAGACATTTAGATGATCTTCCTTCTAGAAGATGTTCATGGAAGGATATATTTCTGAGCAGACAAGGCCATGGGGGAATCAAAGCCATGTTCAAGGCCAGGTAACAACAGGATGAAGGGGAAGCTCTGAATCATGTTAAGCAAATTCCACCCTCTGAATGAACAAATAAGGGCCCTCTGAGTATCTCTTTCTCCGTTTAAATCATCTGTAGTTGCGAACTAATAACTCACAATCCAGCTTTCAGATGTGTATTGTTTGGCCTGTAGAGTGGAAGCTCAAGTGTAATTTAAAATAAGTTGGTAATTGTCTACCTTTTGAAATTGAGAAAATTGTATTTTATATCTGGACCTCTGCCTCTCATCAAAATAAGAGAGATCTGGCAACTGTGGGCCCATATTCCTGCATAGAAATTATCATCGGGAGCTGAGCAGTGGTTGTGGGTCGCAGTTTGTGGGGGTTCTTGATATAGGAAGTGCTTCCTATGTTCCTCACTTCACACTAAGTCTCATCTGTCACACAGGCCAGCGTCACTCCGTATCACACTGTAGCCATCTGACTCTCACCCTCTGTTCCTGAGAGAGACGGTGGAGAGTACCAGCCACATCCACATTCTTTCACCCTGAATAGAATTTCAGCCCACATTCTATTGATAGTTTGTTCCCACAACTGGGTTAGCAGACTGGACAATGGATGCACCCTTTACCTCTCTCTCATCTAGAGGATGGAGATTGCTCTGAATGCCCCATGTCTTGACTAGACCTCTCCATTTCAGGATAAAAAATTCTCAGATGAAGGCATGGCCTCCCTACCCCGCCTTAACCCTATCACCTTCAACCCCAAATGCCTCTTGAAGTCACAGTTCAGAAAGCATATCTTGCCCTGCCATTCTCCCTGGGATGAGAGTCAGCTTCCAGGCCTCTTCAAAAAACCATACTTCAAGCTTATCCTTAAGTCGTAAAGGTCAGGGAGAGATCATCTCTATGCCTTTTCCTCTGGCAATGCCAGCTCTGCCCCAAGTCGTCTTATTTTTACATTCTCCAACAATTCTATGCAAGGTCCTCATTCTGAGTTCTATTTTGGGCCTCTATTTATTTATTCTTTTTTAGCCCATAATTGTTAAGCTTTTACTATGCACCAAGGGCCTAGTATATAAAAAATTTTTTTAACTTTCAAATAGGTCATGGTCTATTGGGAGAAGTAAACTTATAAACAGCTACAGGGAGATATACATTTAAAAAAAATGTATGTTGCCCTGGCCGGTGTGGCTCAGTTGGTTGGGCATCGCTCTATGCTAGCGGTGTCGAACTCAATCAGAGAAGGGGCCAAAATCTAAAATCCAGCCTAAATCGCGGGCCGAATGGTTTACTGAACAGTCATAAACTGTCATTGTGATGGAAACGCAGCGGAGTGCAGTGATGACAGCGTGGTGCGGGCCACATTGCAAGGCCTGGTGGGACGGATTTGGACTGCGGGCCTTGTGTTTGACACATGTGCTCTATGCAAACAAGAAGTTACTGGTTCGATTCCTGACCAGGGCACATGTCCAGGTGTGGACTCCATCCCCTATAGTGGGAGGGCAGGAGGCAACCAGTCGATGTTTCACTCTCACATCAATGTTTCTCTCTCTGTCTCTCTCAATTTCTCGCTAAAATCAATTGAAAAACAACAACAATAAAAAAATCTACTTATGTTGGGAGAGGGTTTAGATTGTGAAGGAGACATCGTTTGTGGGTGGTGGGGACAATGGACTGAGAGACCAGTGAAGGCTTCCTAGGCAAGGTAATCTGAGAACAGTCTCAAAGTAACGTGCAGCTTCCTTTTGCTAGGAGGGGTGAGCGAAGCTCTTCTGACTGAAGGCCACAGGACATGTAAAGCCCTGCTGTGTAAAATGACAAGGATTTTGGAGGGTGGGGGAGTGATTGATGATTCTGTTTTGGCCATAGAAGTCTGAGCTGGTGATGAGACAGCCTCTGATGCCGACCAGGCAGGTTTCCTAGCAAAGAGTCCTCCTTCTGCTCTGACTGGGACCATCCTCCCTTCCCCCCTTAACTAATTCTTTCAACTCTGGGGAGCCCAAACTTCTGATTCCACCGTCCCAGACATGCCTGTTTATGATGGTCCTGCCTATTCCAATCACCTTAATACTCTTTGCAAAACTATATTTTCCAAACAACTGTGATTTCATTAGTTGGGTGTTTCATTTGTAAACCCCAATCAGCTAATAGCTAATAAATGCTCCTTCTGTGTAAAGAGCTGCACAAATTAGAAATAAACTTTGCATTTGGGTTGAGATATTTTTTTCTCACAATGGCTTAAATTTTAAGATATTCGACTTGTGGCTTTTGTGTCTTTTTATAGCATTTTATATCTTTTTAGTACTAAGACTACAGAGAAATGCCTCCTTTGGGAATAGGCCAGTGGTTTTAAAAAAGGACAGTAAGTCATGGCTGGGGCAGTGTAGCTGGAGAGCCTAAAACTCTGCACACACTTTCATGCCCATTTCAGTCTCACCCTTCTTCCTCTGCCCTCATGCCGTTAGCCAGGCCATCACACCCATCCATCAATAAAAATGAACATGAGACTTCACAGGCTCTTCTATGTATGGTTTTCGAATCCTGGTCAGGACCTTTTTTTTTTTTTTTTGCGGGGGAGATGGGAGAGGTCTGGCCTTAGATCTTACCTTGAACTCTAAAAAGATCTAGTACTTCTGCTTCCCACACTTGGCATTCCTAATCATATAATTTGCCCTCCGTATCACGCTTTCTCCTTCCTTGCTACCCCAGAAATCATCTGCTTGGCCAAGTCTTTTTCCTTGCGATACTGTGGCTGACATGACATCACCCCTGCCGGACCCTCCTACCTCTCTACACAAGAGGAATCAGGCCAGACCTACACTTGTTTCTGGAGGCAATCTTAGCTATCCAGGTTGTAGGTGGTCCTCTATACGGGTTGTCCCAAATACATAGTGGGTGGATGGTTATTTACATCATCAGCATTTCTCAAACATTAGCATGCATCTGAATCTCCCAGAGACCTAGTGAAAACCTAGATCCCTGGCTTCTTCCTCAAATGGCTGTTTTGGTTGCTCTAGGCTGGGACCTGAGTGCATGCATTTCTTATAAACATCCAGGTGATGCTGTGGCTGTTGATCTGTGGACCATACTCTGAGTAACACTTGGAGTCACTGTATGATCTAGCTCAATGGTTCTGATGGGGAGGTAAAGAGCAATGATGAATCAGAATAATCTAGAAAGGGTTTTGAAAATGTGCATGCTATGGCAGCCCTCCTACATATTTTGGTTACGGTGTATTTCCTAAGAGTGGCCTGCAAAAGAGATCTGGATTATAGACAAAATAATTCTTCTTACTCTCTGTCTTACATGGTATAACTGTAGCAGGTGGGGAATTGTTGGGAAAGAGAATATCTGTGCTCACTACATTCAAATGCTGCTGGGGTCACAGATAGTGTAGAGCATTCGGCTGGTCCAGGGGTTTGTAGGATCCAGAGCAGAGTGAAGAGAGAACAAAATTTAAGGGAGTGGCGAAAACCTCAGTAATTGATATAATTAATATTTAATGCAATATTTTTTTCTGATAAGATTTTTTTCTTTTCTTTTTAAAAATTTATCTTTATTGTAGAAAATATTATAGATGGCCCCCCTTTTGCCTCCATTGTCTACCCCTGACTTCCCTCTGAAATTTGTCAGTCTGTTCCATGCTTCTATGTCTCTGGGTCTATTTTATACATCAGTTTATTTGGTTCATTAGATTTCACATATTTGTGAGATCATGCGATACTTATCTTTCTCTGACAGGCTTATTTCACATTATGTTAATGCAATATTTCTAAAAATTAAAGTTAATGCAAAAAGTCTTTGATGAATAAAATATCAAAGATTTAAAGACAGGACCAATAGGATGAATTTTCCCTTTCACACAAGTCTCTGAGTCCTGGTTCTTTATGCAAAATTTTGTTACTTTTTTTATTATGGATTATTTGGCATTCATTTTGATTTTTAAAACCATTGCATTAAATTTCACTCTTGACTAATGAATTTTTGGAGCTCTTTTACTTTTTGTAGACCTCCCTTGCTTTGCCCCATTCCCAGCTTTCTGGTCCTTGGTTAAGACTTAGAATAATCTGGAAAGTTTAAAAAATATATAGATACCCAGGTCTGTCTTTCAGACAGTTTTACTTAATCGGTCACAAAGTGAAGCCCAAGATTACTATGTGCAACAATGGTCACGAGCCACTGATCCGCCCCGGCAAACGCCGGCCTCCGGGTGAGGGATTGCAGGCACACGCAGTCTAGGCCGCAGGACAGCCAGCCAGGTGAAATAAACGGGGGGCAAGTCACCTGCCAAGATTCAAAAAGGGGACATCAGAAAAGTTTGGCAGCCGAACTCTGGCACAGTCTCGGTTCCTGAGAGAAATTGTATAACTGTGCAGGTATCTAGGTTGAGAAATGCTGAATGCGATGCAGTCTATCAAGTTAATCATCAGTCACAGAGCCCACGTCAAAGACTTAGTCACCAGGATTGGGACAGAAGGGATGGGTTCTGGGAGAGGAAAACAAGGGATTTTATGCTGAGTCACCCAGATGCTGAACTGAGGATGCTACTTCCATTTCCTCTGTTCAGGTGCAATTTCCCCCAGAGCCTGGGGTAGACGAAGGCATTTGGCAAACTTTATAGAAAAAAAAAAAGGTGTCAGAATTCATTTTTGCTGGAATTTAAATATTAGCTAGAGAGAATACTTTATGAAATGGGATTATGACTTTGTGTTTATTGGAAAAGACATGAATAATCCTGTTTATACTGAAAGATAAATACGCTGTGTTGGGTATTTGAGGCACAAATTGTTCTTTTCTGTTTCTCTGTCATGTATACTTTTATGTATCCTAGTGATGTCAGGGGAATTAAAGGGCCAGGCTTCCCAGACACAGGATTGCAATATCTTCAGAATATGAGTTTTCTCAGACTCACATAGGAAGAAGGCTTTATTTGCATCAGGTTACATTTCTCAGGTACCAAAGTCCTCTGCCCCTTAAACCAATCCTGGAAGAGGGGCAGCTAGGAGGTCAGCAAAGTCAGGAACAGAGCCAGAGTCCAGAGCTTCCCTTCCATGTTGTCACTGAGTGTGGTTCCACATTCAGGCCAGATTAAGGCACATTAGCCCACGTGGCCGTGAGCCCCATGGGACAAAGAGGAGTGTGTCTCTGCAGGAGGAGTCCCAAGAGGGCCCAGCAACCTGGACCCAGGAGAATGTGGCTCTTTTCTCTAGAAGTTCATGCATTTAGATTTTGAGAGCTTGCGGTAGCCAATTGCCTATTTTCAGGTGTGATTGACAGGTAAGCATTTTCCCACATCAATCAGACCTTACTGGGCATGTAACTGAACTGCCTTCATCCCAGTCCCTTCTCCCATTAATCAGCAGGGAGTAGACTTGGAGAATGTTAAAGCAGCCTTTTCGAAAAGCTGTGTAAATAACATGGCTGTATCGTTTGGTCTCCCCTTTCATTCATTTCCTGTTAAATAACAGCCAGGTTATTACAACGCTGACACTGGTGTCAACATTGGTGGAGAAAATAGGATCTTAAATTTGAAAACAAAGTGCAGCAGAACTCAACCTAAAAATATTTGAAAATGAAAAAAAGTATAAACACATACACACATAGCTCCTTCATCCCTGCAGTCCATATCTTTTGTTATCTGATCAGAAAGGTTTAATGCTGTTTATCAGTTTTGTGGGCATGACCCATACAAAAGATGAAAGAGTAATAATTCAAGCAAAGTATCTAACTTCTGAACTTGTGCTTATTTTGATTTATTGCATGTTTTATGAAACACTCATTTTTTTAATTCACATACTTCAAAAAAAAATTATGTTATTATAAACTTTCATTTGGAGCTGATTATATTTCACTAGAGGCCTGGTGCATGACATTTGTGCACTAGGGGGTAAGAGGTCCCTCAGCCGGGCCTGCACCCGCTCGCAGTCTGGGACTTGTCCGCCTGCCATGGGGAGCAGGTCTAAGCCAGTAGGCAGACATCCACCCAGGGTCCTTAGCTCTGCCGCGGCGGTAGGAGAGGCTGCTGCCACCACCGCTTCGCTCACCAGCCACGCCCAGCTTCTGGCTGAGCCGCGCTCTCCCTGTGGGAGTGCACTGACCACCAGGGGGCAGCTCCTACATTAAGCGTCTGCCCCCTGGTGGTCAGTGTGCATCATAATGACTGGTTGTTCCACCGTTCAGTCATCTGCATATTAGGATTTTATTATGTAGGATGCTTTACTCTGTTAAAAATCTCAAGTCAAAATTTGTATCTTTACATGAATAGTTGTATAAGACTTTAACAATAAATTCTTTTTTACCTCCTAAATCTATCAACTTTTGTATTTGACCTTCAGTTGCTCCCTGGTGCATATTTCCTGTGTCATACACACAAATGGAGACACATAACACTGCTTCCCAACTGAATCTATGCATAATTTTCTTTAAAAATAAACTGTAGTGATTTTTACATAAGTTTACATAAATAAAAAGAATTCATTTTAAGTGTAAAGTTTTAACAAATAGATAAACCTTTGTAGCCATGACCACAAACATGATACAGAAAAACTCCATCATCCTAAAATGTTCCCTGCGTTCCTTTTCTGTCAGTTTTCTATCCCCAGAACAATTCTGTGTCCCAGTAAATGTCGTTCAGCATCCTATCTCTAGATTATATCTACTTCTTAAGTTTCATGTAGGTGGAATTATACAGCATGTATTCTTATATGTCTGGCTTCTCTGATTCCGCATAATGTTTTGTGTATATATTTTTTTTACTTTGTCACATGAATCAGTAGTTTGTCCCCTTTTATGGATGCATAATATTTCATTGTATGCATATGTAGGTATATCATATTTTGTTTATCCATTCACCTGTTGGTGGACATTTCCATTGTTTTCAGGTTTGGGTCATTATGAATAAAACTTCCACTAACATGCACATAAATACCACATTTGTGGAAATATTTTGTCATATTTCTTGGATAAGGATTATCAAATTACCTAAGAGTGAAATTGGTAGGACATAAATTTAGAATAGGTTTACATTTTCATGAGTCTGCCAAAATGTTTTCCAAAATGACTGCACCGTTTTCATGCAAATCTACATAATGTTTTGTTTGTATTCAAATCTATGTAGCAGATACATGTAAAATGTTAAAAGCAGAAAAGCAGAAAGTAACCCCACATGTTTAAGGTGAACTCTCTGAACTCCCTTTTATGCATTTGCATGCCCCCTACATTTAGCAGACAGAATAATCAGAGAACACAGAGAAGGCAGTTTGAATCTAATGCACATTTGTTTTACAAATGGTGAATTGATTTCCCCAAATGATTGACATAAAATGTAATTTATAGAATAGATGTGATGAGTAAATGATAACACATATCAAGCACTTAGCCCAGCACTTGGCACATAAAAAGGGTTTAGCATATTTACTACTCTACAAACACAACATATTTGTGAAAAATAAAACTGGCATTATTACACTTGCTAAAACACCACATTACACCTTTAAAACAGCTAAGCTATGAAATATGTCTTGCTGTATCTAATGGAGTTTTTTAGTGGTTTGACTGAGATCTAACTCCATGAAGATGATGGTACCATATCACTCTCATTCTTCTAAAACTGAGCTAATGTGAAATGTAACATTAAAAAATTCATCAGTAATTTTATTAATTAACAAAAATGCAAGTATTTGTTTATTCACCATAATTGTGTACATAAGAAATGGGAGAATTTGTAGAATTTAAATCCTTACTAGTGCCTTTGAAATTGTAATTATTGTCTTAGCAAACTTTGAAGAAAATTATCTGTTCTCATTGTTAGGAATTGTTGGCTTAATTAATGTCCTAAGACAGAAAGGAGAGTATAGAATATAGGAGCTATCTATAATAATAAAAGCATAATATGCTAATTAAACCGGATAGCCAAACAACCTTCTGGACGTCATTCTGGATGTCCTTCTGGATGAAGCCACAGTGGCAGGGGCCAAGGCAGAGATGGTTAGGGGTGATCAGGCAGGCAGGCGAACAGTTAGGGGAAATCAGGCAGGCAGGCACAGTGGTTAGGGGTGACCAGGCAGGCAGGTGAGTGGTTAGGAGTGATGAGGCATGTAAACAGAGTGATTAGGGCCAATCAAGCAGGCAGGAGGAGAACAGTTAGGAGCTAGTGGTCCCAGATTGTGAGAGCATGCAGGCCAGGCTGAAAGACCCTCCCCCTGTGCACAAATTTCATGCACCAGGCTTCTAGTATATAATAAAAAGGAAATGAAGACAGTCATCACAAATAAAATCCAGTCAGTTTTCAGGCTGTTAGTTGCATCTGGATAATTGGTCACTGATGAGTTCATGCTAGCACTGGGTGCAGAAGGGGCCACACCTCCATGAGAAAAGTTTTCTGACAGTCTACACAGATGGCCCAAAGGCATGGAGAAGGTAGGTGGGTGGGAATTCCTTAGGACTGATGGTGATAGGAACTTTGTTTGAATGAGTTCAGTAAGACCTTCTAAAATTAGAAGTTTAGTATCTCAGAGACTCAAAGGTCACTTTTAATATTGAAATGATTAAAAAACACAAAAGTAAATAAGTAAATAAAAAGAGACATTAATGTGGAACAAGTTTTCAATTTGTGAAATAGTCAATTTCCTCTAAGAAAGACCTTCCTGAAGTATCTGATTGTATTTTTTTTTTTTTAACTTTCCAGAGTGCTGGGAAATCCCCTGGGAAGAAGAATGGCAGGAAAGAAATGTGGTGAGTGAATTATGAGACAACATTACAGAGTGATTTCTCACCTTCAGTGTAAAGGCTCTATTGTCTGTCCCTCTATTCATCCATTCATGCTTGGTAAATGCTTACTGATTGAGTGTCAGTTATTGGACAGAGTCTATGTCCCACACTACAGATAGAAATGTGAATGTAAAAAGCACAGAGGAGCTCCCAGCCTGGCAGTGGGGAGGGGAGGGGGGAAGGGCACATATACTGCCAATTATAATGCAGTATGTTCGCTGCTATAATGGAAGTGTGTACACAATTGCAATATAAGGAGTAACTAATTCTATGTGAAGTGGTGTGTGCAGTCATTTCACAAGACTAGGGGGAAAGTCAATAATGATCAGGCGCAGGAGGAAAAAATAAGCAACAAATAGTTGGACAAATGCCCCTGGCCAACCAGTTTGGAAATGGAGATGGAAAATTCTCAGTGGAGAGCAGTAGATGGCTGGTCTTGCTCTGAGGAGGTTACATGGTGAATACTACTCCATAATACATGCAGTGTCTGACTTTCCCATCATTGGGCATAGAACCCTCTTACAAAGACATACACTAAGCCCATGGTCTTGACTCAGACTGTCTGGTCTTTGATCCAGGCTCACTTACTGTCTGTGTGGCTTTGGCATGTCATTTTTATCATAGTTAGCTCATAGGGTTGCATGTCCTTTTTTAGAATTAAATAAAATAATATGAATTAAAATTATTAGAACTATACTCACACTAATAGTGTACTGAATAAATGTTAACTTTTATTATACTTAAAGGAGAGGAAAAAAAAGCACTGCTCTTTAATTCTGCTGAGTTTTGAGGCCTGGGCTAACTACTTAATGGTTTCAGAAAGTGGCAGAGCCATTTAAAAAACCTAGATGCTCATCAATATTGCAGAGAACCGACAGGGAAAAGAGAGGATCTACATCTATTTAATAATGAAAAGAATGGACAGCAAAGCTCTTTTTTTTGTTGAACAAATTCTTAAAGTAAGTCGAGAAGACTAGAGGGCCCATTCTTAGGACTTGAGGCTTTATAGTCTCTCTGCCTGTGCTACAGGGACTCCAAAAGCAATTGGTATTTAGCAAAATCTAGCAAATGAATATTTAAAAAGAAAATGAAATTGTCAAGCGTTGTTATTTTTTCAAACTTCAGGCAAAGACCCAGTATTGGGTTGTGAAATCAATTTAAATTTGTACGATAAATGCCCTTTTAGATAATGTGGGTAAGCGTTATTTCATAGACTTCTAGTTTTACTGAATTTATATAGGTAAAAATATGACTGACACCATTCTAAGAATTTAATAATCCTGTGTTAATTCTATAACAATCTTAGAAAATTGATTACCAACTTCATTTTGCATTTGAGGGTTAAACAACTTTATAAGGACAGAGAGGTGATATATTCCAGAGTCAGGGTGCAAACCTGGAAGTCTGAGAGGTACATGGTTATAATATAAAAATAGACTTCTCACTGTGGGTCTAGGTCAAGAGCGTTTGAAAGTCACTATGATGAGGAGATGAGCAAGCCCTACTACTCCAACATCTCTCATCAATTGTGCTGCTTTCCAGTCCTCCTCCCATCTTGGCAATCGCAGTCAGTGTTAATATTCACATTACTTCTGAGTTTTAGCCAAATGATCAAATCAACTTAAGAATGAGAGGAATGTCTGTGTATGCAAAAGAGTAAGATGTCAAAATCTTCAAGGACATCCTTTAGGGAGGTAAAATGGAGAGCAGCTGGCATGTGCAGATCATAAACAATTCAATTAGTGTCATTCACAAAACATTATTTCAGAAAATAAATATTTTGCTTGGAACCTATATACTCCAATTATTGTGGGAAGCAACGATAAATAAGAAGGGTCTCTTGCCCTCCAGTAGTTCATAGTCCAATGGGAGAGACAAGCAAACACAAAATAGGAGTTACAATATGACCTTGCCAGTTCAACGATAGAAATGTGAAGAAATACAGTGAGCTCTTTAGTTGTACATCAGAGTGGCCACCCAAGTGGCCTGGAGGATCAAAAAAGCTTATGGGAGAGCCAATTCTTGAACTGAATCTTGAGAGTGGACAGAGGAAAGGGTATTTTAGGCTGAGGGAAGAATGTATATAATAAAGTGAAGAAGTGGGATATATTTATGGAACATAACATAAACTATTCCAACTACTTACTGCCATGTTTCCTAGTAATGAGAAAGTCTCTGGAATGAAACATTCCATAATTTTCTAAAACATCCTTATAACTGAAGAAATGCTGAATCTTGCCAAAATAGCTGCATTCTCCTAGGCTCTATTGGGTATATGTAATTGAATACCAGCACAGCTGGAAAAGGAAATTTCTACAACATTATGCTTGTTCCTAATAAATTCTGGCTGAATTGGCTTACCTAAGGGGTTAGTGTGCTTCAAAGATTGAAATACTTTCTATTGATTGATTGACTGGCTTTCCAGGGAGATGCCACAGGCAGCAATTTTAAACTTTCCTTGCTTGCCTCAATTAGTATTTCGTGTTCACTAGCTCCCCAGGGCAGAACAAGTCGTGAAAACATCTTCTCATTTTAGACATATGCTTTTAACAATGTTTCAACAAGCAACATTAGCCTTTGGCAACCCAGAGTTCAATATAATGTGTTGTGATCCATGTCATTCTTTTTTTTTAATATTTAAATATATTTTTATTGATTTCAGAGAGGGAGGGATAGGGAGAGACAGAAATTTCAATGATGAGAGAAAACCATTAATTGGCTGCCTTCTGCACGCTCCCTACTGGGAAATCGATCCCACAACCTGGGCATGTGCCCTTGACCAGAATTGATCCTGGGACCCTTCAGTTCACATACCAATGCGCTAACCAATGAGCCAAACTGGTAGGTCTCCAATGTCATTCTTAAAAGGAGCTGGCCCATGCTTGGAAGAGCAAGGAGGCAAGATGATATGTATAGCAGAAATGGAATTCAATGTCCCATAAAAGACTTGGGTATCCCGAAAATCAACTGATGACCCTGGGCAATTTGCTTCAGTTCTCTGAGGCTCAGTTTCCTGGTCTGTAAAATGAGGGTGATGGAATAATTGACACGTTCTAGTTTTAAATGTCTAATTTTGAGGGTATTTCAGGTGCCTCTTGAGAACCAAGAGTGATGTTTAAGGCTCAGGTAGTGCAGTCATACTCTAGCATAGGGGTGTCGAACTCAATCAGAGAAGGGGCCAAAATCTAAAATCCAGCCTAAATCGCGGGCCGAATGGTTTACTGAACAGTCATAAACTGTCATTGTGATGGAAACGCAGCGGAGTGCAGTGATGACAGCGTGGTGCGGGCCACATTGCAAGGCCTGGCGGGACGGATTTGGCCCACGGGCCTTGTGTTTGACACATGTGCCTAGCATCTCTCATACCCCATCATCCCAAGGGAACCAAAATGGGAGAAGTTGGTTTCCTCTGTGAAGCTGGACTAAGCTGTCTTCTGAACCCAGCTGGGGAGATGGGCTCTCTGGTTGCGCCCTTTGGATTTCATCCCATATCTGTCAACACTGCCTATGTTTGCTGGTGGCCCATCAGGCTGCTCTGGTCCTCTTGTGTCGCCAGCATGGAGAAAAGCCCAAACCCACATGCATCAGAGAAGTAATGCTCTAATCTTGCAGAGCCTGTGGAGGCTAAGAGCTGCATAAGGGAACAGAGCAGAAAAACCCACGTGATGTCAAAGAATCAAGCTCCTGGGGACCTTTAAACCCGCTCTACATATGCAGATGAGTCCCCTTGGGAGTACAGAGTAATAGCTCCTCTTTGGAGATAATCCTTAGATTTGTCTTGCTTTCTGTTCTTCTGGAGTGCACACTAACGCAACAGAAAACCAGGGCTCCACTGGGCTAATGATGTATATTTTATGGGTCTTTGTTCTAAGTTCACCTATTTTTATTGGTTACCCCTTTAACTGTGGTTAAGGAAATGCCAAATCCTGCTCCTGCCTTGTTGCTATAGTGATGCTAGAGAGATAAAAGCCAGGCATGAAGTGTTCAGGTGAAATTTTTATCCAACTAATGTTTAAATTAAACATGGACTTTAATTTATTTATTAAAATATTCAAAACCTGGTGATCAGGGAAGCTGCACTGCTTTCCCAATTACCTTTGCCTTTTCCTCTTTGATGGCTATTTTATGCACACGTGTCTTCATCAACAGTGACTGACTTATCGGCGCTTTGTTACTCTCGGGTGAGAATCATCAAACCACAGTGAAGGCAGTTGAGTAGCTGGATCAGCTGAAGAAGAGCCTACCTTTTCTGGGCAACAATATAACCTTTTATTCTTCGATGGGAGCAATCTAATTACAAAAATATTTTTAATGCTTCTTTCCTCTCCCACTTGAACACTGGCTCAACTATTTTTACCCTCACAATAACTGTATTTTAGAAATTTGGTTTTGTTATTAGTTTCATTTTGTAGAATGGCCACTTCTGCTGGGGTAGTTCCATCCATCCATCTCAAGACAATCTATCGGTGAGAGGTCAGACATTTGCTACTGCACCACATTCACATACAGAAACAAAGATAGGAATGAAACGAATGTGGGTAGGTGGACCAGAAGGTTTGTCCGGATCATCCTTTGAGTACGTCAACTTCGGAGAATTCTTCTCAGTCCTTGCTCAGCACTGAACTGACCAGGCACCAAAAGACTTTCTATAATAGGCCAGAGAATAAACATTTTTGGCTTGTTAGGTCATACAACCTCGGTAGTGACAGCTAACTTTTTTCATGGTAGCTCAAAAGCATTCACGGACAATGTAGAGATGAATGAGTGTGGCTGTGTTCCAATCAAACTTTGTTGATAAACAATGAAATTTGAATCTAATGTGATGATCATGTGCCACAAAATATTCTTCTCCTTTTGATGTTTTTCCTCCCCAACCGTTTAAAAATATAAAAACCATCCTTAGCTCATGGGCCACGAACATAGCAGGCTGGGGGCTGATTTGGCCACCAGGCTGCTGTTTGTTGACCTCTGGCAGGGAGTGTGAAGACAGCGAATTTGGGTCAGATGGTCCCTCTCTGAATTCTGGACTCTTCCTTTCTAGCTATTAAACCTTGGGCGGTTAATTTCTCCTCGTCTTGGTTTTCTCGTGTGTACAGTAAAATTGCTGTGGAGTTTTGTGGTTTCAGTAAAGGGAGAGATAAACAGTGGTTAGAATTGCTTTTAACATGGCAAGTGCTCATTAATGGCAGTCCTCATCCACTGAGGACCTCAGGCACAATGGGAGGTGCTATGTCCTCCTAGGGCAGGACTGACATAGCAAGGTTTGACATCCCCAGGAAGAACCGACGCAGCCTGGATAGAGGATAGAACCACTCCTCCTTCCCTCTGCAATCCTTCCTGCCTTGCACCCACCTGGCCCCGGCTGCCTGCTCTTGGCCACCATCAATGTCCCACTTGTGACAAATGTCTCCCTGGGGAAACAGCTGCTTGTGCTCTGCGAGCCGGCACCTTCTGTCACACAAAATGTAATCATTTTTATTTGCCTTCCACTGCACTTTCTGTGTTGACACGGTGATTTCGGGACTGGACTCATCATTCTCAGGTCTTGTGATGGCCATTTTCTATACCCCATAAATCCAGAGAGGCAAAATTTGCTGAACATTACACAGCTATTGGGCAGCTGAGAACTTCCCTCCAAGAGTTGTCTGTGAAAAGCAGAGGTGTTTGTTTTTTTTCCTGTGATGCTTGTTGCTCTCTCTCCTTTCTCTGCCCCTATTTATTTCTGGCTCCCAGTCCTTTAAGGGAATTTAGATCCGAAGAATGTATTTTTTGAGGGAGAGAATAGAACATATAGAATAGGCATATTTTATTGGGGGGAATTTTGAAAATATCTAGAGGTGAGCCTCTGATGAATGCTTTCTATTTTGCTTGCTTTTGATTGATTCGTTTAAAATCCTTCAAATCAGTTTTCCCAAGAAAGGCCATATCAAAATCCTATTTTTTTTTTTTTTAAGATAGAAGCCACAAGAAGAAATGCTGTACCAAAGTATTCTTTCTAACTTCAGGAAAGCCAGGTGTCAATTTGTAGAATTTCATAATGAAAACCATTGACAGCACATTTTGTTCCTTCTCAAAAATGGTTTCAGACATTTTCTAAGATTCATGATGTTCATAAGTATGTGATTCCTATTGCTTAGGTGTGGAACTCCCTACTGATTTGTCTTGTAATTAGTTCAGTTTTTAAAAACAATTAAATTATTCAATTATGAAAAACATATGACCACAGGTTCTGGAGTCAGTTCTACTCCCAGCCCATCACTTACTAGCTTTGTAACTTTGAGCACATTATTTAAGTTCTCTCTGAGCAGTTTCCATCTCTGTACAGAATGGGGGTGTATGTAATAATCCCACCCATCTCATAGAATTCTATATAATAAAAAGCTAATATGCAAATTGGCCCCTCGCCCAGGAGTCCAACTGGGAGTTTGACCAGGGGGTGGGGCCAAATGGCCTACTGCCCATGGGCCCTCCCCACAGCTGCTGTAACTCCTCCCCCCAGTAGGCTCTGGCCCCAATTGGGCCCTCCAACCCTAATCAGGGGTGGGGCAGGCTGGCCTACCTTCCATATTCCCTTCCCCTGGCCAGCCTCTACCCATGCACGAATTCGTGCAACAGGCCTCTAGTTGTTGTATAAATAGAAGTCAAAATTAATGCAAAGCTCTTAGATGGTGCCTAGGACAAAGAAATAATTTAGTCGGTGTTAGCTCTTTTTAATCATTTATTATTCATGAGGGTGTTCAATTGTCTCTACTATGTTCAGACTTTGGTCTCTTTTATTTACCAGCTATGTGTCCTCGAACAAGTTGCTTAACTTCTCTGAGTCTCAGGCTTTTCATCTGTAACAGAAAGAATTATAGTAGTTATCTCATGGTATTGGAGTAGAAAATGAGTTAAAAGCATTAAAAACATCTAAATTAAGTCCTGACTCAAAGAAACTGCTTAATGTGAGTTAGCTATTATTATATTTGTGATTAGTTAAGGTTTTATGGTAAGTTCTGGGAATTTTGAGACACAAGATTTAGCCACATACAGAATCATAAACAAGATCACGAGTAAGACAAAATAATTGTAACAGAGTGTGATAGTGGTGGTGACACAGGTGTGTGTAAACAGATGGTACTTAGTTTAAGGTAAAAGCCCACAAGTTTTCACTTTTTAACACCAGTGGGATCAGCGAGATTTTAGTTTGCATGTAGACACATCATATCCTCCCTTAAAGTAGAAAGCAGGTAAGTAAGCTCACAGTGGAGAGAAACTGTGTGATCCAGAGGAAAGCAGATGGAGTCAAACAAACCTGGGTTCAGTCTCTCCCCCTGCTATTTACTAGTGAAATTTGTCAGCATCTTAGAAGCTCCATTTTCTTCTTAATAAAAGGGATGATCTTACTTAATTGCATGATTCTTGGGAAATAATATTCACTTCCTATCTGGCACATGGGAGGCATATGGAGACGACAGTGATTATTAGCTAGAAGTAAGGGGCGGGAAGGAAATTAGTCATCAGGTTAGAAAAGTAATTATTTATTTGATTTAAATCAAGTCTTATCTCCTGGCTTCTGCAGAGAAAACTTCAACATTTCAGTGTTCCATACCTGCAGATATTAAAAAACACAAATGACTATTGTGGAAATATAATAATTTAGTTCACAGGAAAATATATGATTAAAATTGATAGGATTATTCTTTTAAAAAATTAATGCAATAGCCAGTTCTTGATACAAGCCTTAACTGGTGATTATTAAGCAATGTTTCCCAAAGTGTTTTACTGAAAATACAAATCCTGCTAATCCCAAGGGATAGCTTTTTTTGTGGTTCAGACACTTGCAGAAATTCTGGGTTAAACAAATTTATTCTACAGAACATTTTTATGCCTTCTAAGATAAGGTGTATTGGATGTCTCTATGAAGGGATATAGTGTATAACCTTTCCCCAATGTAGTTGACTATGTAATTATCTCTTCTTTACCCCTCCGTGTGTGTGTGTGTGTGTGTGTGTGTGTGTGTGTGTCTGTGTTTCATGCCCTTGTCCTGTACAGATAATTTTGGAAAATGATGCTTTGTCCTTTTATACACCCACATAACACCTATGTGTATCTGCTACATTGCCTCTTGCTGACATTCCTGCTGGCATTCTGAAAGTCAAATGTAAATCTTGCCAGACACACAGGTGTTCTTCACAGCTCCTTGAAGCTACAGGAGTCCCACAGACTTCCCTTTGAACTGCCCACAGTGAGTTCCTAATGAGTAACTTAAAATATTTTTAAAAGAAACTCTCAAAGCATCAGATTGACACTTTGAAACGGGTACCAAAAAAAGCGAATACTGGGGGAAAAAGTAAAAGTAATAGCTGAAATCCATTGCAAATGGGTACTTCGGAAACAGTCTTTCATCTTGGATTTGAAAGAATTCTGTTTTGTGCCTTACTCAAGGCTTCTCCTCTGTCTGATTCAAGCTGATGGTATAAATTACATAAATTACACTGTACAGTGCTCACAACGAGAAAGAGGGGCTATCCGTGTTGCAAAGGCAGGGGTGTGCTGCCTGAAAGCAAATGTATCCTTTGGAGGAAGAATCAAGGAAGCAGCCGTGGCCAAGGCCAGCCAGGAGAACAATCTGTCCCTCGCCTCCTTCCCTGGGGCATGCGTTGCAGTATGCCTGAACACACAGTGAAGACCCACAAGAATTCTTCAAGTCAAGGTCTACCTGGGAATAAAGAAACACACTTTTGGTCAACCTGTTGTTTCCACAGCCATTTGAAAGTCTGCACTTACAATCTCACACAAAACCCAGAGTGCAGTGAACATCTCTAGAGCACGTGAACACCTGCCCGGCAAGACCTACTCAATACCCACAGGCATGCTTGCTGGCTCCGTGGTCCTGGGCTCTGAGTGAGTCACCGAGCCTGAGGGGATTCATCCGCACCAGAACTCTGTAGCTCTAGCAGACAGCAATCCTGTTGTTTTACATGGTGGTTTGGGGGTAACCACTCGTTCTTAATGGGAAATATAAATTAATATATTCAGTAAAGGCTGTAATTAAACTCTAACTGATTCTACATTTCCAATTTGTCCCCTCAAACTAAAATTTGACCTGTCGCAGTGACACAACTCCATGTACCCTGAGATATTGAAGGGAGGCAGTAGCATTCTTCTAGAACTCTGAGCTGTTGTAGACTGCATGGTCTTGAAGGCAGGCTAACTGAGGAACTAGAGTGAAAGACAGGGTCTTCAATAAATGGTGTTGGAAAAATTAGACAGGTACATGCAAAAAAAAAAAAAAAAAAAAAAGGAACTAGACCACCAACTTACACCATACACAAGAATAAACTCAAAATGGAGAAGAGGCTTAAATGTAAGTCACAAGCCATAAAAATCCTAGAAGAAAAGGTAGGCAATATAATCTCAGACAGCTCTCAAAGCAATATTTTTACGGATGTATCTCCTTGGTAAGGAAAACAAAGGAAAAAATAAACAAATGGGACTACATTGAACTAAAAAGCTTTTGCATAGAAAAATAAACCATTAACAACAACCAAAAAAAAAGACAGCCCAGTGTATGAGAAAACATATGTGCCAATGATACATCTGATAAGGGGCTAATTTCCAAAATATACAAAGATCTGATAAAAGTCAACACCAAAAAGGGCAAAGGCTCCGAATAGACATTTCTCCAAAGAGGACATATATTGTAAATGGCCAATAGATATATAAAAAGATGCTCAACATCACCAATCATGAGAAAAATGCAAATTCAAACCATAACGAGATATCACCTCACACCTGTCAGAATGGCTATCATCAAAAAGTGAATAAACAACTAGTGCTGGTGAGGATGTGGAGAAAAGGAAACCCTGGTGCACTGTTGGTGGGAATGCAGATTGGTGTAGCCACTGTGGAAAGCAATATGAAATTACCTCAAAAAATAAAAAGGGAGCTACCTTATGACCCAGTGATTCCACTTCTGGAAATTTATTAGAAGAAACCTGAAAAATTAATTTGAAAAAATAAAACACTCCTATTTTACTGCAGTGTTTTTTTTACAACAGTTAAGATCTAGACGCAACCCAAGTGCTCATCAGTAGGTAACTGGATAAAAAGCTATAGTACATTTACACAATGAGATATTACTTGGATGTGAAAAAGAAGAAAATCTTAACCTTTGCAACAGCATGGGTAGACCTGGAGATGATGCTAAGTAAAATAAGTCAGTCAGAGAAAGACAAATAATATATGATATTGCTTATAGGTGAAATCGAATGAACAAAATAATTTAACAAACAAAATAGAAACAGAAGCATAGAACAGACTGACAGCTGTTAGAAAGGAGGAGGCTTGGGGGGTGGGGCAAAAAAAGGTGAGGGGATTAAGCAAAAAATATGTATATATGACACACAGACAGAGAAAACAGTTTGGTGATAGAAGAAAAGTGGGAAGGGGGAAGTAGAAGTGGGCAAAAGGGTGACAAATGGGTCAGAAACAGACTTGACTTTGGATGGCGAATGCACCATGCAGTGTGCAGGTGATTTTTTATTTGAGTTTGAAACCTGTATGGTTTTATGAGCCAATGTCATACCAATAAATTTAATTATTAAAAACAAAACATTTAAGACATTAATTAGGAAGATGCCCCATTTTTATTTTTTAAACATTATGTACTTTGTTCAAATTTAACTTAATTGCTTAAGAATATATTGTGAGAAAGAGTGGCTTAATGTTTCTACTTATTTGTTTACCATATTTCTTTTCTGTTTGCTACCAGGGACTGTATTCCCACAGCTAAAATAAACTGAAGCCTCCCTAAAGCCTCAGCCTTGTCCCAGATTCTATGATGTAGAACTTGTTTTAGTATCCCCACTTTGCAGTTGAGAAAATGGATGAGGCGATAAGTTCACTCAAGGCTACCCAGTTTGTATGGGAATTTATTGTGGGTGCTCAGTCCCCGGAGCCTGTGTTCTTAGCCATATGTCCTGGTCCTCCCCAGTGCCTGCCATGTAGAACAGACCTGTTCTTTGGATCCTTTTTTACCCAAGCAGGATGGGGGAAAATGCATACACAAGAGCAGCAAAGAAAGGGAAAGGGAAAATTTGCCACAGTCTCTGTCCATTTCTAAAACAAGATCTCCAAAATGTGTGGAACCATAGCAACCGCTGTAACTGTCTTCTCCCCTATGACACTTTGAAAGAGATGGTATGCTAGGGCGCATACATGCCACCCCATCTGTAAGTCCTTCATCTGTCTCCTTTACCTGCAGTCAGTCTTCACATGTAGTAATCAACATGGCTAAGTGATGAGCAAATTTAGACTAACTTCCTTTGTTATTGCTCAAGAGACAAGGCAACAAAAGAAAAGATAGAATGCAATCATGGTTTTTATTAAGGTTATGCTTTGTCTGGCATAACATTCTTCTTCATGAAGACAGAAAAGTGTTAGATTGTAGTATAATAAGACGGGTAAATAGCTACCTTTAAGGACAGACCTGCAGGGGGATTGTGGGTAGTTCAGGCTCACATGCTGTGCTAGTCAACAGACACTAATTCTGTGGGCAAAGTGAATTGTTTCCTCCACTTCTGCAGGCCCTTAGGATTCGGGGCTATAAACTTCTCTCAGCTGGAAAAAAAATGTCCTCTGGTAAACCTCTCCCTGTAGGATTGACCCCTGCACTCTCCAAAACCTGGTTCAGGTCATGATGGTTTCATGTGCATCTCAATGTGTCAGCCCTCGCCACGCCCACAGCTCTGCTTGAATCAGTCTCCAGTTCCCATGGTTATCACTCCCAGCTGATGGGCACCCCAGATTCTCCTGGGCTGTCATAATACTGCGCATCTTTCACAGGAATCAACGCATTTTTGCCTGTAAAATTTGGCTTCCTCTGTTATCTTCATTGCTTCAGCTTAAGAGTTCGAGGGTGCTCTTTGTAACATCCACATTGTGAGTGCAGTGCTTCAAAAGTACTTGTTGACAATGTTGAATGAAGTCACCTACAACACAAAATTAACTCTTTTCAGGCCCACCATTCTATTTAATGGCATTCTCTTCCCTAGGGAGGAAAGCAATGTCTCTGTTAGTAAGCATGATTTGTGGAGGGAGGATTTCCTCTTAGAAAGTGTGGCAGGCATTGCTATTTGTGTCCCAGTATATGCTTTCCCCTGAACAATGTGCCTAATTCTGCGCCATTAATTCCCAGCTTCTCTTAGAGCTCTGAGATCTAAGTGAAAGTTGCTCTTCAGGGTTTTCAGGAAGTCTTCAAGGAAGCTGTAAGGAGCTCAGAGGTAAGGTCTTTGAATTTTACCTCTTTGTGGGAAGCAGGCATAATGATCAGAGGTTTAGTAGCTATGATGAACCATTAAGTAACTTTGAAGATGCTAAGCCTTATCTTGTTGATAGAAAAAGCCTTGATTTATGATGTGCATGGACTTCCTACTTCTATATTTCTTTTTAGTGAGAAAGAAATTTCTATTTTGTTTAAGAAAATATTTCTATTTGTTTATTTTTTTTTTTTTTGGCTTAATGTCATTTGTAGACAAACCCGGTTCTAACCAGAAGAGAAGTTAATTTAAGTAAATATCCAATCAAGTGTTAAGTGGCATAGTACAGGTAAGGTGTTATTAGGAATTCAGTAACACTTTTTGAGATTGTTATAAAAGAAAGAAAGAAAAAGATCATTCCTCAAGTTTATAGTCTTAATTAGAGTGAATTGTTAATAATTTATAAAATAGAAATGCAATTCAAAATTGTCATGAACAATTAATTGGAAGATAATGAGAAGAAAGTGTGGCAGGCTTTGTAATGTGTCAGTGTGGCTAGGCTGAACTGCATTTCTTAGAATTCCCTCTCCAGTTTCTGTCCAGGTAGAATGGGCCACAAGAGAGATGTTTGTAGGATTGGTGGATGCAGAAGGGAAGCTGCAGCCAGTGTGTAACTTACTCAACATGTCATATACCTGCCGGTTCACCTCATGAGTCTGAGGTAGCAGCCAGGTCTGCAACTACTCCACCTGCCTCTGGATCTTCCTTCAGCTTCTCTGAATCCTGTGCCAGGTGTGTGAGTGTTTAATTCTGTGATAGGAGGTCCAGATCTCTTCAGACACCCACACCATCAAGGTTGGATGTAACAGGAATGACACAGATTTGACTCCTTTTTCGTGAATTCCAGATCATGTTTATGGGTTCTAACTTTTCCTTGATGATCCTCACTTGACCTCCATCTTCCCTTTCTGAACGGCTAATGAGTGGAGTTTAAGCTCTAACATCAGGTGCAAAGACAATAAACTTACAGAAATGCTCAACCAGCCCTAACCGGTTTGGCTCAGTGGATAGAGTATCGGCCTGTGGACTCAAGGGTCTCAGGTTTGATTCTGGTCAAGAGCATGTACCTTGGTTGTGGGCACATCCCCAGCAGGGGGTGTGCAGGAGGCAGCTAATTGATGTTTCTCTCTCATCAATGTTTTAACTCTCTATCCCTTTCTCCTGTAAAAAAATAATAAAATATATTTTAAAAAAGAAAAAGAAATGCTTAACCCGCTCCCACGGTTGCAGAAAGTCAAAACCCTTTGACAAATCTGTTTATATTGAGAGGTCTCCTAGTGGTTCTGCTTTTCTACCAGCCGATAGATAACATGTACCCTTTCAAAATAGTTTCATATTTAAGAGGAATAAATAAATGCAAAGCAGGACAATTAGAAATAAAATGCCAAAAACAGCATATAACTAGAGAAAAATAGAAAAGGAGGAGTTTTATGTGCCATTCTTGATCTCATTAATTATTTAAGAAATATTTATTGGGTGAAACTTAAATGCAAAGTACTATGCTAAGTTCTAAATTAAAATAATGGGCAACAAATTTGGCCCTTGCCAACCTGGTACCAGTTCTAGGTATTGATGACACAGCAATTAACAAAACAAAAAATATTCCCATCCTCTTGGAGCTTACATTATAGGTGGTTAATTAAATATGTACATATCAGATCATAGTAAGTGAAACAGAGAAAAACCAAGTAGCGTAACCCCTTCATTGCATGGTAGTAGCAAGGATTTAGAGACTATCTGTGCGAAGTGCTTGGTCCATAGTAAACCTCCTGTAAACTCAAGTCATTATTGTTAAAAGGAGATAATAAAGAAGAGGGCCAGGTGATAAAATCCATGGAAGAGGAACAAGGACTATGCATGCAAAATGCTTGACCCGTAGCAAACCTTCCATAAACTAAAGTCATGAAAGAGGAATAATTAGAATCAGTGAATAATTACTTTTGTTATTTAAAAAGAGGATAGAGTAATGAGAGTTGAACTCCGGCCTCTAGAAATAGAGAAAATTAAAAAAAAAAAACAAACAAAAAAAAAAAAAAAACACACACAAATAATTCTTCATATTGGTGAGATAGTAAAAGAGAAACTCCATTCATTAGGAGAACCCATGAAGATAATGCAGTCTGGAACGTGGCAGGGAAAAGTGAGCATGAACATAGGGAGGAACGTGAGGCCACCCACAACATAAAACCCTGGAACTATTGCTGGACCTGAATCTCTGAATTCCAACAAGGTGAACATGGACTGAATGAGTCACTTTTGTTTGGAGAGACCCAACTGCCTCCTGATTCTGGGGTGATGCTTCTGCTGGCACCTGGACTGGGCCTTGGAGGGCTCAGGGAGGCAGCCTGCATTGTGGCAGGCTCATTTGAATCCCGGGCCACTGTAGCTAATGGGGCCTCAGTGTGGGAATGGAGATGGGCACCAGGCTCTTCACCTGCTTTGCAAGCTTCCCTGCAGCCACTACACACTTTTTTAAAAATTCTTTATTGATTAAGGTATTACATATGTGTCCTTATCTCCCCATTCCCCCTCCCTCCACTCATGCCCTCACACCACCCACCCCACCTAGTGTCTGTGTCCATTGGTTAGGCTTATATGCATGCATACAAGTCCTTTGGTTGATCTCTCTCCCTTATCCCCACCGTCCCCTACCTCCCTCTGAGATTTGATGGTCTGGTCAATGCTTCTCAC
Source organism: Pipistrellus kuhlii (assembly GCF_014108245.1). Lineage (NCBI taxonomy): Eukaryota > Metazoa > Chordata > Mammalia > Chiroptera > Vespertilionidae > Pipistrellus > Pipistrellus kuhlii. The sequence goes on from NW_023425449.1 coordinate 15,019,331, forward strand.
TGCACACTCTTTAGATGCCGCCTCCATTTGCCCTAATAAATACATGCAGAGTTGAAGAACATGAAAAGACCTTAAAGCATCTTTAAGATACTTTAAATCTTCCAATGAAGAAAACTGAGTAGTAGGTGCCATGTGGTTAAGAGAGTTAAAGAAAAAGTTTGGCGATGAATAAAACCAGATGAGATCCGATGGGTTTCCTTTCAGCAGCAGATGTGGTAAATAATAATTGCCCTTTCAACAACTGTACTAGTACAGAACAGCAAGTCATTGATCATCTCCCTCTGTGTGGAGAAAGGTGACAGGCGCTGCAGAATTCGTGAGGGGCTGAGGAGTGGGTGGGGGAGCGGTAACAGCAGAGACTGGGTGGAGGGGCGGTGCCATTCGAAAAGGTCACGGTGACACAGATGACAACAGAGGATGTTCTCGGCTTCGCTGGCTAGGTGGGACATCCTCAATTATACACGCATTTTTACTGAGTTGGGTGGAAACCAATTATTCAGCGACCCAGTGGAGAAAATATCGATGATCTGGCAACATTTCTTTGAAGAAGACAACCTATGAAAAGGTTAGGATGAACACAAGGGATCTTTGGGTTCGGGGCCCTGATGGAGCAACTTATTAACACAAACATTCAGAAGAGAGGGCACTGAGAGGCAGGAGGAGCTCTTTCTGTTGACCTGGTATATATTGAAATGTCAAAAGTCCTGATATTCTATTGTATTTGGAAGAGAAGTTACTGAAGACGAAACACACTTGAAACCTGGAAATGGTTTAGGATTAAGGTTTTCAACAGGAGATTCTATGAAGCTTATAAGGAAAATGGATACATAGAAAGTTTAGAGCCCTTTCCTGAGTTCAAGGGTGAGCAAGTACAGTGTCCTTTAGCCTTGCTTCTACCATGACCCGTAGTCACCTCCCCCCAAACATGCATAATACTCATAACCAACCTTATTCAATATCTTTTCTCGGGCCTTAGGGAAGTGACTGGTTAAACTAATAAAAGTGACAAAATACTTATAAGAATACTTGGGAAGTGACTGGTTAAACTAATAAAAATGATAAAATACTTATGAGAATACTTGGGTTGTGTCAGGTATTATTTTAGACTCCTGTGTACATCCACTTAGTTCCCATAACAAATCCATGTTGTTGTTATATTTGTTCTACAGATACACAGATAAAGGTACAGAGAAGCTATACAACTACCTCAAGGTCACACAGCCTGTTTTCAGAAGATGGGTGTGTGTGTGTGTACAAGCACATTGCAGTGACGAAGAAATCTTTACCCTAAAATAACAATGTCTGTGTAACTATGTAAAAATGCTCACTGATGAGAGCAGTACTTAAAATAATCTCTTTTTACTGTTCCCTTTTGAGCTGAGAAAATACTTGTATTACAAATACTAATGGAGGGGAGGGCATTCATCTTTAAATGGAGTGTCAGGATTTTAAATCCAAAAAAAAAAAAAAAATACCAATTGCATATTTCACTGACCTAGAAAGAACTCTCCAAAAATTCATTTGAAACAAAAAAGACCCTGAATAGCCACAGCAATTCTGAGAAAGAAGAGTAAAGTAGGAGGGATCTCAATACAAGATTTCAAGCTGTATTACAAAGCCACTGTTCTCAAAACAGCCTGGTACTGGCACAAGAACAGACATACAGATCAATGGAATAGAATAGACAATCCAGATAACGTTATCACTGATAAAGGTTTAACCTCCAACATCTACAGATAGCTTATACAACTTAATAAAAAGAAGATAAATGACCCAATTAAAAATGGGCAATGGATCTAAATAGAATCTTCTCAAAAGAAGACAGAAGGAAGGCCAAGAGGCACATGAAAACATGCTCAAAGTCACTAATTATCCGAGAGATGCGAATCAAAACAACAATGCTGTACCATCTCACACCTGTCAGAATGGCCAACATCAACAAATCAACAAACGACAAGTGTTGGCGAGGTTGTGGAGAAAAAGGAATCCTCGTGCACTGCTGGTGGGAATGCAGACTGGTGCAACCACTGTGGAGAACAGTGTGGAGTTTCAAAAAACAAACAAACAAACAAACAGAAAAACCCTGAAAATGGAACTCCCATTTGACCCAGTAATCCCACTCCTAGAATAATATCCCCAGAAACTAGAAACACCAACCAGAAAGGATATATGCACCCCTATGTTCATAGCAGCACAATCTACAATAGCCAGGATTTGGAAACAGCCTAGGTGCCCATCAGCAGATGATTGGATCAAAATCTATGGTTCATCTACACAATGGAATATTATGTTGCCATAAAAAAGAAGGAATTCTCATCATTTGCAGCAACCTGGATGGAATTGGAGAACATCATGCTGAGTGAAAAAAGCCAGTCGATGAAAGAGAAACACCATATGACCTCACTCATTTGTGGATAATAAAGAACATTATAAACTGATGAACGAAAAGATAGATATAGAGACAGTAAAGCAACAAGCAGACTGTCAAATTATAGCGGGGAGGATAGGGAGATCTGAGGAAGATAGGAGATCAACAGAAGGACTTGTATACATGCATATTAGTACAACCAATGGACACAAAACTCTGGGAAGGGAGGGCATGTATAGGGGGGGTGGCAATGGTATATGTACACAGATAATAATTTAATAAAAAAATAAAAATAAAAAAAATAAAACAAAACAAAACAAAACAAAACAAAAATACTAATGGGAGGGCCCTGGCTGGACAGCTCAGTTGGAGCGTTGTCTGGTTCACCAAACGTTTGGGGGTTCGATTCCCTGTCAGGGCTCATATGGGAGGCAACTGATCAATGTTTTTCTCTCACATCAATGTTTTTCTCTCTCTCCCTTTCTCTCTCTTTAAAACTCAATAAAAACATATCCTAGAATAAGGGTTAAAAAATACTAACAGGAAGGGTTTGGGTCTTGCTTATGAAATTATTTTTAATACCAGATGATAGGAACTTTTATTATTGATTAAACATAAAACACAGTTTCTTATGAATATGGTTGAGCATGAAATATCTGTGCAAAAGAACAAAACTTCTCGTGTAGCACTTCTTTTTAACTTCCAAATGTTAGTAACCCCATGAACTGATAGGAGAAGCAGTTAGCAACTCTTGCCCAAAATTTTAATATCACAGATCACACAACACAAGAAATTTTTTTCTTTAGTTTCTGTTTCCATGACCATTATTACATTTGACCTTCACAACTGTCCTCATATAACAAAGACCAATATTCCAGTTTCATTTTATATATGAGAACCTTGAATGTTCTACTGAGTTGATGAAAAAGGCAAAGCCTGGACATTATTCGAAACCAGCATTTCTGAGTCCAAAGTCCAATGCCATTTTTACTATGCTTCATTTATGGTTTGAGATATTTTAAAAGACCAATGCAATGTTTTTGTACAATATGAATGATGCAGAAAGACCAAGTGTCCCAGGTTGTCTGGTGTCAAAGTAGTTCTTTGAACATGGGACTTTCAGGGTTTAAATTTAGAAACTCCCAGGAAATTGGCAATAGTGGGCCACCTTTTGTAAGTCGAATTGTTTCTATGATTATGAAGAAACCCAAACAACAGTCCTTAGTTTCAATGGCCAAGTGTACATACCTGGTATGTGAAGGAAGAGAGAGAGGGAGGGAGAGAGAGAGAGAGAGAGAGGGAGAGAGAGAGAGAGAGAGAGAGAGAGAGAGAGAGAGAGAGAGAGAGAGAGAGAGAGAGAGGAGAGAGAGAGAGAGAATTGGTATGTAATTAGGTGGGTTGTGACTAAGAGTGAATTAAAAATAAAAGAATGTTACTCACTTCAAAAGTGGGAGGAATAAAACAGGGCAAAGTGAAAACACTCCTCTTTCAACTCATTAAAAACACATAATCATGAAGTTAGGAGCAGGGAAAAAGCTTTTAGGAGAGGGAAGTCAGTGTCCAGTGAGGTCTGAAATATTGTTCAGAGACAGATGGGCTATTTCCCCTTGAGTATTTAATGAGAATCCGATGAAGCTTGGAACAAAAACACTGTTTCTCACCATTAAATTGGAAGCAGAAATGGAATTTTTGTAATTATGTCAGTATGGAGTTAGAGCATTGAACTTACAATTTCTACAAAATATTGGACCACAAACCTACTCTGATCCAGACACTGTCGTCAACGTTTCACATACAATCCCCACTACATTCTGTGGAGAGAGGCCACTACCATCTCCATTTTCTATTAGCTCAGTTGGTTAAAGTGTTTGACCCCTATATGCCAAGGTTGTGAGTTAGATCCCCATCGAGGCACATGCAAGAATCAACCAATAAATGCATAAATAAGGGAGTCAATAAATCAATGTTCCTCTCTCTCCCTTTTCCTCTCTTTCTAAAATCAGTAATTTCAAAAAAAAAAAAAAGCAACTGTAATTTAAAAATTCTTAAATAAAATAGGTGGTACATTTCATTGATGTTATAAAGATATGAAAATGACCAGACGATGTACCTAGCTGGTGGAAAAATCTGTGCTGTCAGTCAGTGGGAGGGACAATGAACCTTTATGTCAATCATGCTGCCAGATTACAGAGATGCACTTGGCTTCCAGGATATTATAGTTCCTTGAAAACTATATTCTTAGTTACTTTAAGGTGAATCTATTATTCTAATCATGTTGCTGAAATCAATCAGGTCTCAGAGGATCTAACTTTTCATCAAAATAAAAAGTATACATTTTTTAAATTTTATTTTAAAGATTGGCATTTGTGGATATGGAAGACAAAGCAGAGGCTTTGGAGTGAGACTTGGGTTTAACTCCTGGTTGCTCCTCTTCTCAGATGGGTTGATCAAGTTCATCCTCTTCCTTTTTCCTTATCAGTAAAATATAGAAGATAAAACCAACTAGCTTAGGGGTGTCGAACTCAATCAGAGAAGGGGCCAAAATCTAAAATCCAGCCTAAATCGTGGGCCGAATGGTTTACTGAACAGTCATAAACTGTCATTGTGATGGAAACGCAGCGGAGTGCAGTGATGACAGCGCGGTGCGGGCCACATTGCAAGGCCTGGTGGGACGGATTTGGCCCGCGGGCCTTGTGTTTGACACATGTGATCTAGCTCATAGAAGTGTGAGACTTAAACTAAATCATGGAACTATTAAACCTAATAGATAGCAGGCAAATCGTAGGCATATGATTGTTTTATAGGCATGTGGAGTTTCCCAAACGCCTTAGACTTCCCAAAGGGCAAAAATAGAGCAAAATCGGATTCTTACTGTAGGGGCAAAATCGCCAAAGTTTCCCCTGCCTCTGGACTTAGATCTGTCTGCCTACACAGGCCGTTATTTTGAACCTGCTATTCCATCCTTGGACAAATCCTAATCTGTTGAAAGAAAGGGTTGTGTTTACAGGTTTCATTCCTCTAGACTCTGATTCTAATGCTATGTGTGTGGTTGCCAGTCTCGCTGGAACCCTTTACTTTTCATTTCTCCTGATGAGCTAGTTAGGAAACATTTCCACGTGCATGCCACACAAGCCTGGAGATAGCAGGTAATGTCCTAGGAATTAAAGATTAAAATTGAACATTTTAATGAAGTTAAAATATGAGTTTACCAGTTAACAGAGTAAATGTTGGCATTTGACAACTTATTTTATTTCCTGCAACTTTTCAAAAGTATACCTTAATAAGGCAACCTAGACTTAAGAGCAGTGGGGAAGGATTAACCCTCTTTTTTAGAAAAATGTACTTTACAATTGACGTTATTATCCTTAAGTACTCAGAAGTATATGCATGGCCTCATGAACACTTGTTTCCCATGTATGTGAACCACCTGGAAAAACTCCCAAAGTGAAGTTGTTATGAGCACATTCTATACAATTCAGGTTTCCTTCTTTTAAGGGAGATAGCAGATTTTGAGGGCAATTACAAGAAATGGAATAATGGTTGCCCTTTAGAACTCTTCTTCTCAGTGTTCCGGTTCTTTCGCTTTTATTCCTGTCCTTTTACATCTTTATTAGGGGCATTTATTATAATTGGACATTTCTAGTTGAAATGAGGCTCTGAGAAGCTATTGCCATGAGCACAAGAAAAGAAATATTAATTTTCAGAGTAATTAACTGTGGTTTTAAATTACAGAATGATTTTATGAGCTTCCCAACCATGACAACTCAGAATAAGTTAGGGGAAAACTTAAAATATGTTATAGGTGTTCAGTCATTAAGTTTGCTTATATTCAAAATGACAGATCTGTTTATTTTGATACTCCCATACATCCAAAGTGACACATAAAAGGTGGCTTATTCTCTTATTAACTAGATATTATGTCACACTAGACAATGGCAACCCAATCAATGGGAAAGCAGTTTATTCAACAAGTTTGTGTCTCTGAATGATCAAGTTGATGCAGAATTACATCTCTAGCTTTCATGCCTTATGCTTGACTACTTCTAGATTGCTCTGTTTTCAGTTTCTGACACTTGTCATAATCTCTCTGGCTTTTTTTTTTTTCTCTCGTTTTTTGCATATGCTTTTCTCTCTGTTTGGAACATTCTTTCCCATCCACTGAAAAGGCCACATTCCCTGGCTAATGCTTTCATGCATCTATCATTTGGTCATTTATCTATCATTTGATCATTCATTCACTAGATAGACAAGTAGAATCAACACTAGTGCATATGCAAGGTATTGGAAAGGGATACAGTCATGAATAAGACATGCTCAACTCCTCTGCTCAGAGATTTAAGCTCTAGCAGAAAGAACTTTCTCCACCTCCTTCCCTTCCTGTGTTTCTTGTCAAGTTTGCCCCTGATGGGAGAGTGTTTTAGCCAAAGAATTTTGACATTAAAAAGAAAAGCAAGCCCTAGCTGTTTTGGCTCAGTGAATAGAGCATCGGCCTACAGACTGAAGGTTCCAGGGTTCATTTCTAATCAAAGACACATGCCCTGGTTGTGGGCTCAATCCCCAGTAGGGGGTGTGCAGGAAGCAACCTATCAATGATTCTCTCTCATCATTGATGTTTCTATATCTTCTTCTCCCTTCCTCTCTGAAATCAATAAAAATATTTTTTTTAAGAAAAGTAATCAATAGTCGCAGGCATAAGTTTGTTATTCTTATAGATTTATTTACTTACTATAATTATCCAACAGCTCTAAGAGTCTACCATCATTTTCCCAAAGGATTGGGGGCAAAATATTGCCTGAAAATAAAATGATAATTCAAAAGCAAAAATAAGTAGAGATAGAGCACGTAAAGCCATGTTCCTGCACTGCCAGCAGTATTGACAATAATTCTTAGCTACTCATGCCAATTAATGACACACAGGTAAATAAGGAGAGGCAAATCACAAGGAGGTATTTCCTCTTGTAGAGTTGCTTTTTAAAAAAATTAATAATGATATTAAAGAGAGGAAAAGAGAGAGAGAGAAATATCAATGATGAGAGATAATCACTAATCTGGTGCCTCCTGCATGCCCTTTACAAGGGATGAAACCTACAACCTGAGCATGTACCCTGACAGGGAATTGAACCATGACCTCTGAGCTACTCCAGCCAGGCTAGAATTGCTTTTATCGATATTAAATTATTGTCTACTGTGATGGATCATCAGCCTATATTGTGATAAAATATAAGAACATTATTGAATACATCCTGTTTGATCTTAGGACAATTGTCTTTTTATGCATTCTGATAAAATGTTGTTTCTACGTTGTGAGTCCTGGGCATTGAGGAACTGGTCAAATTTCCATTTTCCAAGGAACTTGGTAGAATGGTCAGAGCCAATTTGTGGCTCAGTTATAGCACATTTATGATGCACATTTTACATTTTAGCATTTTATGTCATTTGCTTCTTCCTTTTGCTCTGTTTTTATTTATGCTATCCAAGTATTTGCAAGCCACATTCAATCTTTTCTGGAACAAGATTGGGTATAAATAGAAGGGTAATAGGGAAGTAAGTGGTAGATTGTTTCCAGTGAAGTGCTAATATGTCTATTTGGCTCTCTTCTTGAAATACCTTATAAATAACACACAAAAAATGACTCACAGCTTCCCACTTGATAAATTTTATAACATAAAGAGAAAGATCTAGTTGCAATATTAGTTCCTTGGATCTCTATACCATACAAAAAGTTTGAAATAATTTTGGTTGCTACTGTTTTTCTAAAGTAAGCTTGTGATTTAAATACCATATTTTCTTTTAAGTAGCAAAAAAAGAGAGGAATGCCCATGATCTCTATTTCAACCACTAAGTCACACTAACTTTATTTATTTGATAAAGATCATTGGAGTTAATTGCAATTTAAGTCTGTGTAAGTGGAATTATAAAAATATTTTAATACATGGCAAATTTTATATCATCAATTAAACTAAATAGGTATTTTATAAGGAGCAAAGACATTACTTGGGGTTAAATTCTAGTCAATAGGAGTAGATTATCAAGAGCTATGGCATTAGCAATTGTCTGATTGTTAAAAATATTTTTAAATACCTTATTCATACTCCATCTGCCATTTCATTCCTTCTTCCTATTATTCAACCTGCTTGCCTGTCAAGGATTGTCTTCTCCCCTATCCTTTAAACCCAATGAGGTATTATCTTTTACAGAATCTTCCCTGACAACTCAGGTTGCATGAAATTCTCTTCATTGCTTCTCATACTATCTTGTACCTTCCTCCATGATTTTCACCATTTACATATATATAAAATTCTCCTTTGAAATGCCTGTCTCACTCACTGATTTGACTAAGTGGTTCTTTGATGGTGTTGAACATAGTTCATTTCATTCTCCTAGATGCCAACTACTACAGATGTTAAAGAAAAAAAGATTTATTGAGTCAAACTAAACTGAGTCAGGCAAATAATAAAATAAAAAAAAGAGAGCATGAAGATACTGTATGTAACATGGATTACATACTCCACTACCACAGGGTGCAAAGGATAATATAAATAAATAAGCACATGCTTGTTCTAAAGGAAAAGACTACTCCAATCCACACAATTGTTACCATGTGGGATGGCAGCCCTCTATTGCCAGATTTGAGAAGCCAGAAGGTACGGTTTTTATGTGAATACTGCTATCTTAGATCTTAGTGGCAATACACTTAAGCTTTCCTTTGGGCCAAACCAAGCCTAACTGTTTCTAGTATGGGGCTGCCAGTTGTGTCTATGCTGTGATATTTCAATTTTGTTTTGTTTGTTTTTGCTGCAAACTATGAAAAGCAACTCTAGGTATCTGAGACAAGAAGGGGTGGGTGGGGGAAGAAACCTATTGGGAGCAGTGGTCAAAGAATTAGAAGAACAGCTAAATAACCAGATTTGAGGCTGGACAGAGCCTTGGTAGTACCTTTTTGCCACTAACACATCTCCAAGGAATCTTCAGGGTGAATGATATAAAAATGCTGTATTTTTCCCCCCACAGGAAATGGAGCACATATTTTGGAAGGCTTTTACTGGATCCCCAACTGGGTGTCCTGTGATGTAGCAGCAACTCTCCTCCAGCTGCTTTGTACATTAATCAATTAACTAACTGTTGTTAATTAATATACTAATATATTAAATTATTAAATAGAAACCATAATTTATGGCTATAATATTTTATAATGAAATAATTATTTCTAAAATTAACATTCTTAGAATATTTGGTCTAGCCAGTAGGACAAGCACTAGTCTAGATACTGGGAAACAGCATGTACAAAACAGACACTAGTTTCTATATCTTCCAGTCAATTCTCTATCCTGTTTCACAGAGAAAAAAAAGTGCCTTTTTTTTTTACTCAGCTAGCTCCAGAAACTCACCTTCGTCTAGCCACCAGAGCAGTCCCTGAACCTTCCCTATGATGTTGTCCAGATTTCCAGAGACAAAGTCACATCTCAGTCCCCTGTGTCCCTAAGAACAAAGGTCCTCTTAGTGGTCCTGTTGGAACTCCTCCCCAAAAACCTCTCAACTGTCTGGAAGGGGCTGACTCCACCCACTGCTCTATTTGAAGGGAGTGGGGTTGGGGCTCAACAGGCAAATTTTGCCAAAGAAACTTCCTCACAAAATCCTCTTTCTCACCTTAACTCTCTTGGCATTCTCCTGCATCACCCCTTTGTGGATAATATTTTGTTTTAGACCGGATTCTGCTGGCTGGCTGTTTCCTGCGAATTCCTGCATTTGGACCAGCTCCCTCAAGTATTTTATGCAGCATTTTTGGCTTGCACCCCACCCCAGAATGCCTGGGTTAAAACTGGAACCTGAGGTCCATGACAAGAGCTGTGAGGCACTGGACAAGTTACTTGGCCTGCCTATGCCTCAGGTTTAAAGAACTTCGTGCAAGATAAAGTATGAAGAGCTCTCGTAAGAGTGCCTGGCCATTGTAAACCATTGTTGGTTTATAGCCTTTCTCTGTACCTCTATTGAATCTTCCAAATCAGCATTCTGTTGCTTTAATCTATTTCCCGTTAACCTTTTTTTTGTTCTCCTGCCCTTACACTGATTGGGATTCAAATTAATCCAAGCCACTCATCTATATCTAGCTTCTGCTGCTGATGACATTCTCACACATAAAAGATTTTTTCTCTTTTTTTTTTTTTTTTTTTTTTGCTCACTATATATGGTTTACATAATTATAAAAAATGAGCCTCCTTCATCAAATTTTTTTAAGCTTGTCTTTGAAAAAGCAACTTCAAAACTATTGCCAGGCAAAGAAGAAAGTACGATAATCATTATTCTTTTTAGTGGCAGCTAGAAATTAGAGGTCTCTGGGAGAGAAATTCAGTAGTACCTTTCAATGCTGCTTTCTTTATTTTGTCTTTTAAACAGGCAATTCTTCAGTGGTAGTGAGTGACTCTGGAATTTAAGGTAATAATTTCTTATGATGTTAATGATGGTTGTGAATAATGCTCTGTTCTCAATTTGTGACATATTCAAAGAAACACATCTGTATTTAATTGCTTTTCTCTGATTTTTCAAGTGTTATAATAGTTGAACTTCGAGATGACAATAAGGTCATTAGACTCATAATTCAAATAATGTGAAACTAGACCATTTTTGATTTCTTGATGTAAGACCTCTGAAATTGCAAAGGAAAAAAATTCAGCATTTTACCTACGTACTAGATTTCAGTTGCCAGGAAAGTACTTTGTATTCTTCCCACACCGAAGGTCATGGAATCTTTGTATATTTTCCTCTGGAGATGAAGCCAGGTTTCAACTCACAGAACTTTAGGTCACAATAAGTAATTATATAATATCATGTACTGAATAGCACTATGAAGAAAAATAAGACAATGTAAGGGGCTAAAGAGTAAATTTAAAGCCTATTGTTTAGATACAATGTTTTCTCAAGAAAGGTAGAAGTTTTCTGAGAAAGTGATAATCTGAACAGAGATCAGAATAGGATGAGAAAGGCATAAAGTTTATCTGGGAAAGAGTAAGCCAGGCAAATGAATAGCAGTGGGAACAATGCTAAAGTGAACGAGCCCTTGGAATATTCTGGAAACAGGAAGATGCTCAGTGTGGTCTAAGAAGGCATATGTGAAATAGATACCAATAGAGGTGACAAACCAGACTTGTTGGACTTGGTCAGGAACTGTGATTTTCATGTTGAGTTGCTGTGAAAACATTGGAGAATTTACAAGGGCAGGTGACAATGCTTAAAAAAAAAAAAAAAAAAAAAAAAAAAAAAAAAAAAAAGATCTCTTTGATCACTAAATGGAAAATACATAGGTTGGGAATGAGGGGTAAAATATTAATAGTGTTTTTGTCCTTTAAGACTTACGTGGTCAAACAAGTTTTGAAAGCATTACATCAAACAAAAAGGATGGATTTTTTAAGAGCCTTCATAGGTTGCCGTATCTTGTGTATCTTAAACAGCGTGGTGGAATCTGAAACACTCCCAGTTTTAACCACAGAAATCTTCTTTTCAGGAACCCTCTCTGGAGATTAGTGTTCATAGACCTTAGGCAGGGTCCCGTTCATGCGGACACTACCAACGTAGCTTCTGAGAAACACAGTTTCAAACAGAGCTGAGAGAGAGGTTTTCTGCCAGAGTTCCTCACCATTTCTTCTTTGACCTTACTCCTGACCCTGGGGAAAGTGTTTGCTATTTTAGTAAGGCATTATGAGAGTAGAATTTTTCAGAGTGCTAGGTTGAAAATCAGGGCACTGAGTATAACTCTAAATCCTTACACCCTAGGACTGTGCCTATTAGTGTCCAGCTTTTGATTAAACAGCCACATTACTCCATTTACCAGAGGGAAGAGCTACATAAGAGATTCTTGTACGTCACTGGAAAGACAAGTCGTGCCTCTTATGGAATGACTAGTTTTTAATGGGCAGGAAAAACCTGGATGTGTCAAGGAAAATGTTATGCCCTTTGGGGGAGAATATTATCTCAGATACAAAATTATTCAGAGTAGAAGCACTCTCATTATTTTTAAAGCAGTTCTTTAGCTAATGGAAACAGTATAATCATGGAAGCCTTAGATTTTTCTTACCTTCATGACATGAGATGTGTTTCTTAATCATCTATGGGAGCAAATTTAACGTGTAACTATGTCACAATTCATCACAGTTGAATGTCCCTGAACAGATCCTGGCAAATTTTCCACCAATTTTCCCTGTAACTTTGCTAAATTAAAATGTTTTAAAGGTTAATTGTCAACTCTTTGGGGCAAAAAAAGCTTTCAAAAGGCTAAGTTTTCGAAGTAGGTAATAGGTATTATCCTATTGAAAACATTTGTGTGAGGTGTTTTTGGGTTTGTTTTGTAGGAGATCTGGTCTAGAAAACGAAAAGGGGTCTAGACGCACAAGGGGCAAAATGAAATGGACCCCGTGAAGCTTCTTCCTTTTCCTCAAGAATAAGTGAGAGTGTAGGCAGATGGGAGAGGCACCCTGCTCTAGCTAACACAATGGCATTGGAATCCGGCACTCTGGCTAGAATCCCAACGTTGTCACTTCCTAGATGTATGACTACCAGGTGTTCTCTACATTTTGAACCTCCATTTCTTCTTCTAGTTAGAAGATGCTGGTAACTCCTTGATGGGATTGTTTGTCTTTGAAGACAAAACAAGATGATACATGTGCAACTCATTTGTCTCTGTCCCTGGGTGGAGTGTTTGTTTTGGCCAGTGTGCCAAATTTGAAGCAGAACCTGGCTGCTTACATTTACTAGAAAGAGCCCACTCCAAAACATTATTTATTGAACAATGTGTATTTTAATAAATATTTTTTTGGGAAAGTTAGAGGTGGGCATTCCCATAGCATAGGATATAGCATTTAACTCCCAAACTCCCAATTAGTTATTTCTTGCAGAGTGAGCAGTTCTGAATCTCAGATCTCTCTCTCTCTCTCTCTCTTCCTTTCTCCCTCCCTGACTCTCCTCCCTCCCTCCATCCCTCCCTTCTTTCTTTCCTCCTTGTCCTCCAGGGTCTGGTTTTTCAGACTATTGTCTCCTCCTTCCTGGAGAAGTAGACTGGATCTTTCAGATTCAGAATTCTAGAAATTCTTATCCTTTAAACTCTTCAATTGACACAAAACAAAATGTCTTGGATTTTTTTGTACCAAACTGTACATTGTGTGCATCCCAATCCTTTAATCAAATGACATTCTAGCAAGTTGAATTCGGGTAGCATAAGTTATACGCTGGAATTCATTTGCTTCAAAAAGTGCATGTGCTTATATTCCATGTGCTTACTTACAGGGGTAGCAGAGCAGCATAACATGATGGAAACATCCTCATGGAAATGCCAGCATTTGGAATTAGAAAGCATTGATTCAAATTCCAGCTCTGACATTGATTGGCTGCCTTCATTATTTTGATCAAGTTACATCTTGTTTCTGAGTAACAATTTCTTCATCTTTAAAATGGAATAATACACCCAACCGGCATGGCTCAATGGTTGAGGATCAACCTATGAACCAGGAGGTCACAGTTTTGATCCTAATTTATAAATTAGGCACTGCATGCCTGAATTGTGACCTCAATTCTAGTGGTGGCTCTGTAGGAGGCAAACGGTCAATGATTCTTTCTCATCAATGATGTTTCTCTCTCTCTCTCCCTTCCTCTCTGAAATCAATAAAATATATGTAAAAGATAATCCTAACTAATAAAAAAAAAGTAATATGCAAATTGATCATACTTCCGCTACACCCACAAGCCAGCCAATCAGGAGTGAGTGTGCTCCTCTTGCTCCCAACCTGAGACCTCCTACTACATCACAAACAAGTGACGGCAGGATGATTGGAATTGGAAAATCATTGGTCTCTTGGTCACTGTTGGGATTCTCTTGAACACCTGAGTCCTGGAAGACAATCCAAAGTGCTAGAGCATACTTCCATTAAATATGAGCAACTAATTCCTTAATCATGTCTGACATCTTGGCAAATTGCATAATCCAATGTGCTAATCTAGAGGATGAAACTTTTTTTTTTTATATAATAGCTCTTGTTCTCATGCCAATTCAACACTCACAACTACGTTCAAAATTAGTGCTAGAGGTTGTACAAGCTCTTTCATTAAGTTAAATGTAATTATGTCCCAGACTTTTCACATTATAAAATGGTGTCTCTTATAGCTAAAAGGTAAGAAGAATAAAATTCCACAGATCTGGTCTTGCATTTAAGGATCTTTAAATGTTGGCTCTGCAGCCTCCAACTCTTCCCCCTGTTATCCTCTTTATGAGGGAGATGGTCAGCAATGGGATACGATGTGTGGAGCACCCATCTCCTCGCAGAAGATGGGAGAGAGGGCCTCCAAAGTTCTTTTCTTTGCCTCTGTTTCCCTGATCCCCAGCATTTCCTCCTTTAACATATTCTTCTCACCTTCAGCATCTGCAGCAGAGTGTTTGGGCTCTGAAATTCTACCACCCATTTTTCTGCTTGAAAGTTGCTGCTTTTACTTTAAATGTTGAATTTATTTTCTGTATGTGAGTTCTAGAGGTCTCTAGGCCATGGACATTTTCGAAATAAATCAGCTCAATAAATAAGCAAATTCCCATTATAGTTAATGATCTGTGTGGCTCAGGGCTACCAAGTTGAGCTCCAGATCAATCTCTGGAACTGTTTTGATGGCCTAATGTGTACAGGGGCATTACTGGTGCTGATCCCAGATGTATGAGGTCAGTGTTGCAATTTCTCTGACAGCAGCTTCATGGCAGGACAGAATGCACAAGGGTTGCCAAGGCTAACCTATATGGTAACTGAGCCTTTAAACAGATGTGATCCCAGGTCCTGTTTTTGTTTCTTGTTCTAGGATCTGATCCAGGATGCTATGTTACATTTAGCCATCCTGACTCTTTTGGCTCCTTTGGACTGATAGTTCTGCAGAAATTCCCCGTTGTTGGTGACCCTGACTATTTTGAAAAGTACTGGTTGGGTATTAGAATTTATGTTGTTGAGAGAGAGACCACAGAGGTAAAATGCCATGTTTATCACATCACATCAAGGGTATAGTAGTCTCCTCTTACTCAAGGGGAATACATTCTAAGACCACAGTAAATTGTACAAAACCCTAAATATATATATATATATATATATATATATATATATATATATATATACACACACACACACACTGTTTTTTCCTATACATATATATCCATGATAAAGTTTAATTTATGAATTAGATGCAATAATACATTAACAATAATTAATAATAAGTAGAACAATTATGGTAATATTCTTTTTAAAAATCCTCACCTGAGGTTACGTTTTTTAATGCTTTTAGAAAGAAAGGGAGCGGGGGTTGGGGGGTGGGGAGAGAGTGAGAAGAGAAACATGGATCATTATCTTCATAGGCACCCGACCAGAATTGAACCTGCAATCTAGGGTATGTGTTTTAACCAGGTTTGGTGAATAGGCTGATGCTCCAACTAACTAAGCCACTGGGCTAGGGCTATAGCAATATATTTTAATAAAAGTTATGTGACCCTGTCCGGTGTAGCCCAGTTGGTTGGAGTGTTGCCTTGTGCATCCAAAGGTCGTGGTTTTGGTTCCAGGTCAGGGCACATCCAGGTTGTGGATTCAATCCCCAGTCAGGACACATATAGGAGGAAATCTATGTATGTTTCTCTCTCACACTGATGCTTCTCTCTTTCTAAAATTAATTTTTAAAACTGTGGTTTCTGACTTTATCTGAATATGTCTTCTTGTACCACATTCATCTTTCTTCTGATGATGATGTGAGATGATAAAATGCTTTATTGAGTTGAGAGCTTTCACCTTTTCACTTAAAGAAACCACTTTATGGCTTTTCTTTGGCATATCCGCATTGCCCCTTTGGGGACACAATTCACTGAAATGAAGGTTACTTGAGCACAAGCAATATAATACTGTGATAGCTGATCTGATAAACAAGACTCCTATTAAGTGACGATTGGGCATGTAGCACATACAGTGTGGATATGCCAGATAGAGAGATGATTCACTTTCCTGAGGAAATAGAGTAGTACAGCACGAGATTTCATCATGCTGTTCAGAGCAACAACTGTAATTTAGGACCTACAAATTGTTTATTTCAGAAAATTTTCATTTAGTATTTTTGGACTGAGATTGACTATACATAATTGAAACTGTGGAAAATGAAATCATGGATAAAGGGTTGCTATTGAACTTACTATCAACATAGCTTAGCCATGGTTGTGTTGACCTTGATCTCCTGGCTAATATAGTTTTTGTCAGGATATGAAACTTTTTTTTTTTAATATATCTTATTGATTTTTTTACAGAGAGGAAAGGAGAGGGATAGAGAGCTAGAAACATTGATGAGAGAGAAACATTGACCAGCTGCCTCCTGCACACCCCTTACCGGGGATGTGCCCACAACCAATGTACAAGCCCTTGACCAGAATCGAACATGGGACCTTTCAGTCAGCAAATGCTCTACCCACTGAACCAAACCAGTTTCAGCGAAGCTGACTTCTTTTTAAATCTCCTTTTCATATTGTATTCTTTAAAAGGAAGTCACTATGTACACCTCACATTTAAGTAAAGTGGAGTTATTTCTACTTCCTTGAGGGTAGAGTATCTGCATAATTTATTTGAAATTCTTTTTCATGGGAGATTTGCATATTCTTTCCAACTTCTTTATTCAATCATTCATTTATATCAGTATGGACTGTGAACATTTATTTTATACTTTGAGTTATGATCAAATACTTCTGTGTTGTGTTGCTCAAATATAATTATTAACTTTTACTATTAATATTATTACCTACCAAAATCCACAATGAACTGGTATTCTTCTGATTTCTATGTAGTAATCAGAAAGCTTATTGTAAGGTCCAGGATTTATCAATATGTCTATTTTGCTCCGCTTTATGCTCTCAGAACCTAGTGCTTGGCTCATGTTATGTGCTCAATAAAAACTTTTGAATTAATACCTGAAATATCACATTGAGTTATAGCTGTCATTGATGATAAAGATCATGGATAAACAGTTTTTTTGTTGCAGGATTTATATCCAGGATCACAAATGTTTGGTAGCCATAGAAACGACTTGCCAATTTATCATTTGACTTCTGAATGTCCTTCCCCACCCACACCACACTCTTCCATAATTATAGCTGGAGTGAAAGTGCTGCTCTTCAGTGAACTCCCACTGTGGGTACCATAGAGACACATCACATGTAACGCTCAGAAGGTTCATCTATTCCATGAAATTGTCCGTGAATGTACAATGACTGGCCTACTTCTCCCCAACCAGGCTCTGAAGTGGAGCGCAATCACACAACGGAAATAACAAACAGCCTGTGAGAAGAAAGCGAGACCATACTTCTTCTCTACCTTCCAAGCACCCTCCATCCATCAGGAACAAGAGTTGACGGTGGGAGCCTTTTTGACTGTGTACCTGCCATACGCAGTGAGAGAATCAATCTTGACGTTTCCACTGGTGCGAGCTAGAGCAACATGGGCATTACGTTAAGTGGAGTCCCTCCCTCTGGTGGTGCTCCACAATGGAGACCTGTCTACAGCGGAGGACAAGTCCAAGTGTTGGCTTGAATTTACAGTGTCTGGCAGTTCCTACTCCTGGGATTTCAGCCAATGCCAAGCTCTCCCCCTGTCTGTCCTCATTCACCTCATTTCTCAGTTAGTATTTGGAAGTATTTTTGAATCCCTACATATGTCTTTGGGAATTTGACTGTGATCCTCCCAACAGCGGCTACATATTACTTCTAAATCAATATTTTGCCAAATGCTAGTTCTTTCTGGATCAGAAAAAAAAAAAAATATGGAATTGAATTATACTCCTGTCATTAGCCTTAGGAGGAGAGAATATGGTTAGCTGATTCTCTACCTTTCCTTTCTCAGCTAATATCCTTAGCTGTAATGGAAAAATAACATTTTAAATAATGAATAAAATAAAATGGCATTTTTTTTCTAGTACCATCTTGTGCAAAAAAATAAAATAAAAATGCTAAAAGCAAATGTATTCGGTGGTATTGATTCTCCTTCAAGCTGTTCTTTTGAAATCCCACAGACTGGCCTGAGGGCACAAAGCATTCAGCCCAACCACCCTAGCCTTGCTGAATTTTCCCTGAGCATGGAGTGGGAGGCCAGGAAGTCTTCCTACCCTCCACTTTCCCCACAGTCTCTGGCTGTCAACTGTACACAAAATACGGTAGCTCTTATGGTGAAAGGCTGCAGCATTTTTCTCTCCATGTTTTAGAAACCATCAAATTACTCATTCTCCTCCTTTCACAGTCCTCGTGAGAGAGTGATGTCTACATCTTCACCTGCAGGTAAACAGAAAACAGAACGTTCATTAGCAAATGGAGAATGTGAACCAGAAGCTTCACGTTGGTGTGTACAGGCAAATGAAAAAAGCAGCAGCTCCGCCAGGCCCCCCGAACTCAATGAAACCAGAGTCAAATAATCACTCTTTACATGGAATCCTGGAAGTCGATTTCCCTCTTTGCAGATTACCTCTCCTGGAGAAAATTCTTCAGCAGTTCAAAGCGCTGCGTTCAAGCAGAGTGCCTGGCTCACAGATGAACCCACACGCAGAAAATTGGGAGATGCATCACAGCATCCAGCCCTGTAATTAAGAAAGCTGTCTTTATGCTGGCCTATGAATATGAATGACTGAATAAATGAGCAGCACGGCCTCTTCATTACCCAGAGAACCTGATGCAGGAGAGGACCCGGGTTCCAAAAATAAATGAAACCTGCAGCTCCTGTGCAGTCGCTGAAACATAATCTGGGTCAGAAAGAGGAAATCCAGTAGAATGGCATGGCTAAAAGGCACCTAGGAAAAGTATGGGATCTGTCCTCTGAAAGTGGATTTTCCCTAAGTTTTCAATTACCTGGCCCCAGGACAACTCTCCATCTTTCCCGAAACTCCCATCCTACACTGAACACTAAAACCACCATGTGTTTACTTCTTTATGCTTTGCCAGAGAGTGGGGCTGGTACAAACCATCAAATCCTAACAGAGGCAGAGGAGGAAAGCCGAGTGGCATCGGGTTAGAGTCCCAGAAGCACTGCAGGGCCTACTTGGCAGAAACTGAGCAAGGCCTTGGTCAAGAGTCACATTGGGGAAAACAATGAGGAGACACTTAGGACTGAGGAAGCTGGTGGGGGAGGCAGTCGTAACAATTTTACAGTGACCCTGAGTTTCCATGAGTTGAGTCTTTCAGTTTGAAAGGCCTTTAAAGGGGTCAAATATATGGTGACAAACTAAATTCTGAGTGGAGAGCACACAAGACAGTATACAGATGATGGATTGTAGAATTGTATACCTTGAACGTATCTAATGGTATTAACCAATGTTAACCCAATAAATTGAATTAAATTTTTAAAAAGTTACAGGAACATTTTAACTTTTGTATCTGGTATTTATTGCAATATTTTTATATTTTAAATATTTTTAGATAAAAATAGAAACAATCTGAAAATTCAATATTGGAAGATTAAGCAAATTATAATAGTTTTATAGATGGCATTGCATGAGATCATGAAAAAGATATAGCATTTGTGTAATAATCTGATTGTACGTGCACATATATCCATGTGTATAATTTGGATGTCATTTTTATGTGCGGTTTTAACATTTTTTATGAAGTGAAGATCACCTGAGCAAACTCCTTGTTTGTTTCAGTGCAGGAAAGTCCAAATTCTTAGGTTTGTGTGAAACAAAACTTTCTGTAACCTGATCAGGGCATGATCTCAGAAGAGTCACGTCAGAACCCAGAAAGCTTCTGGGAGACAAGAATCACAGCCCTGATGTCCTTCACCTGAGATGAGACCTGCTGGGGCCTTCTGGGATTGTTCCCATCGAGTTGCATTGGCAATAAGCATCAACAAGGCACCTGAAATAAATTTCCCTTGATGAAAAGCATAGCTAGCTAGGCCTTCACAAACAGAGCCTAGAAGTTTGTTTGGAAGGACTGATTCTGACACAGCATCAGTGGCTGATTTAAAAAATGTCTCTGGAGCCAGCCCCTAGGAGTATTATTGGGAAAGAATGACAAGCTAAGAACTAGTTTGAGGAATTCTGGGAATCCAGGTGTGGAATTTGGATGCAGCAGAGCGGGAAAGACGGGTACTCCATCGGCTTTTGCAATTCAGAACTGGCCGACTCCAGCACATGCGCCAACAGGACGTGTCCTGGGAATGCCATATCCAGTGCTGATGACTGCTGGCTTCCAGTCCTGTGAAGCGTGCCCAGGACAGTGCCTGGCTTTCTCCAGTTGGGAGCTGAGTATTGATCACACATTCATGAGTAGCTCCTTTCTCAGAAGCGGAATACAGATTTCTCTCCACAACTCTGAACGAGGTAGGCTTTTCACTTCCTCTCTCCATCTCCCTGGAAAATTAGTCATTTGTGTTCATTGCCTATAATTTATACCTAGTTTTGTGGTGCGATAACAATTATGCAAAGCACTAAATGAGTCAGGTTAAGTTTTAAGTTTTGTTTAAAGTACAATACAGGATTTTATGTTCTCCGCCTTCGTAATTAGCTGTTCCCACAATATATTAGTTGGTATGGTTTTGACTACAGTAGCAGAAGCCATGACTCATCAGGAAATAAGAAACTTTTTATTATTTAACATAATTGCAAATTCAGCAGTCAACCACAGGGTGATTTGATTTAATGGTTCAAAACAGGATGTCAGGAACCTAGATTTTTCTATTTTTCTGCTCTGCTTTATCCTAAGGGATCCTTTTCATTTTGGTCACAAGGTGGCTGCCACTGTAGCAGCATAGTCTCTTGTTCACATCCAGATGGGAAGAGAGAGAGAAATGACTGCCGAAGAATGGACTATAAGTCTGACTGAGCCAGCTAAAGGCAGAAGCCCACTTCGGCCTCGGTAACAGTTGCCAAGAGAATTCGAGGACCTGATTTCTTTAGGCTGATTACGTTCCATCCTCGGTACCAGCAGTTGTGTCTGTTTCTTCTTATTTGTGTAGAATATGTGGTGCAGGGATGGGTACCTGACCAAGATCAGGATTCTGGTAGGAAGAATGAAGGGGCAATAAATGTCCGGTAGCCTGCCAGCAATCCTGGGCTTACTAATTTGGGAGGAAGATTATTTTTCTGAGGAAATAGATTTAGAAAAGAGAGGGAGCTAGGGACCAAGAATCACCTGGGAGTAGCTCACACACTTCGAAAATTGCAGGAGTATCTCAACATTTTGAGCAACTTTGGAAAGCAAGTTTTTAACAATTTTTAAATATTTCTGTCATCAGTGTGCAAGTGTGGTTGGCCCTAGAACAATGTGGGTTTGAAATGCACAGGTCTGAGTAAGAAAAGTCCTTAAAATAGGCAAAATCTTGAGATAGGGGAAAAAGAAAAAAAAAGAGTTGAAAAATACATTTTCAGGAAAAGGGAATTTTATGGGCAAATACAGTCAAAAGTACAAACTATGAACAAGTATAAGAATGTCCAAGAATATTAATGGGCAAAAAAAAAAATGTTAAGATGATTTCAGGAAAGGAACAAATAAATGGTGTAAGAATCAAAAAGGAACAGGATTAAGATTCTAAAGACACAGGTTTGAATCTTTATTCTGCCACTTAGCCATTATCCAACTGTAGGTTATCAATGTTAATTTACTTGAACCTATTTTCCCTGCTTCACAAGGAAATCCCTGACCAGGATCTAGCAGGTAGAGCACCAGATACAGACACTCCTATCAAATAAATTGTTACTTTATAAAGGAGATTAAAATATCATGCCATCCAATGAGCCATTAATTTACTCGCTAGCACTCTTGGGAGAAAATAACAATACAAGCAACTCCAAAGGACCTTCCAAAGGGATGGAAGAAGATACCTCTTTGGGCAGGCAGATCTTTGGGCCCTCTCCCATCACAACATGTTGACAGCTAAAATTCACATTATAACCTAATTCTTACCATGTGAATTGTTACTCACTTAATTTGCCTTAATTTTTTTTTTCAGATCAGTACAAGCATCCTTCTTCAAGATGTTTCACTCCTTCCCCTGATTCCTGGTGTTTGGGTAAGTTTTATCACCAATAAGAAAATATGAATTAATATGCCACTTGTCAGGATAAGCTCTTCAGATGTTCCATTCACTGAAGTCTTCTAAATTTGTTTCAGCTGTAAAAATGGGGACTGTTAGTTCCTGTCCGCCAAGTTGGGAATTTATATATTTTATAATATTTGTTGGAACAAAAGATGGGCTTGCATGGACTTGAACCTTTTTTGTCTTCCCCTCTGTTTTGTTCCTTGGCCCCAAACTGTAGTGAATTTTGAGGCTTTGGCTCATAGTATTAAATTTTCTCACGGGGCTATTTTCATATGAGACAAAAATGAATGCTGAACTTTTTTTTTTGTCTGCAGCACTACATAGAATAGGCAGAAAATAACATTTTATAGCAAGCTAGAGTGACAAATAACATGTCAAAAAGCTAATGAAGAATCTTTTACTTTCTCGTGCATATAAACTACTTGGTTTCAGAGGTCACTAATGAAAAATTCATTTTATATTCATATATTTGGATTAAGTATGTCTTGGTCTGCTTCATAAATTTCATAAATCCTCTCCAGGGTAAATTTTTTAAGATTAAAAATAAATCCTAAAGTAATAGAGGGTTTTTTTCCCTGAAATTATTTTATTTAAAAAAAATTGAATAACTACAGAAAACAATCTTGTTGAAACATAAATAAAACATGGCAGAATCATAGAGAATAAAAAAAGTACTGCTTAGTTGCACTCAATCTAAACTACTAATAACAATTTGATATGTGTTTTTAGTCTTTTCTATGCATTCAAAGGGAGAAAGAGAACAAACATATAGTTTGAGTTTGCTTGTTTTCTTTTAAATATTATATTAAACATATAACTTGGTAACCTGGTTTTTTCCATTTAAGATAATGTTATATCTTTAAAGTCCGTACTTAAATATATGCCTCATGCTACCTCGGGAACTAGTGGGTTTTGAATCCCTTTAGAGAAGATCTATACATTATTCAAGTTGGAGAACACTGATCAATTCCGTGCTAGTCCACCTTCTGGCTGTACTATGATTTAATTGCATTCACCGATCAGTGACAGCTGGGTTCTTCCAGAATTTTACCATCACAAACAATGCTTCAATGAACATAATCAAAAAGATGTTTTTATACATATTTCCTAGCAATCTTATGGGATATATTACTAAAAACAATTACTCAAAGGGCATTATAATTGCCAGTATATCTGTATACTGTTCAACTGACCTTCAAAAAGATTGTAAACATTCAAACTCCAAATAGCAATATGTGAAAGTAAGTGTTTCTCTATACTTACACCCCTACCTACTTTTAAGGTTTTCCTAAATTGATGGTCAAAAAAAGAATCACATTAAATTGCGATGTCCTTATTACTAATAAAACTGAGTATTTCTTTCTCCCTCTCTCTCCCTCTCTCCCTCTCTCTCTCTCTCTCTCTCTCTCTCTCTCTCTCTCTCTCTCTCTCTCTCCTACAAGTTGATTTTTCATGTTCATTGTCCATTTATTTCTCATTGAGTTTTCTTACTGCTTTATAGGAATCCTTTGTATATTTTGAATATTCTTTTTTGTATTTGTAGCAAATATTTCCTCTTATTGGGTCATTTGTCTTCCCTCCCCCTTGGTCATTTGTGCTTTATGCTATCTTTTATTGTACAAAAGCTTCAAATTCTTTAATTGCAAAACTTCTTAACCTTTCCCTTTATAATGTCTGTGTTTTCTGCCTTGCTTAGAAAAATCTTACCCATATTAAGGAAGTAAGAATATTTCCCTGTTTTTCTCTAGTACAATTTTTATTTCTGCATTTTTATGTGTATAGAATATGGTGAGGAAAATGAGAGTTAATACTTTTTTCAGCAGAAAGTCTATTGTAACACATTTATTAAATAATGTGATTTCCTCAATGATTGGAAGTACCCATGTGTCATATGCATTGTTTTTGGTCATACATTCTCACTCCTAAGTGAGTGAGATCCTCTGACAATAGCTTTCAGAAATCAGACAACTTTCCCATGGTTGTTTGGGGGACAATTTCTTAGGGTTGATACTATAATATTTACAACTTTACACATACACAGATAGGTTCTGAACATATATATGGCTATATATGTTCCATATGTAGCCATATATATAGATGGATGTATATATACAGGATAATCATACATATATATACAGGATGGATTCTGTATTCTTCATCTTAATCTGTTTATGTATTTCTGGCCCCAATACCACTTTATTTTAATTACCTTAATTTTATGGCTTATTTTGAAGGTGATATTTTTCTCTTAATAAATGTCCTATTCATGTTTCCCTCAGAAAAATTTAGAATCAAGACATCAAATTCCTTGAAAATTTTCTATTGTGAGTTTAATTTAAAATTAATTAAATCTTGAATTTGTTTGTGAACTTTTACAATTTTGAATCTTTCCGTGCTGAAATATGGTGTGCTTTTCTATTTATACAAATCTCTCTTTTTGTCTTTCAGTAAAGCAGCATAGTTTTCTTCAGATAGGATTTGAGCACTTATCTTTTTCTAAGAATTTTACTTTAGTCGTTACTATGAATGGGATTTTTCCCATTGACTTTGTAAAGTGATTGTTCTGGTTGTGTAGAAAATGATACCAATTTTATATGCTGAATCAGAATCTAGACAACTAACATTTTTGTTATTATATTTTGCCTTGACAATATAACATCTTCAAATAAACACAGAAATGTATTGTCTGAGTTGGTCTAGCAGGCTTTGGGTGTATATATATGTATTGTACTTACCTGGTTTTTTGAGGGGAGTCTTTATTAGATGGTTATTGCTGTGTTACAGGTGTCAGATCACATAAGCAGTGAGAGCTCTGTTTTTACCTGGTTTTGATATCAAGGTTATGCTCAAATCATGTTCTCATTTGTACTTACTTACAAATTTTAATTTCTCTTGATTTTCTTTTCAACCCAAAATTTTTTTAGAAGGAAAAAATTTTTAAGTGGTTAGATTTCATTTTCAATTTTTAGTTTGATTACATTATGATCAACTAAAACTCCTTGTTACATCCATTTTAAAAATAATTTTTGTATTTTGTGGACAAATGTATAGTATCTTTTCTTAGTGAGACTTTCTTTACCCATGTATGTAGAAATGGCCTTATATTCTCAGCTTAAAAGTCTCTATATGAATTGATAATTACATTATTTAAATCTGCTCTCTCCTTTTTTATTTTTAAAATTTCTGAAAAATATGTATTTATTTATTCTTATATTTCTAATAATTTTTGCCTTGCACATTTCATGGCTATACTTTTAAATGTATATAGGCCATATTTACTTGTTTGATATAAAAATCTTAAATATGCAATCTCTCTCTCACTTAATATTTTCATCCCATAAAGGATACATTATAGTGACTCATAGAAATGTATGTTTTCTCTATTAATGCTGCCACTCTCTCTTTTACTTGCATGTTTTCCTAGTATATTTTTATCATTGTTTCCAGCCTTTCTGATCCCCTACCCTGGTTTGTTTTATTTATTGGTTTATCCATGTATGCTTTAATATTATTTCCTATTCCAAAATTTGAGACATGTGCCATAGCATGTACAGTATATTTGATATGCTAGCAGAAAATATGAGAATGAGGACTGTTTTTGAAATACAAGACACTGGAAACAGCCCAAGTGCCCATCAGTAGTTGAGTGGATAAAAAGCTGTGGTACATTTACATCATGTATTATTATGCAGCAGTTAAAAAAGAAGGATCTCTTACCCTTTGAGACAGCATGGAGGGACCTGGAGAGTATTATGCTTAACAAAATAAGCCAGAGAAAGACAAGTATCACATGATCTCACTCATATGTTGAATCTAATGAACATAAGAAATAGAAACATGGAACAGAGTGCAGAATCTTGGAGGGAAGGTGGGGGAAGGTGGGTGAGACGAGACAGTAGGAAGTAATCAACCAAAGGACTTGTACGAATATATGCATAACCCTTGGGCACAGACAATAGAGTGGTGAAAGCCTAGGATGGGGGCTGTGGGAAACCACCCATTGTCTTCACTAGCAGAGAGGTGTGGACAAGGAGCCTAGAATGCTGATGACCCGTGAGCCCTCATAAAAGTCAGAGCTATGCACCCACTGTTTAGTCAAGAGAATGGTAGCGGAAGCAACTTCCCCACCAGATAGTCATGTAAATCCTTACTGATAAGATATTCTGTCTGTTCCTGGAATTGCCTGCCTAAGGGCTATAGGTGTATCCCAAAATGAATAAAAGGATGGCAAGGCCTGAGCACTAGTGGAATCCTTCCTCTTGAGTTGGGCTTCCACCTGGTCCCCCAATATTTCCAAATTATTATTTCTTGTCTTCTCTCTTTCATTTGCATATGGCCCCTCTTCCAGAGCCCAAATGCTGAACCACGTAGGACGTGGGTCTTCACAGGGGGTTGGCTGGAGGGGGTCAATGGGAGAAAAGGGGGGACATATGTAATACTTTCAACAACAAAGATTTAAAGCAAAAGAAAGAAATACAGGACATATCACTATTGTATACCAGTATATATCATGGTGTTTGAGAATTTTACTCCAGTAACATAGGTTACTCCATCGTTTTTTGGATAAGTTGATGCTGCCAACTATCAATAGAACAACTTCACTAATCTTTAGTATATTCTTTAGCATACTCTTTTAGGGGTTTATTTTTGTAGCTTGCCTTCAGATTACATATGCTTTTAGGACATCAGCAGCAGCATAAAGATGTTCAGATGGGGTTGTTCACCTTGCCTAACCTCAAGAAATTATCCCACAGGTGATATTTATGTGCATGAGAGATTTCTAACCAAACGCAGAGGCTGGAGATCAGTAAGCCAAGTGAAATCACTTTAGGCAGACATTCTCATGGAAAAGAGCACAAGAAAATGTTTACTGGTAGAGAGTAGGCATCTAACATTAGACAGGCTTTAGACTCTTGGCCTGGACCAGACATGCCCCAACCATGGAAAAGACATGGAAGAAGTGAGGGTCAAGGCTGCTGTTGTTCAGAGATGCATGTACATATTTTACAAGATCAATGATACATGGCCCAGTGCTAGGAACAGGTAAACTGAGGAGGCTATATTTGTCTTAGCATTACTTTTTGACTGGACATCTGGAGTCCTTTGATACATTTCTGTACATACATAGTTGTACATGCATATATCATAGTTAATGATCTGCAATGACTGAAGGAAGGAAAGGAGAAAAGAAGGGAGATAGGGGACAGGGACAGAAGGGGAAATATTATACAATTTAGAAGTATGAGCTTGGGTTACTTAGACATGAAGTTGGAATCAGATTTTTAAAGTAATAAAAGACAATATGTGGGCGTTAGAGATGAACATAGAAGGGAGCAAAGCAAATTACTTAAATTATAATATAAATATACTGATTATGGCATGTTAAATTATCCTGTAGCATCCAAACACTAACACATTAAAAAAAAAAAAAAAAAAAAAAAAAAAAAAAAAAAAGATGATTTGGGAAGGCAGAGTAGTGAAGGGAAAAGTGCCTAGAATCAGAATACTGAATCTGCCAATTACTTTCAATCAGCACAACTCTGCATCACAGGGCTCCTCTCTGTTAAATTAAGGATGCTAAAATTACAAACTAAACCCGGCTGTCTTGAGGTTTAAATGAAGTCTTGTATAAAATCACCTGATTCATATAAGTCAGTTGGTAAATAACTGGCATGTTAGCCTAGTTATTTGGTGTTTTCAGGAACAATCAAATGTCAAGCACAAGGTCAATAAACTTTTTTTTCCCTCTAAGCTAATTATCAGGTACACTAGATCCCCTCTGAAACACCATTCATCAGAAAACAAAATTTGACAGTGGCTATCCACGGGGTCTGAGGACCACTGGAAAAAGCATTTTCATCTATAACACTTCCTGTCCCCGTCCTGCCTCCTATGGTATTTTTGAAGAGACCGTATTAGAGTTGACCTAGAGTTTGTGAGGATGGAAGGAAAAACATTTAGAACTAACTCTGTAATAATTGCATCAAATGTTCATATATTCTTTACAGCAAATCTGCGAGGTAGATCTTCTATTTCCCATGCTATGCATGAAGCAACTCCATTAAATGGAAGAGACATAACTCCAAATTCTCACAGCTTATCAGTGGCAGATGGGATCCAAGATAGGCCTGACTGCAAAGCTTACTACCTTATCACATAATAACAACACTGAGAATCTATTTTAAAAAGATGGTCTTGTAATTGTCAGCGTAACTACAGTTCAGAAAAACAAATATAGGTGCATGTTGACTTTAGAGAACAGAATTTAGGGTGACATGTAATCAAATGAGGATGACATTCAGAATTTCTTTCTATTATTTCTCCCTGAAGAATTTTAAAGATAAAAGCTCATAATAGAACAAAAACAATTCATTTGGCTTGATGCAAACAAACAGACCAGTGGTTTGGTAACCGTGAGAGCCAAATCTAATCTCTTTTTATTTTAGTCTTAGAAACTATTTGTGAAACTGCCTGTGATATAGATTCAAATTTTATTTTCCAGTGAATGTTTTTGCTCCCACTAGTCCATTTCTATATGCAACAGATGTTTCTTCTAAACGACTCATTATTTGAAACTCAGGAAAAACCTTTTGGGAAGTCAGCTTCTTTGCTCTCTCTTGCTGAGCTTCAAAAAATTCAACACACATTTTAATGAGTGTTTCAGGTGTGTGTTTTTCCCAACTTTCCCCAATTTTGTCAATATGCTAAAAGGTCAGAATTATTTGCTGCATTCTGTCATCACTCATGCACAATATGCCCATGGATTATTCCTAAACATTTATCTTCTGAGGCAGTGTTCATAAAATGTTTACCTGAACCCTCTACCCTAAAATAGTCTCAATCTGTGGCACACATTAAAATATGTAAACCCTCTCCCATAAAGTTCCCAATATTAAAAATTTAAAGACTGTCTACATTAGGGGCATATCTGTATAGGTTCCCTGGTTCTATCTCCAGAATACATAATCTTGGATATTTTGTATCAGAACTTTGTATTAACTAAGAATATTATAGATATGCAAAGCCTAGATTTGAGTAATTGGCCATAGGACAAGAGAGAGAGGTAAATATTTCATAGATACACATGAGATTCAATCCACAAGAATTGATCTATGATTCGACGTACAAGATGAAGAATAGGGAAAAGTCAAGATTGACTCCCAGGTTTATGGTTGAACTGAAGGTGGGAGAAGATACTTATTGAACATGGGCTATAGATATGGGAGCTAAGGAGAAATTGGTGAACAAAACAGTAAATAGAGTCCCTGCCCTACTCTGGCTTATAATCTGTTAACAGACTGAGATATTCAAGTGGAATGTCAAACAGCTGTCCTTAGCATTCTAGAGAGAGATCTCTGCCATGAGGTATCATTTGAAAGATACCTCTACACCTTCTGCAATTTTACTTGATTTACCCCTGTAGATTTGATAATCGCTGATCCAGGCACTGAAAATACAGCCATGGCCAAGACTAAGCCTCTGTTACTGCAGGTTGCATTCTAGTAGGAGAAGGCAGACAATAAATAAGGATTCTATGTTGTGCTAGGAGTACATAAGTGCTATGAAGAAATACAAAGCAGGGTGAGGGGAGAGAAGGTGGGAAAGGTGAGTAGGGAAGGTGTTCTCAATAGGGAGGGTCAGCTTTTCTCTCCCATCAGGAAGAGAGAGAGAGGGCCATGCTGGCCTCTGGGGAAAGAGACTTGCAGACAAGGAAGTAGCCATTAAAATTGAAGTGCTCCGCCGGGACCGGTTTAGCTCAATGGATAGAGCGTCGGCTTGGGGACTGAAGGGACCCGGGTTCGATTCCGGTCAAGGGCATGTACCTTGGTTGCGGGCATATCCCCAGTGGGGGGTGTGCAAGAGGCAACTGATCGATGACTCTCTCTCATCGATGTTTCTAACTCTCTATCTCTCTCCCTTCCTCTCTGTACAAAATCAATAAAAATATATTTAAAAAAAAATTAAAAAAATAAAAAAATAAAAAAAAAAATAAAATTGAAGTGCTCCATGTGCCCCAGGAACTGCTAGGAGGTCAATACAGTAGAAGATCAGTGAGCAGCAGGAGACTGTGATACAGAGCCCAGTAAGTGCATAAAGCCATAGAGCCCTGTGGGCCAGGGAGACCACTAGCAATTTCTGAGAAGAGGAGTGAGGTGATCTGACTTATATAACTAAGGATCACAGGGTTAATCCAGATGATTTTTATTGGGGAGCTCACTCTACATCATTATTGAATAATTAAATGCTTTCTTCCTCTGTCCTTCCCCCTTCCTACTCTCCCTTTATGGAGTCGCACCTGACATTGAGTTGGCCTGGAAGAGCTGTCTTCATAGGTTAGGAGGCCATTTTGTTTCAGAATCTAACAGGAACCAGCAGGCATACCCAGAAGAAGTGGGCAGATTTCAGACTGATGTGAACTTTTAGGCGTTATTGTACAGGAGACCTTTGCAGTTCCTTCTAAATTGTGCTGGCAGCTCTCTAAAGGTCAAGACTCAAGGCAAAAGTCTCTTTCAGAAACAGACATTTACTTCTGTGGTGTTAGAATCGGCAACCTGAAGGCAGCAGTGAGCAGCAGTGGGTTGCCTTGCACAGACAGTAATGAAGACTCACCTGCGAAAATGTATTCTTTTAGTTTGTTGCCCCGTCAAAAGAATGAGAAGACAAGCTACAGGCTGAGAGAAAACATTTGCAAAAGATATATCTGATAAAGGATTGTTATCTAAAATAAAAAAATAAAAATCTTAAAATTCAACAGCAAAAAATGAACAACCTGGTTAAAAAAAAAATAAGTAGAAAACCTGAACAGATACCTCACCAGAACAGATATACAGATGGCAAATAAACATTTGAAAAGATGTTCCATGTCATAGGTCATCAAGAAAATGCAAATTAAAACAGCAATGAGATACTGCTACGCACCTATTAGAATGGCCAAAAGCAAGTGCTGGTGAGCTTGTTGAGAAACAAACTCACTTGTTGCTGATCAGAATGCAAAATGGGACTTTGGAACACAATCTGGCAGTTTCTTTGAAAACTAAACATACTTCTATATGATGTAGCAATTGTGTTCCTTGGTATTTACTCAAATCAGTTAAAAACTTACATCCAGCCCTAGCCAGTTTGGCTCAGTGGATAGAGCATAAAACTGTAGACTAAAGGGTCCTGGGTTTAATTCTGGTCAAGGGTACATACCCAAGTTGCAGGCTAGGTCCCCTATAGGGGGCATGCAGGAGGATTCTTCCTCATCATCGATGTTTCTATCTCTCCTTCTCCCTTCCCCTTTGAAATCAATAAAAATATATCTTTTAAAAGAAAATTTACATCCAATAAAAACCCCGCATATGGATTTTTATGGCACCTTTATTTATAATTTCCAAAACTTGCAAACAATCAAAATGGTCCTTCAATAGGTAAACTGTTGTAATTTCAGACAATGAAATAATATTCAGCTCTAAAAATAAAAGTGCTATCAAGCCAGGAAAAGATGAGGAAAAATCTTAAATACAAATCACTAAATGAAAGAAGCCAGTCTGAAATGCCTGTATACTGTGTGAGTTCAACTACATGACATTTGCAAAAGGCAAGTCTATGGAGACAGTGGAAAGATCAGTGATTGCCATGTGCTAGCGGGGACACAGGCTGAATATAGAGGACCTTCAGGGCAGCGAAAATGGAAAAACATTTGTTGTACATTTGTCCAAATCATGGAATGTACAACACCAAGAGTGTACTGCTGTGTAAACCTAGACTTTTCGTGGTAATGATGTGTCAGTGTGGGTTCATCAGTTGTAACAGATGGACTAGTCTGGTGCAGGATGTTGACTAGAGGGGACACTGGGCATGTACTGGGGCAAGGGGCATATGGGAACTCTCTGGACTTCTGCTCAGTTTTGCTGCGAACCTGAAACTTCTCTCGATAAAATAAAGCCTGTCTTAAAGAGGCGGGGGATGATGTGACAGACTCCATCCCCAGGGACTCCAGGTTTGCTGGTCAGTGTGATTTGTTGAGGATCCTGAAATGCTGCCAGGTGAGACGATGTGTGCCAAGTAAACATGTCAGCCAGGTATCAGGCACATAAATAATTTCTGCCTTTTGGCTTTCATGCTGAATTCTAATTACATTAATATTTACACAGCTCTTTTTAATCCTCCACCCAAAAGTCATTTACAACCCCCACCCCCCAACCCTCGCCCCTCAGTGGTACTAGCAAAATGCCATGTCATCTTTCGAATGGAGGAGAACAGAAAATGGAAATTTCAAACTGCAAAGTCAAGCTTTTATGTCTATGGCTTGTTGATGCCCTAAAATATGGATATTTCCTTTTGTCCTCCTCCTCCTCTGTGGCTTGAAACCTAACTGGCTGCAGCATAGCGGTATTTGAAGCTCTGAACAAAGTAAATTGTAACATCCATTCTGTCATATTACTAGAAGAAAAAAAATGAAAGGCATCAGAATAAACCAAAAAATGATCAATAAAGATTAAAGAACAAATCTAAGTACGCCCATTGATGATGGAGAGATGTTGTTGGCGTGACAGACGGTATAAGCAGAGCATAAGGACTAAAGACATTTTCCCTTTTCTAATTAGCCAAGTCTTCTTTAAAAGAGGAAGGTCTGAAAAACTGGTCAGATGCTGTTTTGGAAAACTCTTCAATAATTTGACAGTGTGGCAGGATGAGTAAATTATTCACTGCTTGCCTCTGTGCTCTGATGTGGCTGGAATCAGCCAGAATATATGTCCATACTCTAAAGAAAAGCTAAAAATGGACTTTGAAACAAGAATCTTGTGTTCTCATGATAGCAGTCTTTTACAATAGATCACCAAAGAATCCCATTCCTAATCAAACCAAAGCAACCTGTAGGAATCATAACATGAATAATAGCTCACATTTATTAAATACACTAGAGGCCCAGTGCATGGATTCACCCACTGGTGGGGTCCCTCAGCCTGGCCTGTGCCCTCTCATAACCTGGGACCCCTTGGGGGATGTCAGATAGCTGGTTTCTGTCTGATCCCCAAAGGCCTGATCCAGACAGGAGGGAGCCCAATTTTATGCCTTGAACATCTGTTTCTCTGGTGGTCAGTGCACGTCATAGTAACTGGTCAACTGGTCATCCAGTCACTCAGTTATATATATATATATATATATATATATATATATATATATATATATATATATATATATATATATATATAATTATTTAGATTATGTGCCAGGCTTTCTATTAAGCAGTTAATATAAATTAGCTCATTTAATTCTCATAGCAACCATATGATTGATGTAGGTGCTATTTGTTCCCCAACTCTATCTCTCCTTGGGTTTAGCTGGCATGAGTGGCATTAACTGGGTTTTTGTTCTCAGGCCAGGGTGATTTAAGCTTTGTATTCTCTGGTTAGGGAGGGGACGTTTACTGTAAACCATTTGCTCTCAAGTATCCTTGATTTGGGAAGATAAGGTCTTGCAATTCACAAGCTGGCTGCAAGCTTCCCAAACTGTTTGACCTTGTTTAAGTTTTTGTCTTGCTTCACTTGTCCAGGAATTTCCTAGCTTCTTACTATCCTGAGATAAAAGTAAAAGAGATAAAAAATAATAATAATAATAATCCAAAACTCCTATATGCTCATTTTGATCTATCAGCATATTAAAAATACACCTGGAAAGCTGATGAATATTTTACTGAACGCCCCCTCCCCCCCCCCCCCAAGAGTCTTTCCTGCAGAGAAAAAATAAAAATAAAAATAAAAAGCCCTCAGGACAGAGACACAGCACTGGCTCCTTCTAGATCACACCCATACCCCTTCCTGGGCATGAACTTGCAACCAGGGGGGCAGTGAGCAAAGGCAGCTCAACCCGGGCTCACCCCCTAAGCCTGTCTCCAAGGCCCCCTTTTCTCTGTCTTCCCAGGGATCCAAAGCAGTGACTTCTGTCCCTGGGACCTTCACATCCCAGTGAGCCAACAGCCGCCCCGCCCTGGCTCGCTTCTTTCCTACAATGTTTCCAGGGAACCACTTGGGCTCTCTCCTGTCGCTGCTTCTACCCTGACTCCCTCTTTTTGTCATTAAACTGCCAGGAATCCACCAGATACCAAGGTCCTGGTTCTCAACTTTGCTACACAGAAGACTCCTCTGTAGGACTTTTAAAAATAAGAAGAATCTCTCATCCCAGCCTCAGAGATTCTTATTTCAATGCTGTAGAGAGGAGCGCAGGCCCTGGGAATTTTAACTGCTTCCCAGGCAGGACCAGCTACATAATTTGCAGGGCCCATTTCCAAATGAAAATATAAGACTCTTCTTGTTTAAAAATTAAAAAGGTCAGGATGGCAACAACAGAGCATTAAGTGCGAAGCCTTTCTTTGAGCAAGGCTCAAGTCACATACCCAGGAAGCTGGCTCCATCCCACAAGATGCTAATATACTGAAAACATCGAGAGCTATTGGTCCGAGCAGCACCCCTGGCCAGGCCCTTTCCTATAGCTTGGGTGGCTCGTCATCATCACTGTCATCACAATCAAGCTGTTAGCAAGTAACACGTTATTCTCTCAATAACATTATGAAGGAAAAATTGCAATTACATCCCCATTATTCAGATGCACAAAACAAGGCTTTGCTATATTAGAAATTGTGCCTGGCTTTCCCAAGGGGAAGCTAGTAGTCCTGCCTGGACTGAGCCCCTGGCTATGCAATCCTGAATCCCAGACTCTTCATCATCACCTTTCTGCAGCTCCTTGAGAAAGTAATCTATACTGATAAAAGCATAATGTGCTAGTTAGACCAGATGTCCTTCCAGATGACCTTTTAGAAGAAGCCAGGGGGCTGTGAGGGAAACCCAGGTCCCAAGTGCTGGAGGAAAGCATGAGTCTCAGGGGCTGGAGGGAAGCTGGTGACAGCAACCAGAGGAAGGAAGGCCTACTGTTGCACGAATTTCCTGCATCAGACCTCTAGTTTCTTTATAATTCTTTGTGTCAACCCAGTCCTAAACAAAAAGGAAGGTACTGTGAATGAAAACAGATTCATGTCCAAGACACCTGGATATGTCTTTGTTTATTGTTTTTATTTTTCTTATATTTTTATTTGGCTGTTGTATTGGTTATATACTGTCTGGAATATACATAGATGTAAACATGACTCATAAAATTTCACTTATAAAGCTCAGGAAGGGGTTCAGAAGCCCCCACGCCTATATCTTCTCCGGCTTCCCCTTTTAAGATTCTCTCTGGGGTGGATGGCACATACAGAGGCTGCAAGAACTGGCTGTGACTAGGGGAGAAGATAGTTCTTAGCCTTGACTCTGGAATCTTGAATAGATTTGTTCACTGACTTGGGGCACCCACTCTAAAAATAAAAGGAAAGTTATAAGAAAAAAACAGATGCTCATCACCGGGATCAATACACTTAATTTAGTCTCCAGGGAGGGCTTTGAGAGATGCTCTATTTCATCATTTTGTAGTACACACTTAACTGTATTTGCTGAGAGGAAGCTCAGCTCATACAGCTCTCTCAAATAAAAAGGTAATATGCTTTCCTCCCCACTCTCCATCCCACGCTGGTACCTGTCACCGCTGTATTATATTAGAGCCATTATCTCAGGGTCCTGCAATCAATCATTTGTTGCATGAAGGCCTTACCTTAGACCATGAATTCCAAAAGTGCAGACAGACACTGAGTTCTAGTCATTTTTGTATCTCCAGGTTTTGACACAGTTATCTGACACATGCCTGGCTTTCAATGTTTATCAAGTGAATAAATGCAAACACAAATGAATAAATATATTTCTTTCAAAAGTTAATTGTGACACTCATACTTTCAACTGCAATATGAAAATCCTTCAAAGATTGCCCCCTCCCCTCTCTCTCTCTCCTCTCTCTTAAATCTTCACTTAAGTATATTTTTTCCATTGAATTTCAGACACAGTGAAAGGGAGGAGAGAGAGATAAATACACACATCAGTTGGTTGTTACCAGGGCTAGGGATTGAACCTGCAACAGATCTATGTACCCCTTGCAGGAATCGAACCCAAGACCCTTTGGTCTGCAGACCAATACTCTAGCCATTAGCAAAACCAGCCAGGGATCCTTGTCTCTCTTTTAATGCATTACTTCTACAGCTATTTTCTATAAATTTTGACAGCATTTTGCTTGTTTTTATTTCTGTTCTTCTGTGTTCTAAATAACTCATTTTTGCAGTAATTGTTAGCATTTTATGGAAATTTCTTCAAAGGGTTTGCTTGGACAGCTTCAGAGAGTTATCCTGGAAAATACTATTTATCTCAGGGTTTGGAAGGATTTTCATTCTAGCTAAAGGCTGTGGCATTAGGAAGTACAAATTCATTACTAACCAAGCTCCTGACAGTGACTGGGGACTAGAATTACTAGGCTAGTTTTAGCTCACCTTTTCAACTATTACCCTTCACTAGTGATATTCTTTCATGTATTCCTACTTTTTATACTTGCCAATATAATTGCAAAAATATTGACTATCACATAAGACAGAAACTTATACACACATAATCAGTTACAGAGCTTTATCATTTTATGTTGATTGTCCACACACAGATTTAGTCCTGCTTTTTTTGCAGAGATTTGCGTATAAAGATAATCTCTAGAATTAGTCTTCTGCTCTTCTCAGCATTTTTCAATCTTCTGGAAGTATAGTTGAAGATAGAGTCACATCTCCCACACTTAGTCTTTCCTCCCAATGTTTATTTATAATATATATATATATATATATATATATATATATATATATATATATATATATGGCTAAGTGACCAACCAACCAGTCGACCAGCTGACCGGCCAGTAGGTATGACCCACACTGACCACCAGGGAGCAGACACTCAATGCAGGAGCTGCTGAGCCAGAGCAACTTTGCAGAGTGCCCTCTAGCACTTCGGGACCCCTCAGGGGATGTCGGACTGCCAGTTTCTGCCCAATTCCTGCAGGCCAGGTCGAGCGACCCCACCTGCAAGAGGAACCCCGCTCATTCCACAGACACCCTTTAAGCCCCGGCACTGCCCTAGGTTGGGAGGGATCATGGGAGGTTGCTTCTAGGGTGTATCTGGCCTGACTTTCCCAGTCTCGCCCTGCCAGCCACCTTCTAATTAATTTACTTTCAGTGTGCCCGAATTCGTGCACCAGGCTACTAATTGATATATAAACCTTGGGTTAGGGTTAAGATCCTTTTCCCCAGGGCAGCACCATCTTCCAGGTCCGTGTTTATCCATGGCCATTATCAATGCTACCAGAAGTAAAAGTCTTCATTCTGTGGTTTGAAATGTGACCAGAATCCTAGGTTTAACTCCTTCCTCCCACCCTGTATCTTCCCTTTGTTTGTTTGTACAACACTCCTATTTATTCTTAACAACCCAACTTATAAATAATCTCAGACCAAAGCCTTCCTGTATAGAGAATTAATAACTTCTTCCTGTATGCTCTTTCTAAAATTACAAGACATACCCTTTTGCTCTTATTATATATTAGAATCTGTTTGTTTAAATGCCTGGTTTTCTCCCTAAGCTATAAGGGTCTTGCTGGTAGAGATCGAGCCATATCCATCTCTTTATTTACAGGTTCCTAGAACAGTGTGTAGCAGACAATAAAGAAAGCAAAATTTATTACAGGAAAATTTTTAGTCCTGTTGCATTCTTAATTTACATGGCAATACAACTGATTGGTTCTTCCACTGCTGACTAGGTAGGCAATGGAAGGTCTTTGCTGTGGCTGTTGTCCAGGGAAGGACAGAGCAGCTTTTTCTGTACTTGATCAACCCTACTACAGTACTTGGATACCAAAGACAGGACAAGAATGACCAGCAGTGTGCATACATACGGGCCTAGCTAGTGGCCATTGGGGGGGGTGGGGGGGGGGAGTATATCTAGGGAGGGGTTTGGGATGGGAATGGGGGAATAAGGACAATTATGTGAGACCATAATCAATAAAATAAATAAATAAGTAAATAAAAATAAA
Source organism: Pipistrellus kuhlii (assembly GCF_014108245.1). Classification (NCBI taxonomy): domain Eukaryota; kingdom Metazoa; phylum Chordata; class Mammalia; order Chiroptera; family Vespertilionidae; genus Pipistrellus; species Pipistrellus kuhlii. Next base: position 15,057,731 of record NW_023425449.1, read on the forward strand.
TAAAGTTACTTACCTTAAAATGTAAAAAGATAAAAAAATAAAATAATGCTTAATCCTCTATTTCACACACACACATGCACGCGTGCACATACATCACAGTAGAGCACAAGCATGTCAAACTCAAAGACTAACAAGGGCCAAATAAAGGAGGCATGCAACCCAAGGGCCAAATAAAGGAGGCATGCAAATATGCTACACCAAGCATGCCAAACTCAAGGAGTTTGGCATGCTTGGTGTAGCATATTTGAGGCTGCTTTTTCAAGTGAAAGGATTTGCTACTGACAAAAAGGCAGGATTTCTTTTTTTTTCTTTTTCTTTCTTTCTTTTTTTTTTTTTTTTTTTTTTTTTTTTTAGACAAATGCCCTTCCACAAAGCAGTTTAAAATAGAGCTTTCTCCCCAACTCACCCTGAAGTGCCATGATGCTAATGAACATGCTAGAGAAAAAGGACCCGCTCTAGTGAACCATTCCATGCACAAGAAAGCATACACAGGTCAGATCCAAAGGACTCCTGTAATAGCAGTCAGAACACTATTCTCTACATTAGGGGTGTCGAACTCAATCAGAGAAGGGGCCAAAATCTAAAATCCAGCCTAAATCGCGGGCCGAATGGTTTACCGAACAGTCATAAACTGTCATTGTGATGGAAACGCAGCGGATTGCAGTGATGACAGCGTGGTGCGGGCCACATTGCAAGGCCTGGCGGGACGGATTTGGCCCGCGGGCCTTGTGTTTGACACATGTGCTCTACATGAATGGCTTCAGCTTAAGAAAACAGCTGTCACATCAGCTTAATGTTATGAATTGCATTCGTGTGAGGTATTGTTTGAATCCAGATAAATCAATCAATATATCCCTTTTTACTACGCTTTTTGGCTTAATTAAGAAACAGCCAGAGCCCAAATCTTTTCACTCTTATCAGTCTCATAATCTGTCACCCTCACAGGTAAACTGCAGGTCAGCTTTTGTTGAGCAAATTTAGAACAAAATTACTAGTTAAACAAGAAGCTTGCTATTTCTATCTGAATTTCAAATACCCAGTGGAATTTAATTTTTAAAACTATCTCTAAGGGGTGACAGAAATTAAAGAGAGACTAAAGAGAGAGAATGGATTTTAATTTTCTTTTTGTTAATCTTCGCCTGAGGATATTTTTTCCATTGCTTTTCAGAGTGGAAAGGAGAAAGGGAGGGAGGGAGGGAGGGAGGGAGGAGGGAGGGAGGGAGGGAGAGAGGAGAGAGGAGAGAGAGAGAGAGAGAGAGAGAGAGAGAGAGAGAGAGAGAGAGAGAGAGAAATGTTGACTGGTTGCCTCCAGCAAGCACCCCAACCAGGGCCAGGGAGCAAGCCTAAAACCCAGGTACGTGTAACTGACCTGAATGGAACTCACAGCCTTTCAGTGTGCAGACCAATGCTCTAACCATTGAGCCAGGCAGGCCAGGGCAAGGATATGGATTTTAAAGAAAGACAATAAAATGTAAATCGCAAATAGATAGAGATGAAAAATAAGAAAGAAATGGTGAATAATGAAAAAAATGACAAGCGGGTGGGGGGGCAAACCATGAAACAAGAGAAAATAATCAGAAATATGTCTTGGAATAAACAATATGTCTCTTAAAAGGCCAATGACATATTAAGCTTTCTATTTGATGAAACTATAAAATTTAATTATTATGACAAGGTTTGGACAAAAAGCCCAGGGAGCTTTTTTCCCTGCTATATTAGAATCATTTATCAAAGTTAATTATATATAAACTTATTCAAACAAGCAAAAAACCAACAATGTCATATTGAGTAAACAAATGACCTTTTTTTTTCTTTATTGATTAAAATAGAGCTTACTCCCCCATAAGGTATTAAATATGTGTCCTTATCACCCCATTGCCCTGTTGACCCCCCACTCATGCCCTCACCCTCTGGTGTCTGTGTCCATTGGTTAGGCTCATATGCATGCATACAAGTCCTTTGGTTGATCTCTCCTCCTTACCCCCATCCTCCTCTACCTTCCCTCTGAGGTTTGATGGTCTGATCGATGCTTCTCTGTCTCTGGATCTGTTTTTGTTCATCAGTTTATGTTGTTCATTATATTCCATAAATGAGTGAGATCATGTGATATTTCTCTTTTTCTGACTGGCTTATTTCACTTAACATAATGCTCTCCAGTTCTATCCATGCTGTTGTAAATGGTAACAATTCCTTCATTTTACCCCAGCGTAGTATTCCATTGTATAGATGTGCCATAGTTTTTTTGTTTTGTTTTGTTTTGTTTTTTATTGATTATGGTCTCACATAATTGTCCTTATTCCCCCATGCCCATCCCAAACCCCTCCCTTGATATGCCCCTCCCCCACCCCCCAGTTGTCCATGGCCGCTGGCTAGGCCCATATGTATGCACACAAGTCCTTTGGTTGATCTCTGCCCCTTACCCCCATCCTCCCTTACTTTCCCTCTGAGGTTTGAGAGTCTGATGGCTGGTTCTCTTTCTCTAGGTCTGTTTGTGTTGTTCATTATTTCCTCTAGATGTGTGAGATCATGTGATCCAAGAAATACCCTTGTAAGAACCTAAACTGCAACAAGCCATAATGGTTATGCTGAGAGGCAAATGAATCAGTCTGTAGTGAGTTCCTTTCTAGGCCAACAGTTCTTTTGCATCCCAATTTCAATGCCAGATAGTTCCTTACGTGTACATGCCAGCCATGATATTTCAGATCTGGTTGGTGGACAAATGGCGGTAATGTAGGTCCGCCCATCTCTGGTTTGGTCCTGGGCATCCTTCTGCAACCCGCAGCTGCTGTCTGCTGGTATGCTGTGCCATAGTTTTTTTAATCCATTCATCTGCGGATGGGCACTTAGGCTGTTTCCAAATCTTAGCTATGGTAAATTGTGCTGCTATGAACATAAAGGTGCATGTGTCCTTTCTGATTGGTGTTTCTGATTTCTTGGGATATATTCCTAGAAGTGGGATTATAGGATCAAATGGGAGTTCCATTTTTAGTTTTTTTGAGGAAACTCCATACTCTTTTCCAAGTGGCTGCACCAGTCTGCATTCCCACCAGCAGTGCACGAGGGTTCCTTTTTTCTGCATCCTCGCCACCACTTGTCATTTGTTGATTTGTTGATGAGAGACATTCTGACAGGTGTGAAATGGTACCGCATTGTCATTTTTATTTGCATCTCTCAGATAGTGATGTTGAGCATGTTTTCATATGCAAATGACATTAATTTTAAGGGGCAAATAAACTTAAACAATTTAATAATTTACAAAATGTTGTTGAGTCCTTACTATGTCCCAGGAATGGTATTAGGCATCAAATATACAATGGTAAATAAAATATGTATGTAATCCCATCTTAAGGGCATTCACAGTATTGAAGAAGCTACAGGCAACAAGTACCTAAAAAAGGCATAATACATCAGAAATCACTTGGAGAGGAAAAACACAAGAAATCCTGAAAGCATTAATAGAGACATCTATTCTGATTTGGAGGGTCAAGAATGCTCACATTAGGCAGTTGGAAGAAAAAGATTTGCAGCATTCAATTCATCTAATGTATCTGCTTCCTCTGGGGGATGCCTAGGAAGAGATCCCACGTGAGACCTAATGGTATTTTTCGGGTGTGGGGGATTCCTTTCTCTGACATGGTCTAACTACAGTCTCTCTAGTCTGCTTATTATAACTAAACTTGGACTTTATTGCTCACTAGAAAATGTCATGTGAGCTATGTGATTAATGGGGTACAGGAAGAAAATGTTCCACAACACAAATGGCTCCCATTGTACATATTGTTCAAGCATCAGTAAGAACCTTACTTGTCCCAGGATAATCCTAATATGGGGAGAACAGAATTGGCTGGATAACTGTTGACGGGCTCCGACTTTTCCATGTTTCACTTAAGGGTTGCAACCTAGCCTGTATGCTCTGAATTTGATAATTCAGCCTTCAGTGTTATCTCAGAAATGACAAGGTGTGACTTAAGGAATAAGTAGGATTTAGCCAGAGGATAAAAGCATGGTGAGGGCTGGGGAGGGGCATGAGCAGGGAGTGACAAAAAAAAAAAAAAGATGCTTAACAGAGGAAACAGCTTGTGAAGGAGCACATTTAGGGGAAGTGAACACGGTTTGAAGCAGAAGCCAAGTCACAGAAGGCCCCATGGACCAATGAAGGAACTTGTAACTCATTCCCAGATGAATAGAACACAATCGAAGTGGTTTAAATATATAAGTGAAAGAATTGTGGTTTGATTTTTAGTGTAGAGAGAAGGCATTAGGAAAAAGCAAGAAGACAAGAGCAAAAGCTTTTAAAGTAATAATACTAATGCATCTAGACTAAGTACTCCAATTAAAAGATGAAGACTGTCACTTTAAAGAATTCGCCCAACAGAAACATATACCATGTGTGCCAACTCAAATTTACAAGTATGGTTTTGGAAGTATTGTTTGCAATAATCCAAAACTGGAAAGAACCTAAATAGTCATCAACAATGGAATGGATATATGGTGGAATATTTATATAACAGAATACAAAACAATAAAAATGAGCAAACTGCTGCTATTTACATAGGAATGCTTCTCACAAGTATAATAGATGAGCTGAACAAGTCAGATATGATTAGTGTATCCTCCATGAAATCATTTCTATAAAATTCAAAAGCAGGCAAATTAATCTATACTATTAAGAGTTAGATCAACCCTAGCTGGTTTGGCTCAGTGGATAAAGTATTGGCCCACGGACTGAAGGGTCCCAGGTTAGATTCTGGTCAAGAGCACATATTTCAGTTGCAAATTTAACCCTAGGCCAGTTCTGGGTGCATGCGGTGCATGCGGGAGGCAACCAATCAATGTGTCTCACTCATATGGATGTTTCTCTTTCTTTGTCTCTCCCCCTCCCTTCCACTCTCTAAAAATCAATGGAAAAGTACTTTTGGGTGAGAATCAGTGATTATCTTTACCTGGAAGGGGGCCAAGGAGTTCCTGATGTGCTAGATTGTTCCATTTCTTAATGTGGGTGGTGGTATTATCACTTGTGTTCATTTTGTAGTAATTAAATAAGCTGTATGCTTACACACACACACACACACACACGTGTGTGTGTGTGTGTGTGTGTGTGTGTGTGTGTGTGTGTGTTGATTTCAGAGAGGAAGGGAGAAGGAGAGAGAGAGAAACATCAATGATGAGAGAGAATCATTGACTGGCTGCCTCCTGCACTCCCCCTACTGGGGACCAAACCCACAACCCAGGCATGTGCCCTTGACCAGAATCAAACCCAGAATCCTTCAGTCCACAGGCCATTTCTCTATACACTGAATCAGATAGCCTAGGGCTGCTTTTATTTTTTGCACTGTTCTATATGTATATTATTTTTCAATATTATTGTAAATTACTTAAAACAAAACAAAAACATAGACATAAATCTGAGGTTTGTTGCTTTAGAAAAGTGAATATAAAGCAATCCAGTAACAAAAAAGGGTCAAATTTGGAAGGTGGGCTGGTGGGTTGCAAAAATAGTCTTGAAAGCAGTGGCCAGGCATTTGAATGAGAAAATTGTTTATGTGTGGCTTGGCTTTTCTCTGGGAAGTTTCTGGTGGACTTGGGGGAATTCTAAAAGCTTAGCTTTATTGAAGGAGAGCAAAAGCCTGGAAAACGCAACCCATTGAGCCAGGAGAACTAATGGCCCAAGAATAGGTTTGTTAACACCCAGGTGAGTTTTACGGGTTATTGGAAGAGAGGAAATTTGGCAAGAACTCAAAAAGACAAGCAAAGCGTTTGAAGTCAGAACACCCTAATCTCTGCCACAGTCCTCTGTATCCCATCTAATCCCAGGTGGCAGATGAGGTTAGAGGGGAGACCAGGCAGGGGGAATATAGCTTTCTCCCCAGGGTTTAGTCCAAAGAGATTGCAAACCTTTGTGATAAGCCGTGTGAAAGCAAAGCCAGAGAGTAGAGGAGCAATGGGCGCAGGACAGGTAGAGAGAGAAAGTGGGGCCTGATATATCCCCCAAGTTTTTTCCAGATCTTAAGCCACATGGCAAAGCATCCAACAGAGGCAAAGAAATTAACAGTTGCCTGAAAGAAATCTCAGGGCTGACATAAGGCTAATACAGAGGATGCTTCCCAGAATTTGGAAGGTTGTGGTGGAGATGGCACTGCCAGCTGAGACAGCAGGAGCAGAGGCTGACCCCAGGACCTGCTAGAGCAATGTCAGAACATAAAATCCTCCAGGTAAACATAGGCGCTAATCCCAGGTGCCACCTAAGGCGATAAGGGGAGGATGGGACCACCGACACTACAATCTTAAGTGGAAATGACTGACTTCCCTCAGCTGGCAAAAAATATGTGTTTTATTTATTTATTTTTTTACCACCAAGCAAAAATGAGGAATAAAGTTTTACGTTTGCACCCCTCTGTTTGTGTCTATGATCAGTTTAACTGCTGTACATAAAAAGATTTACAAGCAGTTCTGAAGGTCCAGTTGTTATGCCCTTCGCATCCAAAAAGTTGCTCCTTCCAAGGAAGAGAAGATAAAAAAAAAGGTGTCTGGCCTGGCCAGTGTGGCTCAGTGGTTGAACATCGACCTATGAACCAGGAGGTCACAGTTCCATTCCCAGTGGTCAGAAAGCATACCCAGGTTGTGGGCTTGACCCCAGTAGGGGGCATGCAGGAGGCAGCCAATCAATCAATGATCCTTTCTGATCATTAGTATTTCTATCATTCCCTCTCCCTTCCTCTCTGCAAAATATATATATATATTTTGAAAAATTATTGATTTAAATATATACATATACATATACATATACATATATATATATACATATACATATACATATATATATATATTTAAATCAATAATTTTTCAATGTGTGTTTGGACAGGGCATGTAGACAAGGGTTGCTTTTGTTTTTGGTTTTGTTTTTGGCACTTGCTTATTTTTGGTACTACATGATGTCCTAGGATTATCATCTGAATTTCCTGCCTCAGACCTGGAATCAGCCACTTCTCCAAGGAGTCCTAGTTCCTTCCATTGGAAAATCATATTGGAAATCAAGGTCTGAGTGCTAAGTGTGCTTATTGCTATTGAGATAACACTCTAGGCCCTATGAACTGGCAGAATAAGAAAAGTGTGTACACTAGCACATATGTATATGTACATATATAGTCAACTGTAGCTGTGTTAAACTAAACATGAATTCATATTGATATCTCTTACTTTAATCCATTAACACATGGATCATTCTATTCCCTTGTCCCTTATCTATAACTTCCCCTCTAGCAGTGAGAAACCTGAATCCCACCATCTGCTGTGCACTTACCTAACTGGTCGATTCCAATATACATTTATCATGGTATCAGATTTATTAGCTCATGCTCCTGTGGGAAACAACTTTATTCACTTGACTACAGTGCTATGTAGTGTTGCTTTTGCCTCTATTTTTACAGATTCCATTCATTTCTAGTGCTTCTTAGGTCAGCATTTTCCCACAATCACTTCAGGCAGGTGGTTTCATCCAATTATAATACTGTTATAATACACCCTGGGTCTGTTGACCTCGTAAGTGATTTATTTAAGATTTTCATTGCATTAAGATTTGTCAGAATCAGCATTTAAATGTCCATACCAGTTTAACTTCAGTTTCACATAAGCAGATCTGAGCTTTGACTCTCCAAATTCACCTGTCTCTCCAGATTTCTGCATTACACCTAGCCCCATGACCTCATCTTCTCTCATGAATCCAAGAAAAACCATTGATGTTCATTGTGTTCAACTTTTTTGTTGTTGTAATGATGGGAGTGAAGACTTCCAACTACTTTACATGTTGGAGCTAAAAACATCTTTACTTTTCAATGTCCATTTTTTCCCTAACTTAAAGCCCTGTGGGGACCATGTTATATCTGTGTTGCTCACCATTGCATTTGCACACCTAGCTCAAGTTCTGGCATGTAGTAAATAATCAATACTTGTTAAATAGATGAAAAATGAATAACTCGAGTCCAGTTATATTTATTCTATGACACATATTCTCCCTGGTCTTATTCTCTCACTAGACAATGTCCTAACTCATCCATATTGTTTGATAGTACCTCTTTCACATACTTATAGCTGTGGAAGAAAATAACTTCTGTATTAATGGCAAGTCATCATTTAATTACTTAAATGGGAGCATATAATGACTTTTTAGGAAAAAGAGTGTCACAGCCTTGCTCAATGTCCTATTTCTATCACCATCAGAGCTAGGAATTTTTTCAGGCAATAACCAGTTATTGGACTCAGTGGGAGCACTTGTATTTTGACCCCATAATTATATTAAATGATGAATGCAAAGCTAGATTTTCCTTTAAGTAGTATTAATAGTTTGCCTTTCTAAATCTGCCTCCACTACTTCCTGGCATTTGAGCTAGCAAATTTTTTTAAACAAGAAAATAAGCCAAACCTCAGAACTCTGCAGCTCGGGCAGCTAATCAAAGCTTCAGACTATCTGGATGCTGAGAGCAAGACATGCTTTCCTGTTTAGCAGAATAATTACCTTGACTGGCTTGCCACAGGACAGTAGATATTTAAAGCTCTATTTATAAAACCTATAAATATAGGTGCCATGAAGAGACCACTAAGAAAATCAAAGGCCTCTATAATTTTCCACCTAGAAAAAAGATTATTTATCTTTACATGAATCGTTATGCAATTTACACGGTGTCTTACTTTTAACACACATTCCTTACCAAAGCTGATGTATTAACTTTCCTCAAATGAAGCACATTATCTTCCAAGGAGACTCATATGTTCCTTGTGAAAGAGTACCATTAATAGAATCTTTCTGAAGGTTGTATACAAAAGACTTAAAGAGTGACACAGAATTATCTCTCCTAGGAATAAATTCCAAAGAAGTAATATGAAAGTAGTGACTTGACAGTGATGGTTCTTGGGTGACACATCCCGAAACCAGAGAGAAGGGAGCCCGATTCCTTGTGGGGCCACAGGATTCCACCTTCGGCCGTGGGTTATGTTGTTCCTGGGGCACTGTTGGCCCCAAATCTGGTTTACTGCACACTTGTGTTTGTGTTCCATGCCCTGTACAACAGCAACTTTGCAGAGTGCCCTTGCACACTCCAGGACCCCTCCGAGGATGTCAGAGAGCCTTTTCCGGCCTGATCCCCACATGCCAGGCCAAGGGATTCCACATGCCAAAGGGACCCCACTCACTGCACAGACACCAGGGAGGGACAGCGGGAGGTTGGCTTCAGGGTATATCCTGCCCACCTTCCAATGAATTTCCTTCCAATGTGCATGAATCTGTACATCAGGTCACTAGTGTCAAGATAAAGTTTCTGTGGCAGAAACAATGCTGGGATTGGAACAGGACAGGTGTAACATGTGGTCTTCCTGTTGCAGTATACTTTTAAGGGAATCCATTTTCAGATCCTCAGCTTTCACAGGGTACTCTTTCCTATCATCAGGTGCATTCTCTTCCCCCCTTCCCCTTTCCAAAAGCCTTACTTCCCTTTTACATAAGAAAGCTATCCCCATGACTCATTCCAAATCTAACTATGTCATTATCCTAGGGTACAAACACATCTAGGACACCAGAAAAAGACAATTAAAATAGTGTACTTGGGAAAGTCACCTTTGTTGGTGAATCAAGATTCTGTCTCCTCTGTCTTTGTCTTACACATATTTCTGACAAAACTGAAGTATATGGCATCATAAATATGGTGGTATGTTGGCCCTTGTAAGAATGTTCCAAAATTATAATATATATATTATAAGCAGTCAGTCTTTACCTCTTCCCTTCCCCAGACTTTTTTTTTCAAAAAATGCATTGCTCTCAGAGAGAATCTGAGAACAAAGTGAAAAGAGCATTGTAAAGACACACTAAAAGCTGAAAATTGCTTTTACAAAATGAACAAGTTTTTCAGATATTCATAATATTTTTAAAAGAAAAGTACATTTGTAACAAAGCATTTCGGCTTGATGATGCTGAGTCTTTTAAGAGTAACTGGAATATTTCCAAGACTATTCATTTTTTTCTAGTTGTAAGAAAAGTACATCCATGAATAAAGATTTTATTATTTCCTTTAGATTTATGGGCATTATTCAATAAGATAATTAAAGTGTAGTTTATCAAAACAGACTGCAAAATACTTATTCTAATTATATGTTAGTTTATCTTATAAAGGGTTAATATTTTTCTATCACATATAACGATATACAATTACATTCTAGTTGCCATATAAATTAAGCAAACACCTTTTTTCTGTCATAAAGTATACAAAAATATCATAAAAAATTAACATATTCTGAATATTTAAATATGATTCTTTATTTAACACTTTCCCAAAACTGATACTAGAGTTCAATATGTGTTTAAAAACTCATTTAAGAAAGGCATACTATGTTTTATTTATTATACTCCTCACAACTACTCTTTTCAACTATCACATTACATTAATACAAATGAAACACACAGCTTCCAGTTTCTACAGTAGTTCCACATGTAGGGAGCTTGGAAATCACTACTCCTTGCTAACAACAAGGAAAAGCTGAACAAACTGAAAAATCAATAACTCTTCTTAGATCTGGAAGAGAAGCGAGGTCACAGGGCAGACTACGGCCCCCAAAACGAGAGAGACTGACAAGTGAACACGGAGAATCACAATTACGAGAGCAGAAACACATTAGCTGAACCCCCAGGGGAACGGTTGCCGTAGCGGGAAAACCAGCACTATAATTGACAAATTTCTGGCGGCTTAGAGTGCACAGGTCTGAGAGTTAAAATTTCCAGGGGAATCCAATTGTAGAGTGGTCTCCCACACTTCTGTGAGTTTTACCTGTGAGAGCTTGACCAGGTACTCACAGTAAATGTTGGGAAAAATCCCATCATGATTCTGGCAGGGGGAGAGAAAAATAAACCAGTTTGAAATCTGCTAGAACTGTGTGTTTTTTCTCACAAGCTCTGCCCTCAGAACAAACTATTTAACCAGACTTGCTGGGGCTTTATTAGAGCCTAACTGACCTGGGGAAAAGGAAATACCCAACCCAGCCAGCTCTCCCCATTCTGTTTTGCCTAAGGGGTTGAGGATGGAATGGAAAGCATTTGTGAAGTTCACATGCCAGAGACCTAGGCTCACTAGAAATCAGAGAACTAATCACAGGACTAGATAACTTTACCCAACACCTACTGCCACATCACTAGAAGCCTATTTACATCATTTCCAGCTGTCAAGAAAAAATTACAAAGCATATCAAATGGCTAAAACAAAAAAACAAAAACACCCACAATTTGAAAACACAGAGTAAGCATCAGAACCAGACGTGGCAAGGGTGTTGAAATTATCACACAGGAAATGTAAAAATAAAGCAAAAACTAAGATTAATATGTCAAGGGCTCTAATGAATAAAATCCTATATAATAAAAGGCTAATATGCAAATTGTCCCCTTGATAGGGAGTTCAACTGGGAGTTCAACAGGGAGTTTGACCAGGGGGCAGGGCCAGCCAGCCAACCGCCCGAGGCCCCCCTCCTTGGCTGGCCCAGCCCAATTGGTCCTGATCAGGGCAGGCCAGCCAGACCCTACCCGTGCACAAATTCATACACTGGGCCTTTACTAGGCAGTATACAAGAATAGATGCACAATGTAAGAAGAGTGACAAAAATCCTAAGAAAGAACAAAAGAACAAAAGAAATACTAATGAAGGGGGAAATAAGACATTTTGGGGGACTAGCTATCTGAGTCTGTGCCAATAACCTGTATTCTGACGCATGCTCTTGCTAGCAGATAATTACTCCATTCTTATCTGGGATGCCTGTCTTGCCTTGTAGAACCTTATTTTCCAGAATACACCCATTTTACAGAGGCCATAAGCCATGAACCATGTACAACGCTGGCACCAGCCAGGCCAAGCCTTTGGATGTAATCTCACTTCCCCATCCCAGCTCATGGGAGGCTGGCTGCAAGTCCTGCAAAAAGTCCGGAAGCCTGATCCATATTTGGGGGACAAAGAAACTAAAAGGGATAAAGGGAAGGCTTCCTCCATACTCATCACTCAGGCTTTGGAGGTTGATTCCCCTGAGTCACTGCACTAGTGCTTTGAAGGCTCTTCTTCTGACGCCTCTGAGTGCCCTACTGATTATTCTCCCACTCTGCCTGGCAGCTTATCTATAACACCACAGATAAGAAGAACTGTGGGACAACTATAAAAGCTATAACGCATGTATAAGAATATGAGAAGAAGAAATATTTGAATGCCTGAGGATTTTTCCAAATGAATGTCAGACACCAACACACAAAGTCAGGAAGCTCAGGGAAGACCAAGCAGAAAAATACCCAAAAAAATTACACCTAGGCATTTAATATTCATATAAATGGTGGAAAAGAAAAGAAAAAAAAAATCTGTAAGAAGCCAGAGAGGTATGCACAGTAGGAACTAAGATGGCAACCAGAAGGGGCAGTGTCTAGCCAGGGCGAAGGGTCGGATTGTTTACCAGGCATAGGACCCCAAAAGACCTAGGAAATGGTTTGGTTAGGAGGACCCAGCATGAGCCCAAAAGCTTAGAAAGTTAGTTGGTTAGTTTAAAGGGTGCCTGGTTCTTCCCAAGCCCAAGATAATATAACCCAAACTTACACAACTCTCTCTTTCTCTCTGTGACACACACTCACGCTGTTTGCTCACATGTTTTCTCTCCATAGCAGACCTGTGGCCACCAGGGGTCTTCCATCAGACTCCACAGGCCTAGGCATGGCCAGCCAGGATGCAGCGGGGAACACAGACTAAGCTAGCCAGATGGTGACAAAGACTGATCTGGACTGAACCAACGGCACAAAACATCTGGACACTAGCCCTATTTCTGGGCCTGATGAAAACAAGGCTGAACTTCTTTTTCAGTGGAATGGAGCTGAAGCCAGGAAAGTGCTTTGTGTTTGCTTCGGTTTCTTCAGTAAACCTTACCACTAAGCCTTATCCTCCCATACATGGGTGCGTGGAATGCTCTCCTTGCGACCCCTTGAAAGAGCCCCATTTCCACCAGAAAAAGAAATATTTAAAGTGCTATGAGGAGAAAAACGACCAATCTAGAATTCTGTGTCCATAAAATTATCCTTGTGAAAGAGAATTCCTTTCTCAAAAAACACACACAAAAGAGGAAATTTGTTGTCAGTAGAGATGTCTTGCAAGAAATGTATTAATAGAAAGGAGTTTTTTAGAAAGAAGGAAAATAATATAGATCAGAAACTCAGTCATATATATATATATATGTATATGCTTATATATAAGTGATGTAATGACAATATTGATATAAGGGATGTGAGGGAGGGATAAGGATTATTTTGTTATTATAAGACACATCTCCTGTAAAGTTGTACAGAGTTACTTAATTGTCCTGTGTTAGTTGTTAAGTGTATATTGCAAATTCTAGGGTAACCATTAAAATTATATTTAAAGTATAACTAATGTGCTAATAATAAAAAAAAGGAATCAATGAAATGCTTGATAATCCCCCCAAAAAAGAAGGGGTCAGAAAAGAGTGGAATACAAAAACAGAAGGGAAAGAACAAGGTTAACAAATAGAAAACAATAACAAATGTGGAAATATTAATCAAATATATCAATAATTAATTTGAATGTCACTGGTCTAAATGAACCAATCAAAAGACACAGATTATCAGAGTAAATTTAAAAAAAAAAAGACCAAACTAGATGTTGTCTATAAAAACTCACTTTAAATATAAAGACAGATATAGATTAAATGTAGATGAATAAAAAAAAAAGCATACCATGCTAACACTAGTAAAAAGAAAGCAGGAATAGCTATATTCTTTTCCAACAGAACAGACTTCAAAGCAAGGAAAGTTATCAGGAATAAAGAAAGGCATTACATAATAATAAAGGAGTCAGTTCACCGAGAATACATAACACCCTAACCATGTGCTCCTAACAACAGAGTGAGAAATACCTGAGGCAAAAACTGATAGACCTGAAAGAAGAAACAGATGAATCTGCCATTATATGCTGGACACTTCAGCATCACTCTATCAGAAATTGACAGAGCCAGCAGACAGAAAATCAGTGAGGACATAGTTTAACGCAACAACATCGATCAACTGGATATAATGGACACACTACTTCATCCAACAACAGCAGACTAAACACTTTTCTCAAGCTCACATGGAACATTGGCCAAAATGGTCCATATTTAAAGCCATGAAGCACACCTTAACAAATTTAAAGGAAGAGGAAGCATATAATGCTTGCTTTTAGACCACAATACAATTAAAAGTCAGTACTAGGAAGATAACTGAAAAACTCTAAAACACATGGATATTAAACCTTCTAAGTAACACATGTGCCAAAAAACTCTCAAGACAAATTGAAAATATTTTGAGCTAAGCTAAAATGAAAACATGACTTAGGAAAATTTGTGAGCTACAGCAAAAGCAATGCTTAGAAGAAATTTATAGCATTGAGTTCATATATTAGGGGAAAATATCTAAAATCAATCATCTTAAAAAACTAGCAAAAGAAGAGCAAATTAAATCAAAAGTAAGCAGAAGAAAATAAATATCAGAGTAGAAATGAATGCAATTGAAAACAAGTAGATAAAATCAACAAAACCAAAAGCTGGGTCGTTAAAAAGTTCAGTAGAATAAATAAACCTCAAGCCAGGCTAACTAAGCAAAAGAGAGATTGAGGACGTAATTTACTAATATGGGAAATGAAAGAGGAGACGTGATTGCTGATTTAATGGACAGTAAAAGGATAATAAAGAAGTATGTGAACAACTCTATGCCTACAGGTTTGATAACTGATGAAATGGACCAATTTCATGTAAAATACAATCTGCCAAATTCATACAAAAAGAAATAAACAAAATATATATATATATATATATATATATATATATATATATATATATATTTAATTGAATTAATAGTTCAAAAACTTCCAAAACAAAAAATGCCAAGCCCAGATGGGCTCACTAATGAATTCTGTCACATATTTAAGAAAACATTATACCAATTATCTTTCAGGAGATAGAAACAGAGGGAATAATTCTTAACCCATTCTATGAGGCCAGTATTACCCTGTTGCCAAAACCAGATAAAGACATCCCAAGAAAAGAAAACAGAAGACCAGTATCCCTCGTGAACATAAATGCAAAAATCCTCAAGAAAATATTAGCAAATCAATCCATCAATCTACAAAAAGACTTTTACAACATGAGCAAATGGAGTTTCTTCCTGGTATCAAAGGCTGTTCAACATTCAAAAATCAATTAATGTAATCCATCACATAAACAAGCTAAAGAAGAAAAATCACCTGATCGTATTACTGGATGCAAAAGAAGCATTTGACAAAATCCAGCACCCATTTATGATAAAAATCTTTCAAGAAACTACAAATGAAATATAAATGCATATTATTAAGTGAAGGAAGCCAATCTGAAAAGTCTATACACTGTACGCATTCAACAACATGGCATTTGGAAAAAGCAAAACTATGGAGACAGTAAACATATCAATGGTTGCCAGTGGCTGGTGGGGATGAATAGGCACAGAGGATTTTAGGGTAGTGATGTATGATATTATAATAGTGTATACATGTTATATATTTGTTCAAACTTTTAGTATGTACACACCAGGAGTAAATCCAAATATAACCTATGGCCTTTAGGTGATAATGATGTGTCAATATAGTTTCATCAACTGTAACAAATGTACCACTCTAGTGGGGGATATATGAGAAATCTTTGTACCTTCCTCTCAATGTTGAAGGGAACTCAAAACTTCTCTAAAAAATAAAATCTATTAAAAATAATAACATATATGCATATTTTGTTTTATGGTTTATAAAAATTGACTCATTAATTACATTAGATCCCACATCATTTTAAATAAGACTTGACTTCTTTTTGGTGATCTATCTTACAAGATTGCATTCCATCATTTGTTTTTCAATGCTATTTATAGTAGGTTTTTAAAATATATTTTATTGATTTTTTACAGAGAGGAAGGGAGAGGAAAAGAGAGTTAGAAACATCGATCAGAGAGAAGCATCAATCAGCTGCCTCCTGCACACTCCCTGCTGGGTATCTGCCTGCAATTAAGGTACATGCCCTTCACCAGAATCAAACCTGGGACCCTTGAGTCCACAGGCTGATGCTTTATCCACTGAGCCAAACTGCTTAGGGCTTTTTATAGTAGTTTTTAAAGTATTTATATAGAGAGCATGTATTTGAATAAAAAAAATGAAGGCAGACTTTTTCTAACAATGAGTGGATTTGATTTGGTTGATTGGCTTGTCAATGAGAGCAGGCTTTGCTAATTAGGTTACAGAGTGGAAGTTTTCAGTTAATTAAATGAACTAAACCTAAATTCCCAAGGTCTCTTTTTTTTAATTTATTTATTTTTTATTGTTGACATTATTAATCCCAAAGGTCTTGACAAATATATGTTTAAAGCATATGGATTATGGAAGATAAGTATTTTGTCAAACTATCATACATATTGGCAATGTATAATTATTATTTCAAGCCACAGTTCTTTCTGCACATAGTGGATTGAACTATAGACCTCTATGTGCAAATATAACAGGTATAATAAGTAGTCCTTTAAAAAAGTATTGTAAGGTATTTTTGGTATAGTTTCCATGAACTGAGAAAATGAATGACTCCAACAACTGGCTAGCAATCTTGCAAGTAAGATGATTTTCAATTTTTTGCTCTCAACCAACTTAATAGAATATTCATATCACAGACTTAATAGAATATTCAGCTAATAGATCATTTAAAGTGATTTTTTGGTGCTAGACCACTTTGAAATGTTTGGCATATAGTTCAGAAAGTATTCAAAGAACTAAGGGAAATCTCTCTAACAAAATTCATTTTTTATTCTCATCTACTTATTTATGTGAACCTCCCTTTGCCACTCAAACAAAATTATTCATTTAGGGTTAAATTAACTAATTGGGAAAAGCATTAAAAAACTGAAAGAAACAGTATAATACATCTCATAAGTACTTAATTAAATTGTCTTTGTTAAATAGTCATCAAAAATTATGTGTGTGTTATAATCATAATCCAATAATAGCATGATTCACAACATACATTTTAATACTCATAATCCAATAATAGCATGATTCACAACATACATTTTAATATAACAAAACATTTTAATTTAGATTTATAAATATAGTTTTTTTAAAGTATGATGGGGATCAATAAAATAATTTAAGCATAAAAATGTCTTCTTACCATAAAACTCTATAGGGGGAAATATAATAAAATTTAGAGCTTAAGAAGAAAATGATGTTGTATTTCTTATAACTGAAAACAAAAGCTCCTTCTTGTATTTTTAAAATGAATAGTGATGGTTATGAAATTGCTAGGGTATTTAGATTTTTATTGGCTTCATTTAAAAGAGCATTTTAACAGTTTTGTTTAAAATAAAATATTTAAATGTTTCAGAGTTATATCTCTTACATTCTTTAAATTAATGATTAAAAATTAACTGACGCTCTAGCCAGCTTGGTTCAGTGGATAGGGCGTTAGCCTGTGGACTGAGGGGTCTCGGGTTTGATTCCAGCCAGGGGAACATGCCTGGGTTGCGGGCTCAATCCTCAGTGGGGGGTATGCAGGAGGCGGCCGACCAGTGATTCTCTGTTATCATTGATGTTTCTCTCTCTCTCCTTCTCCCTTACTCTCTGAAATCAATAAAAAATATTTTTTAAAAATTAACTAACAATAATGATTAAACATTAATTATTCCCACTCTAATCCTGACAATGGACATGTACAGTACAGGGGTATCCTGCAGAACACCTGACCAGTACTTCAAAAAAAAGTCAATGTCATCAAAAACAAGAGAAATCTGAGAAACTCCACAGGTGAGAGGAGATATGATGAATAAATGTGATGTGGTCTCCAGAATAGGACCCCAATGCAGAAAAGGCCATCTAGTAAAAATTAAGGAAATCTGACAATTGTCTGGAATTTAGTTTTTAATCATATATCAATTTTGGTTCATTATTTTTAAAAGGTACCATAATAACGGTAAGATGTTAATAATAAGAGAAACTGGGTGTGGGCGTATGGGAACTTTCTATACTATCTTCATAACTTTCCTGTAAACATAAAACTGTTCTTAAGAATAATCTTTATTTTAAAATTAAGTACTAAGTTAAAAATAGACTTTAAAATGTGCAAGAAGGTACTTAGGTTTTTCAAAAAATATTTAGCAGATATCCATGAGAAAACATGGTTTAAGAGCACAAGTTCTGTCTTCTGCTACTTTCTAACTGTACTAACCAAGAACAAATGACCTAACTTCTCTCTGCCTTGTTTCTTATCTTAAAAAGTACCTCTTAATAGACTTTGGAAAGACTTAAGATAATGTATGTTAAATACCTGGCATATAATCTATATATATAAAAGACTAAGTGACCGGTCTACCTTTCGACTGTTTGATCAATTGCTATGATGTGCACTGACCACCAGGTGGAAGATGCTCAGACCAGTAGGTTATATTGCTGCTGTGTCCGGCTGATAGGGACTGGGCGTGATGGGCTGGACATGCCCTGGAGCCCTCCCATAGTCCTTCCCCAACCCCAATCATGCGCTGGTGGAGTCCCTCGGCCTGGAGTTGTGAGTAAATTTGAGTTTACTCAAGTTTATGAGTAAATTTGAGTTCACAGTGGAAGAGTTACAAGTTTTAAGATGAAATGTCCATAATCATGAACCATTCCTATACCCATGCACAGAAACTTTCAGGGTCTGGGCCCCACCTATGTAATACTCTCTGCTCTTCTCCAGTGCATGGTTCCCTGTACCCAACTTCTGCTGAGCAGTAGGACTGCAAAGTCAGCCTCTAACAACGTTTCCTTTTTAAAACCATCCATCAAGGACTGGAAATTATATCAATGAAGTCCTTACAAAGAGTTGCTTGTAATCAAGACATTGAGAAAAAGGCAGGGTGAGGGCTAAGCAAATTTGCAAAGCATCTAAAGTGGCAGGAGAGCCTTGCAGAAATACCTGAAATACTGCCATTTCATCTGCATGGTTCCATGTCCATTTCCCTTTCCAGAATGTGGACTCTTCCGGGGGAGAAACCATGGTTCTTAAGCTCTTTTATCTCCAACAACGAGCACAGTGCCTGGTTGGCACTTAGTAAATGTTTAGTGGACAACTTGTTCCCAAAACAATATTTACCCACTTGTACTTTATGAAGATAGCAAAATATATAATTCCTTTTAATATACACTGATAATGGTAACAATGTGGATTACTCTTATATTAGACATTAAACTTTCAACTTACAAGTATGTCTGGTATCTTATTTTTATCTTTTTAAATCCTTTGCAGAGTATATATCATTATTTTTATTTATTAAAATAAATATTTTTATTTTATGTAGGAGAATGTGAACACTTAAACATCTGCACATTTTACAAGCCACCAAATAATTGCTGTCTGTGTGTGGGGGGGAAATCATTGATATTAAGTACTGTTTTTTGCTTCATGTCCTACTTAGTACTTTGGACAACTTGGAAGACTTGTTTATTCAATTCTTAATGTATTTATCAAGTCAATCAATGTTTAGCAAACATCTAGTTTGTACCGGGCACTAGAGTTGAACAGTGAGCAAGACAGAGTTTTCTAAGCACCAAAAGGGATAGTAAAAATATATGAGATGATATATGCAAAAGCTTTGAACAAAAGCCCTTACTGGTTTGGCTCAGTGGATACAGTGTCATCCTGCGGACTGAAAAGATCACAGGTACAATTCTGATCAAGGGCATGTTCCTTGGTTGCAGGCATATCCCCAGTAGGAGGTATGCAGGAGGCAGATGATCAATGTTTCTCTCTCATTGATGTTTCTAACTCTCTATCCTTCTCCCTTCTTCTCTGTAAAAAAAAGTCAATAAAATATAAATAAATAAAAGAAAGAACAAAAACTCTATATGTGCTTGGAAACAAGGCACCTACTATAATATTTCATTAAGTGTCTGGCACATTGTGTCCTAGGCCCAGTGTGCTTTGTCACATTGACTACTCACTATAATCATGAAAGATAAATATCATCCCTAAACTATTATTACTTGCATTTGAAGGTAATATGCTCTCCATTTTACAGATGAAGCAACCAATCTAGAGAGATAATGTTATCGAAGGCCCCAATGAGTGATGGAGCTGAAATTTAAATGCTCAAGCCCATTTTCTTTCCATCTTATCGTGATTTCTAATACAGACAGTAATGACACTTTGAAGATTCATAATAGGAAAGGGTTTCCAATTTATATTCAGTGCCTTGCTTGTCATGCCCAAGAAAACACATAAAATGTTTTCGTTAGTGCAACTACAATTTTCCCTTCCTCGTTTTGGTCTAGTGTTTGGGCCTATTCTTTCCCAGGGTAGGGGACTTGCCTTAAATCTCAGACTGGCTCTTTGCCACCGCTTTTCCCTTTCTGTTCACTCTCTAGGCCCAAGTGATTACCAAAGGAGCCGGGAGTGGCCAAAACACTGGGGAAGTCAGCAGCGAGTGTGCACCTTCATAGTTGATGGAGGTCTATGGGGCAGCTGTAGCAAGGAAACCAGAAGGAAACAAGAGAGTGTCTTGGTGGCAAAAATTAGATCAATGTGCAGTTTGGGTTGGGTGGGAACTGAAGAGTATGCACATCTACAAAAAGGGCTGTCCTCTTGAACAACTTCCTTTGGCAATCACCTTCCCAATCCCCCTAGGTAATAATAACAACCTATTGAATCAGTTACTTTTTGCTGTATATAAAAAACACACACAAACATTTAGTGATATCCAATGACATCTATTTATTGAGCTCAGAACTCTAAGGAGTGGCTAATTTAGGGGAGAATCAGCCGAGTGACATCAGTTCACAGATAGGCTCATTCATGTGCCAACTGCAGAGCTGACTGGGGGCTGGGATAAAGATGGCTTCAACTGGAACCGCTGGTGTTGGCTCCAGGCAGTCTCTCAAGTCCCAGCAGGCTAGCCTTCACGTGGCAGATGGCAGCGGGGCAGAGTGCCAAGAGAGCGAGCAGCACTCCAGGCCCCTAGAGGACTGGCACAGCACCAGCGCTGCCACATTCTGTTAGTGGAAACAAGGCACCAGGCCAGCCCAGACTTAGGAAGGCAACAGAGTCCACTCTCGAAGGGCCGCAAAGGCACGTTGCAAAGAGTATGGCTGGGAGGCAGAGAACTGCACTTTTGCATTTTTGCACCAAGCGATCAGAGCAGTTGAATCCAAAGGAAGCATGCCATTATACAAAGAATTTTCAATTACAAAGGATTCCATTCGAATTTGGAAATATCAGGGCTTTGAACTTATTCTTTAACCTTAAATGTCCCTCTGTTCATTAAAACAATACTGTAATTGCTTATTAAACACTTATTATATGCCAGATGCTTCACATTTAATTATATATATATATATATATATATATAAGATACTGTTTATGATCTTTAACAGATGGGAAAACTGAGGCCTGGGCCACAAAATAATGAGTACCAGGTCTGATTCCTAGTCCCATGCTTTTCCCTCTCCATCACACTCCAAATTGCCATCTGACTACATCTTTGGAAGTTCATTTTGTGTCCTGTATAACCTCTGCATCAAATGAGAAGACCAGAAATGTAAGTGCTGTAATGGATACAGTGGATTGGTTTTCAATATCATTCCAGCCTCCTTCTTTTCTTTATACATACCGTAGACTGGAAAATTAAAATCTATACTTCCCACAATCACTGATTTAGCTATTTGGTTTCTGGTGTGTGTGTGTGTGTGTGTGTGTGTGTGTGTGTGTGTGTGTGTGTGTGTTTAATAGCAACTTTAAGATTTTTATTTGGTTCATTTTTTAAAAAATTTTATTTTAAAGTAAAAATTGTGTATATTAAAGGTGCATGGCATGATTTTATATATATACATAGTGAAATGATTACTGCAGTCAAGCTAATTTACATATCATCTCACATGCTTATGCTCTTAGCACATTTCCAGTATCGAATACAGTATTAACTACGGTTATCATGCAGCAAAGTTGATCACTAGAATTATTCATCCTCCATCACTGCAGCTTGGAACTGGTTCTTTTTATTTTCAATACTTTTCTATGAGATGGTAAGAGTCCTTCCGGGGCTGGTACCACATTTTTGTTGTTGTTTTTCCCCTTGGGTTACTTATCCAGCACAGTACCTGGCACATAGAATATACTTAATACATTTTTTTGTGGTAAAAATGCATAACATGAGATCTCAACAAAATTTTAAGTGTACAGGACAGTACCGTGAAGAGAGTATAAGTACAGTGTAAGAACAGTATTGTATAGCAGATCTCTACAGCTTTTTTTTTATCATGTATGACTGAGATCTTATACCCATTGAGCAGCAACTCCCCATTTCCCCCTCCCTCCAGTCCCCAGCATCCTCCATTCTACTTTCTTCAATGAGTTCAACTGCTTTGGGTGCCTTGTGTGTGTAATATCTAAAGCAGCTGATCTTTTCAAGACCCTGATTTCAATTCTCTTGCATGACATATGTAGACATGGAATTGTTGAACTTCCATATTATTTTCTGTAGCAGCTGCAACATTTTACATTCCCAGCAACAAGCACAAGTTTCTAATGTCTCCATATCCTCAGCAACACTCGTTATTTTCTGTGTGTTTTTTTGTTTGTTTGTTTTTACAATGGCCATCTGAATAGGTGTTAGGTGATACGTCGCTGTGGTTTTGATCTGTATTTCTCTGTTGATTAGTAATGTTGAGCACTTTTTCATGTATCTATGGGCTATTGCTATGTCTTTGGAAAAATATCTATTCAAGGCTTTTACCCATTTTTGAATTAAGTTATTTGGTTTATTCGTTTCCTTGCTTGTTTCTGACTGTTGAGTTGTAGGTGTTCTTTATATATAGTTTGGATATTGACCTCTACCATACATGTAGTTGGAAACTATTTTTATTTCCTTTGTTGTACAGAGGTTTTTTGTTTGATGCAATTCCTCTTGTTTATTTTGATTCTGCTGCCTATGCTTTGTGTGATGTATGGAAGAAGTCACTCCCAAGACGTGGAGGTGATCTAGTTTGGGAGATAAGGCGAGCTTGCCTCAAGTTTAAAAGTTGGAAGCGAGAAACATGCTACTCTTCTTTCCTCCTCTACTTTCGCTGTTGCTTTTGATTGTGCTGCCAACGAAGATTGTGAAGACATTTGTTTTCTCACTGGCGTGCTGGAAAAGTCCCAGATTTTAGTCACCATCTTCATGAGAATGCATATCCGGCATCCATTTTTCAGGTATAGGTACAAATGGTAAGAGGTGGTATGGTTTTGGCAATGCTGGGTCAGTAACAACAGCTGCCTGGTTGCAGGGTACCCTACTATGGTGATTTGGGCTGATACCAACAGATGCTTGATCACAGAAAAGGCAGCAGCATTTTTAAAGGCCCAATTTTGCATGTGGTTTTGGAATTCATTCCTGAGAAAATTGTCGCTTCATCCCATCCAACAATTCTGTGAGTTATTTGATACTCTAGGATAAATACTTTCCTACATAAACTATTCTAGCTATATAGCTAGAGTAGACTATTTTTCTCCACAACTGAATGCCAAGCAACACAGCCATTAACATTGTTACCTGGATTGTAAATATGCTTTCGTTTTATTTTTTTACAGTAGAAAATAAAGGGTGAGGGACTTCTCTCTGGTCCAAAAGAGTTGGCGTTATATAAGACCTTCACCCCCATGACATCCTTAGTGACTCTTCCCACTCCCACGTACACTGTACACCAAATATGCCTCTCCAGAGGGTGCCCCGGGGCCACAGCTGGGAACATGGCCTCATGGAGACAAACCTACACTTAATAACTGAGAAGCTATGGAACAGATATGCTGACTATATTTAGACTTTACAAAGCACAGCAGGAGAATTTAAATTGAAGCTATGAAGCCAACATTGAAAAGCTATTAGTTCTAACTTAGTCATTTCATCCAGATATGCCACCTGCACACACACACACCAGAGAATCTGTTCCATTATAGATTTTGTGTTTAAGTTGTGCTTGTGGGCTGAGTATGTATGTAGTCCAGCAGCAATGGGAACTGAGTCGTGGGAAAAAGAGAGAGACAGAGGGGAGGAGGTCCCCACTCTTTGGCTTTGCTGTGCCCTCTGGCCTTCTCTTAGGTTGCTTTTATTCTCATCCTTGTCTCTTAGTCCCAGCTCTCCTTTCCCTCCCTCACTTTTCTCCTTCCTATGCCTGCCTTCATTCAGACTATACCTCAACCCCGCTGCGTTTTCTCCCTGTTCCCATCATTATTGTTATTTATTTTCTTAGTCAAAAGAAGAAAGCAAAACAGCAAAACAAATATATGTCCTGCAAAGGGAAAAACCAGCTCTGACATCTAATATTTGATTCTCTTTTCTGCTACATTCAATAATTTTTATATCTGAGAAGTGACACAAATTGAAAATAAAGAAAAGGGAGAAAATATAAATAAGAAAAAAGAGAAAAATAGTATTTAAATGGTATTTACTACTTGCCTTTATAACTAGATAGGAACATTTTGGTGGTGATAATGCTGATCATAATGCTGATGATGGTAATTAAAAGTCAACTCAGGATAGTTTAGCAAGCATTTATTTAATTACTGCTCTATGTTTTCCCTTATAATCGGTTAAGTACTGAATAGAACATGATAAACAAGACTATGCCCCTGCCCTCAATCAGCTGATAAGGGGAGTCGGGGGGGTGGGGTGGGGGAAGGAATCAGTAAGAGAAACATACCATACAATTATGACAAAATGAAATCTCAGAGTATCTTTAATTCCTCTCTGGAAGAAGCACACACTTTACCTCTGGGCTAATGCACTTCCTAATAAATAGTAATTGAATATTTGGTGCCTCCTACTCAAGTATTCATATTCTAAACCCCCCAGAGAGCACCTCTGCTATGGGATATATAGAGAAACTTTTCTAAGTCTTAATTTACCACAAACTCTGCCTCACTCTTGTTTCATAGTGAAGCAGTATTGATTGGTCATGTGTTGTTTTTTTCCTTCCTTTCCCTTACTTACTCATATCCAATCAGTGAGCAGGTCCCACTATCTGTCTCCAGAGAATATCTTAAATTCATTCAGGTCTCTTTATTTACACTAAAAATCTATAAAATAAACCACCACTACTCTCATTTGGACTATTACAGTGCCCTTTCACCCCCTATTGGTCTCTGGACTAGTTATTTTCTATCTACCATCCCCACCACCTCCTCCAGATCCAGACTCAATTCTAATTTTTGTATAAAGGATGACCTGTAAGATCTAACTATTTGATGGTCTTGTCCTTTTGGAGTTGTTGCTATTTTTCGTTAAGCAGAATTATTAGACAAGGGAGTGCTAGCAGGCATTCAAGAGAACCCCCTGGGTTCTAAGCATAGTACTTCTGAAAGGTAAGAACTCTTGTGAAGATTATGAAAAGACCATTCCAGAAAGAGGAATAAGTCCTTCAAAAAGGTCCATATTCATGTCTTTTTTATCTTAAATTTTCCAGTTATGCTTCTAAGTGCCTGATCACCTGGACAGCCTATTAGCCCCTGTCCACAAATCACTGAGACTGTCTCTTTCCATACAATTGAGCAACCAATCTCACCTAACATTCTGCCTATTGGTATGATATATGTACTTTCACTACTGTCTTTTGGAGTCTCCCTTAAGTAAAGATGTAGTACAACACATCCACTCCCACAGTCTTTCCCCCTCTTCCATGAATTAGTCACAGAAATGAGAAAGAGGCAGCAAAACAATAGAAGCATATGAGCCTGAACCACTGATTATGCAGTTTCCTTGTGGCACTGGACCTCCTGAGGTCTAATATATATTAGTCATTCCCATTTTATAATAGACTGTTGCCAATCCTTTCTACTTTTATGCTTCGTCAGCTAAAATAACATGCTGATCGTTAATAATGTGTTTTTGGGTAACATAGTCACCTTATCAAGCTCCATATTTCTGAAGACAGGATTCAGCTTCTATGGAAGCCCAGTAACAAGCCTATAAAGTCAGAAATATTGTTATTGCCATTGCAGAAATAAAGAAATTTGCACAGGACCAGCTCAGTGGTTGAGCATCAATTTATGAACCAGTAGGTCACAATTTGATTCCTGGTTAGGGCACATGCCAGAGTTCCAGGCTTGATCCCTGGTAGGGGGCATGCAGTGGGCAGCCAATCAATGATTCTCTTTCATCATTGATATTTATATCTCTATTTCCCTCTCCCTTCCTCTCTGAAATCAATAAAAATCTATTTTAAAAAAAGAATAAGAAGAAAATTGCACACATTTACATGGCTAGTTTAAGTGGCAGAGCTAAGATGCAAATCCAGAGCCCACACTCTTAATCAGCGCAGTGTATTTTCTAATAATATTTGATTTGGACTTTGAAAGATGAGTGAAGTTTAGCAATGTATCAGCTTAACATTTTACGTTATTACTAAGTCCCAGGCAATGTACTAAATGCTTTCCATTTATTATCTTACTTAAACCATACAAAAACCAATGAAGCAAGTTCTATCATCAGCACTTTTTTGCACATGAGGATATTATAACTTAGACAGGTTAAGTAATTTTCTTATGTCACATAGACAGTTAATGGTAAAACAGAGATTTTTAACACATGCATTCTGACTTCAAATCAACATGATAAGCCTTGACAAAGTAGGAGAGCACTTAGACAGAAAGGCTAGGTAATAGCAGAGTAGAGCTAGAATATTAGAGTGGAGCTGGTTTCTAAAGAGCCTTGATTGCTAAAATAAGGAGTTTGGACTTCATTGGGTTGATAATAGGGAACTATCGAAACATGTTAATTAGGAATTGCCACTATTGTTATAGGACAGGGACTGGGCCCAGAGCAGATCTGCCTTAGGCCTGTCAGTAGTGCGTGGGTTCTTGACTTCATGTAGGAAAGATTTCACAATACGAGTCCAAGTGATTTTGAGACTATGTTTATTAAAGTTCCAGTGAAACAAAGGAACAGCTTAGGATAGAAGAAGCAACAGGAGAGAGTCTAGGTGGGACTGCTTTGGCTCTCAGAGAAATTAAAGTCACAGTGACAGAAGTAAGCTAACCGAGAATTCAGAGAAAAAGGGTGCCCTGGAGATAGGTTTACAGGGTAAGCCTGGGATGAGCTGCCATTGCCTGTTGCTCCTTTAGTTGCAAGTCTCATGGCAATCCTTAGAAAAGAGCAGAGATACAAGAAATTGGTGTCTGCTAGCAAGAGCATGCCATGGATCCTCTTTGTCTTGGGGCTTTTTCATCTTTCTTAGGCCAGCCAGAATCCTAGGGCAGGTCTCAAGGAAGAGTCACAACAAAATATTCATTAGCTTTTCAAGTACATCCTTCAGTATGTTGATTCATCAAAATAAGTGCCAAAAGGGGCCAGGGTTATTTTCTGATCAGTTTATTTTTAAAGAACATTATTGAAGCGGGACTGAGACCATGGCCTGTCTGCCCCACAACAGTATGGAATATGTAAACCATTTTCTCTTAAATGTTCTTGGTTAGGGAAGATAAAACCCTGTGATTTATTAACTGGCTATAAATGTTCAAATTGTTTGGCCTTGTCTAATTATTTTGTCTTGGTTTCTCTTATTCCACTTGTCAAGGAATTTCCCTACCTTCTTACCATCCTGTCACACTCTAGATAAAACTAGTAGGGTTAATCTGTCTAAAAACAAATTCATGCCCAATTCTTGCTGGTTATGGCTTTCAACAGTAGGTCCAGAGTAATCCAACAGCAGTGAGAAAAATAAACAAGGCTGAGACAAACACCCTCTGCTATGAGATAATAGCTCCATGAGTATTTAAAGCATACTCTAGATAGGAGACAGCATCTTGAACTTTAGCAAATAGTTCCATCCTTAAGAGAGCTAGCCATCTATTTGGGTTATAGTAGATATTCTTCCCTGTCACTTGTACTATGTTTTAAAATATATATTTTTATTGATTTCAGAAAGAGGACGGGAGAGGGAGAGATAGAAACATCAATGATGAGGGAGAATCATTGATCAGCTGCCTCTTGCACGCCCCCTACTGGGGGTCAATCCCACAGCCTGGGTGTGTGACCTGACCAAGAATGGAACTGAGCCACTGGAGAATGTTATCACTGAAATGTGAATCTGGAAGAATGGAAATATAACTGTAGACATGCTTGGTTTTAATGTGAAATGCAAATGTTCATTGGGCAGTTGGGAATGGAGGACCTTCTCCCTGAAGAGAAACGAGAGCTACTGATTGATTAGTCATTGTTTGCATAGTGAAGATCAGAAAAGCAAGGAAAATGAAAGGGGAAAAATGTTTTATTTTATAGATGCAGTTTGTATGTCAAGTAGGTCAAATGTCAGAGCACAGTGAGCCTCATGATCCTCTTTATCTCAATTAGTTTCTCTTTTGAGGCTCAGATGAATGTGTAGAGAAAACAAGACTAAGTTGATAAATAATGAGTATAACAAAAGAATGCTTCCTCTAAAAATATTTTCTCCAAAAATTCTCAATTATAAATCTTATTGAAGTATATTTTACTTTGTTTATAATAATGACAGTATGAAAAACCTCTCTTATTGTTAATCTTCTTATTTTCATAATAAACTTGGTCATATATTATTGTAACAAGATGCAATGATGGAATTGTTCAACTATACATTCCAAAGAGTTATAATATGGACTAGATACATGGATTAGAAATTCTTAAAGAACTATAAAATCTCAAACTCTTACTTATAAAAAAATAAGGCATACTGTTTCATTTCATGAAAATTCAAAAGGCACATTGGGATTTTGAATTTCTCAGGGTTATTACTGAGGCCATAAATTTTCATTGGTCTACAAATGTGTCAAAGCATTGGATTCATTATAGTTACTGGTATAAAACATTCCTAGCTATCATTAATTCTCTCAGCAAAGGAGACAAACTAGTTTAGCCACAAGAATTTCCTAAGTAGGTACAATAATAAATCCTCTAGATATGAAATGCATTTAAATGTAGGTAGCTTTGCTATATCAGGATCTAGTTAATATGATCATTAGAATCTATTTCTTTGATAGATTTAGTAATAGATTCTAATGATTAGTACTTGAAATGTGACTTGAAAAAATTGAGTCTTGCTCTACGTGTAAAATACACTGGATTTTGAAGACTTTGTATAATTAAGAAGTAAAAGAAATCATTAATAATTACATTTCATTGATCATGATTTATTATATTGGTATTTTGGACATATTGTTTAAATAAAATATAAAAATTAATGTTATCATTTTAAAAATGTGTCTACTATAAACTTAAAGTTTTATATTTAGTTCACATTATGTTTCTATTAGGCAGTATTGCTCCTGTACAGCCTGTTACATACTCAGAGACCTTGAGGGAGTAGATATGGGTGAAAAACAAGAAAAAGGCGTTAGTAAATCAAGCACAAGTGAGATGGCATCACAAGCTGAGTAATAACATGCAGAAGGCAGAGCTTTAAGAGTTCTACATAAATTGATGTGTTTAGTCTTCATTACAATCCTGTGAGGACCTCATTTTTCAAACAAGTAAACCGAGGCACGGGTAAATTAAGTAGTTTTCCCAAGGACACACAGTTAGTTAGTAGTGGATGGAGATTAGAATTTAGGTAGTCTGACTCCAGAGTCCATGCTCTTTTGTGGCTGCTTTATTGAAGTACTCTTTTAGCAGTAGCAAGCACTTAAAATCAAAGGGAATTATAAGAATGTCAGTGTCCTGCCCTGACTGGTTTAGCTCAGTGGATAGAGCGTCGGCCTGCAGACTGAAAGATCCCAGGTTCAGTTCTGGTCAAGGGCATGTACCTTGGTTGCGGCCCATCCCCAGTAGGGGGTGTGCAGGAGTCAGTTGATCGATATTTCTAACTCTCTATCCCTCTCCCTTCCTCTCTGTAAAAAATCAATTATATTTTTTTTATGTTTTTGTTTTTGTTTTTAAGAATGTATCATGAGAAACTGCAGAAATGTATAAGGAATGGCAAAAATTTCCATAAATCCTCTGATGAGCATTTGCTCTAATCTTTCTAGACTTTAATAGTATTCTCGGAGACATGGATGACACAGAGGTTAGGTTTGCTACAGGCCTTGCATAATTCAATTAGCTTGAACACAAACTCATTCATATGCTTTCTGTTTCACTGCCTTCCATTCACAAGGCCCCACCTTTGGGCCCCACTCTTGATGTAGTCATACTTTCTTATTGGTTCTCTCCACTTTCAAGCCCAAATTGAGTTCTTTCTCAGCAAGGTAGGTCTTCAGAAAATTAGATCTCTTTTTTTTTTTCTTCTAAGCTCCAGATGTAGTACTTTAATTTAGATATACTGTTGTTCCCTCAGAGTCTAATGACCCACTACTTAGCCCTGTGTGCTAGCCTCCAGCTCCTGAAATTCCCTGAGCAGCCTGTCTTCACATTGACATTCACCGTGCCTTAGTCTCATCTGTTCTGCTTCAGTGTCTCTGATGTATAGCTCCCACTTGTATAGCCACAGATCTTCTAAAAGCTCTTCATTTTTTACAACACTGACTGCTCAAAGCATTATGGTCACGGTGCATAATTCTCATTCCCAAAGCAAAACATAAATAACCTCGAGATAAAGGCAGTGCCCCGGAGAACCATGTCTACGGGAAATAAGAAACCAAGGACCAGGAGAAGATCAATGCTTATCAAATCTATTGGGTACCATCTCACACCTGTCAGAATGGCTCATCAATAAATCAACAAATGACAAGTGCTGACAAGGATGCAGAGAAAAAGGAACCCTCGTGCACTGCTGGTGGGAATGCAGACTGGTGCAGTCACTGTGGAGAACAGTATGGAGTTTCCTCAAAAAAACTAAAAATGGAACTCCCATTTGACCCAGTGATCCCACTTCTAGGAATATATCCCAAGAAACTACTGTGTTTCCCCGAAAATAAGACATCCTCCGAAAATAAGACCTAGCACATGGAAAGATAAGACATCCCCTGAAAATAAGACCTAGCGCAACTTTGGGAGAAGAAATTAATATAAGACACTGTCTTATTTTCGGGGAAACAGGGTAGAAACACCAATCAGAAAGGATAGATGCATCCCTATGTTTGTCGCAGCACAATTTGCCATAGCTAAGATTTGGAAACAGCCCAAATGCCCATCAGCAGATAAGTGGATTAAAAAACTGTGGTATATAGTATATACAATGGAATACTATTTTGCGGTAAAAAAAAAAAAAAAAAAAAGAAGGAATTTTTACCATTTGCAACAGCATGGATGGAACTGGAGAGCATTATGCTAAGCGAAATAATCCAGTCAGAGGAAGATAAATATCACATGGTCTCACTTATGGAATATAAGGTACAACATAAACTGATGAACAAAAAACAGATCCAGAGACAGAGAAGCATTGATCATACCATCAAACCTTGTTGTTCTCCAACTAGAATATAGTCTAAGATGGCAGTACTTTCTAAAGCAAAGAAAAATATTAATATATAATATATAGATATATATAATTTCACTGGAAGATGATCCCTTGTTCAGTTGAAATGAGAGTCAGTGCTGAATTCAACTCATAAGTGGCCAAATTAATGAAAATTATTTGTGTTTGAAAATAACTGCTGATGCCAAAAGGGAGGGGACCTTTTAACAGACTGGCATCAGGTGTGGTAGGGTAAGTCATACCCCATCAGGTTGGGTCCTGTAATGTTCTTTGTATGCTTTGCTTGAGTCATTTCAGGGACTTGCAGCTTTAAAGAGGAGGCGGCACAAAGAAGAATAGCACATAGAACAGTACTTTCAAGTGAGAGTTTCCTATTGACTGATTTTATTCTTTTCATATAGAATTTAGAGAACGTGAGCAGTTCACAATTTGGGTTTGAAAAACAAGTTGTGGTTTCTCACTTATTCAACTTTTGCTATATTTTAAAGATGCTTTGCATAAAAGTTCATACAGGGCTTGTACAGTAATGGTTGTTGGGGGTTTCTTACATTCCCCTGAGGAACTAAATTTTTGTTGTTGTTCTCCAATTAGAGCAATAATCTAAGATGGCAGTACTTTCCAACTCAGAAGTAGATTTAGGATATGAAGTTGCTTGTATGTATGATCTTTGGGTTAAGAAGCAAATTCCTTACTTTGAAAATTCAAACAAATGCTTTACACACACACACACACACACACACACACACACACACACACACACAATGAACTCAGCAAATATCTAGTCTCATTTTGACTTAATCTCTCCGATGGGACTTGACCCATAACACAGTGGTACTGGTGGGAGGTGATGTGCTCAGTTGCAGTCCTTGGTTTACAGAAAACCTCCACCTTGTGAGCAGAGTGGTAACCGCCAGTGGCCTTCAGCCTATGGAAACAATCTGCCAATTTCAGAGGAAAACAAACAGTCAGCAGGTTCTATACTCTAATAGCAGAGTGCATACATTTTGAAATTTAGTGCAGCCCAGCAGGTGTGGCTCAGTTGCTGAGTGTCAGCCTACAAACAGTTTGATTCCTGGTCAGGGCATATGCTGAGGAACAGGCTTTCCTGGAGCTGCTTCACTCCGGATGGGGGCTTGATGGACATTTGAGTCTGAGCTTCAGTTTACTCCCTTCCCTTCCATCCCTTTCCCATCATCACTTTAAGTGGTTTGAATAACGTCTGGTTGACCCACCTAACACCTTGGGTCCGAGTTTCCTGACCTTCTCACCTAGTGATGCTGTCATCTTATTTTAGCTTCACATTGCCCCCTAGCTCCTTATTAGCAATAAATGTACCCCATCAAAATTGTGCATAATATAATGCCTGGCTCACAGAAAGAACTTGATAGATATTTGCTGAAAGATTATTCTAAGGTGAATATTTTCCCACCATCACATCTACCAGCTGGCCTGCCTAAGTACCCATTTTTTCCTCTGCATTCCCTTCTACCTAATGGAAGAAGTATCCCTGTGTGTTTGTGTGTTCTGCAATTTAGGCCTCCCACATTATTTTGAAATATAAATATAACTGATTTAATTTGAAAATCCATGTTGTCCGTCCAAGATGTTCGAAGAATGTATGAGATAATCCAATATTACAATTGCCAAAGAGTGGTAATAGACAAGCCCTATACAGAACATCTTATTGTGCTGATTGTAATAATGAACAATTACTGAGATCCCACATTTGCTAATTACTCTTCCAAGGCTCTTCATGTACTAACCCCTTTGAGCGTCACAATAACATGAGACAGGCACTATTTTTTTTTCATTCCCATTCAACTGAAGTGCAGCCTGCCCACATCCCCATAGCCTAAAACAGCAGAGCACCACTCTTATCCACTGTGCTCTACTGCCTCCTCCTAAAAAAAAATTAAATTAAAAATGTGAAAGCCCTAACCAGTTTGGTTCAGTGGATAGATCATCGGCCTGTGGACTGAAGGGTCCCAGGTTTGATTCTGATCAAGGACATGTACATATCCCCTGTAGAGGGTGTTGCAGGAAGCAGCTGATCAATGTTTCTAACTTTCTATCTCTCTCCCTTTCTCTCTGTAAAAAAAATAATTAAAAAATATATTTTTTAAATGTGAAAAAGTAGTACAAACTGCCATAGTGAGGCAAAGGACATTGCTGAGATGGATAAGGGAAAGCAGGAAAGAAAGAAGGAAGGGGGCCCTTGTGCTTCTTCCTCTAAAATTATCTCAAATCTCTCCTCTTCTTTTCTTCGGTATTTGTCACTTCTCTAGTCCAAGCCACCACCATTTTCCGACTGGAATATAGCAATAGCCTCCTAACTGTGTTCAGTGTCCCTTTCTTCTCCTCAAAGCTGCCATAACTAGCTGTTAAACATATAAACCAGGTCATCAAAGGATTTCCATTGCATTTGGCATTAAATACAGATTCCTAGTATGGTCCATTAAATACAGATTCCTAGTAATGGTCCAACTACATATCCTGGCCCCTACCTCACTTCCAAACCAAATTCCCCACTGCCATGCTAAGGTAGATCAGTCTTCCTTCTTGCATGGCTGGAAAACATGACATTCTTTCCTAACGTGGGCCTCTTGTCTGGAATGCTCTTCCTCCTGGTCCTCTACCCAGCTGGCTCTTTTGGATCTCAGCCCAAAATGTCACCTCAGTAAATGGTTACTCAGATTTTCATCAGATTCAACTCACAACTAACATGGTTTTACTTTGGCAAGAGTTGGTTATCATACATTTTCCCCATTATATTTTTGTTCTGTAAATTAAAAAGTTAAATTCTTTTATTTTATCATCTATCCTGTTTTTTGTTTGTTTTGTTTGTTTGTTTTACCCTAGCTCCCTTTTAGGCTATTAAGTGGTACAGAGCTAGACAATACCAGAATCATCATGTTTATTCTTTGTATCTAATGATGATGTCCCTGAAGGAATCATCAAGTAAAGCTGAGACCCCAGGTTCAGTTATTTCCTTTCTTGGTTCTTTTATAGACAATTGTTTGGCTTTGGGGTAATAATTCATATTGGGAACATTCTGTCACCTACCACCATGCTGAGTCAAAAGGTGAGTAAATTCTTTGCTAAAACAAAAGAATGAGACAGATAGAAAGTAGAAATTTTCTTTTTTCCTTTCCCAGGCTGAATTTATCTCTCTGCAAGTCAAAAAAAAATTGTCCAGTGGTGCTGTAGCTTCTCTAAAACCAGAAAAATTATGGCAGGAAAGAATTCTCTGAGTTGAAAAGCAGTGTCTTGCAGATCTGGACTTGTGCTGCTGCAATTTTATATTTGATAATTAAAGTATTCCAGGCAAAACAGCCTCCTCCTAGAAGGGTCAGGAAACTAATTAAACCCACATTATAAACAACTCTGAGAACAGCAGTGGAAAGAAACCAGGGAAAGCAAGCATGATGTGCAGTTGCTAGTATTAATAGGCAGTGGGAGCAAAGAAGTATCTGCTGAGTAGGAGGTCTTTTTAGTGTTCCACACATGTGATGGCCACCAGGAACATGGCAGCAGCCCGCTTTTGATCAATGAGCTCAGGCAGTTTGTACCCATGTCCTGCCGTGTGCGCAAGAGGAGGTTCAGGGGGCTGCTTTTCATGTACAAAGCCTTCGCTACTTCTGGCTCCTTTTGCATGGCCACAGTGGTCAAGATCAATGGAGGATTTTTGTTTGCCAGCAGCAGTTCTGGGGCGTGGGGCTTCTCCAAGATCTATTGGTGGCTTAATGTTACTTGGGCTTTAGTCGCTAAAATATTTGCTGTCCATTGTCATGTTGGAAGATGGAACAAGTACGAATGATTACTTGTAAAAGTATTTTTGACAAAGTCTAGGAATCGTATGCTTTTCTCCCATATTCTTCTTCACCACTCACCTCATTCGTTCCTTCGCTTCCAAGCCAACACTCGAGAAACTGGTCCTCACTGATTAACTCCACTTCCTTGCTTCCTTTTCATTCTATAATCCATTGATCGTTTTCTACTTTCACCAACACACTGAAACCGGCTTTAATTTCACCGGTGACCAATACCCTTTTCGTTCTTTCCCTTTCTGGACTATTCCACTGCCCCAGCTCATGGAGGCCTCTCCCTTTCTTAAAACTCTCTGCTTCCTAGATTTCTGTCATATTCTGGATTTCTTTCTATGTCTTTAACTATTTCTTTTTTGTGTTTGTTTCCTACTTCCATCTCCTTTCTAAAATACTTGTGCTCTCATTCTAGTTGCTTTAATAATCCATTCTAAATGATTTTTTATTGCTTTTAAATGCCACTTCTTAACAACCATCCACAAGTTGTATTTCCGGGTCTGCCCCTTTCCCTAAGCTCAGACTTGACTGCCCAACTGCTTGTTGGATACTGTTATATGGTTGTGCCATAGGCATCTCAACCTCTGCAAATGAAAAACAAAGTCATCATCTTCTCTCCTCTTTTCCATCCAATTTCAATAAATGCTACCAAAAGTCATCCAAACAGGAGGCCCTGGAATGTGTCCAGGCCTCTTACAAACTTATTCCTCGTTCTCCCCATCGTTACTCCATGCACACTTCTAATGAAATGCACACAAAAACCATCAAGACATGCTGATTCTACTTGTAAAATAGTTCTACTCTCTACTGCATCCCTTAGGAAAAGGACAATCAATAGATGCCAATGCAGAGATAATATGGATGTTGGAAAGCAACTATAATAAACGCTCCAGCAAGCAATCCATACTTAGTTTTTTTTAATCTATCAATTGCTGAGAAATATGTTAAAATCTGCAATGATTGTGGATTTGTCAACACAAATAATTTCCAAGTGGATAAGAGACTTTAATATAAAGCACTGTAAAATTAAACCTATAACAGTACTGCCATCTTTCATTGTTTATAATAACCTTAACACCTCTGAGGAATACTGATCAGTTGTTTTGTACACTATTCCTTGAATTTTCTGATGTTCTCTCATGATTAGATTGAGGTGGTACATTTTTGGCAATGTCACAGAACTGGTGTAGCATTATTTTTCCCTTTATAATTAGTATCTTGGGGGACACTTTGAAACTGTGCATATATCCTCTATCTCCTCAAATATTACCCACAAATTTTAGCACTGATTAATGGTTCTTGCCTGCAACAATTATTACTGTGATTTCTCATGGTGATTTCCTAGGCTCATCCCTTCAGCATTTACTAATTAGAATTCTTCTGTAAGAAAGAGCTGTTTTATTCATATGAGATCATATATTTTATTCTTTGAATTATAATTTAATACCTCTACTATTTTATTGTTGTTCAAATTGTTCCAGCTTTGAGGGTGCTTTCCTACTTGCACCAGTGTTTTTTCAATATGATTTTCCCACATTATTTTTTTTAGTATATCTTTCTGGCACCATAAAATACTTCAGGCTACCTTGTATTTTCAGTCTCTCAGCCTTGGAATCAAACACTTCTTTCAGGACCACTGGTTCTTTATATTGGAGAGTGACATAGAGGAGCCAAGATCTGGCTGCTAGGTATAACCATTATTACTGGGTGCCACTGGTTCTAGGTCCTCTCAGCAAACAGAGCCTAGTTACACACACATACACCACACACACACACACACACACACACACACACACACACTCACACTCACACCACCATCGATACACACAGAGGGAATTTATATTTCTGTATTTACCTATTTGAATACATATGTTAAAAAAAATAAATTCATACCAATGCCTCAGATGACAAAATATTTATTCAAGCCTTCTCCCTTTCTTCATTTGTAAGTTCTCCAACAGTGAGAAATCTGGTTCTCACTAGCTAAAACATATTTACTTACTTACTGAAGTTTACTATATATATACACACACACACACACACACACACACACACACACGTGTTGGAATAGCCAGTTTATAGTTCATAAAAAACATTTACTGAATTAAGTATTGCATTTATATGCAATTCTTTTCATCTTTACCTCATCAAGTATGGTTTTGCAAAGTAATTTAGGTTGGTTTTTTAGTTTCCCACCTCTCTTTGTATGGTTATGTTAATTTGCCATTCAATTAGGTATATTGTTACAGTTTATATTTCCTTTTCAGTTACTCTCACATTCTGGTGGGTTTATTTTTCTGTTTGTGGGCTTTGTTTGTTGATTGGTTGAAGTTTACACATAGTAAAATTCACTCTTTGTACAGTTTTTGAATTTTAACCATGCATAGACTTTTGAGTTCACCACTACAGTAATGGAATAATGCATTTCATCATTCCCTCCCAAAATTTCCTCAAAGGAACCATTTTTAACAGCAACAAACTTTTAAGAAAAAAAAAAGACTAACCATAAATACTACAAATGAAAATTTTAAGTCCATAAACATTTTCAAGTTGTCAAAATTTTGTTAGGTTATTGCATCATTATATTTTGTTCTTCAAATATCATATTTAGTCTAATAGCTTTTTAAGCCTTTATTAGAATGTGTTATAAATTAACTTTATTGAGGTATAATTTATTAAGAATAGCTGTACCTATTTAAAATATAAAATTCTATATGGAGAGGGCAGAAGAGATGAGACAAAAAGGGAGGTCAGAAAGATCTGAAGTCTGGGGATTCAAGCAGCAGCTAGCCTCTAAGTGGAGAGAGGGGACTACAAGCCAAGGAAGGTAAGTGGCCTCTAGAAAATGAGAACAACCTATGGTCAAAGCCAGCAAGGAAACAAGTCAACAGCTAACAACAACAACAACAAAGGGGACCTCAATCTTTTCTTATTATAATTGCATTACTTACCAAGCAAAAAAGTAAAAAAAAAAAAAATAAAAATAAAAAAATGTATTATTAATAGAAATACTTGCTATAATTGTGATTTTTTTAAAAACCATATATTGAAATCCTCATACAAATGGATAATAAAAACCTAAGGGCCAACTTCAAATAAATAGGAAAATAAATAGAAGGTTAATCACATTTTAAAACACTCTCTGGAAGACAGAAATCTGAAGTGGATTAATGAAACAAGTAGAGGAAACAAGTGTCCATACACCCTGAGGAAGCTATTGAGGATAGAGGAGCCAGTTTATGAAGTATGGTAGCAATCATCTCAGGTAGAAACTGCAGTTTTAACTTTAACTTTAACCCTGCTGTTTGGGGTTCTGTACTTATTTGCACAATTACTCTATTTTGCCTCAGTGGCTCCAGATAATATTTTTCCATTGATTCAGTGAACCATGGACCCAAAACTGTACTTAATCTTTATAAATAACTAACTTGCTCAATTTTGCTTCTGTAACTGCTTTGTGCAAACCAGGTTCCTCATTCCAAACCCAAAGATGTAATCAATACCTTTGTGATATTCTGCATATAAACCAGATGTGGCGAGCATTTCAGGGTTGTGAGATTTGGAATGTGTATGCTCCCTCGTAACCACCTGAAATTCTGCAGTACACTAAATATATATATATATATATATATATATATATATATATATATATATATATATATATATATATATATTTTTTTTTTTTTTATTTTTTTTTTTGGCAAATCTGACCAAAAAAAAAGGTCTTTCCATGTCAGTTTGATCACATGCAGTTAATTGTTCATAGTAGCCTTTTATGTTTTCTTTTTATTTCTGTAGAATCACTAGTAATTTCTCCTTTTTCATTTATAATTTTGTTGATTGGGGTCTTCTTTTCCTTGGGTAGTCTAGCTAAAGGTTTGTCAAACTTTATACCTTTTAAAAGAACCAACTCCTAGTTTTGTTAATCTTTTCTATTGTTTTCCTGTTTTCTATTTTATTTATTTCTAACTTTGAGCCCAGTTTGTTCGTTCTTTTCTAATTCCTTGAGGCATAAAGTTAGATTGTTTATTTGCTTATCTTTCTTGCTTCTTAATATAGGCATTTATCAGTATGGCCTTCCCTTTTAGAACTGCTTTTGCTGACTCCCATGAGTTTTGGTATGTTGTACTTCCATTTTTGTTTGTCGCAAGATACTTTTCTATTTCTCCTTCCAGCTTTTCTGGTCAGGCTTTCTGGTCAGTCAGGAGAGGAGCTACACTCAAAAGTGGGTGTAGGGTGGCCTGACCACTGTGGTTGAGCATTGACCTATGAACTATGAGGTCACATTTCAGTTCCCAGTCAGGGCACAGGTCAGGCAGAGGTTCCTGGTTTGATCCCCAGCATGGGGCATACAGGAGGCAGCTGATCAATGATTCTATCTCTCCCTCTCTCTGAAATAAATAAATAAATAAATAAATAAATAAATAAATAAATAAATTTAAAGTGGGTGTGGCTATGAGTTAACTCCCAGCTTGGGTTGAGAATGAGAAGCAGCCCAAGCAGCCTCCCAGGTGATCCCAGCCAGGCTTTCTGGTTGGAAGGGGCCAGAGCTATATTCAGTGGTGGGTGGGGCTATTAATTAGCTCCCCCGCCAGGGTAGAACACCAGGGTCAGCTCCTAGCACCCCACCAGATGTTTCCAATCTTCCAATAGGCTTCTTGGTCAGGTGAAGCAGGAACTGTAGTCAGAAGTGGGTGGGGCTATAAATTAGCTTCCCTCCTCCAACTGAGTGCCAGAAGTTGATTCCAAGCTCAGAGAGGCTCTCTGTTTGTGGTCTGGCCTCAAGCTGGTCTGTTTCTTAAGTCCCCTGGCTGAAAAGTGCCACTAACCTTGCTCTGGGGACAACCAGCTCTACTGCTCAACTCTCTGCTTGAGACTGGCCAGACTTCACAGCTTCCAGAAGTTCCTACCAGGCTTTCTGGTCAAGCAAGCTGAGAGCTGCACTCAGCCATGGGCTGGAGCTGGACTATGACCATGCACCATGGGCTGGAGCTGGACTATGACCATGCAGTTGGCCATGCAGCTTGGTTCAGCAGTGGGACCAGGACTAGGACTCCGCTCCCTGCCTAGGCAGGAGCATACCAGGCGCCAGGCCCTTCAAGGCTCTTTGATGACCCGAATCAGGTGGACTTGCAGCCTCCATGTTCCCTACACCACCTTCTTGGCTCCGTCGATAAAGCTGCTGGCTGGGACTACACCTTGGACACTACAGGTAGGAGCTCGCTCTGTTAATATCTCAATGCTGGTTGTTGCAAACCTCCCTGCCCTTCTCCATCACAGTTAGATTCCCAGGAGTCAAGTCCCATAGATTCTGTGCCCCCTTCCCCCAATTCACCAGAGTGAGGGTTCCCAAGAAGTGGCCCATAATGCTTAGGGAGCTGAATGTCCACCCTGGACTCTCTTTTCTCACTGGAGGAAGGAAATGTAGGCTCAAGAGGCCTCTAGGGCGGTACTGGGACATCCTGGGGCAGGAGTTGTATGGTTGGTCCGTAGTACAGGTACTTCAGCCTCACCGGTGTCCTAGGACTTTCTCGGTGGTGTCTTACGTATGAATAATTGTTTTTCTCGTGAAGGGAATAATATCAGGGACAACCTACGTCAGCATCCGGGTGATGTCGCTCTCCTGGGCTGGATGATGCTTCGTTGTGGGGCTCCCACTGCTGGGAAGAACAGGAGGACCCACAGCCGAAGACATTCAGCAGGCTCCCTGGGCTCTATCACTAGTTGCCGATAACATTCCCCACCCAGCGTCACAAGCAAAAATGTCTCCTGAGGGATAAAAGCACCCCCGGGTGGGAAACATTGTGCTACAGGGAGGCTGGGAGAAGGGACAATGGAGAAGGACACCTGTCCTCTGTGCCCTTTCCCGTTAACGTTGCTTCGGCGGCAGCAGTTGTTCTTGTCTCCAGCTTCTGCTGGCAACACCTGAGTCCACCTCCTCATGGCCCCTCAGAGGTCTCTGTCGTGGCTGCCACCTTCTCGTGGCCTCTGCTCTGAGCTGCAAGGTCACCCCAGCTGCTCAGCTTCTCGTGGCCTCTGCTCTGAGCTGCAAGGTCACTCCAGCTGCGCCCAATGGTCCGCAGACCTAGGGAGAAGTGGTGGTGCGGCTTCTCCCTGGAGATATTTTTGTGGCTGACTTCCATCTCCACCACCTGTGCTTTCACCTGCCATCCCTCCTGTAATGACATAGGTGGGGGTTTCCCTGTATGAAACCCCCTGTATTTGAAATATCTGAGAGAGGTTCTGTTTTCTGAACTGGCCTCTGACTGATAAAGTGATCATGCCGATAAACTTTGACATCGGCCAAGCTGTAGAACTGGCAGGAGCCTAGGGCAGTGGTCGGCAAACTCATTAGTCAACAGAGCCAAAGATCAACAGTTACAGCGACTGAAATTTCTTTTGAGAGCCAAATTTTTTAAACTTCTTCTAATGCCACTTCTTCAAAAAAAGACTCGCCCAGGCGGTGGTATTTTTGGAAGAGTCACACTCAAGGGGACAAAGAGCTGCATGTGGCTCGAGAGCCGCAGTTTGCCGACCACAGGCCTAGGTTATTTGTCTTCGTTCAGTATACATTTATTGGACACCTATGAGACAGCAGGCACTGTACTGGCCTTTGAGAATAAAAAGTGAGCAGTATGCAGCCCTGCCCTCTGGGCAATAAAGAAAGGTGTATTAAGAGTCAACTGCAAAATTGTTTTTTAATCCATTGCCTTATTTGGCAACACACCGTGTCAGGAGGTGTGTTGTATTATCTTTCTCTTTGCTGGTTTAATTGTTTTGGGCACATGTCCTACATCTTTAGTTTGGCTTTGAAATTGAAATCAGACACACGCTGACACACTTTTCTCCTTCCCGAAAGTGCAAGCGATTAACATATTTTACCATTGCCAACCCATGCAAAAGTGAAAAGAGGTTAGGAAATTTGTGTTCTCTGTTCAGACATCTTTGTTACAACTTTGGGCAATAGGCCAGTTTTATTTAGAGAATGGATGGAGAGAGTGGGGAAAAATAGAAGCTTGGTACCAGTCATGACAAATGTTTATGATTTCACACAATCCTGCTAAGATTGATTTGGGACTTTAGATATTGAGTAGTGGATAATTCAAATCCTTTCTTTCTTTCTTATTTTCTTTCTTTTTTTTTTTTTTTTTTTTTTTTTTTTTTTTTTTTTTTTTTTTTTTTTTTTTGGTTTCTGAGTTTCTTAAAAATGAGTATTTGAAGTAAAATTTCAAATTTTCTCTTTTGCCTGAATATGCCTGGTGAGACATGGCAAGGACCTTATTCAGTCACTGTCTTAAATTCTGATCTTTAATTTGTTTAGAGATAATTACCAGATGGCCTGTTCCTTTTTCATCCTCTCTGATCTAGTGGCTGTGCCAGTGCCTTAGGTAGA
This sequence comes from Pipistrellus kuhlii, assembly GCF_014108245.1. Taxonomy (NCBI): domain Eukaryota; kingdom Metazoa; phylum Chordata; class Mammalia; order Chiroptera; family Vespertilionidae; genus Pipistrellus; species Pipistrellus kuhlii. The sequence goes on from NW_023425449.1 coordinate 15,100,387, forward strand.
ACACTTGCTAGCAAGTGCCAGCAGCCAAACTCAAGCTAGCAAAAGCAAACAGGGGAATGCATTATAAGAATGTTGGGGAGGGAGGTCTCACCAACTACCTGGATTTCAGGAATATTGGAACCAGGGCCTTGAATTTCATTAGGTCCGATATTTTCTCTCCTTCCTGCACATCTGCCATTTTTTTCTCTCCTTATAGATCAACAAAAACTTCCAAGTGTTATCGGGTCCACTCTTAGCCTCCAGAGAGAAGCTCCTAGGTGGGAGCTGGGGGCCTGGGGAACGCAGTCACTAGGAGTCCATCCATTTGTGACACAGAGCAGGGACAAGGGATGCTGACCTGAAATTAAAGGGCCAAAGTGAGCAGCCACAAGTATGTATTTGAGAGTCAATGGAATAGCTATTCAGAAAGCACTGATTTGGGCAGGAACCCAAATAGTGTTCCGATGAGCAGGTGACGGTAAGGGGTTTTTATAAAATGGACAGACAAATAATGACATGAGTAAAAGGAAGGGATTTTTATTGGTGCTAAGAAACCAAGGGAGAAATGGCTATAGGTGTGAATAAGGCCAGTTATTCTTTAGCTATATCCAGGGTGGTGCCAATTCTAAAGAATGTCTTTCATCTTCAGTTCTGTAGTTGGGATGTCTACTTTTTGGTTAGCTTTAAAAACAGTCGTTTAAAATACAATGTTTCTTTGGCCCGGTCCAAAGTTATTTTGCCCGGTTCAAACATTCCTTTGGTTGGAGGAGGAAGGCGTGAAAGGCGGTTCCTCTGGAATGGCTGTCCTAGCTCTATTTTACAGTGGCTTCACTTACATCAACTTTGCACAGGCCCAAAGTGCATGTAGGCTGGAGAGAGCACAGCCTGGCAGAGTGGTTCATTCAGGGTTTATCTAATTTGTGCAATGCTCAGTGAGGTATGGCTACCTCCTGTTACAGCTTACCTCCTGTTAAGCTCATTAAGTGACTTGTGCAGAGTCACAGGCCCAAAAGAGGCAGATCTGGAAGGATTACCATGCTCTGTTCCGATCCGAAGTCCCTGCTGCTTTCTCAGCACAGGCTCGAGCATCATAGCTGGGCTTTCCAGCCTGTACATCCTAAAGGACAATTTCATGGAGGAAAGCAAATACCGAGAATGTCCAAGTCACAGAGAGGCATGCTTATAATACAAGACTACAGACCTAAGGACTCATACAGACCGGGGCCTTTTTATTGAACAGAGCAAAGATCCTGGTCTAACGTCTTACATAAATCATTACTGTTCTGCTTCATGGGGAGGCCATAAACCTAATAACCTGAAGGATTTGCAAGCATTTTAATGAAAAATACACTGGCATTTTAGAGCAAAGTAGTGGGGCCCAGGGGGACACAGTTTGGACCTAGAGAGGTTTATTCTGATAGTCAGCAATAAGCTCTGTTACCTGGGTGATGTAATGCATTAGCGATGAGTTTGTGTGATAAGCTGCTGCCAGCAAACAGCAGAACCTGGGGACAAGTAGAAAGGCACCGAAGAAGTGGTTTGTATGGAGGATGACAAGAAGTACAGAGGAGAAGGGAAGATGGGCTGTTTTCTAGAGAGAAAAGGCAACCTCAAGAATAATGGAATTGCTAGGAAAGTCTCCTGAGTTTGTCATATTTCTTTGTTTAGAAGATTGCCTGTGTGTTCGTTAAAGGTGTGTTGTGTGATCCTCTGGTTGCAGTCTGGATTAGGAAGTTGCCTTGTGTGGGTTTATAAGGTGAGGTAATGCCGTTGCCAGCCACATGACAGCAGATGGAGAGATCCAATGAGCAGCAGGAGAGATGGCAGCTCATAAGAAGGAGAAAGGACCATGGTGTTTAAATTCTACCTCAAACTCTCAGGCCCCAGACAACCGCTGGTTCATGCAGCTGGTTGCCTACCAACAAGTCCTTCTGTCATTTGCAAGTAAAGCCCTTGCTCAGTATAGTTTGCGATGTATATGTTGTAAATAATGATATCAGTGACTCAATTATGCGTGAAATTTCCTGAACTCATCACCTGTAGAAATCAGAGCTGCAGAGCACTCCTCTACAGACCTTAGCTAATTCCACTCCAGAGATGGGGACCCAGCATCCTTGCATAGCACCTGGTAAAGGCAAATACCATGGACAAAGCATGCTTCTGTGAATGCCTTCACAGATTTCACACTGGTGAGTTTAGGAGACTGTTTGCTGGAGGCTCTGTCCTGAGGCACAGCCATGTCACACAGATCATGGCCTCTTACCAGCTCCTCATTCTCTCTTGTCTCCTATCTCTTCCTCTCTTTCCCCCTCTCTCTCTTTGCCTATTCTCAGTAACAATAATAAAAAATAAAAGTTTAAATTTATTTTCCCCCTGTAGCTATTAACTAATCATCATGTCACCTATACATCTCGATATTTCAACTCCACCCAAAAAGTCTTAAGATAATTTCCTAAGAAGGTTCTCTCTGATGCCAGCTATAATTTTATCATATTACAGCAGGATTGCACACAACACTGCTTTATACAATGGCATTTTGTTATATCATTAATGGGGGGGGGGGGGATATCAATCCCCACCCAGGGCCAATCTGTATGGAGGTAGTCTGTTGTTGCAGTATCTACGTGGGTTTTCTTGAGGGATCCCAGTTTCCTCCCACATCCCAAAGATGTGCACATGAGGGGAACAAGGGCGTCTAAATTGTCCCAGGGAACTGGTGTATGAGTGCATCCTGCAATAAAGGGCATCCTGCCCAGGGTGAGTGATCCACCTGGTGTTCTGAGTTGCCAGGGTGTAGGCTCTGGACACTGTGACCTTGACCTGGAATAAACAAACTGGAAAATAATTTCCTTGTTTTTATTAACCTTTCCTAAATATAACTATAGCTCACATTTATTTCAATGTTTAATAGTAGAAGTGTTTTTGGGGTCTTTATTTAGAAGTTTGGTGATGTTTTTGTGATCAGAAATATGCCATGGGACCTTGACTCTTATTTATATCAATTAGCCCATGGCAAAATGGGTGTCATTTTATGTCCTTTAGCTTAATGTTGCAGTTTTCAAGAATCTATTGATGATGTTAAGTGAGGACTTGTACATGTATTGTATACAACATAATTTTGCTTATTTTGTCTTTTGAAAAAATAGACATATTTAGATATTTGAGATAGTAAATTATATCTAATTTTATATTCTGCTTCTTCACCTCTCTTTAGACCATAAGCATTTTCTCTGTGAATAAAAAACTCTTCAAAATCATATTTAATAACTTCATAATATCTTACATGCATATATGATAACTTATAATTACTCTAACTTTGAATATTAGATTGTTTTCAGCTTTCACTATTGCAAATGACAATTCAGTAAACATCTTTATAGATAAATGTTTTTGTTTTTGAATTATCTTCTGAAATTGTTTTGAAGAAGTGAAATGACAGAGTTAGAAGGTCTGAAAAATGTTAAGGCTCTTAACCAAATCATTAAATTGCTTTGTCAGGAAGAATGTATAAATGTATACTCTCTCTGGCAACGTATGAACAAAGTAATTGTTTGATTCACTTCACCCCTGTTACCTATGATAATTTGATTACCAAGGTTTTAAAGATTTTCTAAGTGAAAAAAAATGATTCATCTTTATATACCGTTAGTTACTACGAAGGCTGAGAAATTTCATATGCTTAAGCTTTTTTTTGTTTTGTAAATGGTCTGTTCCTGTCCTTTGCCGCTTATGTAATAGGAAGCAGTTTCCATACCACCTCTTTTCCCAGTGGAGAAATACTCTTCTGATATTCCTGTTTAAATTTGTTCTGGTGGCTTTTACCATAACTTAGTAGTAATATGCTCAAACGACTGTCTCTCACTTTATCAAATTTAGACAGTCTGTATTAGCTCCTGGGTCTGAGGGAAAGAAAAAAAAAAGGAGTTGACTCGCATTTTATAACTTTTATTGGTTCCCACTAAAAACAGACCCTGAGATAAGGGTTTATGTACAGGTTTATTGGGGAAGGCAATTTGGGAAAGGACACGAAGGAGTGAGGAAGTATAATACAGAGCGAAGAAAAGCCAGTGAATGGGAGTGTGTGTGTGTGTGTGTGTGTGTGTGTGTGTGTGTGTGTGTGTGTTAATGAGCAAGTTGTCTCTGTAGGCAAAGTTGTCTTCCCTGAAATCAAACTCTCATCTCATTGGTTGGGAGTTATTCCTGAGCCATCTTCCCAGCACTGCTGGCCTGTCCACCTTGCTGGTCATGCCTGTCCTGGCAGAGAGAGAGAATGAGATGCCATAGTGGCTGTGGTGGCCTCTGGAGTAGGCCAGGCCAGGGTTTGGGTAGGGCACCTACTGGATCTTTTAACATTGTTCTCCCAAAGTGTGATGTTGATGTTTCTATTGTTTTTTAATGGTTCTCTAAAATAGCACACTCTAGATACATTTGACAATCTCCTGTTGACTCCCTACTTTGTGACATAAGAAGATCAGCATTCATGCTCTTTCTTGGCTTTTCTTGTCCCCTCTACACTGAGTGACCATATTATTGTGATCTCTGAACGCATAATAATCTGGCCACTCAGTGTATTTGCATCTCAAATGGGTACCAAAAGTATTCTAGACTTTTGCTGGAGATCAATATTTGCTCCGAGCTTTCTATCAGCCAGTGCAAAGGGGAACACTGAATAGGTGCACAATTTATAGTATTTTTTATATCAAATAAATGAGATACTCAAGGGAAGTGCACTGAGTGGCCTGATTATTATGCGTTCAGAGAACATAATAATCTGGCCACTCAGTGTATATCTCACCCTCTTTCCGCTACCTCTTAACAAAGTGATCAATATTTATATTAATTCTGGCAACCACACTTAAGTCTTCTTTGTTTTGTCTTTAGGTTGACTTTAAAAATTAAGACCCAGTGAACAACATTTAAATATTCATGACACTGTAGGCATTGTTCATTAAAAACCCAAGTAATTTGTTTGGTTTTTGTTTCTTTCTCTATGAGTACAACAGCTTGACCCTGGGCCCTTTGAAGAGAAAACATGCTTAACTTCATGCCATCTATCTCATAGCCTTCCATTTGAATGATGACTTTTTTCTCAAATTTCTTATTTTGCTCAGGAATTCTATTTGCGTATTTAGCATACTTTGAGCTTTTTCTTAAGCTCACTGATTTCAGTCTATAGAGCTCGCTTCTCAGAGGCATCTCTCTTTTTCTTTCTCACTGGATTGGGAGCTAACTGCTCAAGAGCTAACTCTTTTTTAAGCCTGCTACACAGCTGTCCTCATGAGTCCCTTCCTTATCAATATTTGCTTTTAGTATATCATATGCTTTATTCTCTTGTTTTAGCTCTCATTTTGTTGGGCTATGTCCTAAGAAAATATTTAACTTTCTGAGAAGTTAAATGCAGGAGAAAAAAAAAAATTCTTGGCTTTTCCTGTTCCCTCTTTCTTGGCTTTTCCTGTTCCCTCTACAGAGTGGCCAGATTAGTATGACCTCTGAATGCATAATAATCTGGCCACTCAGTGTATTTGTATCTCAAATGGGTACCAAAAGAATTCTAGACTTTAGCTGGAGATCAACCACCTATTTGCCCTGAGCTTTCTATCAATTTTGATAATTTACTGGGTATAAATTTCTAGATTGAAAATAACTTTATGACAAAGTTTTGTGTTCTAATATTTTATACTCTAATACAGTTAGAAAAAAATTATCAGTATGACTTTTAATTTCTTGTGATTTATGTGTTTTTTGTCTTGGAGGTTTTTAGCATCATCATTTAATCTTGGTTTTGTGAAAAAACCTACACAGTCTAGATGTGGGTCCTTCCAAACTTATTTTCCTAGACATTAGCTGGGTCCTTTAGGCTGAAAATTATTTCTTCTTCACTTCTGGGAAATTCTCTTCTATTACAGTTCAGTGACTCCCCATTACAACGTTTGCCATCACAAATTATCTATTTTTGTTTAAAACAAATGGACAGATTGCCACTGGGAATATTCTATAATTCTCAGTATCTTGGTATTTTTACTAGCTAGGTTTCTCTCTCCAGCATAAACATTTTGACTGAGAACTCCTATAAGGAAATTTGGGGCATGCCAACTAGTATAATTCATTTCATTGTAAGCCAACAGAGAACCAGTCATGATGTTGCAAATCGGCCCCAATTTTAGAATTAGAAACACTTTGTTTGGAAGCTCCAAAGTCTTCACCAGAAGCCTCAGTTGCCTCCAGACAATTAAGTTCTGGTTTGTTTGTTTTTCTCCCCCTGAAATGGGGCCTCATATGTTTTGCCTTGGAAAATGCCATCTGCTTCTGCTTCTATAGGTACAGTTGGCCCATATATAGGCATTTAATTAATCCTTCTGACTTCAGCCTCATTCACTTTCCCACCTGAGCAGCTGAGCCCAGAGTCTCCACAGGGTTCTGTTTCGGTAAACTGGCTCCTCTGTGTTCAATAGCTTCCTGAGTGTATGGGTGTTACTGGTTTCTCTACCTGGTTCATCAATCCACTACCCATTCCTGTCTTCCAGAGATTGTTTTGAAATGTGACTGATCTCCTATTTTTCTTTTTATTTGAGGGTGGTCCTTAAATTTTTATTATCCATTTGTATGAGAATTTCAATATATGATTTTGTAATCATAATTATAGCAAATATTTCTACCAGTATTACATTTTCACTTTTTTGTTTGTTTTTAGATATTTCAAGTAGGATTTTATATATATATATATATATATATATATATATATATATATATATATATATATAAATTTAAAAAGCATCACCCTTTCATATCTATATGAGAATTCATATAACTCGAGAGAGCAGGCTTTGGACAGCTGTAATAGGTAGCATAATGTCCCCAACCCTAAATGTATTCACATCCTAATCCCCATAACCTATGTATATGTTATATTATAAGGCAAAGAAGCACTTGGTTGCAGATGGAAATAAGGTTATTAAGTCACCGACTTTAAGATAGGGAGATTATCCTAGATTATTTGGGTGGACCCAATGCCATTAAAAGGGTCTCTAAAAGTGGAAGAGGGAGGCAGAAGTCAGTGTCAAGAGTAATTTATCATGAGAGTAACTGGGCCACCTTTGCTGGCTTTGAAGATGGAAAAGGGCCCTGAGCCAAGGAATGCTGGGCAGCCTCTAGACACTGGAAGAGTGAGGGAAACACATCTCCCCTACGGCTGGTTTTAGCCCAGTGATATTCACCTGGTACTTCTGACCTTCAGCACTGCTAAGCTTGTGTTGTATTAGGGAACAAACACAACAAATAGACCAAGTTAATTATCTCTCTCTGATTCCTACTGCAATTGAGATTCTAAAGTCCAGCATGGGAAAGCCAGCTTGGGAGTACTATCTAGAGAATGCTATCATTTAGCACATTACTTCTGTCTGGGTGAAAGCAGAATAATGATATCACTATATAACAGTTTATAAATGTGGTTTTAAAATACAATTCTCGGAGAACATTAGGGAGTATACTGGCCAAAAGCTTATTATTCAACAACTTTTAGTGCTTACGGCAATGTTGTGAATTCTCGTATTTATTAAACAGCAACATTTCTGACTCAACCCACCATATCTGGTGCGTGATGACCATAAAGAAACTGAATGTCGTTTCTAGTTTCACATTCATTTAAAAAGTTGACATTCTGGCCTTCACAGACTTCTGTCAGACTTAGGATCAGTATTTGTTACCACCAAAGTGAGAACATTTGCTAAGGGACAGATGGCTTGCACCACAATTTTCTTGAACTCTCTACAATGAGTCAGTTCTTAGCCTATCATTCTAGAGGCCTACCAGGAGTGCGTGGAAACCACTAGTTATAGCCCTCCCAGAGAAGTCCGCTCATCTCAAAAATCTGTCACAACAACCAGCTCCACAGTGGGCAGGCTTCGCAAACATGTCAACACTCTCTCCTGCTCTGTTAGAGCCACATGGACACTGGGTAGATCAGGAAGCTTAGCTGCATGCTCTCTTTGTGAAGTAAGGACATTGGATAAATAAATATGTACTTTTTAGCCCAGGACTCAACATAGGTTGAAATGATACCTTGAGAATTCAAACACATCAAGGGAGGTTAAAAAAAAGGGGGGGTGGAGGGGGGAGAGAAACAAAACTTGGAGAAAATAGAGTAAAAAAGCTATGAAGGATGCCTAGCCAGATGGCAGGTTGTTCAGAAGCAGTTGGATAGCAGTTTTTCTTCTCATTATACCACACTATTTAACTCCCGTAGGCCTAATTAGGAATTGTCATACAGCTGGGGTAGGTCACTCATCAGGTCACTGGGGAAACCGTTACAAAGCGTGCATTTGGAAGGGATTAAAAATCAGTGCAATAGAAATCGCAATGGAATTTTTCTAGACCCACAACACCAAGCATGGGGTAACAGCATGCGTTTCTAAAATCATAGGTCAAACTTTCCCATTGATTTGAATATTTTTAATCATTCACTTCCCAAAAGCCTCTGCCTTTGAAGATACTGAACACTTAAGAACTGCAAGAAAAGTTAACCAGCCAGCAAAAGAAGAGCAATGATTTGAGACATACAATTGGGCCCAAAAGTCCATAAAATTCTAGACTTGGGACATATGAGTTAGGACATCATCACCATCACCATCATCAAAAAGGATGTGGACAAGTCCCTATTTGTGTGTGCAAAGCAGATTTTAAAAAGTGGCTAAAAGCTCACTAGAGTCTGTACTGGCTTGGTTCTAATCCGGGCTCTGCCACTTACTGGCTATTTCACTAATGTATCACTCAGGCAGACTACTTATCTTCTCTGTGTCCCAGTTTTCTCTTCTGAAAAGTAATAATAGGGTTCTTAAGGAAGAAAAGTTATGTAAAGTGTTAGAACAGTGGCTGGTATGTGGTAGGTGTTATACATGTATTAGTTGTAATTCTTATTACCTTTAAGAAATAGAATTCTAGATGCCACTTTGCCTTAGAGTGGCTCCTATGCACTTTGAGGCAAAGATTCCAACCTATCATTTAGAAAAATGGGTAACTTTCCCAATGGGATAAGATATTATCAGTAGTCTATCTTCTATTATTAGGTTCCCAAGAGGTATTGTTTGGTTTTGCATTTCAAAATAGAATTCTCTGTCCTCAACTTGTAGAAAATTTTTAAGGAAATTTAAAAGACGACTTTTCAACACAAGGATGTTCCAAACGAAAGACAGCGTATTTCTTCTACAACTTGCTCCTCCTCCCGAGTACATGATAAAAGACTTGCACCATATCTTCTTCCCATGTCCTTATCCTACAAACATTGCCTATCTGTCCCCTCTTCTTGACTGCCATAGTCAACACTCCAGCTCAGTTTCTCATGCGCTTTTGTTTTTTGCAAGGACAATTATAATCGCTCTCTTGCTGGACTTGTGTCTCCGATTTCTCCTTAGTCTACATACTTTTTACAGATGAAACTTTAAGCACTACTTTAATCGCATTATTCCCCAGCCCCACATGTCCTATAGTTCCCTATTTTCAAATTAAACTCAAAGATCTTTAATCCGGTATTTAAGGATTTACCAATCTGGCCTCAACTTTATATTCCAAGTTTATTTCCACCTTGTCCTCTCTCATAAACTCAAAACTCTTATTACAGTGATTCTCAACCAGGGCCGATTTTGTCCCCAGGATCGTTTAGCATTGTCTGAAGACATCTGGTTATCTCAATTGGGCAAGCGTGCTGGTATCAGGTGGGTAGAAGTCAGGGATGCTGCTAAAGATCCTACAGTGCACAGAATAACTGTTCACTTGCTTTTGGAAGAGGGAGTATCACCACTTTATCTAATCCATTTCCCCCAATAAAATTATATGAACAGCTTGGTTATTAACAATTCCCCTACTAAGAAATTTTTTTTTCTTTAAAAATAAGATAGTTCAATAAGATGAAGGTAAAAATACCAATTGTTTAAAAAATCCATAAATATATACATGTTTAGCATGGGAGATGCTTTTTGAGGCTTTCTTAGCCTTGTTATGTCATTATTCTGTTTCTATAATGGCTTTATTAAGATACTAGAGGCCTGATGCACAAAATTCATGCGCTGGGGGTTAAGGGGCGGTCTCTCAGCCCAGCCTGTACCCTCTCACAGTGACGGCTTAGTGCTGCTGAAGAGGCGGGAGAGGCTCCTGCCACCAATGCTGCACTTGCCAGCCATGAGCCCGGTTTCTGGTTGAGTGGCACTCTCCCTGTGGGAGCGCACTGACCAAAAGGGGGCAACTCCTGCATTGAATGTCTGCCCTCTGGTGGTCGGTGCACATTATAGCAACCAGTTATTCCAATGTTTGGTCAATTTGCATATTAGCCTTTTATTATATAGGATACCACTCCATCCTCTTACTTAAAGTATGTCAATGATTTTTAGTGTAGTCAGAATTGTGCAGCCATTACCCAAATCAATTTTAGAACATTTTTGTCATCACTCACCCCAATCCTTTATACCCATTGGCAGTCGCCATATTTCCCCCAGCCCTTGGCAAACAATCTGCTTTCCTTCTCTATTGATCTACTTGTTCATATAAATGAAATCATACAACATATAGCCTATTTTTAGACCTTTTCCCACATGTTAGCATGTTTTCAAGGTTCATACACATTGTAGGAAGTTTTGGTACTTCATTCTTTTTTTTTTTTTAATCCTCACCCAAAGATATATTTTCATTGATTTTTAGAGTGGGAGAGAGAAATGTCAATTGGAGAAATATTGACCGACTGCCTCCTGTCCACCCCAACCAGAGGATTGAACCCACAACCTAGGTATGTGCCCTGACTGGGAATCAAACCTGCAACCTTTTGGTGCATAGAATGCTCTAACCAACTGAGCCACCCAGCCAGGAGCAGTACTTTTTCTCTTTTTATTCCTGAGTAATACTCCATTGTATAGATATATCACTTTATTTACCCACTTATCCATGTGGGTTGTTTGTACTTTTGTATTTTATGAAGAATGCTACTATGAACATTAATGTACAAGTTTTTATTCCTCAGGTATGTGTGAAGGCATGGGATTGCTAGATCATATAGTAACTGTGTTTAACCCTTTGAGGAAGTGCCAGACTGTTTTCCACAAAAAATTTCCATATTGTTCTTAACTTGCCAGCAGTTTTTCTCCGCTCCCAGTTGGGTTCCTGAAGCACCGGTAATAAACCTTCCAGCAGAACCAATTATACCAGCATTATAGAATACACTTCATACTTTTATGACCTGGTACTTCTATCTAAGATATACTCATCCTTCTCTTTTTTTCTATAGTGATGTGTATATTTGCAGACAGAAAAACAAAACAAAACCCAATGAATACATATTTGCTATTTAGTAAAGAACCTGAAAATTTAATTTCTTTGCCAAGGGCTTCTTTTCATGATTTCAGTGACTGAATTAATGTCCCCTGCTGAATAACATTTTTCCTGAGAAAAAGCAGATGGCAGATGAGGGGGCAATATTTGCTTTAATATTAATACACTCAGTCTTCTTCAACATTCATCTGGTAACATTATTCAAGGAGTAAGAGTTGCATGTTGGGTATTTGGCAAACATTAGAGCTGAATCTCAAAATACTTTTTAAAAAATCAGTTGTAGAATATATTTAAATGGCTTAAAAATATAATCATTTATAATAGAAGATTTGAAGTGTGGGCATATGCAAAATGTCAGTCAGAAAATAGTTTTAGGATTTAAAAAATCCTATAAATATTTTATTCCCCCCCCCTCTGGCACCAAAGAAGTTAATTTATAAATTTATTTTCATAGGTATATATTAACGATAATATACTTACATTTTCATAGACATACATAGTGGATAAAAATCTCCCCCTTTAAGAAGCATTTGTAATTTATTTATTAAATCTCTATTTACTGATACTATCAATAAAACATTTAATTCACTTTAAATAAAAGTATGCGAAGGATAGAGTGTCATATCAAAATAACTTTCACCATGGAATAAGGCCTCTTTTGACCCATTGGCTTAGCCAGTGGTCGGCAAACTGCAGCTCACAAGCCACATGCTGTTCTTTGGCCCCTTGAGTTTTTAGCAAAGGTCAGCTTAGGAGTACCCTAATTAAGTTAATAACAATGTACCTACTTATATGGTTTAAGTTTAGAAATGTCAATCATTGTACTATTGATATTTGGCTCTGTTGACTAATGAGTTTGCTGACAACCACTGGCTTAGGCAAAAAAGAACTTAATGAATCTTACCCTGAAGATTCATTAAGATCTAGATTTAAGCACTTCCAGGAAGGACTAGATGGTGTAATCAAGGTCATGTTCTCTCTCACAGCCTCTTAGCTCCATCCCTGTTGGTTCCACATTTTGAGAGGTCCTCACCTTACTGTAAGTCTTTGTATCAGCAATGACAGCAAATGTTCATTGTGAATCACTGGTCCTATATGGGTCAAGAGGCCACCTATGAACCAGTCTCCATGACCAGGGAAATGCAAAGTACTGATTGGCTTAACTTTATGTGATAGTGCCAAGGATGGAGCCAGCAACATAGAAATATATGGTCTTAATAGAAATCATGGTATAGCTACAAAAAAAAAAAAAAAAAAAGGAATAGACGCTTATTTCCAAAATATAAAAAGTCCTAAAATGATATTTCAAACAAGAAAAACATGTTTGCACCTATAGAAGAAGAAATGGATTAAATTCAAAAAAAAATTTAAGATCATTATCAAGGAGTCATGAACATAAAATGAACTACCCCGTTTCTCCGAAAATAAGACAGTGTCTTATATTAATTTTTTCTCCCAAAGTTGTGCTAGGTCTTATTTTCAGGGGATGTCTTATCTTTCTATGCGCTAGGCCTTATTTTCGGAGAAACACGGTACATGTTTAAAGTGTACTATTTAACAAAGCTTGACTTATGTATACACTCCTGAAACTATCACCACAATTAAGATAATGATCATATCCTTTACCCAAAATGCTTCCTTTGACCCTTCCCTTTTATGCAACCACTAACGTTACTATCAGTAGAAAGTTGTTGGTACTTTCTAGACTTTCATATGAGTTGAGTCATACAGTATGTGCTTTGGTCTTTCACTCAGCATAATTATTTTGTTATTCATCCATATTGGTGGTATCAATACTTGATTACTTTTTATTGTCAGGAAACAGCCCATTGCATGGATACATCACGACATAGTAGTATTTGTCCACTCACCAACTGCTGATGCTTGCTCCCAGGCTCGGCTATTACAAATAATGCTGTTATATATGAACATGTACTTCCATTTCTCTTGGGTAAGAGACTGGGTAAGTGGAGTCGCTGGCACAAATGGCAGATGTGTGTAAAACATTTCAGAAAACTATCAAACTGCTTTCCAAAGTGGTTCGATGTTACATTCCCACGAGCAATGTATAAGCATTCCAATTGCCCCGTATCCTTCTCAACACTTGGTATGAACAATCTTAAATTTGAGGCATTTCAGTAGCTATGTGGTAATGTCTCATTGTGCTTTCATTTTGCAATTTCCTAATGACTGATGTTGAGCAACTTTTAATGTGCTTACTTACCATTCATTTATCTGAGATGATGTTTCTTTAATACTTTGGGCCATTAAAGTATTCATTGGATCATTTTCTTACTAAGTTTTGAAGATTCTTTATATATTGTGGATATTAGTTCCTTATCAGATATGCACTTGTAAGTTTCTTCTAGTATGCGGCTTGTCTTTCATTCTCCTAAACTGTCTAAGAACATAATTTCTTACTTTTGATGAAGTTCAGTTTTTCAATTTTCTCATTCATGGATCTCACTTTTGGTCTCATGCAGGAAACCTTTCGCCCAGGGTTACAAAGATTTGCTTTTGTTATCTTTTAGAAGTTTCATAGTTTTTTTCAGGCTTTACATTTAGATCTCTGACCCATTTTGAATTAATTTTGGGATAAAATTGTTTCCTATGGTTGCACTAACAAATTACCACAAATTTAGTGACTTAAAACACACTTAAGAATATTAGGATCTGCTTAGACTTCTCTTATATTTCACCTTCTAACTCAGCTATTAAGTTCATTTAATTATTTACAGGCATCAATAGTTTTACTATTATCCTATACATTCTATAGGTACAGAACATAGAAATGATGTCAATAAACAAAGAGTACACGATAAATATTTTTATTTTTAAAACACTGAATTGTACATTTTTTCATATAAAAGATTCTAGCTTTTGCTTTTAAAAAATAATTACACTGCTAATGGTATCTACGTTTTTTACAGAAGCCAATTTCTCTAAATTTTCAGCTTCATTCCATAGCTTTTATAGAATCATAATCTCTTGGATATACTTCCAATATCTTTTTAAAAATAAAATACAACATCATTTTTTTAACATATGAAAACTTAACCGGTTACAGTAACTGCCCAGCCTTCCCTACCACTGACACCTACTCCCCAGCACAGAGGAGCCAGCATGGTGGAGTAACTAGTTCTCCGTTTGCACCTTTATTAGAAAGAGGTTTCTGGTGGTCAGTACAAATAATCTCTCGTTTGTTGCTTGAAAACCTACTATAGGATCATTGGTTTCTAGGCTTGCTACTTGCTGCTTAGCAACCTGTCCGACTTGCCTGCCTTCCTTTCTGTTGTAAAGTACAGTGGACATGGGAGTGGGCTGACGGTAGATGAACACTCGACGCAGGCACTCACACAGGGCTGCATAGGAGTAATTCGGAGCACAGGCAAAAAATTTTTTGTCTCTCTTTGATGCTTGGACATAGCCTGCCAACAAATAAGACAAACAAGAGAAAAACTATATATTAAACAGAAAGAGAAAAGCTGTGATTCATTATTAAAATGCCTAAATTAAAGATATACCATAAATACTCAACAATGAACTATTAATGATTAGCCACAATCAATCTCTCCCAGCTGGTGCAAAAATACAGCTTTAATACCTAAGGAACAAAGTAGACAGGTGTTCAACTCTTCAAGAAAGGAACTATATAGCACCATCTGACATCCATGAATAATTAAAACACTAAACAGCTAAAATTTTAAATGCTAGAAACATGCCAATATAACTTTAAATGCCAATTAGATAACTGAGTTCATCAGTCACAGATGGGTCATGACACAATCTTTTTCTTTTTTCTTAATAAATAGGCTACCACTGTAATGTTATTTCATAATGCAGGCCTCATTCCTAAAGGTACTAATATGCACAATATGTTCTTACTACTTCTGTGCTAGTATTTTTACCAACTCTACAACAGAATTTTGTTGTAATTCAGCTCCCATTAAGTAGAACCTTGAGAACACTTCAAACGTGAAAGAACATTCAAAAGTATCTAATTTATAAAATTTCATTAGGACATCCCTTAATTAAACTTTGAAAAAAACAACAGTATTGCCGAGACCGGTTTGGCTCAATGGATAGAGCGTCGGCTTGGGGACTGAAGGGCCCGGGTTCGATTCCGGTCAAGGGCATGTACCTTGGTTGCGGGCATATCCCCGGTGGGGGGTGTGCAAGAGGCAGCTGATCGATGACTCTCTCTCATCGGTGTTTCTAACTCTCTATCTCTCTCCCTTCCTCTCTGTACAAAATCAATAAAATATATATATATTAAAAAAAAAAAAAAAAACACAACAGTATTAATCTTTTTAACAATTAACTTTATAGATTTAAAAAGCTTATATGTAAATTGGGATTTTCAGCTGTAACATGAGATAAAAAATGTAACACTGAAGTAAATTAAGTTCATCAAACAATAAATGAGAAAAAGAACCACAGAGCACAGACAGATGAACAGTTTTTTTCCTCATTAAGCAGGGTGTGAGCAGGAAAAGCAGGATGTAGGTTCCTATGTGAATAGCTTAGAATTAGTTCTCCAGGCTAACCCTGACAAAATTAATAATGCATATAATATCTATAATGTTGATTTACCTTAAACTCAAGCATAACACATTTCTTCTATACTAGGGGACCTGGGGATTACAAATGGAGGTTCTGAGCTTATGAAAATTATGGTAAGCGTTTCCTCTTATAAAAAAAGTGGATAGAAAATGAAAAAATAGGAATTATAGTGGAAAGGCTAGAAATAAGCAGCTAAATTACTTTATTTCAGGTCATAAAAATCCATTTGAAGTCTGAATTAACAAATGTAACAGCTAAATTATTACCTCGAAAGATAACTGACAAATCTCCCCACTAGGGCTGTGCACATATAGGAATCAAAATGCATAATTCTACTTCTGTTGCCAATTTAAAATAACCTTTCAATAAACCAGTTATTGTGGCTGATTCATGTAAAAAAATGTCTCCCATACAATACTAATGTATTTTGATATAAAATCAATTCTTGCAGTAAGTCTACAATTATGCAGTTAAAAATTTTTTCCGCCGAAACCGGTTTGGCTCAGTGGATAGAGCATCAGCCTGCAGACTGGAAGGTCCCGGGTTCGATTCCGGTCAAGGGCATGTACCTTGGTTGCAGGCACGTCCCCAGTAGGGGGTGTGCAAGAGGCAGCTGATCGATGATTCTCTCTCATCGATGTTTCTAACTCTCTATCCCTCTTGTCTTCCTTTCTGTAAAAAAATCAATAAAAATATTTAAAAAAAAAAAATTTTCCATCCCTATCTAGCTTAAAAAAAAATAAAATTTATTCTGTAAGATAAAGGGGAAAATACCATTTTATTTCTGTTTGTCACCATTTTCCCTAAGTGCTTTTCTTTAGAATGGTTCTTTGCACTTATGTCCCATAAAAGATGTCTCCTAATGTACATTACCACATGCGGCTCTTTGGCCCCTTGAGTGTGGCTCTTCCACAAAATACCACGGCCTGGGCAAGTCTATTTTGAAGAAGTGGCGTTAGAAGAAGATTAAAAAATTTGGCTCTCAAAAGAAATTTCAATCATTGTACTGCTGATATTTGGCTCAGTTGACTAATGAGTTTGCTAACCACTGCCTCAGAGCAATTCTGTTTTTGAAGTGTACTCTAAAGAAATGTGAATACCAGATTCATGCAAGCCTCATTTATTTAAAGAAGGCATGTGGCCCGCCAGCCACGAGTTTGACATGCTTGAGTAGGGTATTGTCAAACACCTTGTTCATATTCTATACGGTATAGCTTAATTGAAACAAATGATTTCAATATTTCAAGTGTTTAGTTAACCGCTTTGATTTCTATTCTGCATTGATCTTCTGTACAAGCATAAAACAGCTTAGTCCTACTGTTCCAAAAGCACTGACATTCATCAACTATAGTACAAGCAACCACAGTATGGCAGAAATCAATCCCAATGTAATTAGGACAGTTCCAATTTTTAAAAGGAGAAAGCCCCGCCGTGTACCTAAGGCATTGAAAGTGGCGATGTGCTCCCACATCTCGTCCTGTTTGCTGGAGTGCGGCTGCCAGAGCAGGGCGTCCACGTCGTGGCGCAGACAGAAGCAGGGCATCTCCTTAGGGTCCACTGTGACGGAGAAGAGGTACTGGTTGCTTCCAAGATTCACCTAAAATAAAAAGTGGCGAAAATGACATGTTACTCAACAAATTATTAAAAATAATGATGACAAAAACACTTTATGTCAACAACTATTCTAAACCTTTTATATACTTGACCTGGTAAACTTCATCATGCCCTAGGAGAAATGTGGTATTGCTCATCCACATCTTAAAGTTGAGGAAAGGGCTGTAACTGGGCACTTAAAATAAGTAAAAACATTTTTAAAAAAGAAGAAGAAAAAAAAATAAAAAACACAGATTCTGGGTTAAATCTCAGCTCCAGAACTTAATACCAGGTTGTTCTTGGGCAAGTTACTTAAGTCCTGGAGCTGAGATTTAACCCAGAATCTGTTCTTTTTTATTTTTTCTTCTTTTTTTTTAAATGAAAAAAAAAAAAAAAAAGAATTCACAAGGCTGTTATCTTCACTTAATAGATAAAAGAACATACTTGGAGAGCTTGAATAACTTGTCCTAGGCTACACAGAAAAATTATAATGCTGAGATTCAAATTCAGATCTGTCTGTTCACAAATTATTTACTTTGTTGTACTGTTTAATTATAATCTCAATGTCAAAGAATATTAATTTTTATTGCAATATTGATGGCTAAAGGAATTCATTTTAATATAAAATCAAGTTGAGATTCAATTGAATTCCATCTACAGGAATATTTCTTTTTAAGGAACTAGGTTACAAGATAGTCTTTATTAGAAATGTTATCAGTTTAAAATGCTTAAATACCAAAAAATCAGTCAAATTTAGAAAACATAAGATATGCATAGTAACGGATTTCCACGAATTTTAGAGTAGATTGGAGAATAAATGATTAAGCTGTGACTAGGCTCTCAAACTTACTGATGGTGCTGTGCCTGGACAGCCAGGTTTATTTTTAAAATCACCACCAACTCACTGGCCTTTTATAGTAAGCTTGGTGGACCCAATACTGCTTCAGCTCTCTTCCCTGTAATACCCTTTACTCAACCCGCCTCCTACCCCCAACCACCCCCCCCCCCATACACACACTATTCTCACTTGTTTACCAAGGGCTCTCACAGAAGAAAAGAACAATTGAAACACAAATACAAGTTGAAATGATATTTTCATAATAATGCATTTACTTTCATGAGCCAAGTGCCTTAAGAATGCATTGAGTACTAAAAATGACAAATCTCCAATTCTCATGTTTCAAAGCACAACGGAGAAAAGAGTAGAGGGCCCTGAACCACCAAGTGGAAGGCTAACCACAGAGAGAGATCACTAATGAAAGTGAGAGGATGCAGATGCAGGTCTCTTGTGATGGGCCCCTTACTCAGACTTAGACATTCTCTTCCACTCACACACACACCCCTTACACATTCCTCCAATAGAGTAGAGTCAAGGTATTATTAATTACAAAACAGCACACTCATCACATGGCTTACTCTACCATACCCTTAACACAGCGTTCTGCTGGAATTCCTCTCACCTGTTCTTGCCTGATGGATTCCTACTTATTCTCCAAGATTCAGTTCAACCATGAAACCATGAGCTGCTTAAACTGAGAACCCCCAACATTATGGATATTATTTCTAATACCTAATATCATACTATGTTACATTATTAATATGCATGTATAACACCTGTGGCAGGCTGAATAATGTCCCCCCAACATGCCCACATTTTAATGCCCTGGAACCTGTGAATATGTTACTTTACATGGCAAAGGGGACTTTGTAGATAAGAGGAAGTTTATGATCCGGAGCTGGAAAGATGATTTTGGATTATATAGGAGAGCCCAATGTACTAATAAGGATTGCTACAAGAGGGAAACCGGTGAGGGGAGTCACAGAGACAGAAGGCGATAGGACAACAGAAGCAGAGGGGTAAGAGACAGATTGGGAAATGCTACACTGTTGTCTCTGCAACTGGAAGCTTAGCCCACCAAGTAAGGAATGCAAACAACCTCTAGAAGTTGGGAAGGGCAAGAAAGTGGATTCTCCCCTTTGAGCCTCCAAAAGGAATGCAACCCCAAAGACCAATTTTAGGGATTTCTGACCTTCAGAACTTAAGAGAATAAACTGGCATTTTTGTAACAGTATGATTTGTTACAGCAGCAATAAGAAACAAATACACCAACAAGACTGTCTTGTTTCCATATTCTAGATAAATATTTTTTGAATATTTTTATGTAGGAAGTCATTTAAAAATTCTCCCAGCAAAGCTAATCTAACCTTAGAGTTAGAAATATTTTATTCTATTGGGTCGGCAACTAAGTGATTGCGGGTTTCACACACATGGCTTCAGTTGAATTTTTAGGTTTGCAGACGTAGTACAAATGTAAAACACATTTTGTTATTTGATAGTTGGCTATTCAGCTGTTAATCAGTAAAAAAAGTTTTTTGATCTGTTTTGTAGTTTTCGTTTGGCATTCGTTGAAAAATGGAAAATCAAAAGGAACATTTTCGTCATATTTTGCTTTTTTATTTCCGCAAAGGGAAAAACGCATCGCAAGCTCATAAAAAGTTATGTGCTGTTTATGGTGACGAAGCCTTAAAAGAACGGCAGTGTCAAAATTGGTTTGCCAAATTTCGTTCTGGTGATTTTTCACTCAAAGATGAAAAACGCTCTGGTCGTCCAGTTGAAGTTGATGACGCCCTAATCAAAGCAATAATCAATTCGGACTGTCACAGTACAACACGTGAGATTGCAGAGAAGCTTCATGTATCACATACATGCATTGAAAAATCACTTAAAACAACTTGGCTATGTTCAAAAACTCGATACATGGGTTCCTCACGAACTGAAAGAATCACAGTTAACGCAACGCATTAGCAGCTGCGATTTGCTAAAGAAATGTAATGAAAATGATCTATTTTTAAAACGACTGATAACTGGCAATGAAAAATGGGTTGTTTACAACAATATCAAGCAGAAAAGATCGTGGAGCAGGCCAGGTGAACCAACTCAAACAACATCAAAAGCTGATATTCATCAAAAGAAGGTTTTGTTATCAGTTTGGTGGGATTACAAAGGAATTGTCTACTTTGAACTCTTACCACCCAACCGAACGATCAATTCTGATGTCTACATTGAACAACTAACGAAATTAAACAATGCAGTTGAAGAAAAGCGGCCCGAATTGACAAATCGAAAAGGTGTTGTATTCCATCATGACAATGCAAGGCCACACACATCTTTGGTCACTCGGCAAAAATTAATGGAGCTTGGTTGGGATGTTTTGCCACATCCACCATATAGTCCTGACCTTGCACCATCTGATTACTTTTTGTTTCGATCTTTACAAAACTCCTTGAATGGTAAAAATTTCAATAATGATGATGATGTCAAATCGTACCTGATTCAGTTTTTTGCTAATAAAAACCAGAAGTTTTTTGAACGTGGGATTATGATGCTGCCTGAAAGATGGCAAGAGGTCATTGATCAAAATGGGCAATACATTACAGAATAAAGTTATTTAGTTCCATGAAAAAATTGTCTTTGATTTTCTTTAAAAAATCCGCAATTACTTAGCTGCCGACCCAATACCTTACAGTTAGAATAGTTGGCTAAGGATTTTTGTAAGGCAAAAAAATCTTACGTTACTAGAGAAATACGCACTGGAAGGTGATGAGGGTCAGTAGCTTCCACAGCTAAGTATACAGCTCTCGCCTCAGAAAATCTTACTTTTTCAATAAGTGTTCCTGTGCTTAAACAAAATGTCCAAACTGACTTAAATGGCATTTTTGAAAGCTCAAAAGTGACCTCAACATACCTTCCCGGTATTGGCTCCTGAAACTCTGCTTAGAGCTTAACACTTAGCAAAACTGGATCACAATCTACAAAACTGCACCCCCAACTGTCCCACTTCTTCACCTGCTGTGCCTTTTCTGCTCACTCCACATCCTCCACCCACTATATACTTTATGCCACATTCGAATGGCATTTTCTCCTCTAAGCAGTTTTCTCCAATGTTAATAAAAAGAAATAATGTATCCTAACAGTTCATTTATACCTCTTATAGAATTTATCTCCCATTCCCCCTACAGGTCTTTGAGAGGACCATGACTTTGGGTAGAATACTTAGCTCAAGCATGTCAAACTTGCAGCAGTTTGACATGCTTGACTTAGCCCCATTTTATTTTCAGGTAAATACAATAGTAATAATAGTACTTATTTCACAGCTACTTTGCTGAGTAAACAATATATTCCAAGCACTTGAACAGTGCCTAGCACTTAGACCTTAATAAATGCAAATGTTATTATCATTCTAGACATCCTCTGTCCATTCTGCCTTGAATATTACTGGCATTCCAAATCAAATGAGATGAGCAATATTAGGGGGAAAAACACACCAATTTGTTGTGATCTTCATGTAGCTCACACAGCACTTAGAAAATGTGAAAATACCTATAAAAAACAAAAACATATCCTTACTCTATTCTAACCGCAGTATATATAATTTACACACAAACTTCTAAACTCTTACATTTCTTTAAAAACAAGAAATACTGCCCTAGCTAATTTGGCTCACTGGATAGAGTGTAGGCCTGGAGGGTCTCAAGTTTGATTCTGGTCAGGAGCACATGCCTGGGTTGCAGGCTTGATTCCCAGTAGGCATGCAGGAGATAGCCAATCAGTGATTCTCATCATTGATATTTTGATCTCTCCCTCTCCCTTCCTCTCTGAAATCAATACCAAAAAAAAAAAAAAAAAAAAAAACAAAATTCATTATTTTGCTTGTCACTTTATTGTCAAATAAATTCTATTTTGTCAGTAGTTTCTACTGTATGCCCATCACTTTCAATTTTATATTTTTCCTATAATGTATATCTTTCAGTACGTAGTTTGTGGATTTGCCCCTCAAAAAGTGAACAAGCTAATCTTCAAATAAGAATTGAATGCTTTTGCCGAAGCTGGTTTGGCTCAGTGGTAGAGCGTCGGTCTGCGGACTGAGGGGTCCCAGGTTCGATTCCGGTCAGGGGCATGTATGTTGGTTGCGGGCACATCCCCGGTGGGGGGTGTGCAGGAGGCAGCTGGTCGATGTTTCTCTCTCATCGACGTTTCTAGCTCTCTCTCTCTCTCCCTTCCTCTCTGTAAAAAATCAATAAAATATATTAAAAAAAAAAAAAAAAAAAAAAAAAAAGAATTGAATGCTTTTAATATATTCAAAGACAAGTTTCTGGAAGTTTAAAAAACAGATGATAATAAACTAGGCAGATGGTAATAATTTACTGTGAGACGAAACATTCCCTTTAAATGAGCTAGACAATGTGCAATTCTTTTTTCTTTATTGTAGTAAGAGACTGTGTGGCATTCATTTTACTAAGTTCTAGCCTTCCTATTCTTCATTTTATTAGCACCATGCTCTAACCAACTGAGCTAACCGGCCAGTTCTATTCATTTTAAAACCAAGTATTCCACAGCTAAATGAGAAGACCAGGCCACTGCAAGATGTTTGCTACTGCTTAGATTGGTTAACAGCCACAATAGAAACATAAACTCATAATTCCATTCAAAGGTTGTAAACTAAGAGCAAACAAAAGAATTATGTGTAAATACTGCTTTTAAGATAACACCTAAAAAGTGTTTGGTTTTATTTTTCTCATGGTGGTAATGGAGTCTCTTGATAATCACTTTTTCTTGAACTAGCTAAGATGTCCAGCATGATGCTGAAAGGTAGATAATAGGGTAAACACCCTTGCCTGTCACCAATCTTAGGGATAGCATTTGGTGTTTTACCAGGAAGAATGTAGTTAACTCTAGGTTTTTTAAGGTTTGCTGAGCACTTTTTTTTTTAATAAATGAATGCTAAATTTTGTCAAATTATTTTCTGCATCTAGGAAAATGGTTAAATATCTTTCTTTCTTTAGTCTGTTGATATGCTGTATTATGTGAATATTGGAATGTTGAATCAATCCTGAATCCTAGAATCAACTCTACTTGGTCATGATGTATTATCCTTTTTACTTACTTCACGGGATTTATAAATATTTACTGAGGGCTTTTGTGTCTATATTCATGAGGGAGAGTGGGGTTTCTCCCCCCCCTGCCCTCCCGTTTTCTTGTCATGTCTTTGCCACTACAGTAATGCTGGCCTCATAAAATAAGTGGGAGGTGTTCCTTTCTCTTCATGTTCGGGAACAATCCATACAGAATTGGTATTGTTTATTTGGTAGCACGTACCAGTGAAGCAACCTAGGTCTGAAGACTTGTCAGAAGTTTAGCGATATAATTCAATCTCATAACAGATATGGACCTATTAAGGTTACCTATTTCTTCTGAAGTGAACTATGGTAATGCTTGTCTTTCAAGGAATTTGTTTTCACTTAAATTGTCAAATCTATAAAGTTATTCTTAATATTCCATTAGTATATTTTAGACCCATAATGATATGCCTGTTTGTATTCCCAATATTGATAATTTGTGTTTTCTTTTTCCTTGGTTATTCTGGCTAGAGACTTACCAATCTTTTTGTTTTCGAAGAACCAGCTTCTGGTTTCATTGATTTCCTTCATTACCAATATTTCTGGTTTTCAATTTCATGGATTTCTGCTCTTATCTGTGTAGTTTCTTTCCTCTTGCTTGCTGTATATTTGGTTTGCTATTCTTTTCCAAGCTTAAGGTGGAAGCTTAAATTATTACATTGAAACAGGTTTTTCTTTTCTATATAACATATGCTATAAATTTTCCTCCAAGCATTGCTGTAGCTACATCCCACAATACCCCAGGTTTCATTTCCATTCAATCAAAATACTTCCTAACTTCCCTTGTTCCACTATGACTCATGGATTATTCAGAAATATGCTGTTTAATTTCTAAATACTATGTTTTTCTGTTATGAATTTCTAATTTGTTATGTTCTGAGAACATTCTGTTTATTTTTTTATTATTTTAAATTTGTTGAGGTTATTTTATGGCCCAGAATATGTTCTCATTTGCTGAATGTTCCACCTCCCTCCTGGGATTCCACTTATTGTAGGTGTATGTTAGACTATTTGGCATTGCTTAACAGCTCAGATGCTCTCATTGTTTTTAATTTCCACTCCCTCTAATTTTTACTAACCTAACCTCAAAGTAATTAATTTTTCTGCAGATGTATTGAGTATACTGATGATTTTGTTGAAGGCATTTTCTTCTTTTGTTCCTGTGTTTTGTTTTTAATTCTAACATTTTCATTAAACTCCTACAGGTTTTTCTCTGCTAAAATTCTGCATTTATTCATGTATGTTATCCATGTTCCCCATTAACATATTAACCACAGTTATTTTAAATTATTTGATAGTTTCAAAATATGAGTCATCTGAGTCTGATTACATTATCTTGTTTGACAGCTTCAGTTTTGTTGTTGCTATAGTTATCTTCAGTGCATCACTGGCTTGAAATCCCTTTAGTGTTACCTTGTGCTCTGGTGATGACTTGCTAATAATTTTCCTCAACTGTATATTCTACAGCCAACTTTAGGCCTTCACTCTGCATCTGTAGCTCAGGGAGTCTGCACTCCTATTCCTTCCCTAGCAGTATACTGCTGTTGCCTACCACTTGGTCCTTTCTGCATCTGATGGGGTAGAAGGTGTAGGAAAAGAGTTCTCTACTATCTAGGCTCAGCCTCAGTCTTGGACTTTGTGTTCTTGGTATGAGGGTTTGGGCCTTTGAAGTGTTACCCTCCTCTAGTGGCAGGAAACTTCTAGTAGTCTGTGCTTGGGATGGGTTCCTGGCTTTCCCCCCATAGAATGGTGTGTTTTTTTGTTTTGTTTTGTTTTAATTTTGTCTATGTCTCAAATAAATAAGTAGGAATTAAAACACACAGAGAGGAAGGTATTATAGAAACATCAATTTTTGTTGTTCCACTTATTTATGCATTCACTGGTTGATTCTTGTATGTGCCCTGACTAGAAATCGAACTCACAACCTTGTTGTATTGGGATGACACTCTAACCCAGGCGTCCTCAAACTTTTTAAAGTGGGGGCCAGATCACGGTCCCTCAGAGAGCTGGAGGGCCGGACTATATGAACTACTAATTCCTACTGTAACACCTCGGCTGCGCTCACTGCCCAAAAATCTGGCGGGCCGGATCAGACTCCTCTGCGGGCTGCAGTTTGAAGACGCCTGCAACCAACTGAATTTTCAGGCCCAGGCTAGAGGTGGTATTTTAAAAGTACTACTTCCCCCAGCTGCACTGGGTCTTCTTTTGAGTCCTTGTTGGCTATAATTTTAGTGCTCTTCACTCAGCAGCATAAGGTTTTTGTTACTAGGGAAAATAGTGCAGACAGGACCTCACTTTCTCCATAGAATTAGTAACTTATATTCCCCACACAACCAAAACAGCTTTTCCCTTGCCTCTTCCCCTGCTTGCAGTCTCCCTTGTTAGGCCCTGGTCAAGGTCCACAGAGAGGATATGTGAATCCCAAAGGTTCTATACTTTCTTGCTAGCCCACAGTAGGCCTTTAGCAATTATTATAGTTAGTTAAAATCTCCTTAGATGGCAGTTCTTTCTTCTTCCTATGCTCAAATGGGCCTGTTCTATCCCATATCTCCTTTGTGGTACCTGTTTTTCCTTAGGTTTCAAGCTACTTTGTTGCCCTGTAACTTCAAGTTCTCAGATAAATTTTTTAAAAGTCATGATTCTACAGATTATCCAGTCTTTTGTTACACTGAGAGTGATGTCTTTCTAGCTTTCTACCTCCAAGACAGAATGATACACTGATGATATTCAACTACCAAATAAATATTACTTTTTCTTCATAATGCTTTACATAAGATGTTGGGCAAATAATAAATTTTAGTAAGATTCCATGGATTAAAAAGGCTTTAAATGTAGTTTTACCAATTAAAAGAATTAATTTCTATTAGACAATTTACTTATTCAGAAAACTCATTCTTTAAAGCCAAATGTAAATGTCTTATTGCCTTAGGAAAAACCCTCTTCAATCCATAACCAATTAGCTAATAAAATATAACTCCACATTTCTTCTATTCTCATGGTTATTATAGAAAAGGTTATATTTACTTTTGAAGTACCAACGAAGACTACAATTGAATAAAACATTCCCTAGAGAAAAATCTGAAACATGAATTTCAAATAGTAAATTGATTATCTTTTTCTTTTCTTTGTAGAACACTTAGCAATTAAAGACTTCTAAAGATTAAATATAAAAGTGAAGACATTTGAACAACCCGTAATCACTGCTATTAACAAATTAAATTCAAAGGCAGTATTAAGAGAAAGATTTTATCTATTCAGAAACAAAGTATTTGTTAGGAGGCCAGATTGAGAAATAAATTTAATTCCAAATTCCTATTCTGTACAGAAAACAATTGCTAAAATTTGCTCTCTTCTTACTGTGCATGAAATATTGAGTTGATCTGTACCTACTACTCTGTAAGTAAAAACACTCCCTGTGTTTCTCCTTTACTTTCACAGTATTACCACACTCAAAACACGTCTCACATCCAGTGTGTGAGTTTTCCACATATCAAGCTGTTCTTTGACAGCAGCTGGATGTTCTACAATTCAATTCAGTTCTGAAAGAATCTAGGTGGAGACAGCATCCCATGTGTTAAGGGCTCAGTCTCACAAGGCTCCCATTTAAGATGCCAATGGCATATCCCAGCTTGTCATCTGTACTTCAGACTGATAGGCTATATATCAGGGTTCCAATGACTCCCTCTTTAGGTTTGATAATTTGCTAAAATGTCTCACAAATCAGGGAACCACTTACCTTACATTTACCAGTTTATTATAAGAAGACATGATAAAGATGAACATCCAAATGGTGAGAACTATAGTGAAGGCACACTAAGCTTCCATTCTTTTGCCAAGCACACCACCCTCCTAGTACCTCCATGAGATCATCACAGAAGCTCTATGAGCCCTATACTTTTGGAAGTTTCATCACATAGGAATGATCAATTATTAACTCAGCCAGTCTCCCCTTCCTGGAAGATGAGAGGTGGAGCTGAAAGCTCCATCTCCTAATCATGATCTGGTCTTTCTGGAGACCAGGCCGCATCTTGAAGTTACCTAGGAGCCCACCGAGCATTGCTCCATTAGAACAAAAGGCACTCTTTTTTAATTTTTTACAGAGAGGAAGGGACAGAGTTAGAAATATCGATGAGAGAGAAACATCGATCAGCTGCCTCCTGCACACTTCCCCACTGGGGATGTGCCCGCAATCAAACCTGGGACCTTTCAGTCTGCAGGTCAACCCTCTATCCACTGAGCCAAACCAGTTTCGGCAAAAGGCACTCTTATCTAGGATCAAAACCCAGAGGATTTAGGAGTCCTCTATCGGGAACCAGATCAAAGACCAAATATTGGAACAAAGGATGCTCCTGGTGCTCTTTTAGGAAATTACAAGGGTTTCAGGAGCTCTGTGCTAGGAACTGGGGTCAGAGTCCACTATCATATATACATACTAGAGGCCTGATGCACAAATATGTGCATGGGTGGGGTCCCTCAGCCTGGCTGGCAATCAGGGATGGCCGGGTGGGGGCGGGGAAGTGGGATAGCAGGAGGTTGGTTGTGGGAGTGCACTGACCACCAGAGGAGAGCTCCTGCGTTGAGCGCCTGCCCCTTGGTGGTCAGTGCACATTATAGCTATTGTCTGATAGTAACAGTCGCTTAGGCTTTTATATAGATAGATTTTCTATTTCACAACTACCTTATTTAATCTTCACTTTCTGAGAATAAGGACTATAATCCTGTTTTATAGAAGAGGAGAGTAAAACTCAAAAGGTTAAGAGATTTAAGATGTTAAGTGGTAGCTGGGATTTAATTTCAATGTACTTTCAAACCCATGTTCTAAACCCAATCACAATTACTGCATGCTCTCCCAAAGCCCGTTTTACAATGGTTACTAAGCAACTATCAGAGTATGCTCCTGGCTGGGCACTATTTCAGATATGGTAATCCACACACAATAAAAATTGTGTATATTCTGCTCCGTTAGTTAAATTGAGTTGATAAGTTGTCCTTGTGGGGCATGTCTAAAACTGGTGTTTACAAACAATGGCCAAGAAGTCTTTTAAAATCCTGAGTTGCAATTGTGTTTGAACACCCATTCAAAAAAATCATATCATGTTTACACAGTGACTAAAAAATTCAGTATAGGAAGAGGCCGGATGTGAAATGCACTTACATTTTTCACTTTACTAAAAACTGTAAGAAAGAAAATAACTATTAGTACTTAAAAATAGAAGAAAAAACTGACAATATTTTCATTTTGAAAATTATCAAATTGGATCTTTAGCTGTATATATCATAATATCAAATTTCACTGAGTATTCTAATGGAAGACACTTAAAAATATAATGGAAGATGAATTAGACAACAGCAATGTATAAATATAAAATACAACTGCCATAAGAAGAAAAAGAGAAAGCAGGTAAGCATATAATGTGGCTGTGTTTGATATTGATTAGTAAAGGATAGAAGTAACATGTGAACACAGGTCTGAGTACTAGTTAAGGAAGGGAGCAGATAAGGAAAGGCAGAACACTTCAGGTAGAGTTAACAAATACAAAGGCCCTAAGCGAGAAGCATGTTTAATATGAGGAAAAGCATGAAAGTCAGAGTGGCTAAAGAAAAGTCAGCGAGCCCTTGCCGGTTTTGCTCAGTGGATAGTGAGTTGGCCTGTAGACTGAAGGAGCCAGGTTCCATTTCGGCTTGTACCTTAGTTGCAGGTTCCCTGCCCTGGTCAGGATGCATGCAAAAGACAACCAATTGATGTGTCTGTCTCTCCCTCTCCCTTCCACTCTCTCTAAAAATCAATGGAAAAATATCCTTGGGTATTTTTCCAGTGATTAAAATGGGTGAGGATTAAAAACAACTACAAGTCAGTGAGGTAGAAAATGAAAGATAATCAGAATTGGATTTTATAATTATGGGTCTCAGCAATGGTAGTGAAATAGTATGGCCCTGGCCAGGTGGTTCAATTGGTTAAAGCTCATCCTGTACACCAAAAGGTTATGGATTCAATTCCTGGTTGCATATGTATGGGAGGCAACTAATAGATGTTTCTTTCTTACATTGATGGCTCTCTCTCCCTCTCTAAAATTAATAAAAACATATCCTTGGGCGAGGATTAAAAGAAAAATAGTATGGAATGGAGTATTAGAGCCTGTCCTATACAATAAGGATAGTATTGTTTTTGTGAAATTTTTGTTTCAAATTTGTATATGTGTTTACTGGGTTTCAGTGTAAAATGTATACAGTGGGTCACAGTAAATTTGAAAGGCGCCTGAAGACCATGGTAAAGATCCTAGACATTATTCTAAATATGACAGAAAGACACTAAGAATGGATAAATGATAAAATCTACTAAAACCTTTAAAAGAGGTTGGGGAACATCCAGCACATGGGCCATATAATATGGCCCTAGAAATCATTTGATCTGGCCCTGCCAAAGCATTAGGGATGAGTTAAAGGCTAACTTTTAAGTTGATAATTTTGTATGGCCCGTGAATATGTTAAATATCCAATGGCCCTGGGCAGAAAAAGTTTCACCTGCATTGAAATTATTAACTTCAAACAAACCACTATTAATTCAAAGGGGAAGATGAAGACTGGGTGACTGGATGTTCCAAATCAAAGGAGATTAAAGAAACATCACAACAAATGCAATATGTGACATGGGAATGAATCCCAAATCAGGGGAGAAAATTGTTAGAAGTACATTATTTGATCAATTGGTAACATTTGAAAATGGTCTCCATAAAAATTTGAAAATGGCCTCCATATGACAATGTATTGTATCAAAGTTAAACTTCCTGAATTAATATTTTAAAATGGGGGGAAAGGGACATGGCATGTGCAACTCATTCCTAAAATGTTTCAGCAAAAAGAAGTGGAAAAGCAGAGGGGAAAAAAAAAAGTCAAAATGTTAACATTTGCTGAAATCTAAATGAAGGATATTGTTAAAAGCCGAGGTGTCCCGCTCACAGTTCACATGCAGAAGTCCTAACCCCCAGCACACAGAATGTGACAGTATTAGGAGATAGAAGTTAAAACGAGGTCAAAAGAGTAGGTCCAAATCCAGTATATCTGATGTCCTCAAAAGAGATTAAGATACAGACACGTGCAGAGGAAAGACGGCATAAAAATAAAGGAGAAAACAGCCATCTAGTCAGAGAGTGGCTTCAGAAGAAACTAACCATGCTAACACTGACCTCAGACTTCTGGCTTCCAGAACTGTGAGAAAATAAATTTCTGTTAAGGCAGCCTTAGGGAAATTATTATATAGTTGAATTTTCCAATATGGTCAAGTTTGACAGATAAAACCAAATAAACAGATTAAGTACCCAAAGGAAAGTAAGAATGTAAAGAGGTCCTGAGACCAAAAAGCTTGAGAACCACTGGTTTAGATGCTTCCTAAAAGTATTTTCTTCCTTTGTAACTTTTGATCCTATCTTTAATCTTTTTGAAAAAAAATAGTATATCAATTATGTGTCTTTTCAACTAGCTTTCAAACTGACATTAACCTAAAAGAATTATTTCCTGTTTGTAACTCCTCTGCTTCTTATATAACTCACTGTAATTTAAAGTTTTAAAATATCCCATCACATTTTGACTGCTCAAGTCTAAGATCTGGTCACTACAGGCCAGTGATATCCAACAGAAATAAAATGCAAGCCACATTCATAAATTTTCTACTGGCCACATTAAAAAGTAAAAAGAAACAGAATTTTAATAAAATTATCGATATTAATGTGTTATTTTTTTCATACTACTTCAAAATCTGGTTATGTTATTTTACATTTACAGGACATCTCAATTCAGAAAAGCCAAATTTCAAGTGCTCACCAGCTACTATGTGGCCAGTGGCTAATACTTTACAAAACATATTTAACACAGCTCTAGACAGAAGCAAAAATACTTCATCTTCAAATGCACTTGAATTCTGATTTGAGTTTTACATCCCAGTGACCACATCTTATTACTTTTCTTCTTCAATTCTGATATTTAATATTTCTATTTTATTGTGCTGCTGCATATATTTATTGAACACTTTACTTCCCAAATGCCAATCCTGATTTACATTTCTTTCAGGGAATTTTATATTTTGAGAAATCTGTCATTTACAATATAGTTTTGACCTTTTGTTACAGTTTTTTCCCCTAAAACTATAAGGACATATATTGACTTTTCTACTTACAGATCATTTTGAATTATCCAAAGTCAAGACAAATGAAAACAGAACCTGAAGCAAACATTGCAGAAAGAAGTGCAACTGTCAATATAGCACTAGAGGATTCCTAAAGTGGATGTGGCACTGAACCTGCAACGTATTACAGCCTCCTTCATCCATGACAAACCAACTTAATACCCTCTTTTTTATTTTTAAAATTCCGCAGTCTGTTCCATGCCTCTGGGTCTACTTAGTTCATCAGTGTATTTTGTTCATTAGATTCCACATATGATGAGATCATGTGAATCATGTGATATTTGTCCTTCTCTGACTGGCTTATTTCATTTAGCATAATCATCTCCAGGTCCCTCCATGTACTTCCTTTTCACTGCTGCATAATATTCCATAGTGTAAACGTGCCACAGCTTTTTTTTTTTTTTTTTTTTTTTTACGAATCATCTACTGATGGGCATTTGAGCTGTTTCCAGATCTTAGCTATTGTAAATAATGCTAATATGAACATATATTCTTCCAGATATGATTTAGGGATTCTTAGGGTATATTTCTAGAAGTGGGATCACTGGGACAAACAGCAGCTGCAGTTTTAACTTTTTGAGGAAACTTTACACTATTTTCCATGGTGGTTGCACCAGTCTGCATTCCTACCAGCAGTGCACTGGGGTTCCTTTTTCTCCATCCTGGCCAGCTCTTGTTGTTTATTGACGGTAGCCATTCTGGCAGGTGTGAGGTGATACCTCATTATCGTCTTAATTTGCATCTCTCTGATGTTTAGTAATATTGAGTATTTCTTCGTATGTCTCTTGACAACTTTTAAAACCTGTATGAGAGACAAGGCCCTAAAACACCTACCTTTGAAAGCTAATGGAGCCTGCATCCACAAGACCCACAAAGCTATAATGAACTGAGAAATGGTTCTTAAAGTGCTCTTACCCCGAAGTCTCATGCAGACTGCAAAGCACCCAGACTTTCTGTGAAAGGCTTATTTGCTCATCTTTAAACACCAGAATGAGATGCAAGCATCTAATTAATACATATCTAGGAGCCTATGGTAACACTTTCCAGATAAGCAGAAGCTAAAGGGTTCATTATCACCAGACCAGCCTACAAGAAATGTTAAAGGGATTTCAAGTTGAAATGAAAGGGCACTAAGTATAAATATCACCAATAAAGGTTAGATTCTTTACTTTTGAAAGAATCTAATATTGTAAAGGTGGTGGGTTAAACAGTTACAAAAATAATATAAGAGTTTAAAAAAGTAGTAAAAATAACCATAACTATAATAATTTGTTAAAGGGTACACAAACAAAATGTGAGTGGTAGGAAAGAAGTACCGATATAGAAGTTGTAGGAGTAATTAATTTTGGAACAACTTCAATTGCACTTCTGCCTAGTCATTGGTCTTCTGCCATTCCACCTCATTAGTCCACGTAGGTGTATAATCTAAAAGTACTCATTTTTATAAGTCCTTTGAGTATTGTAAAGACCAGCTATTATCTAAAGAAAGTGAAGTATCCAAAAAAGACTAGGAAAGGTTAGTGAGTGAATCAAGTTCTCATGACACTATTGACTTCGCTTCCTAAATTTTGGCTAAAATTCACTTCTCAACCTCTACAAGACAAAGAAACACACTAGGTCAAAGTTGGCAGAAACTTTCAAGACTTTTCTTGACTTATATCAAAGACAGAGGTCTAAGAACAAAATAATGAAAGACCAAATTGTTCTCTTTTCTATTGGAACTAATTTCAACATGCAAAGTTCAAAATTAGCCACTGATTTTCTATGAAGGCACTTCTCACATGAACAACTCCATGAAACATGGCCATGCTTATACACTGAATGGCAGATTATGATCTCTGAATGCATTATCTGGCCACTCTGTGTATATCCTATATACTAAAAGGCTAATATGCAAATTGTCCGTTCGACCAGCAGTCTGGCTGGACCCCATCCATGCATGAATTCATGCACTGGGCTTCTTATGCGTTCAGAGATCATAATCTGGTCACTCAGTTTATATTATAGTATTAAGTAATGGTTAATGATTCCCCTAAGCAAATATCTCATAAAGTTCTAAAAGTCTTTAAAAATCTATATCTACAAAGCTGAGCACCTATAATACAGGAATTACAAGCCAGTCCAGACAGCATTCTTCAGTAGCTATTGTAGATACACACCTGTCAAAGCTTTTGAACATTCAGAACATAATTTTAAAGGGAAAAATTAACCAGCTTATATATTTATGGCATATCAGAAAGAGGAGGAGAAAATCCTAAAAGGAGTCAAAGATTCTAAAACGAAGGTGGAAAAAAACATAAGAAAATGTTAAATCACTGGATATAGAAGAGTTTCCAACAGGTCACACAAATAAAATTCTCACAAAAGAATAGTCAAAAGTAAAACAAAACAAAAAACACAAACTATTCTATATTTGCACACCAATTAGAGATCAAACAAGGAGTAGGTAAAAATGTAAAACAGGCAATAACTATAAACACTATTAATGAGAATATAACTATAAACACTATTAATGAGAATATAGAGTGGAAATCAATTTGTCATGACTTAGTCGATGATTTCTTAATTTGACTTCTGTAACTCTTTGAGATAAATAACCCCGAATATAGAAGTCTTCATGTAAAAGGGGATTTACAAAAACAGCATCATCAGTAATGTAATTAAAAAAGTAAAGATATGTACTGTAATTTGTAGAATGACCGCTACATACATACACATGAATACTAATAGTACAGTATAATCCAGCCATTAAACTCGAGATTGAAATAAAATGTCCTAATGCTGACTGAAAAAATCATGAAATTATTATACACTTTAGGGATAATTGTATGTAAAAATCTGTACACACAAAGCCAATTGAAAGATATTAAATATGCAACAGTACCAAAACAAAACATTTTTAAATAGGGAGTAATATGATAAAAAGTTGCCACTTTATGGAGAGATGATATTTATAACACAGCCAGTAATTGCTAATCAAGCCATCTTTGCAAAAAATATATTTGTTCAATTATTTCATCTGAGTAACTTCTAGTCACAAATTTTTAAAAAATCATTATAAAAAACTTACCACATGAGTAGTTTTTAATGTATTGCCATCAAATCTGCACAAACTGGAACTCTCTTCAAAGAAAATATCACATTCTTCTAACTCTTGAGCATTACAAGGAGGTTTTCCTTTATCAGGATCTGGATTCTTAAACCAGAAAATAAATTAAGTATAGAAACAATAGAAGAATGAATTTCTTCATATTTAAAAGTGTTAATATTATAAGAAAAATTAAAAACTAAATTTCAGACCCATGATTAATAAATACTTAATCAACAGAAATTATGGAATGATGGAATCAGCAAAAGGCATATTGAAACAAACAAAGCCTATATATTCAAAGATGTAAAATAAACATGTCCAGAGAGTTATGGAAGATATAAAATGGAACAAATTTATCTAAGATGAGACATTTCAGAAGACCAGTGAGCATGAAACATAATAATTGAGTTTATCTACATTAAAACACAGAGAAGATAAAGAAAAAACACAGAATCCTATTGGCGTGTGGAACAACATCAAGTGGTCTAATATATGAGTAATTGAAAAGGGGAAGAAAGGAAAAACTTTTAAAGAAATAATGGTTTATTTATTATTTATTTATTTAAA
Organism: Pipistrellus kuhlii; assembly: GCF_014108245.1. NCBI lineage: Eukaryota > Metazoa > Chordata > Mammalia > Chiroptera > Vespertilionidae > Pipistrellus > Pipistrellus kuhlii. The sequence continues at coordinate 15,135,627 of NW_023425449.1, forward strand.
TTTGATGAAGACTTCACTCCTATAGATTCAAGGTCAAAGCCTGGATGTAGAGCCACCTAGTTGTGGTTGTCTGCTCCAGCTGAAAAATCAATGGAAACAATTCTGGATGTTGTGGTTGGCTGTAGCTGGGGCCACTATTACCCTGACTCAAGAAGATACACATGCCCAGTGGGATAAAGAAAGAACTTTCCACACTCCTTTCTCTCTTCCCCTTTCAACTGCCCATATGTTACAGATTGGAAGGCAAAAATGAAAACTCCAGGACTGTCACGGCAGCCAGTACTGAACTGGACAGGATTACAGAGAAAAGGGGATGGGATCAGGGCAGTTGGGGAGAGTATAAAGAGGAATCTATGATACTTCCAACAATAAAGATAAATGTAAAATAAAATGGTATATAGCACATACAGTTACGTATAGTAGTTAATACTTGATAATGGTAATAATCTATGTTACTGGTTCACAAGTTTACTATACTTTTTATTTTAGACTGTACTCTTTCTACTTATAAAAAGTTTGCTACTTATAAAAAGTTTGTATAAAACAGTATGCCAGGTTATACCAGCAGCAGCCTCATACATCTGGTGCTTACCGCATCTCGATTGCATCATTATCTTGATTTAATCTCATGTTGAGTTATACAGTGACATGTTGTAGAGGTTGGTAGCCTAGGAGCAATAGGCTATCCCATCTAGGTTTGTGTAAGCGTACTCTATGTTGTTTGTACATTTAAGCCATTAAACATGTTACAAAATCGCTTACCATGACATTTCTCGGGACAAATTTCTGTTTTTAAGTTTGTGCATTTTTTTTGCGTGTGTATATGTAGAAAGAGCGATACATACATAGATGCTCCTCTACCCTACACAGCATGCCCTCCCCCACATATATATGTATTCAAATATTGCAAGGAATGAAAATTGGAATTTTAAGTCATATTCAAACACCAGTCAGCAATAGTTAATCTATGTTCTTTACCTTAAAAAAGCAAAATAATGTTTGAAAACCTGGCATATCCTCATCTTTCTGATTCTTAGAAAATGAAAATACTATTGTGATTGCTTACCAGTTGTTCAGAGGTCAAATGCATCAACCGTTCAGCTATTGCAGCACATTGGGCTGGGTCTCTTATAAATTCCCCTTGCTTATCACCAACTACTAGCTCTGGCCAAGTCAGTCCTTCATTCTTCTTAATCAAGGAAATCTCCACGCTAGAAGTTTAAATGAGAAAAGTAATACTGTATTAGGCAACTATACAAATTATACAACTAATACCAAGAGAAGAATCTCCCATAGAAATTATCCCTCCAGTGTCCAGATGTTTTACCAAATATTGTGTTCATTTTAGTTCTGCATATGAAAAATCTGTAATTTAAGTATAGGTAATTTAGATTTAATAAACAAAGTCCTATTGAAAATACTGTATAAAATAGCTTGATGAGAGAATTGGAAAGAGTAAGGCAATCCAGAAAGCATTGTTGCAGTCCAGCTGTGTGGTATGTTACCAAACTTAAGTAACAGAAATCTAAGTAGCACACATCTGAGATATTTCATGGGGCAATAGTGGGGTGGGAAAATAAATTGGAAAGGGCCTATAACTAAAGGTACCTGTATGTGTGTGAAACCAATTAACTTTATTTTCACAAACTAGTAGCCATAATGTATAATTCTTCACCTGAAGATCAGGCAAGTTAAATCAATATAAATGTTATTTCTCAAAATTCAGATTTTAAAGAATTGAAATGAAATGTAGGATTTAGAAAAATAACAACTTTGGTAAAACAAGATCCAAGTTAACATGGTCTCTATCAACTTAAAATCTAATTCTGTACACAAATTCCAAAGGTACTAAAAAGGGTCTCTAGAGGAATCCTGAGATTCCGGTCCGATGCAGCAGTAAAGGGAGAGCGAGCTGAGCCAGGCACACAGTGGATGCAGGAGGACAGGGAGTTGCCACGTGCCTCTTGAATAGAAGGGCAATGCAAGTGAGCTGCTTTGGGAGCGGCCTCAGCTGGAACACAGAGGAAAGCAGGGTGGGAGCAGCCTTTCCATGTGCCACCTTTGGTACACGTGAGCTACCCTAACCCACGCCCTGGAACACAACTGCAAGCAAACAATTGCAAGAACATAATAATAACTATTATCATAATTATCAAACAGAACATGCAACTTATCAACTATTCTTTTTCAAGGCAGTTATCACCACCTCATGAATTAATTACAGCACTTTAACATTTGCTGAAACTACTTAAAGAGATTATACAAAATACCTTATGTAACATGAATTCCTATCATTAGCATTAAAATTACCACCTCAACCAATAATGCTCCAAGTCCATGTTCTTCACAATTGCACTATTCTGCCTCTCTGCAAAAATATATGTAAACAACTACTAAAGAACTTTATCCAGCCAAAACCGGTTTGGCTCAGTGGATAGAGCATCGGCCTGCGGGCTGAAGGGTCCAGGGTTCGATTCAGGTCAAGGGCACATTCCCAGTAGGGGGTGTGCAGAAGGCAGCTGATCGATGATTCTCTCTCATCGATGTTTCTGGTTCTCTATCTCTCTCCCTTCCTCTCTGTAAAAAAATCTATAAAATATATTAAAAAAAAAAAAACTTTATCCAGTGACCAGAATGTATAAATACTGTTCTTATCAGTTGCTACCTAAAGAAGTTAGAGTTCATATAATCTCAGTTATAAAAAATTCTGATCCTTTTATTAAATTGGCAAAACTGCATGTCTACATTTTAATACTACTATTGCCATTCAAGCCAAAAGGAACATAAGACCCAATACATAAGAAACTGTAGACTAGTTTTTCTTACATGAGAAGGAGCATTATTTGAAAATAAGATACAGATAATTTAATCAACTACAGAAAATTGTGTGCTTTTAAACCAACGATCCCATCTACACATCATAGTAATTACCTTTTCTAACATAAAATAGTAATCTAGCAAGTCAAATTCAATGGAAAAATAATACTGGACTATGGTCAGGGATTAAATGCTTGAAACAATCTGCATGAGCTGCATGAGGTCCAGCTATTCTCATAGACCTTTAGTGGGTTCCTGTTTAATGACATATTTAACAATATGTTCTATTTGGCTTGCCAGTTTCAATGTATCTCACACACACACACAAAATGTTTAAACAGAATATGTGGAAATATATTTTTAAAAGAATCAGATAACTTGAGATTTTTGAAAATATATTTTAAAAGTATAACCAAGTCTTCCAATTTCTCCATTAATAAAATAAATTCAGGATATCTGCTTTAAGGTTAAAAAAAATTAAACTAGATATTATCTTATTTTTTACACTCTCAGGATTTAGACTCAGACCAAAGATTCAATGGGTCATATATTACTAATCAAGAATGATATTTAGGAAAAATATCTGACACCCACTTCCGATCAAATTTGACCATTTAAAAATTAAGTTCCCAATACTACTTATTAATCCATCAATGAATTTAAGAATTACTACGACATGATATATAAGAGAATAATTTTTTTTAAATATATATTCTATTGATTTCTTAGAGAGGAAGGTAGAGGGATAGAGAGTTAGAAACATCGATGAGAAAGAGTCATCGATCAGCTACCTCTTGCACCACCCCTACTGGGGATGTGCCCGCAACCGAGGTACATGCCTTTGACCGGAATGGAACCTGAGACCTTTCAGTCCGCAGGCAGACACTCTATCCACTCAGCCAAACCGGTCTCGGCTAATAAGAGAATAATTTTATTAATCCAAATGACTGAGGCATGAAGTACCTGGGACAATAGATTTGTAAAGAGGCATAGCGAGGGTATAAGATAATAATAAAAGCGGAATACGCTAATTAGACTGTATGTCTTCCAGATGACCTTCAATTGAAGGAAGCCCTGGTCCTGGGTGAAGGAAGGCCTACTTTTGCATGACTTTCCTGCATGGGTCTCTAGTGGTTTTATAAGATCCTTAATGTTTGTTTACCTTTTAATACTCCTTTAATGGAGGTATAATTTATAGACAAAATTCCCAGGTTTCAAGTGTAGAATTCAGTGAGTTTGACAAATGCATACACCCATATAACCCAAGGAAAATAGTGAACATTCCAGAAAGTTCCCTGTACCCTGTGCACACACAGTTATCACCTAAAATTTAGGTCCTAAATGATTATGCACAGAGTAGCATATGAAGCCATAAAATAGAATAAAAAAATTATGCATTCTTTATGAAAAGCTCTCCAAAATTTATGATTAAAGTCACAAAAGCAAGCTATATCGCTGTTTATAGTATGTGATGAAAACTTTTTTGTTAAAAAAGGAAAATAGTATATATGCTGCTTAAATATGTATAAAAGTAAACTAATACTGTTGTAAGGAGTTAGAGATGGGTGACTGGAGGGCCTGGATTGGAGGGAGACTTATCACTCTATAACCTTTTATAGATCTTAAATTTTAAAGGATGGGAATGCATTATCTAGTCAACAAAGTAAAGGTGGTAGAAAAATTATTTCTATTAAAAAGTACATATTAAAATAACCATTTTCACCTATTATTATTGTTGTTACTATTACTATTATTGTATTCAAAGCTGGTAATGAAAAGCACTACTGTGTAATGTAAGCAATAACTATAACTAGTATCTTTAATCTTAACTATAATTATGTTCTTTGACATAGTAATTCCAATTTTAATCTGCCTTGAAAATAATCAGCAACTCAAACAGACCAATTATAGTATTCCCTTCTAAGCTAACTGCTGTGGAAAGAATATAATGTAAAATAATAAAAAATAAAATTTAAATATAAATAAGAGGGGGGCCTAATATATTTGACTTTGGAGAAGATTTGACTTTGGATGGTAGGAACACGGTGGGTAAACAGATCTTGTAATATAGAAAGAAATCTGCACCTGAAACCTATATGTTCATGTTGACCAATGTCATCCCAATGAATTTAATAAAACAAAATTAAAAAATACAACAATAAAATATATAAAAAATACCTATTATTTTCTTTAATTATCCATGTACTACTTTCATGATCAACAGATGAATAGAGATTTCCTTCCAAAATCTTCTGACCCTTCAGCACAACGTTAACATGATCGGGCAAAAACTGTACTTGAATGTCCTCCTTAGAACTATCTTCTGGAAGCCGTATGGTGACAGTCAGATCCTCTTCAGTCTGTTGCCAGTAATACAGAGGCTCTATTGGGAGGGAAAAAATATGCATTATAATAATAAAAGTGTAATATGCTAATCAGACTGACGTCCGTCCTTCCTTCCTTCCGGACAAAGCCACAGTGGGTGGAGGCAGCGGGTGGAGGCAGCAGGTGGGGGCGGGGGCGAAGGTCCTTGCACAAATTTCGTGCATCAGGCCTCTATGTTATGTAACTAAAAAGTTAGATAACAGAACATATAAAATTAAGAAACTAGAAGATACAAAAGAACACCTATCTAAAAGAAACAGCATATTTTTTTAGTGATCTCACACAAAAAAGTAATTATAACCAAACACACAGAGATTTTTCAGTTATAGCATTTGCACTTGTCAATTTCCTCTTCCAGGTTTACCTAAGTATTCATAAAATACTGACAGCCCATTCCTCTCTCCTTGCCTCCCAGTCCCTCTCTTATATACTCTGAAAATCTCTATTAAAAACTATAACACTCTTTGGCTATAAACATAAAAAATATGAACAGTAATGTTTATAGAGGGAATATTTTTATATTGATCTATAGATGTATTTATCTCTTGAATATTTTTAAAAAGAATATCAATTCTTTATATATAAATGTAAACTTCTTCTGAAAGACCTTGTTCCTTTTTTAATTCTGAAAACATTACAAACCTTCATTCATTCAGTCAGTCTCCACCTCCAGAGAAAACATTCAGTGATTATACCTTCAAGGAACTTCCTTTCAGTTTATTAGGAAAGATATACTAGTACACTTGTAATAGAGTTGAGCCTACTGTTAAAAATTAATATCCTTAATGCTAATATGCCAGCTTCTCAAATTCCAAGAAATAGGCATTATTTATTCTTTAGCCAAGTATTTAATAAACATCTAATCACATAAGCTAATATATATAAACATTTTTGGTAATTATAAAATTATTAAATTAAACTAGTTTCACTAGGCGGTATATTTTACAAAGATTATTCTGGGAAATACAAAAGAAAATTTAAAAAATAATTAAGCACTATCTCGACTTGATAAAACTATAACCTATAAGGGCAGATAAACTACACAAATATGTATCTATACTAATAAAAGGGTAATATGCTAATTAGACTGGGAGACCTTCTGGATGTCCTTTTGGACAAAGCCATGGTGGTGGGGCCGAGGCAGAGGTGGTTAGGAGCGATCAGGCCAGGAGGGGAGGGCAGTTAGGGATAATCAGGCCAGCAGGGAGGTGGAGGGAGTAGGAGGAACAGTTGGGGGCAAACAAGCCAGCAGGGGCCAGATGGGAGTGATCAGGCCAGTGGGAAGGGGGGGGGGAGCAGTTGGGGCAAGCAGGCCAGCAGGGGGGGCAATTGGGGGCAAGCATGCTGGTGGGGGAGGGGGAGGAGGGGCAGATAGAGGCAAATAGGCTGGCTGAGGTGGGGGCAGTTGGAAGCAATCAGGTCGGCAAGGGGGGGGGCAGTTGGGGAAGAGAAGGCCAATGGGGTGCAGTTGGGGGTGTGAAGGATGGAAGGCAGAATGGTTAGGGGTGATCAGGCAGGCAGGCAGGTGAGCAGTTAGGAGTCAGCAGTCCTAAACTGTAAGAGAGATGTCCAACTGCCGGTGTAGGCCCAATCCCTGTGAGATGTCTGACCGGCAGTTGAACATCCCCAGAGGGGTCCCAGATTGGAGAGGGTGCAGGCCAAGCTGAGGGACACCCTCCCCCTCCACCTCTCCCTCCCCCGAATTTCATGTACTGGGCCACTAGTATACATATAAATACACATGAACCATATGAAGGTAAAAAGTAAAATTACCTTTGATTTTATCTGACATTTCTTCATCTTTCTTTTCTTCAACATCTTGACCAACTGGAACAAATGTGAAGGACTTGTAGGAGACGATCATTAGACCATTCCCATCCGGCTCAATAGCAGCATAATGGGGCACTGACTTTCCACGGAGAATATCACGTTTAATAATTTCATATCTTTTATTATCTGAAAGAATATTATGCATTTTCTGAACAAAAATTGCAAATAAAAAACTATTATAAAAATGTTTTGAATATATGTTAATTTCAATTCAAACTAATATTAAAATGTACTATTAAAAGACATTCTATTGGGTGTCTTTATAGATAAAAAGATAAAAAATATCTAATACTGACCACCTAATGTTCTGTAAATAAATCATAAATTTAATATGCTGGATTTGATAAAAATTGTTCTAGATTGTGCTATCCAATGTGGTAGCCACTGATCACAAGTGGCTATTTAATTTAAATTAAGTAAAATTGGAAATTCATTTCCTTAATCATACTAGCCACATTTCAGGTGCTCAACCACCACACAGGCTAGCCGCTGTCACACTGAATGGCACACATATTGTATAAAACATGTCTGTCTTGCAGAAATTTGTACAGGACAGCTGTGCTCCAGATCTTGAAAATGACTGACTGACCCAAACTACCAGCCTCTGAAGCATCTACCTTTTCCTTGACTACAGCCTGTCTCCTTTCCTAGCAAGTGCACAACAGGCATCTTCTGAAAAAAGCCAGGTGAGAATAAGGGAAAAAGTGTGGTGTGGACTATTTTTCTGCCCATTCTAGCTACTGATAAGAGGTTGTATTAAAATATGTTTAAGGTAGAAATGATTTTTATATACACCCAGATATATATTTATATGCCTATAACAAACATAAAAAATTATACTTAGAATTTTTAAGATATAAATAACTGTTTTCTAAAGTGTCTGGTAAATTAAATTTATTCTATGAAAATACGTTATTTTTGCTTTTAAAAGAACCTAAACATTTTAGATGAGTCTATGTCTTTACTTATACTGTTACTTATAATGTAAACTTCACACTGAACAGTCAAAATTGTAACTCAATGTCATCTGAGTTATAAATAAAACCTATTCTAAAATATCAATTATTGGTTTTGCTCTAAAACTTCATCTACATTCACACATTTATTGCATGCATATTTAAGAATAAACTTTATTTCATTTCATGAATTAAAAACTTATTTTTCTACACAAGTAAGTACATGCAGGGCAAAGAATCCTATCTCCTGTAAAGATTCAAAGTTAGACACTGTGTATTTTACAATGTGTGGGACAGAAAATAATAGGTAAGTTTCAAGTGAAATCCATGGTTAAATAAGTTGGGAAAGTCTAGATTAAAATTAAATTTTCTTTTTTAGTCAAAATGTTTAGAAACTTTAATATGCTTAATGTGTAATGGGGGATACAGTATGCCCACATTTTAAAACTAACTTGACCACAAAATCCAGTAAATATATTTAGCTTACTTATAAACTATTCTGATTATATATATCAGAATATGGCAGCCTTCCTTTCCCTGGCTGCCAGCATCCATTTCCCTCCGGCACCTGGGACCTAGGCTTCCCTTGCAGCCCTGGCTTCGTCCAGGAAGATGCCTAGTCTAATTAGCATATTATGCCTTTATTATTATAGATACACACACATAGATTATATGTATACATATACACACACACATGTGCCCATGTATGTATATGCACATATATATTCACATATACATGTAGTTCATTTTACAAAAGCTCTCTCAGAAAAAAATGCTAATAACCTTTATCAGATTAGAAACTAGCAGCTACAGTAAGAAATCTCTTTCTCTAGAGATCAATTTAATGATAATTTAAAACTGGTAAGTTAAATAAGTAGGTTAATAAAAACTACTGAGGAAAATAACAGTCATGGAAACAAGCTCCCTTAGTGCTAAACTATAGTAAAAAAAAATCAATTGTTGTATAAAAGTGAAGCACTGGCAAAGAGCAAGGCCAGACCATTAAAGGAATTCTAATAAATAATAAATAAAAAAAAGTAAGTTTTAATGTCCAAGTTAAAAGTTTGACAGACAGTTTCAAACAGAATGAAAGTGAGAACTTTCCCACACATGAAAGCACGTTGGGTGAAAAAAAATAAGAGTTTTCCTGAGGGTAAAAACAAATGGCAAAGTCCAATTTTATTGAAAAGAAATCAGTTGTGATTTAATAACTAAAGATATTCATTTCCATATAGGCAGTTATATTTAATTTATATATCAATTATACTGTGATTTATAATTAAGTTACATTTCGTTTTATTAAATATTCAGAGGCAAAAGTAAGTTTACAGTTATGAAAACATGAAAGTGTATTCTTATATCATTTATTTATTATTTTCCATATGAACCATACACCTATTTTTGTCCCACCCTATATATACAAATTCTTTTGCACATACATATATGTGTACATATACACATATATTCTTGTATATATTAACAATATACACTTTAAATTCTTTAAAAATTATGTAACAATATCTCTTATAATATTAAAAAAAAGCATAATTAACTGGGGAAGCACATTATTTTTTTTATAAGGAGAAATTATCTATAGATACTCATTGCACTGGATGGCAGGTACTAGAATCACAACCCAATACCAAAGAAAACGCAAACATTTACAGGAACAGCTTTGCGCTTCAAACTTAACTACATTATGGCAACCAGTTGGAGAGTCAGAGTATGTTATGTTTTACCTTTATTTTTCTTACTGATAGTGACCCACTCCAAGGAAACAAAGAAACCACTTCCTTTCATGTCCGATTCTTCTTTCTCCACTCGAAGAAGCAGGGTAGCTACTGAATGTTCTTCAGCTTTCAGCAATGAGATGCTGTGGATTAGGATAAAAGGACTCCCTAGTTCTTCATTAAACATAATCTGAGAGAGAAAAAAGGTGACACATACAAAAGTATATCTATATATAACATGAATGCAGATAGCAGAGAGAATACACAGAATTCTGACAATCTAATAATTAATCTCCATACTATTTATTACAAGGAACACAAAATCTTAAAAAGCCTTTAAATAAAGGTTGCAACTTTAAATAGGATTCCTTGAAGAATTTGTAAAATATATTTGTTTTGTTTAACAGAGAAAACTTATCAACACTCTTGGCTTAAAAACAAAACAGGTCATACAAGTAGCATCTAAAGGAGAAAGAACTAAAAGCAATCTCCCAGAAATGAATTATCAAGTGAAAACAGTGCTCTATACAAAAAAAGACTTGAGCAGTTACCAGTATTATTCCTCCATCTCTTCCCCTATCTTCATATATGATTTATTTCTGCTTTCTTTCTCTTAGTGTCTGGATATCAGGCATGCATGTATATGTGCATGTGTACTTTTTTTCCTATTTTTATTTTTGGTTTGTCTTTCTGTTGATTTCTGAAAGTTTCTAAAGAGTCAAAGGCACTGGAAAACAAATCACTAAAACTTTCTTAGTTCTCAAAAACAAAAGAACAATTTAATTTAAAAGTTATAAATTCAACCATATTTAATACATAATATTAAATTTGCTTATAAAAAAGAAAATATAAGAATCATATGGAGACACAAAATCTTATCAAATTCTTTTTTAATACTATAAGCAATCTAAAAGACAATATTTTATTAGAGTAAATACTAAATAAAAGTTCTTTTTAAAAAATATATATTTTATTGATTTTCCACAGAGAGGAAGAAAGAGGGATAGAGAGCTAGAAACATTGATGAGAGAGAAACATCGACCAGCTGCCTCCTGCACATCCCTCATTGGGGATGTGCCCGAAACCAATATATATGCCCTTGACCCGGGACCTTTCAGTCTGCAGACTGACGCTCTATCCACTGAGCCAAACCGGTTTTGGCTAAATAAAAGTTCTTTAAGACTGATTTCTAAACAAATTTCAAATGAAAAAAATAAATGAAAAAATACTCAACTAAGCAACAAAAATCAGCTCCTCTTATGTTGTTTTAATAGGAAATGCTCTGGTAAATATTCCGGACAACTAGCAGAGTGGTGCAATGGAAACTTGTTAGTCCCATGAACATAACAGCAAATATAACAAAGCACAGGAGAAAAGATATGCTAATGTAATTTTTTGGCCAATTCTTCTTCAATAAGAAGGCAAGGTCAATGTTTAGTGTACTGCTTTACATCTATGAAATACTCAATAAATATCTGCTGAAAAAAAAAAATGCAATTTTTGACAACTGCATTGGTCCCAGATTAAAACAGGAATGGTTAATATATCAGTTTTGTATAGGACATACATCTTATAATTTAATTAAAAATATATTCAAAATATCATCCTAATATATAAAAACCCAGGGTCCATAATGACTGACCACTGGAAGTCAGTCCTGCAGTGAGTGCTGGATTGCTGTGATGACCCAGCACTGACTGCCGCAGGTGCGGGCACAACGACCTAGCACTGACTGCTGAGGAGGCTCTGGATCAGGCCTAGAAAGAGGCATGAAGAGAGAGGCAGGGTCTGATCCGCAGCCTCCGTGGCAGCTGTTGATCAGCCGTGCCTCTTTCTTTCTCTGCGGGCTTTGCCAGCAGCAGTGTCTGTTTCTCTCCGGGCCTTACAGGGGCTGCTGATCAGCCCTGCTTCTCTGATCAGGTCAGGAGATAGGCCTGGAGACACTGACTGGCATAGAAACCGACCAATCAGAACCAAATTGCCTGGCAGGGGAGGGCATTTGGGGGTGATCAGACAGGCAGGCAGGTGAGCAGTTAGGAGCCAGCGGTCCCAGATTGCGAGAGGGATGTCCGACTGCTAGTTTAGGCCTGATCCCTGTGGTTTAGGCCCCCCCACTCAGTGCATGGATTTAGTCTATATATATAAAAGCCTAAGCAACCATTAGGACCAAATGACCATTCAACCACTTGCTATGATGCACACTGACCACCAGGGGCAGATGCTCAATGCGGGACCTGCCCCCGGTGGTTAGTGCGCTCCCACAGCCAACCTCCCACAACCCCTCTCCACAGGCCCTGATGGAGGGGACTGGCAGGCCAACTTCCTGCGGTCCCTCCCCCAGGCCAGCCAGGCCCCAAGAGGCCTTGATCACCTGCCAGGCCGAGTGACCCCACCCGTGTACAAATTCGTGCACCGGGCCTCTAGTATATAATAAAAATAAAAAGTCACATATAATCTATCCCTAAAATGTGTTATTTTAAAATCATTGGTTTCTTCCATTTATATATTCTTCCCAGCTTTTGCATAAATCTGAAACAACAAAAAACACACCTCACCTCCCATTTTTCAGAAGCATTATTTCCACGTTCGCCTGTTGCAATGAGATACAATCTTCCAGTTCCATCTGACAAGGTGACCCAGGTAGAAGATGTGAAATGGATAGATGCACAAAGGCGATTATCGTACGCTGTCAAATCTGTAGGAAGTCGAAATACCTCTCGTGGTCTTGCTAAGACAGTGTCCTAAAAAGAAGACCAATAGTATAAATGAATCCCTCCCTCTCTCCTTGGTCCATATACACACAGAATTAATATCTGCAGTGTTATGCTCCTCCTCAAGGGAAGGCATCTAACTGCCCTCCCTTAGAGTACTACTGACTTCTAATAAAATATGGCAGAAATGATGGCAATGTGACTTCTGAGACTAGATCTTAAAAGACTTTGTATCTCCTTGCACTCTCTCTTGAACAGCACGTGGTAAGCCCACCTGGGGAAGAATTGAGAACTCTTGACAATAAGCATCCTGTGAGTGCGTCACCTTGGGAGTGTATCCTTCAAACCTAGTCAAGTCTTGGAATTACTGCAGTCCTGCCTGACATCGTCCTTAACTACAATTCCGTGAGAAACTTTGAGATAGAATCAGCTAAGCGATTCGCAAATTTCAGCGAGATGACAAATGCTTATTGTTTTGTTTCAAGCCACTAAGGTTTTTTAAAGTATAGTTAACATACAATATTATATTAATTATAGTTGTACAGCATAGTTATTTGACACTTAAATCTACCTAATGACACGATCATGATAACACTAAAGAAAGTTGTTTCACAGAAATACATAGATAACTAATACAAAGCAAGAATCTAGTTTTTATTCTTAAGTTTAGAGTTAATAATCAGCATTTTTAATTAGAAATACCACATCATGTTCTAAATTCCTAGCATAGACATCAGCCTGTGGTATGAAAACACTACATTTAGACTATTAACTTAGGCTTTTGTCAACACATTTTTATTAGGTCCATGATCTCATAACTTAAAGCTGTTAAATAGATTGCATCATTACAATGTTTTACAAGAAAATATATAAAAAGGCCTACAATCCAGAAAATAAACTTCCTCTCATACACTGTACTCAATAATTTTAGGTTGTTTTATTTTACAGTGAACAATTTTTCAACAGGACAAACATACTCCTTGATTCATTTCACTCCCGGCTCCTAGAACTGTTTAGATAGGTGCATATAAGATTTAAGTAAACTATATTAAATATCCTTACTAGCCTCAAAATTTTCAAATTAGCCAATTGTTTCTAAAGCATACAATTTAAATTGTTTTGAAACAGCACCTTTCCTTCTTTTTGTACTCATATTTCAGTGATTTACGTAACACTGAATTAAATGCTTCAGTAACAAACACAGTGGCATAAAGTTTTTAGAATGACCAAATCCTCCCCTCAGCTCACCCAATTCAAGCTCAATCTTATAATACAGTTAAGTCCTTCCTAACGTCCTCTTACTGAGTCTCTGCTGTTCCCCTGGGGGTGCATTCTCCTTTGAGGCAAAAAGTAATAAATCCAAATAACTGTTAAGTAAAGTGCATTTACATATGGACATAAAAACATCTCCAAGACAATGACTGAAAAAAGAGATTCTGAATACATACAGTAAAATATATGGAAATAAACAAACGTTTTTTCCAAGATAATGACTGAAGAGATGCAGAATACATACAGTAAAATATGTTGAAATAAACAAATGTTTTGACTTGATAGCACTGAGTAAGGTGTAGACAGACACGTGCTAGCATGTTAATAATGTTTATCATTAGAAAGAAAAATAAGATTGTATTGAGACTGGTGGTAGGGAAAAATGGGGGTAGGGGGCAAGTTTTCTTTTTGCTTCAATTAACTGCTTGACTATTTACTTCCCTGAGCAATTTAAGTGTTAGAGACATAATTCAAAGATATTAATGAAATAGAATGGGACTTCTTGTTCAAAACAGTTTTTTCAAAGTAAGGCGTTCTAGTGATCTCCACACACACCCTTCTCAGCATCTCACCTAATGAGTCCTTATTAAGAAGGAGGGAGGGCTAAAGTTAAGTCACTATTCTTCATTTCTTACCTAATTAGTAAGGTTAAGTCATTTTCTTTTAAATACAAGATTACACATGACTGAGATTTCTGGAAGTCTAACAGATAAATTAGTGTAATATTCAACAGAATGATTAAGATAATCAAATACGTTTTTGTGAAGCCAAATTAAATTAAAATACAAGAGAAAACACAAAGTATTTCTCTTATTTAAATAGCTAGAGGCCCGGTGCATGAAATTTGTGCATGGGGGGAGGAAGAGGAAAGGGGAGTGGGAGAAGGTGTCCCTCAGCCCAGCCTGCACCCTCTCCAATCTGGGAACCCTGTCACAATCCAGTACTGCTGGCTCACAACTGCTTGCCTGCCTGCTTTCCTGATTGTCCCTAACCACTTCTCCCTGCCAGCCTGATTACCACCTAGCCACTCCCCTGCCCGTCTGATTGCCCCTAACTGCCCTCCCCTGCAGGCCTGGTGACCCCTAACTGCCCTCCCCTGAAGAACTGTTCACCCAAACTGCCCTTCCCTGAAGGCCTGGTTCATCCCTAACTGCCCTCCCCTGCAGGCCTAGTCACTCTTAACTGCCCTCCCCTGCAGGCCTGCCCCCCCCCCCCCCAACTGTTCTCTCCTCTAGGCTTGGGTTCCCCCCAACTGCCCTCCCCTGTAGGTCCGGTCACCCCCACCTTCCTCCTCTGCCAGCCTAGTCACCCCTAACTACCCTCCCCTGCAGGCTTGATTGCCCCCAACTGCCCTCTCTTGCAGGCCTGATCCCTTTCAGCTGCCCTCCCCTGTTGGCCATCTTGTGTCCACATGGGGGCAGCCATCTTTGACCACATGGGGACAGCCATATTGTGTGTTGGAGTGATGGTCAATTTGCATATTACTATTTTATTAGATAGGATAATTTAAGTGAAAGCAACATGAATATTCCTGATTTTTAAAATCTATTTCTGAAAGGATAAATTTTTAAATGGGCTATATGCAAAAAAATTTCCTCCTGTAATATATTAACAAATCTTAAGTTACAGTATTAAATTATTTTTAATAACCTCCACTGACAGTTTTACAAAGTGTTCTCACAATAATACTTCATGTAATTGGCATCTATAATGTCCTAGTCCCACCTGATCTTTTCCTTCTTCTAAATAAAAATAATAACGTAACTATGTTCAAGGCTACTAAAAATCATTCTGAGGAAACATTTCACAGGTGAATTGCAAAAGAATTAAAATTTCATTGACAAATAAAACAGGGAATGGCTATCACGTAAAAGTATTGTATTAAGTAAGTGCTTTGACTTTTTACCATCTTATTTAATTGTTAACAAGCCTGATGAAGTTGAAATTATTATCCCTCTCATTTTAAGAAGATAAAGAGCTCTATTTCCAAAGATTAAATAATATGCCTGGGTCTCCAGAAAATGACAGCACAAATTCAAAAAAAGGCTAATGTTCTTTCCTGTATTCCACACTTTCTTGAAATGAACCACTTCTCAAGTTTTTCTAAACAAATGATACCTCAAACCTCACTGCAATATTCCACTCCCACTATAAATACAACTACTATATTCAGTTTTTCTTCACATTAATATATTTTCAAAAACATATTTTTACTTATTGCAGAAAGCAAGGAAGAGGGAAAGATAGAAATCATCAATGATGAGAGAGAATAAATGATAGGCTGCCTCCTGCATGGCCCATACTAGGGATCAAGCTCGCAACCTGGGCATGTACCCTTGACTGGAATCGAACCTGGGACCCTTCAGTCTGCAGGCCAAACCTCTATCCACTGAGCCAAACCAGCCAGCGCTTCATGTTAATATATTACTCAGTATTTTTATTAGATTTCTCAGTCAATAAAACATAAAAATTATAATGTCTATATATTGTATATAAATGACTAAATAAATAGTAAATAAGTATTGATGTTATATAAATAGATTAGGGGCCTCTTAAGTTCATTTACAAGGAGTCAAGCTTTGAAGTAACAAAACATTTTTCTAGCATTTATAGAAAAGGTTACTCACGTTTTAAAAAATAGTCAAGCAGAATTAAGTAAAGAGTACCATTTACTGGTATCATTAGACAGTGACATTTAAAACTTTGCCCTTTTAAAAGGAAGTGATCTTTCTCTGGAGAAAGGCTTTCATTGCTAATAATTTTTAACTTTACCTGAAAAAAATCTTCCTCTGTCCTTTTTTTGTGTGCTAAGGCTTAGAGAAGAGGTATTTCTAATTAATTGCTGTTTGACTAAGTAATGTCTCTCCATAACATAATAAACAGTGCCAAGACCTTACTCTTTTAATTTTTTCTTTAACTAGGAAAATTAATGGCTCCATATTAATAAACTCACCCATAGAAAATAAGCTGAGATTCTTATCCAGAGAGGAACATACTGGCACACATTTGAGCTGGACTAACAAATTGTTGTGACCTGTCACTCCAACGCACAGCCTTACAAACGCTGCTAACAAAAGGAACCCAGTAACTTGGCCTGAATCTTTAAGCGCAATTTAAAGATGCACCATAACATGACACTCTTCTAATGGGCAGAAACTAGTTTTTCAGGTAAATTTCCTAAATAAGAAAATGATGAGATTAAAATAACAAATCTGATCATAAAACAAAATAAAAACTAAATTTTAAACACTTTTTTTTTTGCTTCCTTAAGGCATTTTCTACTTCCTAAGTATTCTTCCTCCCAATTTCTCTAAAATTGTAAGCCCACAAATTAAACCGACTTAGAAGTAAATATAATGCCTCTATAAATCTGTGTTGAAATGCCGCCATCTGCTGGCTCCTGACAAAACCTAAAGACCAGATATGGGTGAATTTCCTTTCATAAGCCCCACAAGCCTTCACGTTGGCCACAATGCCTAGACTTAACACGGGTGGTCCTCTGTACACCAGACACAGGAAAGAGCCTCTCTGAGACTGGAGCATGTGTGACTTTGACTAAAGAAAAAAACAACACACAAAAACAAAATCTCCCCCAGAAAACCAGACAATAAGATGAATATTAGAACAACTGTTCTCTGCTATAAAAAACCCAATGTGTAGGGAGTGGTCAATAGTCTTCACTGTCCCCCACAGACCTTCAAAGAGCAAATAGGGATTTTTTTTGCTCACCAGAAAGATAAGAATAAATAAATATAGTATTATTCTGTACCACCACAAGTGCAAGTTTCTCAAAACCTGGTCCCTGAAATAAAGCAAAACCACCTGAGGTGTTAAATAGAATGCAGATCCCCAGGCCACAACCAATCCTGATACACTGAATCAGAATCTTTGGGAACAGTCATCTAAAGTTAGCTTTTTTTTTTTTTTTTTTTTTTTAAATCAGTTGCTCCCAATGATTCTGATGTGATGTGTAATAAAATTTAAAAGACAAAACTGAATTAAACAGAAAAAATACTAAAACAATCCCAAACACCGTTCATGAAACATCAAATAGTAATAATATCTAATACCTTCTAAAGTTTGATTAAGAAAAAATAAAGAGGAAACAACAACAACAACTTTAAGAACATCAGATGCATGCAACTTTACAGGAACAAATTTGAAAGCTTAAGAGGAAATTATTTCCCTAGGAAAACAAAACAAAATTACAAAATTACCCAAGAAACACACAGCATGAATAAACCAATAACCATAAAATAAGTTGGGTAGGTCAGTGTTTCCCAACCTTCTCTCATGATGAGAATCACCTGGTGGAGTTGTTAAAACACAGATTCCTGAATCCCAACTAAGAAGTGCTAAACTAGAATTTTTGGGAACGTATAGGTAAAATTGTATACTTAACTAGTGCTCTAAGACAGATTTTATATACAGAGCACTAAGTTAGGTATGCAATTTTACCTATACGTTCTCAAAAATTCTAGTTTAGCACTTCTTAGTTGGGATTCAGGAATCTGTGTTTTAACAACTCCACCAGGTGATTCTCATCTTGAGAGAAGGTTGGGAAACACTGGGGTAGGTGATTAGAGAACTGCCACTGAAAAGGACAACAGAATACATAAAATATTAAAAAAACAGATCTTTTCAGTTTTAAACTTTCCCATTGCCAGAAAACTCTCCTTTAAGGAAGCCAGCAAAACTTGAATCAAAATCTAACTGCGCCCTGGCTGGGTGGCTCAGTGGGTTAGAGTGCTGTCCGCACACCAAAATGGTTGAGAGTTGATTCTTGGGTAGGGTACTTACAGGAGGCAACAGATCAATATTTCTCTCTTCTCCCCTCCCCTCTTCTCTCCTTCCTCTCTCTAAAATCAATAAACATCCTCAGGTAAGGTTAAAAAAAAATCTAATAGATTAAAAAGAATAAAACAAAAACTACTGTAACTTTTTAAAATAAATACAAATATTCTAAGTAAAATGTCAACAAATAGAAATCTAACAATGTATCCAAAAAATAATATACTCTCACCAAAAAGGATTTCTAGGAAATTAAGAAATTTAACAATTTTATCATTCTAAATCACTACATTGATAAATTCATGAAAAACATACAAAATTAATAGGTGAATGCTAAAAAGACGTGATGAAATTCAGCAACCATTCTTAATAAAAAATGTTAAATAGGAACAGAAAATGAAGGAAACAACCTTAAAACAATGAGAGGGTTTTTTTTTTTTATCAAACCAGCAGTATTTTCCTAAATAAATTTAAAACCCACTACAATTAAAAACAAGAGCTAAACAGGGATACTTGCATTCCCCATCATTAGCATTGTCGCAAGGTTCTATCTGTAGAGCAATAAGATAAAAATAAAATAGGGGATGTTGTTTCCATTTTCATAAACATTGGAAAGAAGAGCTTTGGTTGATGACAAAAATCGTATACTTTGAAAACCTTAAAGGGAATAAGTAAAATGAAAATGATTGAGTTATGAAATAAGATGGCTGTTTATAAAACAAATAAGCACTTAGAAAATAGGGGGGGGGGAACTATATTCTATTAACAGATAAAGAAACTATAAAATACTTAAGAATAAATTTAATAAAATGAGCGTAAGTTCAAGGATGAAAACAATTAAGAAATGGGAAAAAAGACAACTGGTAGAAACTTTATCAGAGGTCACCTATTCTAAATTAATGGCTTCCTTATTGTTTATTAGTGAAACTTAAAAAAGTAAACTTTTACTTTTATCAAGATGCTAAACAAATTTAAACATACACTATATATATTTGAAAAGGTGTAGACTGCTTTGAACATGTACTAACATGTGGTTGTTATTTCAATGTCAAGTTCAAACTGGGGAAGTGAAGGAAGGAGGCACTTCAAATTCTACTAAAAATTAATAAACTGGAAGGAACTTTATTTTGTACATTGCAGCATTGCCAATGCCTACAGTAATGCATAATATATAAGTAGAAATGTAATAAATATTTTGAAAGTCAATTATATGTATATATGTATACACTTTTATATATGTATCCTATATAATAAAAGTTTAATATGCAAATCAACTGAATGGTGGAATGACCAATCGGTAGGGGGTGGGGCCAGCAAGCAGGCAGTGCCAGGCCAGCTGAGGCATATGCCAGTGGACAGAGGGAAGGGTGAGCGATGGGGGGATGGAAGGTGGCAGCAACCAGCGGTGGCACAATGGTGGTGGGATGGGGTTGTGCCAGCCAGTGCCATCCCTGATAGGTAGGCCCGATCACCTCCCACAGAGGGAGGCCAGATTGCAGCTTAGGCCTGCTCCCCATGGGCCTAAGCCATCAGGACATCTTCTGAGGGCTCCAAGACCATGAGAGGGCACAGGCTGGGCTGATGGAACCCCCACCTCTACCCCCACCCAAGTGCACAAATTTTCATGCAATGAGCCTCTAGTACATACGTGTGTGTGTGTGTGTGATATATATATATTAGGCTTATAAAAGTCAATATTCTTAGATAATTTTGAGATTTTAGATTTATCTTCCTAAGCAAAATATAACAGAATCTTAAAAACATAAAAGCCCTTAACTTTAAAAAATACAATAAAATGCATAAGAAACTGTAAAGAGTTATTATAGAGTGTCCATAGAAGCTAGAAAATAGTTCAGTAAGAGGAATCAAAGATATCTTAGTCTTTACTCTGATTCCATGTCAAATAAGCTGCCTTACAAAACACTACAGTAATTTGACCCTTGAACAACATATATTTGCACTGCATGGGTCCACTTATACACAAATCTTTTTTTAAATAAATCCCTGTAAATTTTTTCTTAATCTGCTTTGGAGCCTGCAGATGCGGAAGACCAACAGTATACATTGATCTAAGCCATTTTATATAGAGTACTTGAGCATCTGTGGATTTTCCCTGGAACCAACCCCTGGAAGATACTAAGAGATAACCATATTTTGGGGGAGTCAAAAGTTATATGTAGATTTTCAACTGCAAGGGAGTTGGCACCTCTAAAACCCAAGTTGTTCAAGAGTCAGCTGTATTTAATTTCCTATGGAAACTTTTTAATAAAGAAAAATATTCTAACCAGTCCACTCTGCTTATCTATAGTATTTCAAATGCAATCATTAAACTTTCATTCCAGATTCCCAGTCCTAAATCTTGTGATTTAATTTGGAATCAGCATCCAAAATTGTGATTATTAGTGGGTGAATTGATAAAACCAAGATTTTGGCCCTAAACTGTAACCTTATCCCCACTCCTCCCAGCTAAGCACACTAATAAAATGTTTCCTTCTCCAAACTACTTCTGCATTTTATCCCTACTTCCACTGTTACATGTTATCAATTTATAAGTGTATGTGCCTACTATGGACATAGTAGCATTCAATAAATGTTTATTTCAGGAACAAATATTTCTCATTCAATAAAATGATTTATCTCAATAAACCAAAGACTCTTATAATAAGAGGAAGCTCCAATCAAGAATGCAAAGCTAACTCCAATGAGCAAGAAATAAACCAGTCAGAGAAAGGTAAGTATCATATGATCTCACGCATATGCAGAATCTAATGAACCAAATTAACCACTGATCAAAAATAGATCCAGAATCACAGAAGCATGAACAGACTGTTGAACCTCAGATGGAAGGCAGGGGAGAGTGGGCGGGAAGAGATCAACCAATGAACTTAAATGAATTTATCCATAACCCATGGATACAGACAATAGGGTGGTGAGAGCCTAGGGTGGGGGGAGGAGGACAGGAGTGGGCTGGAAGAAGTTAATGAGGGGAAAAAAGAGAACCTATATAAATACTTGAACAATAAAGATTTTTTTAAAGTGATAAAAAATATTAAATAAATTTTTTAAAAAGAACAAACCTTAAATAGCTGTTATCCATTCAACAACACACTGGCAATCCTTCTGCTGAGTCCTAGAATTACACAAATAGAAGAAAAAACACAGGCCAGACCAACAGTCAACAAACTATAGTCCATGAGCCAAATTGGACCTATTGTCTGTTCTGGTAAATAAAGTTTTATTGGAATGCAACCACATTCATTCATTTATACATACTGTCTACTGCTGTTTTCACACTACTCGGACAAAATTGAGCAGCTGTAACATAAAACCATTTGGCCCATAAACTCTAAAAGATTTATTATCTGGCATTATGCACAAACAATTTGCTAACCTCTGGCCCAGAGCAAATTCACAGAGTTCATGGAGATCTGAGAGCCAACAGTTTAAATGTTCTTGGTATTTACCAAGGCGAGCTTCCTAGATGAAATGATTATCTGGGACTTAAGCGAAGACTGGGAAGCAGACTGACAGAACTAAGAGTATTCCAAGGAAGAGTTGTTCACATGGGAAACGGACTGCAGGCAACAGGCTTTAAGGCATATCTCAGGAATTGCAGGAGTGTGCTATCACTAGAGTGCAGTCTGTATAAAGTGGTGAAAGTCAAAGTTGGCAAGAAGGGCATTATAAACATCATATGCCAAGAGAAATTTGTATATTTTATCCATGGACACAGGCTTCAAAATAGGCACAAGATCACTTGCACAGGTTCTAAAATAAATCGACCAGCGGAGAGCAGAAATCAGAACATGCTCTGTTTCCTGCTTCTATTCCCCTTTCTGCTTACTTATCATGGGAACTTCTATTGTCTTCAGGTAGATGCTTCTGTCCCTGAACCAAATGCTAAGGGGATAGGAAAAGAGAAAAAAAAAAAAAATCATCCCAGTAAGAAGAGGCATTTCTGAGAGCAAATTCAGGTAGACCTCATGGAAAATTTGAACGTGACATGGAAAGATTATGTTCCCAGTGATTTTCTTCCTAAATCCAAAAAATGCTTCACACTCTGACAGCTGAGATTCATGATTTCAAATTATTTACAGAAGTTGTACCAGAACGGTTCTTTTTGTTCATGGTGCATGTTTTTACAGTACTACACCTGGAGGGTCATGAAAGAAAGGAAAAGGAAGCAGGCTCAGCCTGGCCTGCGGGAGGAAAGGAAGGCTCAGAGGTTCCCTATCATTGCTTCTTCCATGCCTGACTGCTTGGAGACTGATGGGGATTAACTCATAAGCTTCAATACCTCAGATCATTCATAACTTCTGTTCAATTCTTTTTACCAGACTGTAACACAAATGTGCTGGGCAATAAAAGCAGTTTTGTTTTGGTTTGAAGAACACAACATAAATAAAGAAGTAGAGGGCTGGTAGACAAATTCTGCACAGGTGGGATCCTCCCAGCCAATCAGGGTGTCTCATCCAGTCCCAATCAGGCCGACTGGGGAGAGAGCACTGACCACCAGGGGCAGTTCCTGCGTTAAGTGTCTGCCCCCCTTGTGGTCAGTGCGCATCATAGCTACCGGTCGGCCATCCAGTTGTAAGGTCGGCCATCCAGTTGTAAAGGTTGCTTAGGCTTTTATATATAGAGAAAGAACTAGAGATAGGAGAGGGAGTAATTTTTTTTTTTTTAAATCACATGAAAACATTGCCTATTCTAAAATTACATATTAAAAAGTGTAGATTTTCACATCAATAAAGAGAAACCCACCAAGCTGGGGGGGAAAATTGTCATAAAATATTGGATTTTGTCAAAAAATATGGATTTTGTCATAAAGGAAATAATAAAAGAATTCATGTGAGAAGTGAGAAAATCACACAAGCAACTTAGATTATGCTATAGACACAATGTAGAGGATGGCTAGAAGCAGCAGAAAATGGTTAGGAAAGATATTAACTGACCAATGACTATTTATGCCAAATATCCTAACAATGTACTGTGGAGTTTACAACAAAACAAAATATATAACAAAAATAGCTCAAAGGTGGTAAAGGAGGTAAAAAAAATATTGTTAGATTTATATGTTTTTTTTAAATAGGATAATATTAATTAGAGGCAGACTATGATAACTTAAAGGTGAATACTATAATCTCTACAGCAGGGGTCCTCAAACTTTTTAAAGTGGGGGCCAGATCACGGTCCCTCAGAGAGCTGGAGGGCCAGACTATATGAACTACTAATTCCTACTGTAACACCTCGGCTGCGCTCACTGCCCAAAAAACCTGGCGGGCCGGATCAGACTCCTCTGAGGGCCGCATGTGGCCCGCGGGCCGTAGTTTGAAGACACCTGCACAGTAACCAATGGAATACCAAGGGATCCCTTATACTTCGCAACAGTATGAATGGACCTGAAAATTATAATGGTAAGTGAAATAAGCCAGTCAGAGAAAGACTATGATCTCACTTAGAGATGGAATCTAATGAAAAAATAAACTGATGAACAAAATAGGTCCAGAAGCATAGATGCATGAGAACAGACTGACATACCTCAGAGGGGAAAAGGGTGGGAAGGGGATGGTAAGAAATTAACCAAAACACTTATATGCATATACTAGTATGCATTACCCAAGGATACAGACAATAGTGTGTAAAGCTTGGGGAAGGGTAGAGTGGAGCAAAAGGGGAAAAAAATGGGGAACATCTGAAATACTGTCAACAATTAAAATAAAATAAATAATAGTAATACAAACAGGTTTATATAAAAAGCCAAAAGAGAAAACTAAATGGAATTTAAAAAAAAACATAGATTAATCCATACAAAAGTGGAAACAGAGACTAAAAGAACAAAGAATAAATAAACTGAAAAGATGGCAAAATAAACTCAACCATATCAGTAATTACATTAAATAGAAATGTACTAAGCCCTCCAATTAAAGGACAGATATTCATACTAAATAATAAAAAAAGGCCCTACTAAATGTTCTTTACAAGACATACACTTTAAAAATAATAACACTGACAAAGTAAAATTAAAAGAATAAAAAGATCCTATCTAATAAAAGAGTAATATGCAAATTGACCATCACTCCAACACACAAGATGACCACCCCCATGTGGTCAAAGATGGCCACCACAAGATGGCTGGCAGGGGAGAGCAGTTGTGGGTGATCAGGCCAGCAGGGGAGGGCAGTTGGGAGGCCCCAGGCCTTCAGGGGAGGACAGTTGGGGAGACCAGGCCTGCAAGGAAGGGCAGTTGGGGGCAATCAGGGCTGCAGGGGAGGGCAGTTAGAAAAGGCAGGTGGGGCAACAGGCCTGCAGGTGGGGGCAGTTGGAGGTGACCGGGCCAGTAGGGGAGGGCAACTGGGGGCAACCAGGCCAGCAGGGGAGGGCAGTTAGGGGTGACCAGGCTGGCAGGGGAGGGCAGTCAGAGGCAATTGGGCTGGCAGGGAAGGGTAGTTAGGAGTGATCAGGCCAGCAGAGAAGGACAGTTAAGGGGCAATAGAGCAGGCCGGGGAGCAGTTAGGCGTAGATCAGGCTGGCAGAAGAGTGATTAGGGGGTGATCAGGTTGGCAGGCAGAAGCAGTTAGGGGCAATCTGGCAGGCAGGCAAGCAGGCTAGCAGTTGAGAGATAGCAGTCCTGGATTGTGAGAGGAGTCTCAGATTGGAGAGGGTGCAGGCTGGGCTGAGGGACAACCCCTTTGCTTCCATGCACAAATTTTGTGCACCAGGCCTCTAGTAAATAATATTTATTAAGAAAGCTAGCATGGCTATATTATTTCATAATTCTAGAAAGACCAATCCATAGCAAGCAAAACAATCCTAAATGTTTGCACCTAATTAAAACGGTTAAAAATAGTGTTAGCTAAAAGGAAAAATAGGTCCCCTATCATAGTCGGAGATAACACAGCTCACATGAAGAAAAGAGAAATGAACAGTTATATCAACTTTTATAAACTCATTAGGCAGTTGCCCACTGGTAGGAGTGGAGGGGAATAAATATGTGTAGGAACAGGAACAAAAGAAAAAAAAAACACCCATAAAACAAAAATAAGTCTTACAGACTGATGATAGGATTCTCTATATTAAAGGTATGTGTACATCAATTCCTTGGATATGGGATTCAAAGTGAAAATTAATTAAGGATCAAATTAGAAAATCCTACTTATATATTTTTTCCTTACCAGCATCACTGTTAAATTCATAATTCTTCCAAGGTTATCAATGTAGTAGACACTGTCTTGATACCATGAATCACAGTGAAGGTAATTATACATTCCAAAAGCATGCATGTGTTCCAGTGTGTATTGATCATCTCGAAGTTTTACTTCTGCCACAGCTGAAATATAAACAAAATAAACATATAAAAAGTTTTGCCTCAGATTGTTCCTTTCTGTACAATACCTACATGGCAAGAGGCAATTCACTATGCTCTTCATCCAAAAACAATTCTGGGCACCTACCAGAAACTGTATGCAGAGGGTAAATAGTGTGTAGAACTGACATCGTCCCTGCTCTTACAGAACTTAGTACATGGTAGCCACTTCTTCCTTGTTAATATGAATAAAAAACAGATTCTAAAATTGAAGGATTTCTTATCTCCTGGGCAAATATTAAGTCTACTTCATAAAGTGTTTTTATACTTTATTTTTTAAAATATATTTTATTGATTTTTTACAGAGAGGAAGGTAGAAGAATAGAGAGTTAGAAACATCAATGAGAGAGAGACATTGACCAGCCGCCTCCTGCACAGCCCCCACTGGGGATGTGCCCACAACCAAGGTACATGCCCTTGACTGGAATCGAACCCAGGACCTTTCAGTCTGCAGGCCGACGCTCTATCCACTGAGCCAAACCGGTCCCGGCAGCTGTTTTTATATTTAAAAAAATGCTTTTACCTATATTCCTCTCGTTGATTTTTACCACACATTAAGAAAGTAGTTTTTATTATTTCATTGAAGGGCCAGTGCACGAATTCATGCATCAATAGGGTCCCTCGGCCTAGCTTGGGGGATTGGGCCGAAATCAGCTCTCCAACATCCCCCAAGGGGTCCCGGATTGTAAGAGGGCACAGGCCAGGCTGAGCAACCCCATCAGTGCACGACTGGAGCCAGGAAGGGATGTGGGCAGTTGGCCAGCAGGATAGGGACCACAGGAGGATTCCAGTGCATGTCCAGCCAGTCTTGCTCAGCCCCAATTAGCCAGACCCCAGCAGCAAGCTAACCTACCAGTTGGAGCATCTGCCCCTTGGTGGTCAGTGCATGTCATAGTGACTGGTCGACTGGCTATCTGCCCCCTGGTGGTCAGTGCACATCATAGCAAGCAGTTGAGCAGCCTTAGCACATCATTAGCATATTATGCTTTGATTGGTTGAGCAGATGACTGGACAACCAGACAATTAGCATATTAGGCTTTTATTATATAGGATTACACAATTATGGAAAGAAATGTGAGCACAAATAGTGATTTCTGCAATGTTACACCATATTTTTCCCAAAAATGGAGAACAAAACACTATTATACCTGGAACAAAAATAAAGTTTTCTACTAAAAAAATAGAACTTTTTTCACTAGAGCATTAGCTACTTCCATAATTTTATTTTACTTTTCTCCAGCTTTACTGATATAATTGGCATAAAACATTCTATAAGTTCAAAGTGTACAACATGATTTAATACAGGTATATATTGCAAAATGATTAGTACAATACGTTTACTTCACACATCCATTATCTTACATAGTTACAATTTTTTCTTTTAAAGAGAACTTTTAAGATCTACTCTTAGTTGCTTCCATAATTTTAAAATTTGCCAAATGTGATTTTTGCCTACTACTCCTCCTTTTTTCTATACATAGGAATCCTTACCACTCAGGGCTGCCCATGCATTAGAACTATTTTCTGCTTTAACAGGAAATAAGTGGACCAAGCTGAGGTCCTTAATATAAAACTCATCTTATTATATGCTAATTGAAAGTTTTATTCCAGAATGCTCACCTGTTCCTAGTTCAATTACCTACTTTGAGTCCTGGCTTACTTATATCCATTCATTCACTTATTCAACAACTATTTTAATAGGCACCAATGATACAATGATGAGTAAAGAGCACAGAATCTATCTTCTTAACACTTACGATTGAGTGGGGAAATGGACATTACTCAAATAAATGCATAAGTAAATATATGATTAAATGTTTTTAAGAAAAATTACTGGGGCCTGGCTGCCATGGCTCAGTGTTTGAGCATCGACCTATGAACCAGGAGGTCACGGATCAATTCCCGGTCAGGGCACATGTCTGATCATGGGCCCAGTTCCTAGTAGGGGATGTGCAGGAGGCAGCCAATCAATGAATCTTTCTCGTCGTTTATGTTTCTCTCTCTCTCCCTCTCTCTTCCTCTCTGAAATAAAAATATTTTGAAAAAGAAAAATTACTGGGTACATGAGAACAAGTAACAATGGGAGCTAATCTACTTGGGGAGGTTAACAGGAGCTTTCAAAAATTTGAGCCAAGCTACAAAGGATAAGGTAGAGTTAATTTAAGACGTATACCTACCTCCCTACACACATACACGCACCTACTTAACACAGGCAGAAGGAAAAGCAGGCAAAAGAGGAAAAACTTGTGTTCAAAGACCCAAAAGACGGCCAAACTGGCTGAAATAACAGCAACAGAATTGTACAAGGAAAGGTTTATAGATGAATGAAATGAGAGAACCTGGCAGGAATTGAATCAGGATAGACCTTTTCTTATATTTGTTGATAAACCCACTGTATTATGAATTTTTTAAGCAGGAGAATAAAGTCCAGATTCAAATGTGGAAAAGGATCACTTACAACTACAATATGGAAAACATCCCAGAGTGAAGCAGGGGTAAACCCAGGAAGATTCACTAGAAAACCACTGCAGTCATCGGGTAAAGGACGACAGAAGTCTAGAAGCATTTCAGAAGTAACATCTCTGTAGCTTTTTGATGGCTTTGATAGAGAAAGGGGACATTGCTTATGTATAACTCCAGGAAGTGTTTCTTTTATAAGGAACAGTTAGAAATACATAATCCACTGATTAGAAGGGGGACAGACATCAATTTTTGGTTTTCTAGCACCACTGTGTGGGTGAAACTCGATACTGCAGAAAATGTGCATGGTGCCATAATGGCCCACACAGTAATACTAGACAATGTGATGACAAATACATTTTTAAAAATATATATTTTATTGATTTTTTACAGAGAAGAAGGGAGAGGGATAGAGAGCAACATGGGCTGGACACATCCTGGGGCCCTCCTTTAGTCCCTCCCTACCTGGCCAACTTCCCATGTCCTCTCCCTAGCCCCGATCGTACACCGGTGGGGCCCCTCGGCCTGGCCTGCACTCTCTTGCAATCCGGGACCCCACAGGGGATGTTGAGAGCCGGTTTTGGCCTGAACCCACAGGCCAGGCTGAGAGATCCCACTGGTGCACAAATTAGTGCAATGGGCCTCTAGTCTTATATAATGTAGAATTCTGCACATTAACATATTCACCTGCCTTTTTCCTCCATATTTTCCTCTAATAAAGTAAATATGAAACATATATACAATGGTTATATGGCTCTTCTCTTCCTTTACTCCAACTATAGCCATAATCTTCACCAGCTTTTATTCTCCCTGCCCTGAAGAAACAGCCAGAGACACTGCAAAAAAAAAAATTACAAACAGCCCTGGCAGGGTAGCTCAGTTGGTTGGAGTGGCATCACAACGCACTGGGTTGTGGGTTTGATCCCTGGTCAGGGCACATATGGGAATGAACCAGTGAATGCACAAATAAGTGGAACAACAAATTGATGTCTGTCTGTCTGCCTGTCTCTCTTTCCCTTTTGAGGAAAGGGAAAGGGATAGGAGGGAAGAAAAAGGGGAAAAAAAAGGGAAGAGAAAGGGAGGGAAGAGAAGGGGAGTAGAGGGGAGGGGGGAACAGCATGTGCTCTTTAGTGGGAAAGGTATAGATTTCCCACTGACAACTAACCTGGTTAAGTTACCTAACCTTCCTACCCTGTCTTACCTGTTAATGGTACTCGTCCTAAAATATTCTTGACAAATGTTACCTTAAAACATGTAAAGTGTTTGCTACATGGTACAGAAGAAGAAATGTTGATTTCCCTGTTTCACTCTCCCTTCCAAGGCAAATTCTCACAAAGGTGCTTGGGATTCCATTCTCTCCTCCCTCTTCTAGGTCCTTCCTCTGGCAGTTATCTCGCTCTACTGGTCCCTTCTCCTCCACTTTAGTATGTCAAAAACTTCCAACTTCCATAACAAACAAATGAAAAAGGTTTCCTCCTTTTTGCCCTGTTCCCAAAGCAGGGCTCTTTCCTACCCTGTACTTCTCAAACTTCTCCCATGCTCTCATTATTTATATTAACCCATTTCAATTTTGTCTGAACTCTACTATTCTATTTTTTTTTACTTAAAAATAAATATTGAACATTTTTTTCTTGAAGCCAAGGCAGAATAATAGTGACCAGTTCTATCTTGCCATCAGAAAGAGAAAATAAGATAAAATTAAATAAACTGGATAAAATTATATGAAACAATGGTTTTCAAGACATGAGACTTCAGGCAACAAAGGACAGTCATCCCTAAGAAATGAGAAACAAAGGAAGTGAGCCCAAGCGCTGCCCCAGCTTACTACCACCTTGAATGAGTTTCCGGGTCTTGGCATGAAGAGAAGAACCTGAGAGAATCCCCTTGTTGTGGAAACTGAGTGAAAGTCTAGGGCAGTGGTCGGCAAACTCATTAGTCAACAGACGGGCAAACCGTGGCTCTTGAGCCGCAGTTTGCCGACCACTGGTCTAGGCAGTTGTACAAGGCAACTTGAGTTCATTAGACTGTCAAGAGTACTAGAGAAGAGAGCAACACAGAAAGAGGAAAATCAGAGGGTGTCTCTCAACTAATGGCATATGACTGAGTAAACCACCTCAGGGCAGGGAAAGAACCATCTGAAAGGAGGAGAGAGAATCATTTTAAGCACTCAGCACAAGGCTGAGAGCTGAAACTGTTACCCCAACTCAGAATTCATGGGCTGATGGATAGAGTACACAGAAAAAACTTCTCTCAAATAATTAGCCCTATGCATTGCTCCAGACTAGGCTAACAATTCATAAAAGCAACACCCAATTAATCTGTTTCCAAGTAACTCAGAACAAAGTTCAAGAAGATTTATAAAAATACAAATATATTCTGCAGCCAACAAGTTAAAATTCACAATTTCTGGCAACCAGTCAAATATTATCAGACATGCAAAGAGGAAAGAAAACAAAACTCATAAAAAGAACAAACAATCAACAGAAATTCAAGACATATCTGACACAGAACTTATTATTAGCAGAAGAGAACACTAAAACAGTTATTAAAGCATGTCCCATATGATCAAAATGATAGACAGGAAAGTTGTAAAAATTATTTAAATCAAACTTCTAGAAATGAAAACTACAATTTCTAAAATGAAAATAGACTTATATATTAATGACAGATTAGAGACTGGGAAAAAAGATTAGTGAAATTAAAGGCATAAATATAGAATAGATCAAAAAATAAAACAGAGAACAAAAGGAATGTGGGAAAATGAAAACGGCACTGGGGTCAACTTCCAGCAATCTAAAAATGGGCAACTTGATTTCTCAAAGGAAAGGAGGGGGTTGGGGGAGGAATGGAAGAAATAATGGCTGTAAACTTACTAAACCTGATGAAAACTATAAATCCATAGATTTAGGAAGACCAACAAAATCAAAGCATGAGACTCATGAGGAAAGCCATCCCAAACTGCTCAAAACCAAAGTGAAAGAAAAAGAAAAAAATCACAAAAGCCGCCAGAGAAAATGATGTCATACATAAAAAGGCAAAGATAACAGATTTTTCATCAGAAACATAAAAGCAAAAAGTCAACGGGGAAACATCTCTAAAAGTAGTGGAAGAAAAAAAAACTGTCAACCTAGAATTCTACATGTGGCAAAAATGTCTTCTTAAAACCAGGGCAAAATAAAAATGTTTTCAGACATACAAAAATTGAAAAATGCATCACAAAGACCTATAGGCAGAAGGAAAATTATAGATTAAAAAAATGTGGATCAACATAAAGAAATGAAGAGCACTAAAGATGGCAACTATAAGAGAAATATATGAGCTTTTCTTATCATTTACATTTTTTTGAGATAATTAACTCTTTAAACAAAAATAGTAACAATGTATTGTGAATTTACAATTATATGTAAAAGTAAAATACATGACAATAGCATGAAGGCCAGCAGGAGAGAAATGGAAATATATATAGTATTGTAAGAGTCTTACACTACATGTGAAGTAGCATAATATCATTTGAATGTATCATATAATAAGTTAAAGCTGTATACTTAAAGTCCAAAGCAACTATTAAAATAACAAAACAAAAGCAATAGCTGATAAGTCAACAAAGGTGATGAAACTGATCCATTAAAAAAAACATTCAATCCAGCCCAGCCAGTGTCTCAGTTAGTTGCGTGTCTTTGTGGTGCTATGCACTGGTAGTTCGTACGTACACACACACACACACACACACACACACACACACACACGACGGTAACATTAATAAAAAGAAAGCTGGCATGACTATTTTATTATCAGACAGTAGATTTCAGAGCAAGGACTATCACCAAGGTTAAAGAAGGTTATTTCATAATGAATGATAAAGAGGTCAATTTATCAAGAAGATACAATAATCAGTGTTTATACAACAAAACAGAGCTTAAAAATATATGAAGCAACAACTGACAGATTTACAAGGAAAATTAGGAAAAGTCCAGAATTATAGTCAGACTAACAATATCCCTCTCTCAATACGACTAGGATGAACTCAAAGTAATTATGCTGACTAAAATATAACAGATAAAAAGGAATGCACACTGTATAATTCCATGAATTTAAAACTCTAGAAAATGCCAAAAAAAAAAAAAAAAAAAAAAAAAACCACCAAAAAAAAAACCAAACCCAAAAACTAACATATAGTGACAGAAGAAAGACATCAGCAGTTCCCTAGGAATTGAAGGGGTGTATTATCTTAAGATAGAATAGAGGTCTGGTTACAGAAGGGTACATGGAACTCTGGGGAATGACAGCTAAATTTTATATCTTGATTGTGGTTATAAATTCATGAGTATATACCTATGTCAAATTTTGCCAATCTATACACTTAAATATGTGGGGCCTTTTGCCAATCATATCTCAATAAAGCTGTTTAATGTATTATATAAAATAATCCATTACTCAACAGGCATGCAACAGCCTTAGAGATAAAGCATTGAAGAACATGGACACAGGATTCATCAATACAGAACTCATAGTCTTCCCATAGAAAAGAAATCGAATACTACTGAGACAGTCTATGAAGTAGCAGGTATTATTGTGACAGTACAGATTCTGAAATGTAGATTCTAACTCAAGAAAGGAATCTCTAAGTAACACATAAATCAAGAAGAAAATATGCAATATGAGTTAGCTAGGTAAAATATGGGGATGGGGAAACACATTTACTGAATAAAGTTTCTAGGGGGGAAAAAATCTATAAGATAACTATCCAGAAATAGAAAAAGACAAAGTGACATATACTGTTTACACAGCAGCGGAAATTTTAGAACCATTTAATGACACCACTTAAGACAAGAGAATAAACCCCCAAGGTCTTTGGGTCCAGGGACCATATCTTCATCCTCCCATCCTAAATGCAGAGCTTTCCCCATACTGACACTGTGCTGAATGAATGTAAGTTCCTTGGGTTAGTGTAAAAGAAGTCAAGCTGTCAGGAGGAGCTCCTGAATCACACCTCACTCTCTCTAGAGATAATTTTTAAAGGAATTAACCTCTTTTTCATCCTCCACCTCTAGTAAATAACATAAGTCCCTCCATGTGAACTTTGTAGAAGTGTTAAGCTGGTCTCCCTGTTTCCATCCCTCTCACTGTCCAAATTTAACCTTCACAGAGCCGGAAACCCAGGCATGTGTCCTAACCAGAAATCAAACCTAACTTCCTGGTTCATGGGCCCATGTTCAATCACTGAGTCACAACTGCTGGGCTACATGACAGTTTTTAAGAAACATCTCCAGCCGAAACCGGTTTGGCTCAGTGGTAGAGCGTCGGTCTGCGGACTGAAAGGTCCCAGGTTTGATTCTGGTCAAGGGCATGTACATTGGTTGCAGGCACATCCCCAGTAGAGGGTGTGCAAGAGGCAGCTGGTCAATGTTTCTCTCTCATGGATGTTTCTATTGTAGCTCTCTAGCTCTCTCCCTTCCTCTCTGTAAAAAAATCAATAAAATATATTTTTTTTAAAAGAAAAAAAGAAGGAAAAAAAAAGAAACATCTCCACTTGGCAAGTTAAGAAGTTGAGCTTTTTATGGCAGATGAGCTTTATTTTTATTGAAAGGCCCCATGAAGAAATCTGGGGAACAATGCCAAGAGAAAATCCAAAAGACAAACAGTGCCCTCACCTATCTTTTTAAGTCCTGCCCCCCTTTCCCAGGAGATTTTTTCCTCCTGTCCTTCACTCACTCAACTTATTGAGCATCTGCTATGGCAGTGGTTGGCAAACTCAGTAGTCAACAGAGCCAAGTATCAACAGTACAGCAACTGAAATTTCTTTTGAGAGACACATTTTTTAAACTTAAACTTCTTCTAACGCCACTTCTTCAGAATAGACTTGCCCAGGCCGTGGTATTTTGTGGAAGAGCCACACTCAAGGGGCAAAAGAGCTGCAGTTTCCCGACCACAGTGCTATGCTAAGAGCAATGGCAGAGTAGCGAGTAAAGGAGAAACACCTCACAGTCTAGTGTAGGGGTGTCGAACTCAATCAGAGAAGGGGCCAAAATCTAAAATCCAGCCTAAATCGCGGGCCGAATGGTTTACTGAACAGTCATAAACTGTCATTGTGATGGAAACGCAGTGGAGTGCAGTGATGACAGCGCAGTGTGGGCCACATTGCAAGGCCTGGCGGGACGGATTTGGCCCGCGGGCCTTGTGTTTGACACATGTGGTCTAGTGGAACGAACGTATTAAATAATACAGATTTAGCCGAAACTGGTTTGGCTCAGTGGATAGTAGAGCATCGGCCTGCGGACTGAAAGGTCCCAGGTTTGATTTCGGTCAAGGGCATGTACATTGGTTGCGGGCACATCCCCAGTAGGGGGTGTGCAGGAGGCAGCTGGTCGATCATTCTCTCTCATCGATTTTTCTAACTACTGTGTTTCCCCGAAAATAAGACATCCCCTGAAAATAAGACCTAGCGCAACTTTGGGAGAAAAAATTAATACAAGACACTGTCTTATTTTCGGGGAAACAGGGTATCTATCCCTCTCCCTTCCTCTCTGTGAAAAATCAATAAAATATATTAAAAAAATAATAATACAGATTTAAAACTATGATTGTACTGCCTTATGGAGAATGGAATGACGGTGCCCAAAAATGAAGACAGGAAGGATAGTCAAGGAAGCTACTATAGTTCAGGTAAGAGATAACTGTGATTTAGACAAGGATAGAGGCATGAAGGAGCCAAAATCTTCCACTGGATTTGCTGACAGATTGAACAGAGGGGTTTAATGAAGAAATAACTCCATCAACATAAGCAAACTACACAGATCTGCACTAATGGTCCCAACTTTTTATGCCTCCCCGGGCCTATGCCATTTGGTATGCGGTTGCTACAATTATTCTAGAGGTGACTATATGATTTGCTTACTTTAGGCCAAAGGTGTGCCGAGCCGGCACAGCCAGGTTTGGTGAGCCTGAGAGGGGGCGGTGAAGGATTGAGAAAAGACAGAGAAGAGAAAAAAGCTGGGTCTGGATGGGATGCGCTAAGCTCTCCAATGGAGACAGCACCACAGCCTGAAAACCATGTCTTTATTTTATAGCCAGATTCCAAGAGGCAAAGGAAGGGCGTGGTTACAACACTCTGGTGAGTTTCCAATCTACTCAATGACATGCACCTGATCAAGCTTTATTTACTTGCTGCACCTCCCACAGCCCACATCACTCAGCCACGTGGGACCACAGGTTCCCACCATAAGGTCAAGCTTATGACCACAGCCTTTGGCTATCATTGTGCTGGGAGGGCTTTGCCCTCCAAACTAGGACTTGCACGTGGTTTTGCCACGAGAGGACCGTGGCCTCTCATTAGTCCCAGGCTTGAACCTGTCCAAACGCTGTAGCCGTTCTCCACACAATGGGACAACAGCAAACTTATTCCAAGCAGTAGCTTGAGAAAGTGTGCACTGCTACTTGTCTCTTGGAGTAAGCCTGGACCAGCCGGCTAAAGAATGAGAGATCGAGTGGAGCAGAGCTAAGTGGGGACCATCTGAGATAACCTTAAGCCAGTCTGTGGCCAGAGAACCCCCAAACATAGGAAGTCCAGCCAAGATGAGCAGAGACACCTAGCAGAGCCATAATTGAACAAAAATAGAACCACTTACCTGATCTGTAGACTTATGAACAAAAACAGAGGGAGAGAGAGAAACATCAGTGATGAGATTCACTGATTGGCTCCCCTGCAGGGGATTGAGCCCACAACCCAGGCATGTGCCCTCGACAGGAATTGAACCCAGGACCCTTCAGTCCACAGGCCGATGCTCTATCCACTGAGCAAACATGCTAGGGCTGGGATGACTTTTTAAATGCATAAACTAACTTAACATGGTGGTCCCATTTACTGATAGGGAGTGGAAAAGAAAACCAAGCTCATTGTATCAACTCTTACCTAACCTCCAACGTTCAACTTAGATCTCGATTCCTCCGGGAAGCTTTCCCAGATCTCCCAGGCTGGTTTGGAAAGATTAAGTACTACCATTACGTTCTGTACATATCCCAACCACTGCCTTACCACATTGTTTTATAATTATCTGTTTACTTTTCTTCCCAACTAGATAATTGCACTTGAGGAAGGGAAAGAATAGAGCGCCAAAAACATCTATCAGCTGCCTCCTGCACATCCCCCACTGGGGATGTGCCTGCAACCAAGGTACATGCTCCTGACCAGAATCGAACCTGGGACACTTTAGTCCACAGGCCCACGCTCTATCCACTGAGCCAAACTGGTCTGGGCGATAATTGCACTTTTATTTTACAGACTGTCATGCTCATCTTGATGTTCTCATGTACCATAAAGCAGGGTCCCAATAGATGTTTCTGAATTTTATAAATGAATTAAAACACATTACTTATTGGACACTATCAAATCTATGAACTGTAGATCAGTATTTCTCAAAGTGTGATCTACAGACAACATGCGCCAGAATCAGCAGGGGTGTGTATTAAAAACGCACATCTCATCTCTGGGCTCTCTATCCTCAATGAAAATACCATTCTTTCTATCCTCAATGAAAATGCCATTTTTCAACTTTTTTATTTTTATTTTTTAAAGGTCACGTGCTGACTATCTGGCCTGCTACAGATAAACACAAGTGGTCGTTAAGAAGTATGGGTACGAAAATCTCGACTCTTCCTCACAATTTCCTAGAGCAGTTCTCTACAAACCAGTCCCCTTCTTTGGCTAATATCATCCAGGTAACTGAACATGCTCAGAACTACAATAGTTTCCCCCTTTTTAAGAAATGGGTCCGGCCGAAACCGGTTTGGCTCAGTGGATAGAGCATCGGTCTGCGGACTGAAAGGTCCCAGGTTCGATTCTGGTCAAGAGCATGTACCTTGATGGCGGGCACATCCCCAGTTGGGGGTGTGCAGGAGGCAGCTGATCAATGATTCTCTCTCATTGATGTTTCTAACTCTCTATCCCTCTCTTTTCCTCTCTGTAAAAAAAAAAAAAAAAAAAAAAAAAAAAAAAAAATCAATAAAATATATTTATTTATTTTTTTAAATGGGTCGGACTCGGCCAGAAGCAGCAGGAGCTGGGGGTCCTCCAAAGAGGGGGGACTTCTCCACGCACAGGTTCCCAGAAGAGGCTCCAGGGGAAAGCAAGTGCTGAGCTTTCTCCGCAGCCAGGGCCAGGCCAGGCTAGGCCAGGCCGGGACGGACAGGCGGTCTCGGCCGGAGCAGCCTCTGCGTGCGGGGCCCCGGAGCCCGGCGGCCGAGGGGGTCCCGCCGCAGAAGAGCTGCGAGCAGGTGGCTCCCACGAAGGTCCGGGATGGACGTCCTTCTCCAGAATCCGCCACCCCCGTGCCCGCCCCAGCCCGACGGGGCCGTAAGGAAGGGCCCCGGGTCAGAAAGGAAGAAACATGCGGGAAGGGGCTGGCCCTCGGCACCCGAAAGGGAATAATAAGGAAAAGAGTGCAAGGGGACCCCGCCGCCGCTTCCCACCTGCTTCTAGTTCCAGCTCGTAACAGGGCAGCGGCTCGAGGGAGAGTTTGTAACCCTCGAAGCGGGGATCCAACAGGGGTCTCTTCACCCGCAGCGAGCAATTAGCGGCCACCTCCATCGCCCCCCAGGATCCTAGCGGCGAGAATTAATAAAGCTCTTGTTGAAAGGTCCGCGCTTCCCTCCTCGTCGCGCCGAGGCTGGGAGGCGGCTGCGTGGTTCCCATCCCACTAATCACCGCGGTGCAGCAGCGTGCCTCCTGGGAAATGTAGTGCCCGCGAGAGAGCGTCGACGACGGTGGCATGCCGGGATACGTAGTTTCTAGAGGGCGCCCCGCCAAAGCGCGACAGTAAGGAGCTGGACTCTCTTACCCAGAGGGCCGAGCGGCCAGGAGGCGGCCCGCGCCGGTGAAAAGAGTCTCACCTGATAGGCAGGGCGGCGAGGCCCCGCCCCGGAAATGCGTGTGCTAGCTTTCTGTGTGCTTGGGCGCCCGAGCTACTGAGGGTCTAAGTCCGGGCAGCCGAAGAGTGTGGTAGGTAACGGTCGCCAGCGCAAGGGTCATTTCGTCGCTGGGAAGGGACGGCCCTCGCCCGCGGTGATGGTGGTGAGCTATGCCCGTGGTCCTCAGGGCCGGGACCCGGGCCCAGCCCAGGCTCCTTCCCGATGTGCTGTCTTTTCGTTATAGCTTCCCCGACCCGCGCTCGCGGGCCTGTAGGGCTCTCCGACTGGGCGTGCTCCGGAGTTGGCCCGGAGCCAGTCCTCGCTTTGTGTTCTGGCTCCTCCCCTCCCGCCTCTCCGCTGTCTCCGCCCCGTTTTCTCTTTCCCCCCACCCCCCCACCCCCCCTTGGGAGGGATTCCCCCTAGCGCCCTGGTTTTTACCGGTGAGAAAACTGAGGTCTTTTTTTTTTTTTTTTTTTAAAGAATGGACTTGTCCAAGGTCACTATCCGTATTTTTTTTTAGGGGCCAAAGGCGAGATGAATTATGAGGTTCCATAATTCTGGGGATGCTACAGGACTGGACCTTAGAGAATTGTTTTCGAAAAGGTTAACCTCCCAGGTACAGAAGCAAGCATGTTCTGTTCCTTGCTCAACCCCTGCTTTTTCCATTGCACTTGGGGAGGAAGAAAAAAAAAAGAGAGAGAAAAAAGAAATTTCAACTCTTGAGAAGTCCCTGCCGGCCTGAGTTTTCCTGCAGGGCACATGCATGGCAGGCAGCAGAAGCCGTCTGGAGTGACTGACAGGCTCAGGGGCGGACGGAATGTCAGCTGGTTCCAAGTTTCCCCAGCCTGGCCTCCTCTCTCTTCTTGCTGCACCATTTTGGTTTGGGCTGCCTGTTTTTACTGGAAATCGAGAATTTTCCAAGTTGGGGATTAGTTTGGGATTTGTTTTCTCCCACCAGCAGGCTTTGATCGAGAGCAAAAGCACAAATATACACACACACAAAAAAAGACTTGACAGCTAGCTTAGCCGTCCTGATTCTGGATACGTCCCTGGTGAGAAGCAAAGCACTTACAATCTTAACCTGGAAATTTATTCTTTTCACCAACAGTGCTTAATCTTCTATTTAATATATTTTATTGATTTTTTTTACAGAGAGGAAGAGAGAGGGATAGAGAGTTAGAAACATTGATGACAGAGAATCATCGATCAGCTTCCCCTTGCACACCTCCCATTGGGGACGTGCCTGTGACCGGAATCGAACCGGGGACCCTTCAGTCGGCAGGCTGACGCTCTATCCACTGAGCCAGATCGGTTTCGGCATTAGTCTTTTACTGATTGATCCTTAGCCTGTGTTAGTATGGCTTCCCCAGAATTTGGAACAGAAATGATTACCTGTCCGTAATAATGAGCTGTTCAAGCGTTTGGGGGCGGTGTCGAAGCCACCAGGGTTCAAAATTACTGTCATGACTTTCTGCCTCAGTTTCCTCATCTGTAAAATGTAGATGATGTGAATGATGCTTACATAAGACAATAGGTTCTGGGAGTTGAATGAGTTAAAAAAAACAATAACAATGTGTTAGCCCAGGACCAGGCACATAAGTGTTTAGTAAATGTTACAATACGTGCTACTTACAGACTCATTTTAATAAAGGGTATATGGGAGAAGGGAGCTATTGAATAAGTTTGTCCGTATGCCTCCTTGGGATGCAGTAATGACATTGTTAACACATTGTTGGTATTTATCGCCCCTTCAGTTGATAGAATGTGATAGGTGTGGAGGTGCTTGCCTAGAGGATTTAGGAGGAAATGCTTTATTAGTGTTCTATATCTGAAAATACGTGTTGATGTTCAGGTTAGCAAGATGAACAAAGATGCGCAGATGAGAGCAGCGATTAACCAAAAGTTGATAGAAACCGGAGAAAGAGAACGGTAAGTAATATAGACTGTGTGAGTAATTACACCTAACACCTTTAAATTACAGTTACGTTATATACAAGAACCTAAATATGAAGGAATGAAACTGATGTCAGTGGAAAGAATTACAGAAAAATAGATTGTCAAAAGCTTCCCTTCCTAACATCTATAAACCATAGTTAGGCCTATTCAGTATTGCAAGACTTAGAGGGAAGTGATGTAGAAAGATAAACAAGAAATGACTCAGAGATTGTATAATAGCAAAAAAATTCCTAAATAACTGCAGTTGGAGACATAATGATCCCACTCTTGAATAGGGGAACAGCATAATAGAATCAGTATTAGTTACCACGCTCTTTTTTAATACTCATCCAACGATCTGAAACATTCCTTTTTTTTTCCTCCTAATCTTTAGCTACTTCTAGCTCATCTTTCAAGTCTTAATTTAAATATTTCTTTTGAGTATCTCTTAACTCCCAAATACCTTGGTTGTATCGTGACCACCTACTTAGCTAGTTTGTATCCTTCAATATAATCTTAAGTTACTTGACAGCAGAAATACAAGTGTATATCCAGTATCACACCTAGTTCTTAATTGGCCAAGTAAATATTTGAAAAAATGAACGCAAACGTTTGCAAGTACAAAGGAGAGGCTGAGGAATCAAGAAAGGCTTCCAGAAACAGGATGATTGATGAATTGTGAGATAAATATATGTAGGGAACCTGCGGGGTAAGGTGATCAGTTAAGATCTCACAGAACTGTAAAAGGCGTACTTCAGCTGGGGAAGAAGGATTAGTTTTTCAAGCCAGAGGAGTAGAGTAGACAATCTAGGCAGATGGAACAATGTGCAGAATCACAGCTTCTGGGGAAGTGCAGGATTAAAGCTAGGAGGAGATAAAGAGTATTCGCTGTGTGGACTGGAGGAGTAGACTTTGTATAAGATTTTTTTAGTCGAAAGTGATAGAAACTGGCTTAACTAATGGAAATACATAAGCTCTTCTAACCGAAAAGTCTAGAGCTTAAAATTGCTTCAGGCACCGCTGGATTCAGGCACTCAAAAATTATTGTCAACAATATATCGTTCTTTGCCTCTGTGCTCTGCTTTCCTCTGTGTTGGCTTTATTCTCAGGCAGGCTCTCCCTACAGGGATTAGTAATTCAAAATGTATAGCCCTCTGGCTCAGACTGCCTTCCTCCTAATAGTTTAATAAAGAACTGCCTTGATTACCGTCTTTCTTAGGTAATAGGCCAGTCATGATCACCCTTGCCTCAGTCCCATGTCCATCACTAGAACCCTACCCAGATTTCCACTGAGAGTGATAGAGGTTTTTTGTTTTTTTTGTGTGTTTTGTTTCTTCTGTCAAAGAAAAAAAGGGGACAGGAAAATGGGTGGTGGGTTTGCAAAAACATCTGTTGTTGATTTTATCCTTGGCTGCTGGGAGGCATTAAAAGGTTTTTTTAAGGGAATGACTAGATCACATTTGCACTTGAGGAATGTTGTTCTGGCAGTGTGGAGCATAGACTGGAAGCGTTAGCGACAATACAGAAGATTGTATTGGGTTAAAAATGAAAAACAGTAAAATGGAAAGGAAAACTAGGTTGTGGTTTTTTGTTTTTTTAAGTAAAATCAGAAATGAGGAAGAAGGTGGAAACTAGAAAGGTGCCTTGGGAAACAGAGCTTAGTATTGGCAGTAATGAGTGTAGGGGACTATGTATTTGTTTGTTTATTTCATGTGGCTTAGTTACTGAGTGTCTACCACATGCCACGTCCTGCTAAGGTGCTGAAGTGATAGTAGTGAACAAAGCGAAGTCTGTCCTTTCGTGGAACTTGCATGCTAATGGGGGAAAACAGACAAGAAATGTCTAATGTGTCAGGTAATGATGAGTTCTAGAGGGAAACCAAAGCAGAGGATAATGGGGTATGTTATTTTGGAGAGAAAAAACAGGGCTTCACTGATAAGAGATCAGAAGGATATGAGGGAGATGGATGGACTCCAAGGTCCCAGGATAGGAACTTTTTGGCATTTTGAGGAGCACACGGAAGCTAATGGCACTGAATAAACTAAAGGGGGAAGGAAGAAGGGCACAGCTGGGGAGAGGGCAGAGCATGGAGGCCCGTTTAGGCTATGGTAAAACTTGAAGTTGATTCAGGGTAAAGTAGGAAGCCAATGGAGAGATTTGAGTGGTGGGAGGAGAATGGAAGTGTGCAAGGAGAAAGAGCAGGGGAACAAGTTACGAGGCTTTGGGAACAATGCAGTCTGTAATAGACAAGGTGGTAGCTTGCACAAGGGCAGAGATGATGAAAAACATGGGTACAGGTACGTATTTTAGAACTGGAACCAGTAGGATTTGCTCATGGGTTGGATGTGTAGTGCAAACAGAGTTGCGGTGAAGGACGCTGCCAAGTTCTAGCCTGAGGAACCGGAGGAATGGAGTTGCCCTCGTGACAAGGAGAACAGGTTGAGGGTGGAGAGAAGCGTGAGTTGGGCTTGAGCCCTGTACAGATGGAGTGACCTGATTAAATAGTGAGATGAAAATGTCCCATGTGGAGATACAGGAATATTGAAAGAAGCGGTTTGGTTTGGAATATGACATGTTTTAAGCTGAGAAATAAGATGATTTAGGTTGAAGACTGAGGATTTTTTAGAGTGGGTATGAAAAAGGAACAGAAAGTACTGATAAACTATTTTATTACATCCATGATGCCGTTAGTTGCAATATACACCTTTTTTTAAACCAGTAAGAAACAAGAAAACCCTGCTCATTAAATTATGATAGGGCCCTGGCCAGGTAGCTTGGTTGGTTGGAGCGTCTTCCCATAAGCCAAGGTTTCAGGTTTGATCTCAGGTCAGAGCATATACAAGAATCAATCAATGCATCAATTCAATGGAACAATAAATCTCTCTTCCTCTATCCCTCTCCCTCTTTCCCTCCTCCTTCTCTCCCCTCCCTCCCTTTTCTTCCCTCCTTTCCTTTCCTCTCGTCCTACCTACCTAGCTCTCTAAAAATCAATAAATAAAAAAATTTAAATGATGATAGGCATGCCATTTACTGAATCGTTAAAGTGTGTGTGTAGAGGGGAGTGTTAGATTCATGAAATACATAATTGATGTATTAGGTCTAGTAATAATGTCGTTTTCTAATACTTTTTTAAATCGAATTTATTTAAACAATACAACAAAATTTAATCAACAATATAGTTGCCGTTGTTTTCTACTACTTGTGCCCAATGCTCAGGAAGCATTTTAATCCCTCTGTTGTAAAATTCTTGTGATTTTAATGCAAAAAATTCAGTCAATGCATTTTTGAGGCATTCTTCATTATTAAATTTTTTTCCAAGAAGAAAGTTTTGCAAAGAACGAAACAAATGGTAATCGGAAGGGGCAATATCAGGAGAATATGCAAGTTGAGGGAGAACTTCCCATTCCAACTGGCGCAGTTTTTCAGCAGTGATTCTTGCAGTATTCGGTCGTGCGTTATCGTGGTGAAGAATTACGCCCTTCGATTAATCAGCGCGGGTTCTTTTTCTCTTAAAGCTTGGGCTAACCTTTCCAATTGGGCACTATACACTGCACTTGTAATGGTTTGGTTAGATGGTAAAAGTTCATAATGAAGAATTCCTTTAAAATTCCACCAAACACACAACATCACTTTTTTCGCATACAAGTCAGGTTTTGGCGTGGGCTGCGGAGCCTCATTTTTGTCCAACTATTGAGGCCGCCTTTTCAAATTAACATACAGCACCCATTCTTCATCTCAGGTAACAATTTGCTCTAAAAACGGCAAACGGTTTTGACGAGAGAGGAGCGAACTGCAAATTGTGACTCTTTGATTACGGTTGTTGTCGGTCAACTCATGAGGAACCCATTTTCCAAACTTTTGGACTTTGCCAAGTGCACGGAAATTGTTTTTTGTGAACAATTTAAAGTTGTCGCAAGCTCTTGTTGGGTAATTTGAGGATTTTGCACCAAAAGAGCTTGAAGAGCTTCTTGATCAAAATTGGACACACGGCCTCGACCACTCTTGTCATCTAACGAAAAATTTCCCTCGCGAAATTTCTCAAACCAACACTGGCATTTTCTGGCGCTAACTGCATCTTGACCAAGAGCACTACAGATGTTTTTTGCAGCCTCACTTGCTTTTCTTCCTAATTGGAACTCGTAAAGCATGCAGTGCCAAATATGCTCTTCATCCGCCATCTTCTTAGCCCTAGTTTTGCAACAAAAACCAAACCAAACACAAACTTTTTCAAGCAAAACTTGTTAATTGCACTTCACATGTTCTGTAGATACCACGTGTTTGAAGGTTATGTCAATACAAGTCAAGCAAGATTTTAAACGAATGTTTAAAAACGACATTAATTATTACTAGACCCGATATCATTTATAAGGTTAATGGAAAAAGGGAGGGGGGAGTCTTTGAGATAGAGAGAGAAATAATAGGGAAGTAAGAGAATTGAA
This sequence comes from Pipistrellus kuhlii, assembly GCF_014108245.1. Taxonomy (NCBI): domain Eukaryota; kingdom Metazoa; phylum Chordata; class Mammalia; order Chiroptera; family Vespertilionidae; genus Pipistrellus; species Pipistrellus kuhlii. Next base: position 15,180,219 of record NW_023425449.1, read on the forward strand.
GGATAAGAATTTGTAGTCAAGGAAGGGATTTTGGAGTTTGAAGATTTCAGAGGTGCAGCTGCTCCAAGCTCAGCTAATACCCTCCAAAAGTGTAGCACCACAATGTTCCTGTTGGTGGAGGGAGGTAGACAGGGAATAAGAAGGCCAGAGTCGAGTTTCTTGAGAAGTATTGTGCCCCATCCTCTTCATTTTACTTTGCTGGTAATGAAAAGGGGGCCTTGTCCCCACAAGATCAAAGAACTATTTAAATATTTTGCAATAGAACCAGGATCAGGACATGGTTGAAATTTTATGACTGGAAAGCAGGAAATTTTTAATTGAAGGGTTGAACTTGTGATTGAAACATTCCTATCTGAGATACTGCACATTGTTGTAGTTTAAATTGAAAACACTTTTTTTCCTACAGCCTCAAAGAGTTGCTGAGAGCTAAATTAATTGAATGTGGCTGGAAGGATCAATTGAAGGCACACTGTAAAGGTAATCAGTTTCATTTAGAAGATAAGCTAATTCCATTGTTCTCGATGTTGGTTTGACGTTCACTAGAAAAATTAGTCAGTATTTTAAAGGTATATAAGTGGTCAGACATAATTTTAAACAAATGGAAAATTGATTCTTATAGTGATGATTTCCTCCTCTCTGTGATACAATGTAGACCTAATTCCTAAATTTATAGAAATTTTGTGTGTATTTCTCTCAAAACAAGTGAAGCAAAATTTTCTATGGCTTTAAAATATAGAATCTCACTTTTTTCAGTGTGCCTATCCAAAGTGAAACATTCCTTATTCCTAACATGTTTTAATTTAACCAACTGAGTACTTTATGGTTGTTAGGTACTTAGGAATTATCTCTCTTGTCTTTAACAGTGTTATTTTGAAAAATTCATGTTAAAAGCTCTTAGGGAATTATACTTTCTTGAAATGTAGAATGGGGATTTGTTAAATTGCTTAATGTTGATGATGATACCATTAGATAGATTACACATGCACTGTGATGAGCCTCCTTTCTGGCTCAGCTTTTAGTATAATAGCATTTTGGTTATTTTTAATGATTTCCCATTGTATTGTAATGGTTTCTACAGGTAATAATGATAATCGTGACTATTTATAACATTAGCTAATTATGACAAATTAGTAAAAGCATAGACTTTGAAGTCATACAGCTCTTCACTGGTAAAAGACTAGAGCTGTATTTCAACTCATGTTTGGATGAGTTATTTAATCTTTGATCTTCAGTTGCCTCATCTGTGCAGCGGGAAAAATGCCCAGCCCATTTAATTTTGTGAATATTAAATGATGTAAAGCATCCAGCACACAGTAGGGGTTCAGTAAATGTTAACTACTTTCCCTCTTGTTTCTTTTGGCCCAGACTAGAGAAGAGAAAGGAGCAAAGGAGTTTTGTATTTTCATCTTGGGCTATGAAGTTTTAAATTGGACACAAATAATAGCTTTTTCCCCCTCCACAAACTTAAGAGCTAGTATAACAGTGAAATAAGATCTGTGCAGCTATAAATTTCTAGCTTTTTATAACTGTTAGATTTGACCTTATCGTTCAAATTCTTTCTGTGCTATATTTAAGTTAAAATTATTTACCTGAGAGATGAACAGGCTTTTATGATATTATCTGGTGAATACTTAATGTGTTTAAAGTTGAATTAAATATTCATTAAAAAAGAAGTGTCCTCTTTTTTTTTTAAAAGACCAATCTGTACTCTAAAAACATGATCTTAACCCTTCCTCTATGAAAATCTTTCTTACAGATAATGATTTTAAATGATATGATTTGTTTTTTGCTTTTGCATAAGAGGTAATTAAAGAAAAAGGACTAGAACACGTTACTGTTGATGACTTGGTGGCTGAAATCACACCAAAAGGCAGAGGTAAGGAATACAAATTGTGTGAAAGGAAACATGTGCTAAAGACATGACTTTTTCTGTCGTGCTGGCTCAGCTCTTCCTTCTTCCCACAAGGATAAACAGCTTTTCCAGAATCATTTGGAGAGTTGGTGTTCCCTCATTAGGAACAATTATAATTGTCTCCCTGCCTCCCTAGCATGGTTTTGAGTAACAGATGAAATAAGAGGTGTGAAATGTTTTTGCACTCTGAAACAGTATACAAAGAAATTGACATGATTGGTAAGAAAGACATTTTTTTAAAATATGGGATCTTGGAGAGGTAAATATACCTGAAGCTAAGATTTATAAACTATTAAATATGGCCTGACTTCACTTAATATTTAATAATTCAAAGTTTTACTCCTGTCCGTGAGTCATTGCTCTATTGCTTTGCTTATTAAAAATAAACAAAGCTCTGTCTTCTTGAATGTCTAATTAAGAATGTAGTAGCGCCATAACTTCATGTTCAGGGTAACCCATAATTAAGATTCACACTGTAACCACCTAATTTCTCCCTTTACTGCCTTGTTTACAGCAGGCAAAGGAAAGAAAGAAGTATGTTAACACTGACGTTATGTAATAAATATTGTCAGGAAACTACATTATGTGGTTATCTCAGATGAACCTACATTTCCCCCCCATTTACTTTGAGAAAGTTTAAGTGAAACCAGGTAAATTAGATGATCTATTGTTTTCTCACACAAAAATAGTAAAAACAATTTAAGTGTAAATAAGTAAATACGTTTGAAAACTATTCTTAGAAACTACTAGTTCTCTGAATTGCTTACCTGTTAGGAAGGAGCTAGGAATCCTTTGGTCCTTTCCATCATATCTTTTGGCCTAGTTACAGCTACAGAAACCTGACCTTTTCTCTACACATATCTCAGAGAAAGAAAAATAAAACCAACAGTACGTATTGTTTTACCCATTAATTTATATTTTAAAGTGATTTTGCCTAAATTTGTTTTTTTATTTTTCTTCAGTAATTTATGCCTAATTTGTTAACATTACTTAGGAACCGGTTATACAGGCTAGAAATTGCTCCTCCTTCAACACTGTTATCTTGGACATAACAGTTCTTTGTAGCTCCCCTGCAAGAAAATGAGTAAAGGAAGAAAAGAGAACTGAAAATAAATCTGTTCTCTTAGTCTTTATTGTGAAGAGTAGAAGCATTTTACTTTTTTAAATATACAGTAAAATTGACCTTTTTAGTGTGCAGTTCTGTGACTTTTACACATGTATGAATTCATATAACCACCACTCCATTAAAGCAATCCCTTTGTATTCATTCACACCCTATCCCTACCCCAAGGCAAAGCATCTGTTCTCCATCACCTAAAAGTATATTTAATAAACATATTGATCACATTTCCAGTGGACTTGAATTAACCATGCAACCTCTCTTTCTAGACAGGCTAAAACTAAACAATTTATAGAGGAGTATCTGAATCATCTGATTTATGTACTTATTTCTGAAATTCTTATAGAAATACTTAACTATATCTGAAGCCTTCTATTTCCTCTGAGTACAAGATATAGCATTAGAAGTGTTAGTTAATCCTCTATTGTCCTTATTTATTAGGCAATTAGAAAAGGAACAGTAATATAGATTTGTTTATTGAAATTTACAAAGCTAGGGCTTTTTTTTTTCTTTTCATTTTTTGTTTAATAATCCAAATAGTACAGTCACATGGTTTAAATTAAAAAAGTAAAAATACAAGAAATGTAACCACTGTTGTGGTTTTTGCTTCTTTGCTGAGTCAGAGAGTATGTGCATTTATTTCTATAAAATATTGTCAAATTACCTTCCCAAAAATGTTGGAACAATTTATACTCCCACCAGCTAATATGAGAGTGCTAGTTTTTCCCTCAGTCTTGCCAACACAGTATATTATTAACCATTGGATTTTAGCCAATCTGATTGGTAAAACATGTTATCTGAATGTGGTTTTAATTTTCATTTCTCTTGTAAGGTTTATCCCCTCGTATGTTCAAGAACTGTGTGTTTCTCCTATTCTTCATCTCCTGTGCTCATTTTTCTAAAGCCCGCTGATCTTTCTTATCAAATTGAAAAAATTTTAGAGTAGAGAGATTAGCCCATTTCTGTAAAAGTGTTTTCCCAGTTTTTGTCTTTTGCCTTTGTTTACAGTGATTTTGATCAAGCTTATTAAGTTGCTTTTCCATTTGAATTACATTTACCAATCTGTTATAGTCTCTGTGTTTTAAAAAGGCTGTTTTTCACTTTGTTTAAAGAATTTTCCCATGTTTCTTCTCAATGTTCCATTTATTTTGTTATTATTTCACTCAAATAATAATTGAAAATATACTTTATTTTTTCAGAAGTTTATCTAATTTGTTATTAAAGCTTGTGAGGGTATCTACAAAATGAATTATAAATAAATTTTAGATCAGTCATCCTGAAAAAAAAACATCAAGTCTAAAATTGGCGTATATTCATTGGAATCTTCCTACTCTTATATTTTTATTTTTATATTTCAGCCCTGGTACCTGACAGTGTAAAGAAGGAGCTTCTACAAAGAATAAGAACATTCCTTGCTCAGCATGCCAGCCTTTAAGATTGAATTAGATTGTGTTGTTTTGTGGTCTTATTTCTGAAAGTAAAACTTGCCATAAATTAGGAATCGCTTTCCCCAAATAAAATCCTTTTTTGTATGATGGTATACAGTTTTCGGTAATGATGTATACATTGTATTGATTTTTTTTCCCCTAAATGTGTTATTTTAATAAATATCTCATGAATGAGTTTGAAGTTTCCTTGGATCTTGGAATAAGTGGGACTTTTCAACAATGCACCAGATTTGTTGAGAGAAAAAGTCATCAAGTAATATACTTTGTTAAGTATGTACATGTTTCTATGCTAACAACTGAGGAGAAGTAAGCTGCCTCTTCTGATTGTCAAAATATGGTATGTTTCTCTTGAATCCCTATACTATTTTATAATACATGTCCCATCTTGTACTACAGTTGTCTTATTTGTTATATACCAAGAGTTAGGACTGGGTCTTACTCATCTTTATGTGCCTTCCTTATTCCTCAAAGAACTTACCATCCTATTGGAAGAGAGAACATTTGCAAACTGGCTTCATCCCAAGCTCCTCTCACATATCTACTCATCTGAACTTTGAAAAACAGAAACTCTAAATTACATCCCCACATACTAAGGTCAAGGAAGAACTTAATGGGAAATAATCTGCACCCATAGCTTTACTCTGACATCAAGATTGCCAAATCCAATGGACTCTTGTCTGTACTTGTGTGACCTCTGCTGGAAACAGAATGTTGAGCATCCCGCCACTGGAACTTTCCTCCCACTCCTCACAGTGTTTATTCCTACCACTGGAAGCTCCTTCGGTTTCTCGTGGAGTACCTTGTGCTGTATGGGACTGGAAATAATGGCATTTCTTAGGGCTTGCTCATGGGCCCTCTGCCTGACTAATGATATGCTTTTCCTGGGGAAATCCCAGGAAACAGGTCGGACCGTGACTTCAGGTACTAACAGGTCAATAAATTGTAAATTGCATCACCAAACCAGACTTCAACCCAGCCTCCATACCCGTATGCCCACCTGCTATGGATGAGCTTCCTTGGATGTTCCATGAACACCTCAAACTTCCCACCTAAGATAGTGACTTTTTCCCTCCTAGTAACTACCCCTGCTGTATTCCTTAATGTGAGCAGTACCTCCCAGACATACGTATTACCTCAGGGGCATGTTAAAATACTGACTCAGAAGGTAAGGTGTTGCACAAGAGTCTATTTCTGACAATCCCAGTCACTGTTTATGCTGCTGATCGAGGACCACTTTGAGTGGGAAGATTGTCAGGTGTCCTCTCCCTGCCCTCTTAACTGCCTTAGTTCAAGCTCGAATTATTGCAGTAGGCATCTAATGTCTCCTTGCTCTAGTTCTCCATGCATCCTCCAGTACCTTCCACAGTTGCCTAAGTGACCTTACTAAAATTCAGGCTTGGTCAGTTTATTCCCCTTCTTGAAACCTCAATGGTTTTTCCTGGTTTGCAGGGTAAAATTTCACACTCAGCCATAGCACCTATGCCCTCTTGATCAGATGTTTACTTATTTCTCTAGTTAAAGAGTTCCCCAAAATATCAAGTTGTTCATCCTTAAATGCAGTTGAAAGTTCACCAAGCTAGAAAGCCCTTTTATCTCTTACTTGGCATTTCTATTTGGATTTAGATTTCCCACTGTTGCTTTTCTATCAGAAGCACCTGTGCATAATTTTAATACAATAGTTTTAGAGCTTGTGCATGCATGCATTTCCTAGAGTGGATGGGTCTCTCGCCCTCTCCGCCCCCCTCCCTTTTCTCTCCCTCTCATGCTTATTTGTGGGTGAGCAAAATAAGAAATGAATGAACACAGAAGCACAAAAGAAAGTAAAAATACAATTGAGAATGTTTGAAGAAGGCCTTCACATTAGTTTTTGGTTCAAGTTCCACAGGTACAATTTTACTGTCTGATATTTTAAGTATGGCCTTGGAACCAACTAGGCTTAATTTTGTAAAATGTTGAACCTAAGACACACACAATCATAAAACCTACCCCAAAGAGTTTTTGTTTCATCTCATAAAGCAATGATCTAAAGTTAAATGATAGTTATATTCATCATTCTGCTAACCCTTTATCAAAAAAGAAACTAATGGTACAGAGGAAATGTTAAAAACTGGTAGTTTTTGTTTTACAGTATTGTATATAAAAACAAACAAAAAATTGCTCATAGCAATGCTATTTTAATAGTTCAGAACAAAATATAAGGAAAAGTTGCAAAAATATTTTGAGATGGAACAAAAAAAAATTTTGAATTGAAAATACAGCAATTGAAAGTACTGAAAAGCATAGCTTTAAAATGATAGTGCCAAGAATTCCCCCCACCATCTCTAGGTGGTTATGGGGGGCCATCTAATAAATGTCTTGTAGTTTGCATCTAGAACCATTGATATCTTTCAAATAAACAAACTTTGTGAACATCTTGACTCACATCATTGATTCATGTTAACCAAGAATACATTCTTTAAATATCTTGCAACCTTTCATTCTCAGTGTTGGAAATTCAATAGGAGATTATTGTTACGTGCCTGCATTGGGTGAGTAAAATACTAATTAGGGTTAGTATAAGCTTTTTTAAATTGGGATTAGAAGACCCAACTAAATTATTTAGGTATTCACTTTGCTTTGGCATCACAAGTATCATTTGGCTGAACAGTGCCAAGCGAGGGCCTGGGTGATGCTCGCTGGGGACTGGTAATTGGATATGGGACTTTTCATAACTTGATAAAAGGCTCCGTCCAACTCAAGAGAATTGTGACAGCTGCTCAGTAGCTGATGTTGGAAGTGATCCAATGTGTGCGTTTGTGTTTTAACCCTTCTTGCAAATTGCTATCTCATGTTACTCGGTGACTTCATAAAACCCTACATATTTACCATTAGAAACCACACAGGGTCATAGGATGAATCCACCAAGAAAATTAACAAGCGCAATAAAACAATTCGAGTTCTAGACTCAACTATGACACTGAATTATCAGGTAAGACTGCCTCTTCTGCCTCAGTTTCCTCATCTGCATGTTAGATCTGATAATGCTGACCTGGCAAGAATTAAGATAATTTTAAAACTGTAAATATCATGATAGGGTAGGATTATGGATAAAAAAGTAATATGGATACTCATAAAAAGCAATATGGATTAATTTTACTCCTAGGAAGAACTCTAAAAATACGTATTTATGTGTTTTCTAGATTTATATAGTTATATAAATTATACTTAGTGTGGAAAATAGCTGCTTTTGTTTTCCAGGAATTTGTAGATAATATTAATTACCATGAGACTTACTGCAAAAATAAAGATGACCGACATTACTTGATTGGAATTTAATAAATACCATATAATAGCACTTAGCAGGGAGGTTTGAAACTACTCATTTTCACCCACATTCTACTTACTATAAACAGTTTGTCACAGAGGAGTTTATCTTTTGATCCCATTTATCTTTTTATTTTACTTTGATTCTAATTGCATAACAGAGTTAATTCCTGATAATTTTTTTTTAAATGAATGAATGAATAAATGAGATGAGGGAAAGAAATTTGGCATGTGCCAGTTTATTCCAGACTTTTGAGTTATACATCCTTGGTGGTTCTGCTTGTCAGCCACCAGGGGACACTTGAAGCCTGTATTTTCAACCTCTCTGGAGGAAATGGGTCATCCCAACAGGCCTAATTCCAGCTCAAGCCAGGCAGCTTCTTCAAGATGAAAGTGTTATTGAATTAGAACTTAATTGTGAGGACCTCAGAACGTGCTGCTGTTATAAATTAAGGTGAAGCTACCAGTGAGATGCAGATATTGTTTTACTTTCCAAAAGCCAATTCACTGATGCCGGAAGCCAGTTAATTTAAATAGCATACACCCATGACTGATATATTTCTATTTCAGCTACTTTATAAAAAAGAAAAAGAAGAAGCAGAGTAAATTCTTAATAAAACGTTAAATAAAATAACTTCCAGTGTCTAGTTCTTTGTCATTATGCTCCCCTTTCATGCAAGGCCCTTTTAAAGGAATAATATTCATGTTTTCCTTTTTTATACCATGTCACTGTGCATATATGTATTTTTTACGTGTATAAATATAGAATTATATAGTGCCCAAATCATGTGGGCATTCAATGAATGTTGGCTTATGATGACAATGGTGAAAAAAGGCAATAATTGAAAGTAGACAGAGTCTCTGCTCACGGTATAATGTTGCTCAGGAAATAGTTTTGAGTACAAGAGCTGGTGCCAGTACTTACCACATCTATAAATGCTTTGGCTTTGTGCCTAGGCTCACCAGAAGGAAGGGGTGATAAATGGCTTTGTTACTGTATACCTTCTCATTTCAAAATTACTTGTTGAGGGCACACCTTTGAGAACGTATCCTTCCCAGATAGCTTCTTACACTGGGTTTCACAGGGTAAGAAGCTCAAAGTAGAACAATGGAAATAGAGATGTTGGTGAAACCACAGCCCACCTGATGTAGCGGTACCCGTTGTGTTACTTGGGGAGCATTAAGTCTGGCACACATAATTTGTGAGCGAGTGCACTGGTTCTCAACTCAGTTTTACCATTAATGTGCTTAATGACTTCTCCAGTCACTTACATGTCCCATGTGACCACACAACTCCTGTCTTCCAGGGATGCTCGGAGGTAATAACGTATGAGAATTGTGGACACTCTTCTTAGGAAGTATGATGTAAAGTCTAAGTGATGGTCAAGGACATAAGTCCTTATGTACTTCTCTTATCAATAGTGCTCACAAATAGTTTTGTGTATGGGACCTAGCTCCCACATTTTTATCCCCTCTATAAAACATTGGGTTTTCATGCCAAAATCGATTTGGCTCAGTGGATAGAGCGTCGGCCTACTGACTGAAAGTTTCCCAGTTCAATTCCGGTCAAGGGCATGTACCTTGGTTGCGGACACATCCCCAGTAGGGGGTGTGCAGGAGGCAGCTGATCGATGATTCTCTCTCATCAATGTTTCTAACTCTCTCTTCCTCTCTGTAAAAAATCAATAAAATATATTTTTAAAAACACACAACCACAACATTGGGTTTTCAGCAGACATAGTGAAAAAACACAGATGTATTCCCTGCCCATCTACATTTTCCATATTTCTTACAAAATTTGTTCACTTTTTAGAGACTCTGTAGAGATTTCCAGTCCACAACTGACCCCGTTTCATCACCTGTCCCTTCCTGTTCTTGCTTCCCACCATATCCGTTTGGATTTGATGGTTTGTGATTAGAACTCCCTTACAATCACCTTCAACTCGTCCTTTCTTCCCTCCTTCCCCCTACTCACCTGGTAATATACATTCCTGCATAAACCTCCCTACCCTGAGGGCTCACTCTAGGCCTGCACCTGGTTGCCTGAACTTTGTGGGAGAAAATGATACAACCCTTCTGATGAGTCCTGTTCTAAAGTAACAGCTACAGCATTCTGAAAAACAAGTGGCAGGCCTTATCAAAAGTACTAATGTCAGGAAAGACTGGGAAGCAAAGGAAAAAGGGTTTAGGTTGAGAACTGTCTAGTAGATTAAAAAAGAATAAAGAGATAATATTTCAAGCATTGTGTCATCCTTATGATAAGTAAACTAAACACAACTATTAACATTGTTGAGACAGTTGGAAAGCTTTAATCCAGGACTATAGCATCCGCATTTTAAATTTCCCAAGTGGTCTGTTTGTATTCAAGGAGAAAGACTTGTCTCCATGGAGAAGTTGTATTATGGGTTAAGTGCCATGCTGCAACTAACTCTTAAATGGTGGAACAACAACAAATACATATACTAAGTATGGAGAGAAAGGATAGAAAATGTGATCTAAGGGAAGGGTATATAAATACTTTTGCAAACAGATTTGAAATTTTTCAAATTACCATTTTTAAAGGAAGTAAAGATCACCCCTGGTCAGGCCGCTCAGTTGATTGGAGTGTCTTCCCCTACATCAAAAGGTTGGGTTCAAATCCCAGTCAAGGCACCTTCCTAGGTTGTGGGTTTGATCCCCAGAGTATAATGATTTTTTTTTTCAATTTAAGTTTTATCTGAAAATATACTATTAAGAAACACACACAGAGCCATAGAACAACTTTTTTTTTTTTTTTATTACCATTTCTAATATGTCAACAACCTTGGTAGTCTCAAAAAGAGACTCACAAAATAGAAATTCTTTCAGGCACATACTTTATGGGAAATGGTGAGGCTGTCTATTCCCTCCATTGCTTGTTTCAAAATGGTAGATATTTTGATACTTCTACAATATATCAAAACATGTGACATGAAAACCTCCATACATTTCTGTTGGCTCACAACCTTGGGAGTTTCTCAGGTGAAATCTGAAACTGAACCCTCAAACACTCCAGATTGGCAACTGGCAAGGCTTAATAAGCCGGAGGCTTGTCTTGTGTGACTGCAAAATGAGCAGATTTCCACACCTACCTCTAGCCCCTCCTCCCTCCCCTCCCCTCCCACACACACACACACTGGGGATGTGCCTGCAACCAAGGTACATGCCTTTGATGGTAATCAAACCCAAGATCCTTGAGTCCCCTGGCAGATGATCTATCCATTGAGTTAAACTGGCTAGGGCTCTATAGAAGCCTTAATTGGGTTCAGACACATATTCAGAGGAACAAAACAGCAGCTGGGCCCTAACTCAAGGGTCCCAGGTTTGATTCTGGTCAAGGGCATGTACCTTAGTTGTGGGCATATCCCCAATAGGGGGTGTGCAGGAGGCATCTGACTGATGTTTCTCTCTCATCAATGTTTCTAACTCTCTCTCCCTTTCCCTTCCTTTCTGTAAAAAATCAATATAATATATTAAAAACAAAAACAAACAAACAAACAAAAAACAGCAGCTGGATGTTTCTCTGAAAATATAAGTTGGACCATGTCACATTTCAGCTCAGATTCTCCAGTCGATTCTCATCTCCCTCTGAGCCACGTCTATGATCCCCCAAGATCTGCCCCACCTCCCATTACTTCTCTGTCCTCATAGCTTTCACCACCTCCTTGTTCACTGTGGCCACTCTGTCTTCCCCGCTCTTTACTCACCTGGCACATTTCCTTCTGCCGGCACTGGCATTTGTTTTTCCAGATGTCAGAATGCACTTCTCCCAAATGTATACCTGGCTGAAAACTCACTTCAGACTTTCAGATCTTCACTTATAACTCATCTTCATGACTACTTCCTGGTCATCTTATCTAAAGCTTCATCACACTCAACACACACATACACACACACACACACACACACACACACACACACACATTATAATCTTCCCTGATTTATTTTTCTTTCTAGCATGTCTTTCTTTCTTTCTTTCTTTCTTTCTTTCTTTCTTTCTTTCTTTCTTTCTTTCTTTCTTTCCTTCCTTCCTTCCTTCCTTCCTTCCTTCCTTCCTTCCTTCCTTCCTTCCTTCCTTCCTTCTTTCTTTCTTTGGCATACTCTTATAAGGGCTGTATATGCCTATGATTATACTGTGATTGTGTATGGCCATTCATTTCTTACTTCAGTAGTGACTTAGGAAAAGATTTTGTGACTAGGAGACTGGGGACCAGGGTTCTAATCCAAGGTCTGATTTTATTGTCCTATGTTTGTCTTAGGCCAGCCACCCTCTTTGGATGATATTGCTTTATGTTTATTTATTTACTTTCTGAGATACTATATATTTTACTCATTTATCATGTTTATTATCTGTCTCTATTAAGAATATAAGTTCCACAAGGACAGGGATTTTTTAAAAAATTGTTGCCATATTCTTAATGCCTAGGATATTGAATATTTGTTGAAGGCAAACTATTATCTGTGGCACTTCATTTTTGTTTACATCTCTACCACAAGTAGGCCTAGATTCAAAGTTGGGCTCCAGCACACAGCTCATTTTCCAACTTAAGTGAATTCCTTATTCCTTCTAGTTCTGCAGGGGTTCCTACTAACTATCACTTTCTTATTGCTTTTAAATTGAGGGATCAACGTGTTCAAAATCTGTCTCTTTAAGGCAGGCAGGACCAGCTACTTAATTGTGAGATCCCAAGCAAAATGAGAATGGGCCTTCCCTCATTCAAAGAGTATTGAGTATTAAGAATTTCAAGCCCAAACCGGTTTGGCTCAGTGGACAGCATCAGCCTGCAGGTTGAAGGGTCCCAGGTTGGATTCCGCTTAAGGGCATGTACCTTGGTTGTGGGCACATCCCCAGTAGGGGGATGTGCAAGAGGCAGCTAATCAATGTTTCTAACTCTCTATCCCTCTCTCTTCCTCTCTGTAAAATATCAATAAAATATATTAAAAAAAAAAAAGAATTTAAAGATGGTGACAGCAGAGCATTGAAACAAGCATAGGGTCTTAGGAGACTACACAGGTCACATGTCCGCAAAGCTAGTAGCCCTACAGGCAAGGCTTTGTTAGAGCTAGATTTTTTTTTTAACTTACAAAAGAAACATGGGGTTTAGTGACCAGGATTATCCCTTCATGTTTCCCCACTTCCATGTTCCATGATAAATGTTCGTTTTTAAAATTCTGAAGGTCAGTAGTATTTACTTACTTATTTATAAACCTTCATTGTTGAAAGTATTGCATATGTCCTCTTTTTTCTCCCATTGACTCCTTATAGCCCTCCCCTGGTCCCCACCCAGGCCTTCACCACCCTATTGTCTGTCTCCATGGGTTACGCATATATGCATACAAGTTCTTTGGTTGACCTCTTCCCATGCACCTTTCCCCCCCTCTCCTTCCCTCTGATATTCAACAATCTGTTCCATGCTTCTATGTTTCTGGATCTGTTTTGTTTAACAGTTTAGTTTGCTCATTAGAGTCTACATATGAGTGAGATCATGTGATACTTGTCTTTCTCCGACTTATCTCTTACCTTAATATTTTTCAAGTCCCTCCATGCTGTCTCAAAGGGTAAGAGGTCCTTCTTTTTTACAGCTACATAGTATTCCACGGTATAAGTGTACTACAGCATTTTTGTTAGCCACTGATGGGCACTTGGGCTGTTTCCAGATCTTAGCTATTGTAAACTGTGCTGCTATGTACATAGGGGTGAGGTCAAAACAAGTTAAATCATGTGTAAATGACATAACCACTTTCTCTGATTCCAAGTGGATCTTTTTTTTATATAAATGTCCATCTAGTTATGATTATTTATTTGCACATTATGCCATACACTTCTGTTAATAATTCAAGATTACAAATCTCACTTGTGTGATCTCTTTTGGGAAATTGATATATTGAATAAATAAGCACTATTTAGAGAGAGATGCTCATTCATTCCACTAGAGTTGAATGAAAATCTATATATTATATGCAAATTATATTAATAGTTCTTCGCTTTATAAAGAATTTAGGCTAATTTGCTGAAATATCAACTTTCCTAAAGATAATTAACCAAATCAATCTACTGAATCAATTTGCATATTAAATGACTGTAGTTTAACAAATATTTATAAGCTTTACCAGAATAGGATTTTTTCATCTACTTCTGATTTCTTTCATAATATTATACTTTTGAATGGCATTTTCTACTTTTTCATACTAAATAATTTTTAATATTCTTTTTAGAATCATGTATCCTATTATACTTCATTTTAATTTACAAATTCAAAAAGAATCTGAGGAAATCAGAATTTTAAATTAAATTGCATTTAAATTACTTTTCAGTGAAAGCATCCAAAATTTAAATTATATTAACTTAATTTAGCTTTAATTTGAAAGGAATTAACTTTAATCAGAAAGGAATGAAAATTAGCCAAGCAATTACCAGTACATATAAAAATTCCCACATGACATTTTATTTTAGACATTGATATTGAGATATACACTTAACACATTTCATAGCTATTTTGTTGATATTGCTAAATTATTCTTGGTAAGGCTGCTAAGTACTGTTGGAAAACATTGCAATCTCTAAATTTTGCAAATTTGCAAATAACTAATTGACATATTGCCATTTAACTAGTTGATTTTCTGCTAACTGACCTGCTTTCAGAGAGAGGAGGGAACGAGGGAAGAGAACCTGCAGGAATGCCAGTTTCCAGGAAGAGATGGAAGAGAAAAATACAGGTGTCCTAAAAAAAATGCACACGCACAATTTGAATAATTATAAAATCAGTGCTATTTAAAATATAGTTCATTTTCAAAAGTGAGCTATCAGCCGTTAGAGTGTGTGTACATTTTTTTTTTTTTTGGGGGGGGACACCCAGTATGAGCTAGAAGTGATTGGAGAGGTAGGAAGAAACCCAACACTATTCAGAGGAATGGAATTTCAGGGAAGATGTTACCAGTGTCACGTGCTACAGAGTTCCTGGAGAAGGAAGGTCTGTGGTACCCTTGCAGACACTATTTTCAGTAGAGTGGTGACGATGGAAATCAGTTTGTAGAAAATCATTAGGTGAGTGTAATTGGCCAGATCTAACAAAATTACTTTCATAACCTCAGTGAGATAGATATAAACTCCTAATATTATTTATTAAAATGTAAGGAACCAAGCCAGGCTAGTGTAGCTCAGTGGTTATAGTGCTAACCCATGCACAGCGAGGTTCCATTCCTGGTTAGGGCACATACCTGGGGAGCTGCCTAGACCCCGCCAGCAGCAGGCAGCCAAGTGGTGTTTCTTATTGATGTTTCTATCTCTCTCCTTTGTCCCTCTCCCTTCCGCTCTCTAGAAATCAATAAAAACATGTTTAAAAAATAAAATAAAATGTAAGGACCCAATTTCATTTACTTATTTTAGCGTTCTCTTTTCATTTCTTCTGTTTTTCCCTCCTACCTAGACGTGGCAGATTTAGTACATAAAAATATGGAATGCTGAGTCAAATTTGAATTTCTGATAAACAGCAAATATATTAATATATTTTTTAAAATATAAGTGTGCCATTAGCATCACAAGACCTCACTAGAATTCTGCGGAATTGGGAGCAGTGGAGAGGGCAAGAGCACTGAATCTGGAGTCGCTGTTTGAGTCCTCAGGCTCCACTTAGGGGCATGGCCTTAGGCAACTTAACCTTCTGTACCTGAGTGGGGATAATAATAGCAACAGCAGTAGTAATAGTAATAGTAATGGTAATGGTAATAGTAATAGTAATAGCAATGGTAATGGAAATGGTAATAGTAGTAGTAATGGTAATAGTAATGATAATGGAAATGGTAATGGTTATAGTATTGGTAATGGTAATAATAATGGTTATCCTTTTTAGATTATTGTGAGTTGAAGTCTCTAGAGCACTCGACATGGTGTTTGGGACATCAATAATACTAGCGTGATTGTCCATCAATAGGGAAGAGCAGGAACTTATTTGAATATAAAAGGGGGAAATGTGTTAGGTTCGTGTATCAGTTGGACTTTTAGGCCCAACTGGGGTCGATCAATAATCACAGCAGACAGGCCATGAAAGCGTACAGGCCGAGAATTTTTTAAAAATCAGTAAGAAGGAGAAGGCAAGGAAAGGGGGGAAGGGGCGAGCCTCAGGGAACACTGGCCCTTGGAGCGCTCCGGTCGGGAGCAGCGCACACAGCCTTGGGTTGATGGCCAGGCCTGCGCGGGGAGGTCCGATGAGCGCAGGGCGGTCCCGCGGGCTCCCAGCTCCCCCCGGGGGTGCGTCTCCGGGCGCGGATCCCGGCGCCGCCCCATGGCCGGGGGCGGGGCCGCGGCCGGCGCGCGGGGAGGTCGGGCGCGCCAGTGAGTGGCGATCCCGGAGCGGAGCTGGAGCCGCGATGGGACACCTGTGGCTTTGGGGGGCCTGGGGCTTCTGGGGGCTGCTGCTGTGCGCCGCGGACCCCCACGCAGGTAACCCACTGGGGAGCCGGGTACGAGCGCAGGAGAAGCGCAGGGGGGCGCTGTCCCTGCTCCTGGAGGCGCGGGACCCCAGCTCCGGGCCAAAGGGGTGGGGGGCGCCGCTTGGCCAGCTTGGACCGAAGCACCTGCCAGGCGGGCCTGAGAGAGACGGACCCAGGGACAGAGAGAGATTGCTCCTCATCCATCAGTGTGGCTGGAGTCTCACCTCCAACCCCCAAGTGACTTGTTGAGATGAGAAGGAGGGACATGTGGCCTGGGGGGAATGGGGAGGGGGGGGTTGGTGATGGGGATCCAGGCCAGAGAGGCAGCCCCAGCGCCATCCGCCCCCTTCTTGGGTCCTCTGCCCGCTGAAGGGGAGTCCCCAGCGGGGCAGAAGTGGGTCTCGGTGGCGGGTGTCAGTCACTTCCAGGGCCAGCTGCCCTGTGCCTTCACAGGAATACCCAGGAGAGGGCCCTGGAGGGGCTGATAAGATAAGAAATTGGAGTTGTCCGCGGAGATAACGGGAGGGATGAACCTGAGATAGGTGCGGAGCAGCGTGGCCTGGGAGATAGGATCCTGCTGGAGTTTCCTACTGGCAGTTGCGGGCGGCTGGAAGTTATGGAGGTGTCTGGAGTGGGAACAGCCCAGGGGCCCTGGGCAAAGACAGGCCTAAAGCCCAGAGGCCTTGGGTCAGGGGACTAGTCTTTTTATTATGTTATTATTATTTATTATTATTATTATTATTATTATTATTGAATATAATAGACCAGGGACATAGAAAATAATAGAATCAGGGACATAGAAAGGGAGAGGACTGACAATTCTCAGGGGGAAAGGAGTCTGAGGGGTGCGAGAAGAGATTGGACAAAAAATCTTAGATGAAGACAGTGGTAGGGGCTAAGGGCATGGGGTGGGGTGGGGAATCAGATGAGGGGAGCTATGGGGGGAAAAACAAGAGGAACACCTGTAATAATCTGAATAATAAAGATTTATTATTTAAAAAAAGGGGGGGGGGAGGGAGGACTAGTCTTCTCTATGTTGGAGAGCTGTTGGCCTTCTAGGCGAAGTCCCTGCTAAACTTTTCTCAGGCCGGAACGAACCGTACAATCATAACTCTTTTCACCGTCCTCTTTAGTTGTGCCCGCCCCCCTTCTTGCCCCCATTTAAATCTTCCTACCAAGTCTGAGAATTTGTTATTGGGTTGAACAGTACCCAGATCAGTACAGTTTAAGAAGAAAATAAACTCTACTGCACACTGGGTATCTCTGAGTTGTTTTAATCGTTGCTTAGCGTTCTCCAAGGAAGCCACTCACGCACTCCTGTCTACAACTCTCTGTCTTCCCCACCATCGGCCCAGGCCAGCGAAGTGACATTTGTCCTCCTCTTCTCTCAATGAGCGGGTGTGACCTGAGACATATGGATAAAATGCCCCACCTGAGTCATCTGTGTGGCCCCAGTGCTGTCTGGTGTCACTCTGTTCTGTGCAAGCTAAGCTTCTGGGAAGTTGGGATTGTTAGGCATTTTTATTTTATTTTAAATATAAAATTATTGATTTTAGAGAGGAAGGGGAGAGGGATAGAGAGAGAGAGAAACATCAATGAGGAGAGAGAATCATTGATTGGCTGCCTCCTGCATGCCCCCCACTGGGATGGAGCAAGGCAACTCAAGAATGTGCCCTTGGCCAGAATCGAACCTGGGACCCTTCAGTCCACAGGTCAGTGCTCTATCCACTGAGCCAAACCAGCTAGGGCATAGATATTAAAATACAGATATTATGCATTTTTAAATCCTCAGGCACAGTAACACTGTTTGTTGAATGAATCAGTAATGTGTGCATTAAGAACTTTCAAGCATCAGGAGGCTAGAAAGATCCCAGAAATTATCTTTGCTGAAGTCTCACTCTGTCAGAGAAAACAATGTCTCCGTAAAGCACAGCATTCCTCTTTGCACCTGGATTACTCGTTGATTCTACTAGCTTTGCACACTTCCTATGTGCTTGAATTTAAAGGTTTAATAAATGTTTTATAATATGATAGATAAGAAGGATGAAAATGATCAATGAGTATGAACTAAGTTAATGCTTCACTCCCTGTCAAGTCATTGGTTAGCAGTGGAGCCATAAATAAGACATTGGTATATTTGTGCTTTCGGACTATAGCCTTCATGATATTTTTCTAACCATGTTGTAATACGTGGTATGAAATTTGATGCTTGAGATGAAGTCCTTGATAATTTTCCCTCTACTGTATTTTAATATCTTTCAGATGGCTCTACAATAATTCCTAAAGTCACAGAAATAATACCTAAATATGGCAGCATAAATGGAGCAACAAGACTGACTATCAAAGGAGAAGGTATGGTTGCCCTTTGGGCATTTTTTTTTTTTTTTTCTTGCCAAGGTTGAGGTACTTTAAAGACTACTTCTTTCACACTCAGGGCCTTATGATTAAAAAAAATCCACTGGAATTACTTCTCCACTTGGCCAGAGCGGTAGAACTCTATCCCCTTTAACAGTTAATGAAATTGCCGAGAGTCTTCTATCAACAAGATCATCTGAATTCGTATTATAATTACTTGATTAATTCTAAGATCTGGATTCTAATGACTAATCTACAGCTCAACTCTGCAAATGTTTGCTTTGCTCTTCATGGGCCTCTAATATTTAATTAGTTTTATATCAAATAATACATGTTGAGGGTTTAGGGGTATAATGCTAGTAAGAGGGCATGATAGAGAAATGGAATGGTAATGAAAGCAGAAAGGCAATTGACAGGAGAGCTTTGGATCCCTTCTCCTGCCACCAATCCTCATTATGTGCTTCATCATAATGAACTCTCTTCTTGCCTGGTCTTGGGATGAAAATATAGTAAGCAATCAGTAAATATATACAATTACTACAATTAGAAAGAAATATGTGATTCTTTTAACCACAAGGCCTTTGGAATATGAATGGTTGTGGTACTCGTTGCTTACATATTTTTGAAAGATGAGAAAGAAAAATTTTAAAAGAATATTAGCAAAAGTGATTACTTCGTCTGTAACAAGAAGAGAAATGAGAAGTTTTTGGAGTGAAAGAATTTACAAAGCAAGATATGTAATAATATATATATTATTTATTTCTATACTTCTAAGTGATATTTCTTCAAAATTCAACCTTTCAAGGATATACTTAAAATGGTTTATGCCTTTAAGTTGTGAACATATATTTTGAATTAAAGTGTTCTTTTTTTAGAATTAAAAAAGGACTATTTTAAAAATGTCTTTATAGTTTCTTTATATTGTAAATTACTATTGACATAGTGTGCTTGAAAGTTATTGGGTTTAAAAATTTTTTTTTAACTTCTTGATTTGAGAGAGAGAGGAAGGAAGAGAGAGAGGGAAACATCGATTTGTTGTTCCACCCACTCATGCATTCACTGGTCGATTCTTGTAAGTACACAAATCCACAGCTTTGGCTCATCAGGACGATGCTCCAGCCATCTGAGCTACCCAGCCAGGGACAAAAGCAATTTGTTTTTTGACATAGATTTACACGCATGCAAGAAATACCCAGATTAAAACAAAACAATAAAACTACCCAACTATTTTCTTATTTTGAGACCTGAACTTTTTCTGGTACAGGAACCATAGCTTTAATTTAAGTACATAGATCCAGATAATTCCTAGTTAGAAATAGAAAAACACACACAATGCACTCTTTTCTTAAGGCAGTTTGGAGGAATACCCTTGTTAATCTAGCTATTACCTTTGCTCTCTGGTGATCATTCTGAGGCTCAGGAGTACTAATCCTATGAAGCACAAAGTATCATGGTGAATTTTTAGTTTTCCCCATCAGCATCAATTCATAGGTGCTTTTGGCAGGGAATTCCAGAGTGGTTAAATATTTTTTGAATTGCAGATACCAGCACCTTCCCCCAGATTTGTCTTCCGTCTCTCTGCTTTAATGACACGCTGTTGGTGACTAAAAATGTGTTAGTGTGTATTTTTCAGAGGCTGAGTCTAGTTACTGTTTTATGTAGGTTGGGGGGGGCATGATATTTATACAGAATGTGTATAAAGCGATGGTAATGAATGACTACATGAATATGGTACTTGAACAAAGCTTATTTGGAAGGAATATATACATGATCCATCAGTGCTGTCTCTACCTGATGCTCCATGTATAGAATGTCACTTAGACCTAAGTTATTAACTGCACAAGAACACTTTCCAAATGAAATTGTAAATGCCAGATTATTACTCAAATGTTGGTCCCATATGATTGTTTGTGTTTTATTTTTGTAAAAGTGATGAAAAAGTAAACTATCATAGAAATGTTTTACTTAGAAAGTGAAATTTCACTTTCTAGAAACATGTACTTTAATATTTTGATGTATTCAAGTGGCTTTTGGCTATTTCCACACATATTGTAGTATTGACCTTTACAGACAAAATTTGCTATTGCATCACTTTGTCCTGAAGGCTGTGCTTCAGGAACTAAAGATTCATAATTTTAGTCATAATGCCCACATAAAAGTGTTTGGTGCAGTGGCATGATTGTAGAAATACTTCTCTGTTCTTTTAACATCTTAAATGGATAGAAACTGATTTGAGAGGTTGTGTTATTATTTTGCTAAGTTCAAGAGTGTTTCTAACAATGGATTTATTACATTATATTCACACCTTGTATTTATTAATTGTCTTTCCTGATATTTATCATGTTTCTCTTTATTTAAAAATATCAGCAAGATAGAAGGAGTAGCAGTTAACTTTTGGGTCTTTTTTTCTATATTTTGCTGTTACAGTGTTCAGCATATATATTTTTGTTAATATGAAGTGTTGAATTACAATTTTTAAAAAATTTTATTGATTTTTTACAGAAAGGAAGGGAAAGGGATAAAGAGTTAGAAACATTGATCAGCTGCCTCCTGCACACCTCCTATTGGGGATGTGTCCGCAACCAAGGTACATGCCCTTGACTGGAATAAAACCTGGACCCTTCAATTCACAGGCCAATGAATGCTCTATCCACTGAGCCAAACCAGTTAGAGCGAATTACACAATTTTTATAACATTATGGCTTTTGGTTCCATCTTTGCAACTTCCCACTACGTGCCTGTAGACAAGTTATTGCTCTAAGCCTCAGCTTCCTCATCAGTAAAATGGGATAGTAATTCTACCTGTTGTGGCTACTGTGCATATTGAAATGGATGGTGTATCTAAGGTGCCCATTTATGATGTATGCCCCATAAATTAGAGCTAACTTATTGTGATTATTCTTTTGCATTTATGTTATAGTTTTAGTTTCATTCTTTAGGAGTTTCTTTCATTACACTGCACCTTTCCCCCCACCCCCTCAATTTTCAATATTACAACTTTAAGTAGCTTTATACACTCTCAACCCTGCTTTTTTGAAGTAGAGAAACTGTAACAGCCAGAATGGTACACGGCTGCTGGCATCTATCATGAAGGCTGCTATCAGGAGGCCCCGGTTTTCGTGCCTGGCAAGTCTTGTCTCCAATTTTTCTGCAAAAGAAAAAAAAAAAAATACATCAACATGTTAGGAATTTCCATTTGAAGTCTCAACCTTTTCTGTTTCCAGGGTACACCCAACCCTTCCTGTGACCTTTGTCCTTTGGAGTACTTCCAGAGGAATCTCTTCGTGCCCAATTATTTATTTAGAATTATACATTTCAATTAAAATTATTTTTAAAGTCGATTCTTCTGAGTTTTTTTAAAATATAATTTTAAGTTAAAAGTTTTTTAAAAGGTGACTCATATTAACTCTTGAATTAGCTGAAAAAATATTTCTATGCTTTTTTTTTAAGCAAAATTTATAATATAATGAAAATATTTACAAAAGTCTTACCAATTTGGTTCACATTTTTCCCCCCATAGATTTTACTCCTAGGGGAAATACAGAGAGAGAGAGGAGAGAGAGAGAGAGAGAGAGAGAGAGAGAGAGAGAGAGAGAGAGAGAGAGAACTCCTAAGCTAAAAACATCATCTTTTGTTGGTGTTATTTTTTACATTTGTATTTGTCTTAGAAAAGCTGAAGAACATATCTGCATTACCATATCATTCATGTGACATGTACCTGATAGGAAAACAATACATACATCACATCCTGAGCCACATCACAATGAAAACTTTCCATTCTTTAGTTAGTTGCCAGCATCCCTTCTGTGTGTTCCAAACTCAATGTGGGTTCCAAAGATAAGCAGAAGTTGGCACAAGGAACACGCGGGTTGACGGGTAGCTTGCTTTTCTGTGTTTTCATGTGTCTTCTCATAATTCCATTTTAGCAGTAACTTTCTTTCTAGATTCAACACTGTGAATTCAATGCAAATATCTTTTCAGATGTTCAATTGATGCTTATATTTGTACCTTATCTGTGTTGGATGAGTCATCAGTTAATTTTTAAGCTTAGAAGAAGAAAATGGTGTTTATTAAAATCCCTACCTTTTGTTGAGTTTCTGCTTACTTTCTTTTTACACATAAAGGATAGGAGAGGAGACATAGGGCCTGGAGGAAGTTACATTGGGTAACAAGTAATAGCTTTGTAATGTACATCTTTAATATTATTTTTCTCTGAATATCACAAATACGCCTGGTTGGCATCTACAGCCTGGATCTGAATCCTGGGCCCCACTTATTAGTTCCTTGTTAGGTTTTTAAAGAGATATTAATGCTGAACCTAAACCACGGGATTTTTGTCACTAAGAATAAGAGTAGATATCAACTAAGCTCTAAACATATGAGCCAGGCACTATATATATATATATCTATATCTTCATTTAGTCTTTCTAACAATCCAATAAGATTTATTATGGTCAGTTTCTGATGAGGAGATTAAGACAGAGTTTATATATAAAGCTCAAATTCCCAAAGTCATACCACAAGGAAATGCTGGAGCCGGCATTCCAACCCAGATGTCAGGGTCCAAACTTAAATAGCACTGTCCCCTGACATGCAGTTTTATCAGAGCTGGAGTTCAGGAACTTGGCATTTGTGAACATCTGGCACAGTGAAGTCCTACTTCCTACCCTAACCCAGGCAATATTTGTGTCTTCTAATGGACCTTTGTAGAACTTTGAAAATGGTCAGTAATTTAAAAAGCAGTCAGAACACAGATATCTGGCCACCCCAAGTCAGCCACTTCAACTAGTAAGACTATTTAATATGAGCACATATCATAGTGATGATTATTTTGTCGAAACATACTTGAAAACTGCTGACAATTTATTGTAAATACTTAATATTTAATTTCTCTAACATTAGTAACATGAATACATAAGATTTTAAAGAGGTAAGTCTATATCTCTGGGTTTACCTTCTTGCTTTATACTGATTTTAAGTTTATTATTGTCCTGGGAGAACCAAATGATCTATAGGTAATTAAGTTCTGATATTTGAATAATTTGTAGGTTTATATCTTAATTACATGGATGCAAATCTTTGGTGTAAAAGAAATTTCAAAAGTATCATCAATCATCAATTTGGCTATAGTGATGTTTTAATGGTAAGCACTTGTGATAGTCAGAGAAAAATAATATTTAAAAAAAACACATTTTTTTAAAACTCAGAATTTAGGAATTTTGAACTTCAAAGTATTCTGGGCAAAAACTAATTATTTATTAATTTAACTTAATTCCTGCAGTTCAAAGCCTGCAGTGGTTCTCCCCTAAATCATAATCCAAATGCTCCCATTTCTGGTCTCCTCTCCTACCCTTCTCCTCATTCCTGCTTCTCCAACCTTACCTGCTAATTCTTCAATTCACAAACACACTCCCATTTCAGGGCCTTGGAACATCTTGTTTCCTCTGTCTAAAATGCACCTGCCATAGGTATTCTCATGGCTAACTCCTTCTGAATAGCTTCCTCGACCACCTAGATCACTTGTTTCCTGTATCCCAGGAATAGGATTGGAAGATCACAAACAAGATAGTCTTGGAAAAAGGCATGCGAGTGGACTCATGGTAGTGAGCATGAAGCATGCAGATCCTTGTGCCTTAATTCCCACAAGAAAGCATTCCTACAGGGGAAACAGAGCAACCAGGTCGATGGGATGACTCATTCAGGAGCTTCTCTCCTTGGCCACCTCAGTGCTTGTGAAATGGGCCTGTGAATAGAGGGGTCATGGGTAATGGCTGTGCAAGAGCCAGCACCATGGAATCCCTTTCACCTATGCTAAGCTACCCACTGCTGTTGCTGAACCAACACTGAGCTCTCAAGAGAGACCATCCTTCACAAAGTTCATCTCCCTACTTAGTGACAAGTTATCTGCATCACTCTCCTTCTCTTGTGGAAATAACAGAGATTCTTAATTGCTGAACTGGCACCTACTCCTTCTCTTTCCATAGCACCTTTGCCAGCTCTGTCTTCTCAGAGCCTAGGGAGCCTGATTTACTGCCAAGAGATTCCACAAACTGTGCCTCAGAACAAGGAATGCATTTATTGTGAAAGAGTTATGATAACAGGTACATGACCCTGAAGCCTGTGTCACCCTGAAACATATGGCTTAGTACACATGTGTCAAACACAAGGCCCGCGGGCCAAATCCGTCCCGCCAGGCCTTGCAATGTGGCCCGCACCGCGCTGTCATCACTGCACTCTGCTGCGTTTCCATCACAATGACAGTTTATGACTGTTCAGTAAACCATTTGGCCCGCGATTTAGGCTGGATTTTAGATTTTGGCCCCTTCTCTGATTGAGTTCGACACCCCTAGCTTAGTACAATGATGGCATGTCCTACAACCTTAAGGGATGGATAAGATCCCAGCTTGGGAACAACATCCTGTGGAATGGAATGCTGTCCTTCGTCATATGCCACATGCAGTGAGCCAATGGCTGTTGCTTTCCAATAGATAGAATACAGGGAGCTGGAAATGGAGGGCTTTCCCCTCTTCCCACCCCACCCCCAATCATTATCACTCCCAGTGATCCAGAAATTGAATCTGTGCTTTCTATCCTTGTAATTTTAGGTTCTTCCAAGGCTCCCAATATGGGTTCCACTGAACTAAAACTACCACTACTGCCTGATCATTTGAATCCATCAAACATAATTAGTAGACAACTAGAGATAATCAATTCTGATGGTCATGAAGAGGGAGGGCTGCTTTACCTAGGGCAGATAAGGAGGAGTATGGCTGGAATTCACAATATTCGTGAAGGAAACTCTCGGCTTCCAAGTCCAATGATAAGTGTGAATTATAGGCAATCATGGCAACCACAAAGTCAGCTAAGGGCTCAGATCTTGAGGATGAAGGTTAGTGTCTCTCCATTAGCTGAAGTGCTGGCCAACAACAAGGGAAATCTACAGTAGGTGATAGAGAGGGGCCAGGTGAATGTTTCTTATAGCTTTAGGACCAGTTGTATTGGTGTGGCCTGTAGCTTGTCCCACTAACCCCCCTTGTATTAGAGCCGTAGCAGGACTCTCATACAGTCACCACCTTAGACTCTTGATAATGGAATGTACTTAACGTATAGGAATTTCTGGATGGTGCCATTTCTGTATGGACTGTCTCAGGTGCCTTTTATGCTCAGCCTCACATCTTCTTGTCCTCACCTGTGATTCTCTAGACACAGCTGTGTCAATTAGTTCCCCCTGTCTCAGTCTGCACTTTCAGATTCTTGCCTTCACTTCCCCCAGCATGGCTTAGTCCACTGTCCCAGGACTTCTCCAATAGGGGGACCTGGGACATGCAGCCCACGTGGCAGACACGCTGCCTGTAAGTGCAGGAAGTTATTTCCCCCAGTGGGAACCCTCAGGTAATGGGGGCAGGATTTGATGAACAAGTGCTTCTTGCTGTAGATTCTTCCATTGTGAAAGGCAGTCTCTAGTTTTCTTAGAAATTACCAGTAAGATTGGGTCTCAGTTGTCCTCACTGGTGTCCACTTTTCTTCATTCAGGTTTTACTCTTCCTTGTTCCTAAGAAGTCACCACCCAAAGAAACTTCTTGCAAGTCCTCACCTCAGAATTTGCTTTATAGGAACTCCTGGTCAAATAGTGGTATAGTGTTACCCTCATGCAATCTTTCTATATCCTTTAGCATGCTTTTTTTTTTATAGCAGATATCTGTACTGGATATAGTATATAGCATCTGGTGATGTATACATGTACATTTATACATATTTATATATTTCTATATAAAACTTTTGTCGCCCAGGCTGGTGTGGCTCAGTTGGTTGGGCACCAAAGGGTTTGATTCTGGTTGGGGCACATGCCCAGGTTGCATGCTCCATCTCCATAGGGGATATGGAGGAGGTAGCCAATTGATATTTTGCTCTCACATCAATACTTGTCTCCCTTCCTTTCTCTCTTAAAATCAATAAACTATTCTTTAAAAATATGTATGTTTTTTTGCTACACCCCTCCCTCTCCTGCTACTGCAATATAAGCTGTTTGATTCCACTGCATTTAATAGCACCTGACAAATAATCAATTCTCAAGAATTACTTTTATGGTTTCAATTAATTAAAGTCTCATTTTTCTGCTCCCAAAGAAGATTATAATCATAGGGATAAATATGAAATAAGCTAACTGCTTACT
The DNA here is from genome assembly GCF_014108245.1 of Pipistrellus kuhlii. Classification (NCBI taxonomy): domain Eukaryota; kingdom Metazoa; phylum Chordata; class Mammalia; order Chiroptera; family Vespertilionidae; genus Pipistrellus; species Pipistrellus kuhlii. The sequence goes on from NW_023425449.1 coordinate 15,206,978, forward strand.
CAGTACTATTCCCTATTATTTATTGAATAATTCAATACTTAATGACAATGGTTATCTCTCTAAGAACAGAATCCATTAATAATACTTGGGTGTTTTTACTTTCCTAGGTTTTGCCCAAGCACACGAGTTTAACTATGGCGTTGACGATGCTGAGTTGGGGAACTCTGTACAATTAGTTTCTTCTTTCCGATCCATTTCTTGTGATGTAGAAAAAGATGCCAGTCATTCCACTCAAATTACATGCTATACTAGGTATGTTTTAAACTCTCTTTACTAACGTCATTTTTATCATAGCAGAAGTACAGTTAGGCATATTAATATCTTAATAGTTTTATCACTCTGGTGTTAAAACAGTATTTTTCTGATTACCAGCTGTTTTTGATTTTGTGATTTTTTAGATGATTTTATACCTATATTAAAATCAATTATAATGCTCTTTCCCATATGGGCATGATAAAATATATTCTATATTCTTGTCGAGGTTATTAGAACTATTATCATTATTGATCTCTTTTAGAAGATAAATGGCTACTATTAAATTGTAATGATGCTCCTCAAAATATCAAAATTATGCTTTCCTGTCTGGTTTGATTAATTTTGTTCCATATCTTGACATAGCCATTAAGATTAAAGACAATATTTTGTATAGTGACATTTCATGTTTTTTTTTTACTATTGACCCAAATTAATGTTTGTTATTAGCAATTTAGTGAAAAAAATTAATCATTTTAAACTGTAACTTTCAGTATTGTAATATGTAGCATATATTACAGAAGAATTAATCTACTTTCGGCTCGTTGGCTATTTTTTTGCAGCAAAAGCTCGCTTATGGAGAAACTTGATTAAAACTTCCTTTTAAACAAAGCAAGGTGATTCGTGACTATTTTTCATGATTATAATATTATTACATTGGTTGTTATTGCATTTATTTTCCTTTTCAATAAGCATCAATGCACTTAGAATAAGCATTTGCTCGAGGTCCATAATTTAGAATTTGCAGTGCAGAATTCAGGATGGAATCATCTTTCCAAAATGTAAAGTATTAACTGCCCGCCAGTTAAAGTTGTAGACACCACTTTATAAAGGACATGCAGTCTTCTCACTAGTGCTCTACATTCCATATAGGGGTCATTGCATTCCTTTCTTCCTTTGCCTTCCAGAGCAATGCCAGAAGATTCCTACACTGTTCAAGTCAGTGTGGACGGGGTTCCCGTTACAGAGAATAACACCTGCAGAGGCCTCATCCACAGCCGAGCGTGCAGCTTCTATGTATGTGGGAGCTCGTCTTTAACTTTCGGATAATTGATCTTACACTTCCCTTCGTGCGGAACTGGGCTTTTCTCTTTTAATTTTTAATTTTACCGATTGTTATCTATGTCCACATTTATAAACATGTGGGCATGTAGCTAAGGATAATTTCACCCAGTTGTAATTATTTTCCATTGTAATAGAATCTCTCTCTCTCTCTCTCTCTCTCTCTCTCTCTCTCTCTCTCTCTCTTTTTAATTCTGATCTACTTAAAAGGTTTCCCCTTTTTAAAATTACTTTTATTACTGGGTTCAACTTTTCTACATCCAAGTTATTTTCTTGTTTACACTGTTGGGTTGTTTTGTTTTGTTTTGTTTTACTCTTTCTTTATTTCTGTTTTTAGTTTGATTCTTCTGTTTCCTATTTTCATTAGAGTCACCTTAATTTTGAATAGAAACATAACGATTTTTTCATTCCCCAGTATACCATTCTCTTCCTTATCATGAAAGTGTGAAATAATAAGTCTGAAGTTATCCTTAACCTCATATTTGAAAGTCTATTTCTTTTGTTGTTAGTCTAAAAATCTAACCTTTTAATTGTAATTACAAATCTGGGCTTTTTAAAAAATATATATTTTTTTATTGATTTCAGAGAGAAAGGGAGATGAGAGAGAATCATTGGTTGACTGCCTTCAGCACACACCCACTGAGGATCGAGCCCACAATCCGGGCATCTGCCCTGACCAGCCGTGACCTCCTGGTTCATAGGTTGATACTCAACCACTGAGCCACGCCAACTGGGCCTATTGGCTATTATTCGTTTTGTTTTTCACATTGTAGTGTATTTCCCTTCTGCAGTAATTACTTCTCATTTTGCTTTTGGAAAAGAAGTAGACATAACTTTACCTGGATAATAATTGCCGATAATTAATATGTAATTGGATTATACCATGGGCAAACCTAGTATGCTATAAATATTCGTTCCTTACTCCCACAACAACCCAATAACTGCATACTGTCATTATTATCACTATTTTATAGGTAATAATACTGAGAAATTACCTTACTCACCTAAAGTCATGCAGCGTGGGGGTGGTAGAGCTCAGATTTCCATTTAGACAGGTGGACTCCAAAACTGGATTCTCTATCATCATTCCCTCCTGCATCGTACATGTGCTTGAATATGTCTAACAGTTGTGTATTACATAGTTGCTATTTGCTGCCATAAAAATTTACCCAAACTTAATGACTTACAACAACAGAGCTTTATTACTTTTCCACTTTGTAGGTTAGAATTCTGTAGGTCTCAGTGGACTAAAATCAAGATGTCAGGAGATCTGTCTGCATTTCTTTGGGAGGATCTAAGGGTGAATTTGTTTCTTTGCTTTTTCCTTTTTCTAGAACAATGCTGTTCAACCCTTTTCACCTCATGGCACACATAAACTAATTACTAAAATTCTGCAGAGGTAAAAAAATACACTTTTTTTGCTGGTCTGACCAAAAAATAGGAATAATTTTGATTCATTCACACAGGATGGCTATTGTTGTGTTGGCTGTTGTCGTTTTTTTTCATTTGACAATCAAAGGGGAAAGAGGTCAGTGCCCTTGACTAAGTAGTCAGGTGGTGCATGTTTTTAAAATTCTTGCAGCACACCAGCGTGCCCCTTGTGGTTCACCGGTTGACAATCACTCTTCTAGACTGAGGTTGCCCACATTCTTCGGCTTGTGGTTCCTTCCTCTGCTTTCAGAGCCAGCAGTAGTGGTTGAATTCTTATCACACCACCTCCCTCTGACCTTGCTTCCATTGTTACATCTTCTTCTCTGACTCTGGCTATTCTCTCTTCCTCGCCCATTTATAAGGACCCTTGTGATTATATTGAGCCCGACAGATAATCCCAAAACATCTCCCTCTTCTAAAATCAACCCATTAGCAACCTCAATTCCATCGGTACTACCTGCCATGTAACCTAACCTGTTTACAGGTTCCATAGATTAGAGGCGTGGACATCTTCAGGGGGCATTATTCTGTCCCTCACAAAGTATTAGTTTCCATCCCACTGGTGGCCTCCTGGAATTATGCTCTCTCCCAGTTCCCATTTGCTATCACAGTTCTTAAGATTTATGCCTGCACTGCTCCAAAAAAAGCATCTTAAGCTCGCTTTGATGGACTTTTCCCAAGTTCTGCTTCAAGTTTTTGAAATATACATTGTTGTTTTTCTTTTTGGGCTTAATCCAAAGTGGACTTTCTTTAATGTTATTCTACTGACTTCCTAAAGTCTTTATCAGAGAGCCTTATCACTGTGGTTTGACTTACACTGATAACAGAAGGATGCTTGAGTTTTAAAATTGCAAGCTGGAGATATTTTGAAATGAGAGGGGATTTTTAAGGGATAAGGAAAAGATCCTGAGTAATCAGAATAATATTCTAAACTTTATTTCTTAGATGTAATGAGGAATATTTTGGTAGTGATCTTATGGTTACTGTTTAAAAAGAAATAATGTAAGAAGCAGAGATATTCCATAAAACTAGGAACAAATGAGAGATAAGACTGCTTAACGATAGTATTATTTTACAGGCAAAAAGTTTCAGAACTCCAACAATAAGGAGCATCACACCTTTATCTGGGACCCCAGGTCTGTTATATGGCAGCTGAAATATCTTTTTGGTTTGTGGTCATTAATTTACTTTTTAGTATATAAAATTATTGTATCTGAAAAATTATAAATGGCATTTTTCTGATTATGCAGTAAATGCCAATGTTTTTTTATAAAATGATTTTCAGTGTCTGCATCTGAATCTATATAATGTATTTAACTTTCCTCCCATTGGACATTTACTTACTTTCAGTGTACATTATAAAAACTATAGTTGTACCAGTTTATAACTCCAATAGGAATAAATGAGAATGCCCTTTTCTAGAACCTTGACAATTCTATGTAAAATTTTTCGAGTATTTATATGAAAAACATAAGTTTTAAAAAAACATTTCCAATTTTTAAATTTATGTAATTAAATTTACTTATATTCACTGATCATTTTTTTTCTTTTATAAGTTACCTGTTTTTCTCCTTAGTTTTAATTAAGTCTCGTCAACTTTTTTAGGTTAGATTATGATAATTCTTTATACTTTAAGGATTTTAACCATTTATTTGTCATATATGTAGAGAATAAATAATTTATCATTTGCTTTTAAAATTAGCAGTTTTCCTGTCATTCAGACACTTTTAATTTTTATTATCAAATCTGTAAATCTTAACCTTTGTTATTTCTTCCTTAGTTTTTATGCTATAGAAGATTCCCAAATCCGAATTATATAAATATTACATACATTTTCACTTATTTTTCAAGAGTTTTATTTTTTATATTTAATTTTTATTTTACCAAGGGTTGATATTACTTTTTTTAGTATACAGCTGGGACTTGTTTATTTTTTCCAATTAAGTTACCCATGACTTCAGTGATATTTATTGAATAATTCATTCTGTCAGAAAGCACCTCTTTAATCTATAAATACTTATAGATACTTCCTTAATACTATTCATTAATGTTTTATTGTATTTGCCAGAACTTTTAAAAAAATATATATTTTTATTAATTTTTTACAGAGAGGAAGGGAGAGAGGCAGAGAGAAACATCAATCAGTTGCCTCCTGCACACACCTTATTGGGGATGTACCAGCAACCAAGGTACATGCCCTTGACCAGAATCGAACCTGGGACCTTTCAGTCCACAGGCTGACACTCTATCCACTGAACCAAATTGGTTAGGGCTGTATTTGCCAGAACTTTTTGAACAGTGCTAAGCTGTACTGGTGAGCATTAAGTTATAAGTATTTGGATGCCCATTTTATTGGAAAACCCTCTAAAGTTTGGTAGTGAGTGTGTGGGTCTGTGGGTAGATATTTTCTCAGAATTTTTTGTTTGTTTTCAGGTACACTAATAACAATCCAAGGCAGAATCTTCACTGATGTCTATGGAAGTAATACTGCACTAAGCTCAAATGGGAAAAATGTTAGGATTTTGAGGTAAATTATTGATGTGGAAACATATTCTTATAAGTTATAGATCCAATATGATATTCCAAAAATAATGGGTCAAATTACATTAAAAACCACTACCATGGAATTAACCAGTGTTTTGTCAGCCATATTATAGGAAGAAAAATAGACTGTTGGATGATGCATTGACATGGAAACATCCTTCTTTCTCTATGATGGATTTTAGTAATAAAAGGCAGTTGGAGGCAAAAGCCAGAGCAATTGAGTTAAAGTCAAAGAACTTTATTACTAGGGAATTTTGTTACTTAATTTAACCGTCTCTTTTTGCACACATAAAAAACAGAAACAAAAAAACCCCTCTGAATCCTAAAGATCCAAAGCTTAGTCAAGGTCAGGAGGGGATCCCAAGTCTGCTAATATGCAATTTGCCGTGGTCTACAGGAGAGCGCTAAAGCTAGAAACCATCAATAACTTATTAACAGGCTTGAATTTGAGTCCTGGTCCCTCCACTTACCAACTGTGGACCAGATGGCAATACTGTCTACAATTTGGACTGGAAACTAGCATTTTGACTAGGGTTCTCATCCTGTAGCATCAGTGGTGTTATCTCAGTCCTGCCTTACAAGACTACAAGTCTGTTCATTTCCTATTGAAGCTAGTACAGAATTAATACCAAGTGCTTCTGCTTCTTGAATACATATACAAGGTGGATAAATGGATAAATTAAACAGTTTAGACAGCACACAGACATGTACATTTGCACATATAATTTTGTAAAACATGCAATTCAAAAAGGCTTTATTTACTAAATGCAATAAAATTGATTTATCTGGCATTTTATGAGGCATAACTCTCAAATAACATTTGCATGAATCTATAACCTGGACATGTTCATATTGATCCTTATATATAAGAAAATAACTATGGGAAATAAATATTTAACATTTTATATAGACAGCTTAGCATAAATACAGATTTTGTTTGCTACTGTGTAACAGTGTTATGAATGATTTCCAATTCTTAGATGGGATTTTCTAAAATATCCTTTTCCATAATACTGGCAAGAAATAGGAAGTTCTGCCGAGACCGGTTTGGCTCAATGGATAGAGCGTCGGCTTGGGGACTGAAGGGTCCCGGGTTCGATTCCGGTCAAGGGCATGTACCTTGTTTGCAGGCATATCCCCGGTAGGGAGTGTGCAAGAGGCAGCTGATCGATGACTCTCTCTCTCATCGATGTTTCTAGCTCTCTATCTCTCTTCCTTCCTCTCTGTACAAAATCAATAAAATATTAAAAAAAGAGGCAAATATTTAAAAAAGAAAAAAAAAAGAAATAGGAAGTTCAACTTTATAAAAGAGATTCCTTTTTCCCCCCTGACTGTAGTTGAAGTTACTTCTGTCTAATACAAAGGAATGGATGGAAATTAGGTCATAAAATCACAGAATTACAGTCAGGGGGGACTTCAGAGGTCAGGTTACCCAGCCCTCACACACTGGATAACCCTGAAATACCATGTATAAACATAGAAAGAATTTCACATCCCTATTAATAGGAGGAGAGGAGACCTTAGACCTGCATTTATCTCATTTCCACCACATTAGTTGTGACAGTAGGGTTCCGAGGCATTTCACTGTGCCTGAATTCCATTAGCACAGAGCAGTGGACCACGTACTGGGCAGGGAGGCAGGATAGCCCAGTGCTCAAGCTGCTTCTGCTGCTCACAAGTCTTGTCAATTTGGCCAGATCTCCATATCCAGACCAGGTACAAATTATAGAGGACATGCAAATGACGACAATGATCTAGTGACTACCAATGAGATGTGGGTCTGAAAGATCAGATGAGTATTACCATAGACAGGCAAACCCAGACCAATGTGGGAATTCCTGGGTGTGGTTAAGAGCAACCAGGGAGTTGACTGACTGGGTTTAGATTTTTGCTCTACCCTTACTGGCCACGGGCTTAGGCAAGCTACTTAACCCTCCTGCCTCAGTCTCTTCATCTATATCGTGGCAGGATAATAGTTACCAGTTTACAAAAGGTTGTAAGGATTATACATGATAAGTACCTAGAAGTGTTTGCCAAATTATTATTTAGGTGCATTGAGGCAGGAGATTAGAGGGAGGATATGAATCTATAAATCTATAATGGGTACAATAATTCAGGTTACTTTCTTTATAAACCTAATGTACTCGCCAAATGAAAAGATTTATAGGTAAAAGTACATTAAAAAGTTCAAAAAGGGGACACCTGTAATACTTTTAACAATAAAAATACATTTTTTGAAATGTTCAAAAATTCTCTACAAACAGAAGTTCTTATATTTTAAGTTCAGGATTATGTCTGGCCTTATTTTGAGTCTTGGTGGTTTATTATGATGATGCCAAAAACACAATAGTAGTCAGTAACCGACAGGCCTGCAATAGCAATCAGGTTCTATCAGCCATAAAGCAATCAGTTGGCTTAATCAGCTGCAGAAATGCAAAGACAGTTGTTTTCTCTCTCCAGCCTTACCCTGCCCCTTCTCAGTTTCTTATAATCATTCCAACCTCACGGATACTATTAGATATTCTTTTCATCCTGATTATTCTGGGAGGCCTCTGTTATGGACCTTCTTTAATGGCTATTGTATGAAAATTACTGCAAAATTATGTTTTGTACTGATTGAACCTCAAATGGAAGAGTCCCCATTATCTTTCTATGCTGTGTATTCCCGTAGTGCTTATCACTTACTAACACACCAAATATGTTCTGATTATCATCTGTATGCTCAGTCTCCCCAGTTAGAATGTCAGTCCCACAAGGGCAGGGATCTTTATGTGTGTTTTTTTCACTGACTTGATCCAGTACCTAGCAAGGACTATAACATAAGAGGTGTTCAATGGATGTTTGTTGAATGACTAACTGATGGATAATGAATGTTAGAGAGAAAAAATATAAGGTGACATTGAATTGGTAGGAGGAGAGCATTTTGAAACAAATTTATTAAACATAACTTTTTCTTTTCTAATAAAATATTTATACAGAGTGTATATTGGAGGAATGCCCTGCGAGCTTCTTATACCACAGTCTGATGATTTGTAAGTAATCCAAATAATTTTCTTTAGAAAAAAAATAGTAGATTTAATAGCAGATTTAAACATAATAAGTTTAAAGAGCAATATAACATAGCTGACTACTATATATAACAGTATAACTTATAATTTTATAGTAAATTAGCAAGAATTTATAAACTTAGATATTTACTGACATCTCCCATTGTCCCCAATATAGTATGAAATTGACTTTTATTTAGATTATTGTGAGAAAGATGTTCTGAGAAATATATTTTATAAAGTAATTGTTTCACTTGGTAATATTTTAAAAATTAAGAGAAATGTCATAGGGATAGTCAAATTAATTACACAAATTTCACTGTTCAATGAAGTGTCATTCAAATATCTTCAACCAAAGATGGGCAATATTTTAATTTCACAGAAATTATTTTTGTAGCAACAGTTTCTATCCATATACTTATTATGAAATTCATAAGATGTTTTTAGGGGAGACATAGTATTTTAAAATTTTAGTGTCAAATGTAAGCTTTGAAATTAACATATATATTTTATTAGGTATGGTTTAAAACTAGATCATCCAAGTGGAGACATGGGTTCTATGATTTGTAAGACGACTGGAACTTACATTGGTAAATGCTGATCATCATTCTTCACGTTTCAGAAATGCCTGTTTCCTTGTTTTATATTCTCCTAACATCAATCCTTTATGAAATGCTAGAATTTCCTCTTTTCCTTGGCTTCTTTTCAGTTTCATATAAGCATATCTGAAGTAAATTACCTTTTTCCTAAGGTTTACATTTAAAGTTCTTCAAATTTCCTTTTTTCTTCTTCTGTCATCCAGAAGATGGCTTGGCAAATTTAACCATTTCACTCTGTTTTTTACCCCATGCTCTATGTGCTCCTTATACATATATATATCTCTCAGTCTTTGAATGAGCTTCAGTTCCTTCTGTCTCAAGGCTTTTGTAAGCTTTTCATCCTGAGAATATGTATATATATATATATATAAAAGCTTAAGTGACCATTACAACCAACGACTGGAATGACCAATCGACCAGTCGCTATAATGCACACTAACCATCAGGGGGCAGATGTTCAGTGCAGGAGCTGCTCCCTGGTGGTCAGTGTTCTACCACAGCCAACCTTCCGTGGTCCCTCTCCCTGGCCAGCCAACCTCCTATGGCCCCTCCCCCAGGCCGGCCAAACTCCTGGGGTCCCTTCCCTTGGCCCCTTGATAGGCCTCGATCACCAGCCAGGCTGAGGGACCCCACCTGTGCATGAATTCATGCACTGGGCCTCTAGTTTCAGATAAAATGTCTTGTCTTAAAAAAAAAAGAAAAAGAAAAAAGAAAAAGGCCTTCTCTGATCCCCTGCCTTCCAGTCTCAGAGTTCACACTCCTTTTTCTTGATAGCTTTTTCACAATTTATAGTTGTCTGATTGTGTCATTGCCCTCCACCAGCTGTATCTTTCACTAGCAAAGATGCTTTTAGGAGAAAGCAATCTGTGTGCTCACCCTCCATCTCTCAACCCCTGGCAGAATGTCCGACCCAATTAAATGGATATAAGAAATTCGGGGTCGATATGGTTACATATATTATATATTATGTATATATTAAAATAGTAGGTGCTTCTTTAAGGTAGTTCTGTTGTCTTGTCTTTGAGGATTAATAGATGGTTGAATAATTACAGTTTTAATTTTAGATTTCTCTGCTTTTAAATCAGCTTTATAATATATAGTTATTGTTCTTCTATGATTGGGAGTTTAATGGATTGTGTATTGTAATTAATTCCAGGTCATCACAATGTCAGTTTCATCTTGGATAGTGATTATGGAAGGTAGGTCATTTTGTAAGTAATAATTTTCATAATTGATTAAACTGGGTAAATAAAAGTATATTTACTTTGTGCTATAGATCCAGAGATTAAAAAATTAATCATTTTCTTCCCAGAAATTAACATTTTAAGGGTCTGTAACTCCCTTTCACTCAAAGTTCTCTATAATGGCAGATCACCCTATTCCTGGGTGCAATTACGGATGTGTGGAGATATTTACTGACTGACACAGAAACTGGGCCATGCTAATGGCCTTTTGTGGGCAGGACCAGGATGTGCCAAACCTAAATGAATTGTTCTGCCCCAAATGTCATAGCATCTTCCATTGAGAAAATGAGCCAGTTAGCAGATATCCATATAAATCACATTATTTACCCATCAGCTACTAATGCAGATGTATTAGATCAATGACAAAATAGGTCTGTTGATTTCACTGTTGTCTCTGATGAGACACTCGATGATAGAAGTTTGAAAGATGGCAATATTACAAGCAAAGTAGATATTATACCTGGCGTATGCTCACAGTCTGCAAGAGAAGGATATTTGTTCCCTCATGCCTGGAACTGCAGTGAAGTTGGTGATACCAGATCTATTATCATAGTATTTTGAGGTCATCTAATTCTAGACATCATGAGACAATAGGTTCATAACACAGTGATGCCTGGGCTGGACACTGTATTATAGGCCAATATAGATTGGACCAAAACCATGAAGAATGTTATAATTCAAGGACAAACCAGAGTGGGTGATATGTAAGTGGTACTAAGACTTACCTTTGTGATTTACAGGGAGTAAATAACTTAGTGTCCAATGAGTTAATTGTCATTTTCTTCAAGGAAATGACACATTTACATAAACTTCATAAAACAGGATAATGGGATTTTATTAAAAATGTGAGAAAGCCATGTTAGGAGCAATAATTATTGAGTTTTAAGTGATTTTTTGAACTATATATGGTTCTTTTAAGCTCTCAATGTCATCTTTTTCACATGAGAAAAGTGAATTCTTATTTCTGAGACTTTATGAAAGGTATTAATTGCCAAATCCATCATATGTCTCTCAGAGAAATAATTAGCCAAAAATAGAAGGTTTGAGTGATCAAGATTGAATGTGATTGATAAGTATACATAAATCAATATATTGCATTAACATGCCCCCAAAATTTCAATTAAAAAAAAACCACAGCAAATTTTCACATAATATAGGGAAATCCAGCATAAAAATGGTTGATTCTGTGATCTTGACATAATTTTTTTAAAGTAAATTGATGTCTTTTTATATTTTCTCAAAATTGATGAAATTGTGTTTTTAATTATTTTTGTAAAATAATGTTAGGAACTTAAGATAACTTAAAAATACATTTACTACATGAAAACCTAATCTTAAGATTATATGGCATTTTTAAAAAATGTATAACAATTTTACAAATCATAAAATACATGTTTTACAAATTTTCAGGGACATTTCTGAATACCAGGTGATCTAATTAAAGACCACTGTGGCCCCCATTCTGTATTTCTTTTAATAGCCAACCTTCTTTCCTCTGTTACCCAAGTTCAAACAACAGCTGTTCCAAACTGATAAGGTTCAGATGAGGCTTCCTTAATTGAGAAATGCCTCGTCATTATCAGCAAATTACGGAAAATCACCTCAGTGTCATACCAAATAAATTACATTTCAATTTTATATCAGGAGGCAATTTCCCCACCAACTTAAGCAGAGTTAATTTTCCTGATGCGGGATCTGCCTGCAGGCAATATTGTTGGAACTACTAGCATCATTTCAGATGTTTAGGAAATCAACCGAAAGGTTTATAACATAAAAATGTAAAAACCAGTATGCATTTCTTAAATAACCAGCATAAAATACTTCTAGGGACTCTTTAGTTTTCAAATGCACATTGTAATGCCTGGGTTAGATTTAAAGGGAGTTCAAATTCACTATGAGTCCCACCACAAGATTTGTGCTATCCTATTAAATTTTCACTCATTGTATCCTGGTTAATTATGATGCATGGGTGTGAGTCTTAACATTTGAATTTTGTAACTTTTCTGATTATGAATTTAATTGAGGTAGTTAGGGGGCCGCACTTAATTTCTAGGATCCGATTCTTTTCCTTCCCACACACACCTTCGTGCTTACTTTGGTGGACTGTTGCTAACTTGCTCTCAGTCATTTGTACTCTTATGCAAATTAGTAGATCTGGAGCCAGGGTTCTGGGCTCAAACCACCAGAGTTCAAATTCTCTGTCTGCCACTTACTGTCTTTGTGAGCTAATGTAAGATAAGTGAATTCTCTGAGTGTTGCCTACCTTGTGGGGTTGATGTAAGGAGTAAATGGCTCAATAAATCAAAATATTAAAAAAAAAATCATTAACTCCTTAAATCTCTTAGCTTGATGCCAGATAAGTGTTTAATAATGTTCATTATTGGGCTGGCTATAAGAGAAAGAGAGAGTGGGGGCCAGCAGAAGAGGCCAGCCTTTATAAAAGGCAATCCTCCAGTTTTTTATAGTGATATAAATTTTTACTTTGTTGGGTTATAATTTGCATGTAATAAAATGCACCTCTTTTAGGGATGCAGTTCAGTAAGCCCTGACAAAAGGATATTTGTGCAGCATTCATATACTTCTATGGTTGTGTAACCAAAAACGAAATCAGGATACAGAACCTAACCTTCCCCACGATTTCTATCCGGCTCATTTTCAAATTATAACACAATTTATGTTACTCATTAATTACTAATAATATTTTCCTAAAATAAAGTTTGCATTTAAAATAAGAGTTTTTGAACTTTTTTTTAAACAGGAGTTTCCCAGAAAAAATGGCATATTTTGTTTCCTCTCTGAATAAAATTTCAATGTTTCAAACATATGCAGGTATGTGATCTTTCAGTGTGTGTGTGTGTGTGTGTGTGTAGAGAGAGAGGAAAAAAAAAATATATATATATACACATTGAGTAGCCAGATTTTTATGATCTCTGAATACATAATAATCTGGCCACTCAGTGTATATCCTATATAATAGCAGGCTAATATGAAAATTGTCCCCTCGACCAGGAGTTCGACAAGCAGGCAGGCTGGCCAATCGCCCATGTCCCCTCCCCCTGGCCAGGCTGGCCTGACCCCACCCATGCACGAATTCATCCATTGGGCCTCCAATGTGTGTGTGTGTGTGTGTGTGTATTAATATATATATTAATAATATAATAATAATAATTATTATTAATCCAGCCACACAGTGTGTGTGTGTGTGTGTGTGTGTGTGTGTGTGTGTATTATTTCATTAAATTAAAGGCAATACTGGCTCGAGGTGTGCTATTTTACTTTATGCACTTCTATTAAGTAAAACCGCCTGACACAGGGAGCCAAGTCTAATAGGAAGCCCTGGCATTAAACCAGGGCCCTGAAGACTACCTTCCTAATGTAAGGTGGACTGGGAAATAAACCCATTGCACTAAAAGAGACAGAAGGGAAACGCATGTCTCAACTTTAGCTGCTGGTTGAAGGAAGAAAAAAAATTCTGCTGACAGTTTAAATCACAAACCATATATGCTTTCAGTGTGTCTAAAAGAATCCTCAAGCCTACTTTAATTTAGTTTAATCTACACAGGTCTCAGGTTGGTAGTACTTCCAGGAAAGTGTCAGAAGCAAACACAAGTCCTCTTGAAATAATTTACTTTACTCCCAGCTAAGGAGTGAGGGAACTGGCCTATTCAGGTTTCATAGATGTTCAATGTGAAAGAAATGTGTTCTTGGAGTCAATCAAGTATGTTATATTTTTATGGAAATTAGTTAATGTGGAGATCGTATGTGAGTCTGAAAGGTTCGGAGTTGGGCCGGGGTCACACAGAACTGACGCAAGGCTCATTGTAATAAAAATGATTTTTATTCAAGGCAGCTGGGTGCAGGCAGACTGAATCCGAGAAAGGAGTCAGTGGCGAATAGAACTTTGATAGAACTAGTAAGAATACATTTTTAAAAAATACTTTTTTTTTTTTTATTGATTTCAGAGAGGAAGGAAGACGGGAAAAGAGATAGAAACATCAATGATGAGAGAGAAACATTGATGGGCTGTATCCTGCAAGCCCCTTTACTGGCAATTGAGCCCACCACCCAGGCATGTGCCCTGAGTGGGAATCAAACCATGACCTCCTCTTTCATAGGTCGATGCTCAACCACCGAGACACATTGTCAGGGCAAAAATACATGTTAGTAAGAATCTACCATATGCCATGCACTGGGCTCTTTGACCAATATAGCTAAAACTTTGGTATATAAACCACAAGAATTCCAATCATAGTGAATGCATTACTACATAAGAAAAAATATATAAAATTCATTCTTCAAGAGCATGAGGAAGATGAGGCTCTTCTCCTGTCTTACTGAGTTTTCTTTTGGAATCAAACATCCATGCTCAGCCCAGGTTTTCCTTACTTCCTGGATCATCCCAGGACCAGTGTCCTTAGCATCAGTCTCCATGAAAGTCTGAGCCCCAAGAGATGCAGGTCTCTATGAAGGCCATTATTTATTGTCCTCTGCAGGGCTGCATCAGAGACACAGTAAGGAAACACTCAATTCACTTATTTGGTAATGCAAAGCCTATCCTATCCTATGTGCTGTGGTTACAGGTAATTTAGAGACTTTTTAAAAAGCAAGCATTTGGGTTTATGTGTAATGTTTACGACATTTTAGTTCATGTGCTTCTCCTCCTTCCCAGAGATCACGATGATTTCACCTTCACAAGGAAGCATTCGGGGTGGCACCACGCTAACCATAAGTGGACGGTTCTTTGATCAAACAGATTTCCCAGTCAGAGTTCTAGTTGGAGGTACTTGCATCACGTTTACTGTATTACTTTATAAAAAAAAAATTCTGCCTTTTTCTTTAATAATTTATAAGAAGAATCCTTTCTCAATTAATATCTTAAATTTAAAGCTGCCATCCATAAGTTCCTTGCCATACTTATAGACACATCAATGCTCTGTTTAATGAGTTATTAAGGGTTATTCTTGAACTGTTGTTATTTCTTAATGGGTTGGCTAAATATGTGTAAATTTAAAGTAGTGTTTGCGGATACTCTCCTCATAACCCTTCTCAGATACTGTGCCTGTCTGGACATCAGAAATCACTGATGATATTGACCTTGGAAAGGGCATTAATTGATTTATGTGGTCACAGATGTACCTTGGGGTTGGTTCTCTGGTTATGACTCAGCTGTATGTGTCTAGTCTTAATCTGTTCAGAGTCTTGATCTATGCAGCTCAAAAGGGAGGTCAGGATGAGTATAATAATTCTGATCTTCCCACTCAGCTGTAGTGACTTAAGTTACCTCAGTGAGCAGGAGAAAGGATGTTTTCCTATGCTACTGGCCGGTACTTTTTCTGAAACACCTCTGCTCAGATATTTTCTACTTTAAAGGAACTTTCTCATAAGCCAGCCAAAATGTGATTTCAAAAAGAAAATTAATATAAAGTAACCTCATCTAACATTTATACAATATTGTTCCTATCCCTCTGAATTCTTGCTGTTACTTAAAATCCAGGCCACAGATTTTACAGTTTTATATATGTTATTCTGATTTTTTAAATATAAATATATTTTGAATATTAAAACCAGAGATTATTTTAAATTTTTATAATGTGTTTTATGATCTGATGTCATACAGTTGATATGCAATTATAACATGTCATTTTTATGACAATTCATTGCTGTTAATGTGATAACAAGATTTGAGATTTTGAATCCTCAATAATTTCTTGAAAGTAATGATTTGAAAATACCATTTACAAATTATTATCCCTTTTGTTTTCATTTGAAGAACTTGGACCAAAATACTTTTTATTTTAACCTAAGAGGATTGAGGTCATCTGCTTTTATAAATTCAAGACATCATGGTTTTATTCAGCAAATTTTCTTTAAGGATCAAAATATAAGGCTTCACTTTAGACACAGAATTATATTGTGATAAAATTTTTATCAAATTTTTAATTTTGTTTTTCAGAAATTATGCAATTTTCTGACTTAGACTTGTAATATTTTGCCAAGACAGTGTTGCCTTGTGAAAGTATGACAATTAGTGAGTGATAAACTTTAATGAAGGCCCCTAAGCTTTGCCTCTTGCTTTTACTACTTTGTTTTAATTGGAAAAGTGCTTCAAGATAGGCTGAAGTATTTGCATTTTGAACCTCTGTACCTTGCTTCTCTGTAGGTCAAGCCTGTGATGTTTTGAATGTCACAGAAAATATTATATATTGCAAGACATCCCCTAAGCCTGATATGCTCAGAACTGTACATCCAGGTAAGTTCCCAGAAGAAATGGCTATTTCTGTATTAACTAGGAATACTATTATCGATGTATATCACTAGTGTCTTAGTCCATTTGGTCTGCTATTACAGAATAGATAAGACTAGATAGCTTGTAAACGACAAACATATATTTCCTAAAGTTCTCTCATAATCTAAACCCCATAGCATCTATACAAATAGAATTACTCCCATTTTACATATGTGTAGCCTGAGATGCAGAAAAGTGAAGTTATAATAAATTACAGATGGTCTTAATAGCACTATATCCTCTGGATTCAGAATCATGTGGTAACTGTTTTCATTACACATGTGTTGTAAAAACGAGTTGAAATAGAACATCTATAACCACACCCAAATAGAAGGCCATTCAGACACCATAGCAAAATTCTGATGAAAGCCTTCTTTTATTTTATGTTCAGGTGGGAGAGGTCTTAAGCTTGAGGTCTGGAATAATAGTCGGCCAGGGCATCTTGAAGATATACTTGAGTACAATGAAAATACGCCAGGCTACCTGGGTGCCAGTTGGGTAGATTCAGCTTCCTATGTGTGGCCCATGGAGCAAGACATGTTTGCAGCACGCTTCAGTGGGTTTTTGGTGGCTCCGGATTCTGATGTTTATAGATTCTACATCAAAGGTGATGACCGCTATGCAATTTATTTCAGCCAGACTGGGCTTCCAGAAGATAAGGTAGGAGAGACAAAGGTACTCTTTGATAGTATTAAAAAAATAGGATAATCTTTATAGGTAATATATATAATTTATTGTAAACCAATAAATTATATTAAAGAATTCATGGCATATTTTCTTTTTCATGTGGCTGGATTTTTGGCTATTTTTAATATGTGTATTATGAACTACCTTTAAAGTTACTCTAGAGAATCCATCACCTAAATAAAACACTCCCTCATACCTAAATTTTCTCTCCCATGGGAAAAACAGGTATGAGTCCTTTACAATTGAAATTTGTTTTTATTATGAAGGAATTATAACAGAAAATTTGGAAAAGAATACAAAATACTTTGCTGTATTTTAGTTATGAAATTTAAGTCTGTCATTTCCTTCTATCTCTGTTTTATTCTTTATATAAATAGGATCGTACATCCAATTTCATAGTCCTCTTTTGTCACATATAAGTATATCAACAGTTTATTAAATAATTTATATAACACCATTTTAATGACTGAATCATATGTTATTGCATGGGTTTACTAAGCTTAGGTTACTCTCTCCATACTGGTGTCTTACTTTTGTTTTTTTATGACCACAAATAAAATCTTATCAAACATGTGTTCATTAAATTATCCTGTATTTTTTAGGTTGCTTCCTAAGACAATTTCATAAATGTAAAACTATTAGATCCATCAAAAGAACATCTTATGACTCAACATATATGAAAAGATCACCTCTCAAACTGCTCACATGAGATTAAATTGCTACCTGTGATATACGAATTCCAATTTTATCATAGCTTGCCAGTATGCTTCCTCCAAAAATGGTATAGCCATTCCCAATGGGAACCCACAGCCTTTTCATTCTAGGATGCAGACCCACTTAGTAATCATTCAGACATATTTTTAATGATCTCACTTGTATTAAATCCCTCGAAGTTCTCTGCAGAGCAAAAGGTCATTTTATTAGACAATCAAAACCCTCCTCCGGCTACGTGTCTATTTCCTCTTGCAGTCTTAATTGTGGAAAAGCTGTGGTCTATGCAGGATGTTTGGTATAGTGGGGCTGATGTTAGGGCAGGAGAAATGAAATGAACTTTGATAATTATTTTTATTTATTATTATTTTTTTAACATTAAAAAAATATATTTTATTGATTTTTTACAGAGGAAGAGAGAGGGATAGAGAATTAGAAACATCAATGAGAGAGAATCATCGATCAGCTCCCTCTTGCACACCCCCTACTGGGGATGTGCCCGCAACCAAGGTACATGCCCTTGACCGGAATCGAACCTGGGACCTTTCAGTCCGCAGACCGACGCTCTACCCACTGAGCCAAACTGGTTATGGCATAGCTTTGATAATTATTTAAATTCCACTTAATAATGGGTAACAGATCTTAGAAAAAATATGAAGTAGTTTCACATTTTTCTGGTCATAAAAGTCCAAAGACTGAAAGAAGTAATAAATAGTAAGTGCTGTAAAGGTTTACTAATATTTTCTCTCTTCATCTCTTCCTCCCCCTCTCCCTTTGGAATTAGATAAGGATTGCATATCATTCTTCCAATGCCAAGAACTATTTTTCCAGTCCAACACAAAGATCCAATGACATTCATCTTCAGAAAGGAAAAGAGTAAGTTTTTTTTTTCTTTAAATTACTGTATGGTATTTAAAAATTATAAGTTTATGTCTAAAATATATTTTCAATTAATTTTTATTGGTGAAAGTGATATTAGTTTACTGGCTTAATATGTAATTGGTTAGCCTCTGTATTTTTAATAAATTTTGTTTTATATTCAAAATATATTGGCATTCTGATTATCAGATAAATTTGACAACTAAGTGATTCCTGTTGCTGAAATTATAACTTTGTGAGATATACTTAATTCCATTTTTATTTTTTTCCTAAGACCATTCAGTCTATCCAGCCATCTAATTTCTCTGATTTATAGAAACCTGAGCTCTTGAATACTGCTAGGAAAAAATTACAAAACCACATGATTGGTGCCACAGTTAATACATATTTGTTATTCACTCATTTATTCAAGACCCTGGGCCAGGTACTGGAAATTTAATATAAAGGTTATCAAAGTACACTCTCTGTTCTTAAGAAGTACATCACTTAGTGTTCAAAGGTCAAGTGCAAAGAGAAGATGAAGGTACTTTTAAAATAGTAGATAATATCATTCAAAAAAATCGTTCAAGATTCCTAGAAAACAGGGAGATAGAAGACATGATATATTTAAAATAACTAAGTTACATGGAGAACATCAGGAGATTCACTGAGATCATTTTCCATTTATCACTTGTATCTGTTAGGATTCACTGCATAAGAAACCACTCCCCAAACTTTAGTGGCTTAAAGCACCCAATTTTGCTATTGGCTGGGCAGATCTTTTGATGCTGGCTGCTTTCGTTGGTGATTGATGGCATAGGATGGCTTTACTTACATATCCTGAGCCTCTCTTAACTCACTTGGAGCTAGTTACTTCAGATGTCTCACTCCACATGGTCTCTATAATCATCCAGGAGGTTAGCCCAGGCTTGTCACAGTGATGAATGGCTTCCAGCAGGAAAGAGGGCCATTCCTAATGCACATTGACTTTTCAAGGCTCTGTGTCACATTGCCTAGTGTCCCAATGGCCAAAGCAGATGGCCAAACGTAGATTCAATGATGAAAAAAATAGATTCCACTTCTTGCTGGGTGGAGTTTTATTCACTTATTATTCTACCATAGCAGTCTTCTAGATATTGATGAGATTTGGCTCATGGGCAGCACCATGAGGACCTGGTGGAGCTGGACAGAGGGCAGGGATCAGCGGTACCTGGGAGCAATCACACAGTGTTCTCTCTGAGGTCTTGGCCTCCATGATATGCAGAAAGCATTCCATTCTTTTTCTCCTCCTTTTTCTACCTTCACTTCTTGACATTCTTAAACATTTCCTTTTTAAACCAAGATCACTGGATCGATTCAGGGGAAATAAAGTACCTAATTAACCCCTGCTTGCTTTCAGTGTCAATTCACCTGCAGGCTCTGCCTTGGCCTTGGAAAATGAGGTCAATTTACCTGCTTGGCAGGAACACAGGGCTTGCTTGGAAGCGACTCTAAACACATCTGCTGCCTGGCCTCTGGGCTCCTGCACACTAGCTTGGAATTTGCACGCTGCACTCAGAATGGTGGCTGTGGATTCTGAAATTTAGGCCACCCACCTAGCTGCTTTATTGCACAGAGGTGCCCGAGGCCTTCCCAAAGGTAGCTCAGATCTCCAGTTCGTTCTGCTCAGGTGATGTAGCCTCATCACAAAGTGCAGGTCTCTCTGGTCACCCTGTTCTATTTGGACTCGCACCTCCGTTACTAATTTTTAACCAACCTTTCCATTTTTAAAACTCTCTGCGTCTCTGTTATCACTTGAACAGAGAATAAGAATAATATATGTTTTATAGGAGTTTGTGAAGATTCAATATACTAATGTCTGTAAAGTATTCAGATTAGTGCCTAGTCCATATTTTTAAGCTGCCAGGTGAGGATATAGAATTGAATGGTTCTTCGTTGAGTCCTGCTCATTAGTGTTGTCCGCATTAGTTTGGTAGAGCTGGCCAACAGGTCCTCAGGGCAGCCAAGAGCCTGATGCAATCCTCGGATATCAGTTCTCTAAGGGAGGTGGCCCAGAGCCCCATCATTCTAGACAGATGAGAGCTGATAAATGCTCCTCGCTCAGTCTTCCATGAACTGTGCATACTTTCCTCCATATATGTGAGTAGTTGTTTAATGACTGAGGCAGTTCAGAGGAACGCCCAGCAGTCCTCTCGGAAGATGGGAGCGATGAGAGCTTTGGTAGAGATTCAGGTAGGGAAGCAGTAGCTTTGCACTCCCCTATAACAGCTGGTCAATGAGTGCCTTTTCCTGGAGAGGCACTTGAATGGTGGGCACCTCAGCAATCAAGAATTCCACATATATGTTGTGAGTCCCATCCAGCTTTTTTTTGGGAGGGGGGGCATAGTCAATTTAGTTGGTAGAGGTTTCCCAAGGCAATATTTTATTTCCCAAGTTGCAAGCGGAGCCAATATTTAAGGAACCTGAGAGTAGGAACTTTCACCCCCAGCACATGCAACCACTCAGATATAAACACATATGATATCTCTGTGTCTGCCTGCCATTTACTTATACATAGTAAAATGCTTAACTTCGGCATGTCCTCCGTACTCTATGCCAGGATCTTTGTATTATAAGATACAGTGTAATTTTGTTTTAAGATAGTTGAGGATAGGAAATAGTATGGGTTTTTTTTTTTAAATAATTACTATTCATTAACAAAACTGAATGAATTAGTATGAATGGGAACAACTCTTTAATGCAGATATCTTACACAATTCATTTTATTTTAGCAAACTACTATGAAGCTTTTAATAGTTAAATATTTAAAATCAAGGATACTGTAATATACAATATATCAATGAATAGGTAGATGTTTTATATAGTGTTGAAATTTTATTCATTAAAAAACAGAACTCATGGCAAGTGCTCTGAAGAGAAAAATGTTATATTTATTAGTTACTCTATTTTCCAGATATTACTTTGAAATCTTGCTACAGGAGTATAGACTGAGTGCTTTTGTTGATGTTGGACTGTACCAGTATGACAATGTCTACACTGAACAACAAACAGAAGATGCAGTGAACGAAGAACAAGTTATTCAATCCCAGTCAGAAATTGTCCAGGAAGTTCAGGTTTGCTATGATTATAGCTCCACTGTCTAGAAAGAAAATGTTCACAGACAGGAGCTCTGTTTGATTATTCCTTTTAGTAGATAAGATCCTGTTTTTGGGAAAGCAGTTTTGGGAGATTATTGAATTGTGTCCTGGAGTATCTGAATTATAAACTAAAGAGGCTGTTACTTCATAAAATGTAAACGTTAAGCCCAGGCCAGTGTGACTAAATGGTTAGAGTGCTGGCCCAAGCACCAAAAGGTCATGGGTTTGATTTCTGGTCAAGGATAGTACCTGGGTTGAGGAGCCTGCTGGAGATAGCCTCTCTCTCTCTCTCTCTCTCTCTCTGAATAGCAATAAAAAAAATACATTCTTGGGTGAGGATTAACAAAAAAAATAAAATGAAATAAAGTAAAATTTAAAATGTTATCATTTGCAATAAAATAGAGCAAAATTAAAAAGTGTTGTGTAGCTTAATTATGATGTCTTAAAAATGTTTTTTTATAGTAAGTATTTTTTTTTAAATTGGAAAGTAGGTTATAACCTTGGAAAACTGGGAAACAACTAATGCCATCCAGGAAGTTCAGAGGATCACAGTAACCAGCCCATGTATAGAAGTCAATTCCTGCTCCCTTCACCAATATAGATTAACTTACAACATGGAAAAAACAGGTAAGTGACAAATAGGAAGGGAGATTTTCTTTCCTTCATGTGTACATGTAATTATAGAGAGGTATTTGCATAGTCAAATTCAGTTTTAATAGTATGCTAAACAACAACAACAACAAAAAACCCAGAAAAATATAGAGAAAAGCATTCAACTGGGATAGAAAATGTTATCAATAAAAATACTTATAAAATGGTACATACTATAATTTTTCTCCTATAAGGATCATGGTCAATGCACATCTAAGTGCACAGGAGGACTGTATATATCTGTGACTCACAGTTATAAGTGAACAGGAATTAAATTCATCACCGCAGGGAGGCAACACACTGCTTTCAATTTCTCAAATTAAGTGATAGACCCATGAGACCCTAATTACCTGTTAATAAAAACACTGTATTTCTATATTTTGTAATAAATCCTTGGAGATAAATTTTGCTCTTTCTGTTGTTTCAATCAGTAAATATAATAAGCAAAATACAAAGCTTATTGCTATGGGAATATTAAAACAATAAAGTATGAGCCCTATTCTCAAGAGACCACAACCCAATTAATTAGTCAATATTATTGAGCTTGAATCAATTTCAGAAAACAGTTTCATGAAGGGATGACAGATGGTGCAAACTATGAGTGATTTTTAAATTATTCTATTAAACATTTTTTTAAGTTACTTTTGGTAGTGCAGAGAGATTTCAATTCTTCTCTTTTTCATATTTTTTCTAAATGCCCATCCAAGCCTTGCTACCTGCTGATGCTTCTGACTTCATACTACAATCAGCCCTAAATGACCTGTGGTCTTTAAAACCGGATACAGTTCAAGTAACAAGAACACAACATCCCCAAAGTTACGTTTACATGGTAACCTTTATATCAACCAGAGGTAAGCATGTATTTCATTTTGCAGGTCTCTAAAGTTTTTTCTAGGAAACAATTTTATGTCCTGTGCAACTCCACTGAAAAAGGTATATGCGACAGAAAATGACAGAGGGGAAAAATTGGATTCACAGCCTTGATCAATTTTAGAAACAATAGAAATTAAATAGTTCATTGTTTTCTATTGTAACTTAAATTCCTATTGTATTTCAAGGAATGTACAACTCTAATGCATGAGAAATACACCGTCTATTCTACAAACACAGTATCAGTATAATACCCTTTTATAAATAAGCAAAACATTAGTGAAGATACTAATTCTGGAAATGAAATTGAAATCAATATTGCTTAGAAGTTACTGGTCTGGCCAGATCTTGCAGGATAAAAGAATTCTGTGGTTAAATCTAAGTGGGAAACACTGTTTACCATGGCTTCTCCTTGAAGACTGACAGAATTTATAAAAATATTAAAATCCCTGAGGAATCTTGCAGTGAGAAACAAACAAAACACCACTTCACCTGTGTTGGAAAATGCAACATTTTCCAAAGTTATTTCATCTCTCTATGCTTTTTATTTCAAGTAATAGCTGTTAACTTATTAATGTTTCACATTTTCAAGTCTTACAGCCAATTCTAGCAACACATATGGGTTTGGGATAACTACCTCAGGAAATAGGACCCTGAATATGTGTGAGTTTACTTTTCTTCAGGCAATCATTTTTTCTTGATTCATCTAGGTAAAATGTTGCTTCAACATTTGTCTCATTTTACTCACAGGAATTGGGAAATAATGATTGTTACTTCAACATTTGTCAAATTATTAATTTGGTTGTTGGATGGAGGTTGAGGAATTTTGTTTAACCGGAATTGAAGTTCTAAAAATTCCCCCAAAGTTAGATTGTCAGAACACTATATACACAAAAATACAGTTATCCTTGTTCTCCCACGAACTTACTTATAGATCAAACTGAAGGACCTGCATCCTCCATGTTCGTTTTGATTTTGTGATACTGGAACTCCAAATAAAACCAGTTTTTTAAAGTTTGAGTTCCACCATTGAGTTGGATGTATTAATAATTTTTAAAAAATGTGTTTTCATTCATTTCAGAAAGGAAGAGAGAAGGATAGAGAGATAGAAACATCAATGATGGGAGAGAATCATTGATCGACTACCTCCTGCAGGCCCCCGACAAAGGATTGAGCCTGCCATCTAGGCATGTTCCATTAGGAATCGAACCATGATCTCCTGGTTCCTGGGTCAATACTCCACCACTGAGCAACACCAGCTGGGCTGTATTGATATTTTTTTTTTAAATTAACTTCTGAAAACTCTGTTTGCTGCTTGATTGCAGGAGACTTTGATCTGCTCGGTTATGAAGTATTTGAAGGGTATAATGTCACCCTGGATATTACAGAACAAACCAAAGGAAAACCCAGTTTGGACACTTTCACACTGAATTGGGATGGAATCTCTTCTAAGCCTCTTACCCCATGGTCAGCGGAAGCTGAAGTATGCTCTCTGTTAAATTTTTAAACATAAAACCATTTAAGCATCACCTTTCTATTAAAAAACAACAACACTTTAAGTAGTAGAAATACACCCTCGTACTTGGCAGGATGGGTTGGAGGCCACCAATAGTGAGCAGAGAAAGGAGGAAATATCACAAAGATAGGGAACAAAAGGGCATTTCTCAGATCTGTGCCGACAGAATCCAATGTATCTCCATAGGGGCAACTGCTTGCGAAGAGAGGATGTTGATTGTGAGTTGCTGAATTTTGACAACTGCCTGTATAATGAGTTTAAGTTAATATTTGTTTGAAGATTAAAGATGACCTCTCACCCCAAGTCCTCAGCTCTGAATATCATTTATATCTGTGCATTGCCAAAGAAACAATGTGGAAATTACAGGAGACCTCATGAATGTGTACTGACTCCTGTATACTCAAATTATTTATTATTTTTTACACAGTCATAAATACAGGCTTTTAGGATCTGTATCTCTTCTTTTGAAAAACAGTGCATTGGATTATACAGTGTTCTCCCTCCCCGCCTAGTTAATTTTGAGTTAATTTGGGAAAACTATTCATCTAGAGTCTTTTAAATTGGGTGCTAATTTATTTAGGTTTGCCTCATTGTTCTCTTTAAAAAACTATTAAACAAATATGTCTTCTTAAATAATAACCAAGTAAGCTAATATTAGCCAATTAGATGTGGCTATTTCATTCTAAATTAGAACTCTTGAAAAAGACACAGGACACTAAAATGATCACATATTAATTATTTAGTTAATGATCTCTTAATTATGACTAAAATATGGAAATTACATGAATATGTTGTAACTAATTAGTAGAAATAGCAGTAGAATCACTGATGTTCTAACTCTTCATGAAAAAGAAGTTACTGAAGTTTCTGTTGTCAATCTAGTTTCAGGCAGCAGTGGAAGAGATGGTTAGCGCCAAGTGTCCTCCGAAAATTGCAGATTTTGAAGAAGGATTTGTCGTGAAATACTTCAGAGATTACGAAACTGACTTTAACGTGGTATGGAATGCTTAGTGAATTGTGAAACGGACCAAATAAGAATTCTTGTAAATGTCTGGGATTTTGTCTTTTTTTTTTTTTTTTTTTTTAAATAACATTAATTCCCTATCATTCAAAGTCAAATTACCAATATAATGTTATGGTAAGGTCTATCCTAACATCTCTTTGCGTTATAAAACAAATCGTTTGTGAAAGCAGTATTTCCACTGCCCATGAATTTTCTGGAACAATAGGATGTAGGCAAATATAAGATCTGTGGAGTGTTTGATGTTTTTTTTCAGGTGGATGCAGAGTGTATCCCTTTTCCTCCATTCAATTGGTTTCAGAGGATACAGTCTGTAGCAGGGCATCATTGCAGAGCACATCACTTCCCTTGCTTTTCAATATCACTTTCTGCTCTATTAGTACAATGTCTACTGATTACTTATTTCTTGGTGAGATGTAAAGATTTTTCTTTGATACACAGTAAAAAAAAAAAAAATTAAATACACTATTTGCCTGATTCTTATTTTCAAGACTTGAGGAAGCCAGATAGTCACCACTTTCAAATATGATCAACATAAGAAATATGCTAGTTACCCTGGATGGAAGGAGCTTTGGCCTGAGGACTGAAGGGTTCCAGGTTCTATTCCGGCCAAGGGCACATGCCTGGGTTGCAAGCTCGATCCCCAGAGGGGGGCAGGCAAGAGGCAGCAATCAATGATTTTCTCTCATCATTGATGTTTCTATTTCTCTCTCCCCCTCCTTTTCTCTCTAAAACCAATAAAATATATTTATTTTTTAAAAAGAAATATGCTAGTTATTCAATTCAGATCAATATCCTTGAAATAAGAGAGTCGTTAAAATATATAGCATGCGATGCCTATATGGAGAGATTTATTACTGGGGGGGGCGGGGGGGAAAGGGAAAATCCATTCAATGGCTATGTTTTCAACTTAATTTAACAAATCTACATGTATTTAGGTTCCCCTCTCCTGGATGCAGTACTTGCAGCCATGGGCATTACACAAGTAATTAACACGACACTTCCTTCATCTTTCATTCATCACAATACACATTTTTGCTCTACCCTACCTTGACAATTTGAATCTTACAGCACTGCTCTCTAACATCCCTGCTTCTCTGCATGCATTTTACCCTTCCCCAAAGCTCCTTGGCCCCCTTCTCCTCTTCAATAACTCATTTTTATCTTTAAAGACACCTCATGTGCCATTTTCTCTGTCATTTTTCTTGATGCTTTTAGGCGAGTTAGAGGCCTCCCTTCAGCCTTGGTTTTATAATCCTTGGTTCCTTCTTCCAAACTGGGATAGGCTTCTGTGTTTAGGGGTAGTGTTCACCGCTGGGACCCCGAAGATTAAACAAAAAAGAAACATATTCATAAACAAACAAAGATGTGGCCCACAGTGAACACTGAATAAACATTTGTGGAAGGAAGGATTAGATATCATTAAGGAGTTCATAATATAGGGGGAAAAGATAGGATTTGGGAAATATAGTGACAAGGGATTATGTGATTATGGGATCAAATGAGTGATATAAGGTGAGGGCTTTAGAATTTCAAAGAGAGAACATTTCAAGTTATAGTAATTTGGGAAGCAATGGGATCTGAGTCGGAGCTTGAAGGACTTGGGTGAAGATGTTGGGGAACAAAGCAGGATCATCAATCATGTTTTCATCTGAAATACTATTGTTTCTGCAGGATCATATTAAGAGAGGGCAGAAGACAGCTGAAACTGATGCTTACTGTGGTCGTTATTCCCTGAAAAACCCAGCTGTTCTCTTTGACTCAGCAGATGTTAAACCAAACAGACGACCATATGGAGACATTTCATTATTTCCTTATAATCAGGTAAGCTCAACAAAATGATATGCTAATTGAATTTGTAAAACCCCTTGGTAATAAAATTTCATGAAATTTTAAGACAAGGAAGAGTGCTTGTCATGTGAAATCGTGTCACATTGGACAGGCTCTGTGGTTCACTCTCTGGGCTCTTGTGATTTCCTCTTCTTGTGATTCTCAAAACAAGAAATTAATATGCAGTACCATGCACACGTATTCTTCTTTATCTCATATTTAAAAAAATTATTTGCACTCATTTAAGTACTAAAACAAATAAATATATGTTATTTTCAATATTCCTTCATTAATTAAGAAGAAACAAATGGATAGGCATCATAGATTGATCTCAGATATTCAATCATGAAAAAGTAAAAGAAGATTCTGAGAAGATGAAATGGCAATTTTAGGATAGGTATTAAAGACTAGTAACTATAGATTTACCCTTTCTCTTGTTTTAAAATTCTCAAATTATAGCACATATTCTGAAGTTGTTAGTTCTAAATATATTTGGCATTAATAAGGTGTTGTAGGCCATTAAAACTGGTATTTAATCACTATTTTGCAGTGACAACTCCATCTCTAAATGCTCAGTTGCATTCACATTTCAATCCCTCCAAATGTTTCTCTCCCTTCTGTCTTCTAAATTCACTGAAGAGTTCATTTAGAGCTGGATCTAATTCTTATGTAGCTTGGTGACTATGAAGAGTGAATTCATTCTTTTTTTTTTTTTTTTTTAAGGAAAGCATATCAAAAGATATATATAAAGAATTATTCATTAATTGGAAGGTCATTTCAACTTCATTTCCTCTTCTATAGAATCTTCCCCAATTCTTCTGCATTTAATTGGCTGAAATTAATTTTTCTGTTTGATAATTTTTTATGAAAAATGCTCAGTATATACTTATTGGATTGGATTTACTTAATTTGAATTGCTACAAAACAATTTAATGATAAGATATTTTTACTTATTTTTTCCCCTTATTTTCTATGTAGTTATGTTTAGCATACAAAGGATTCCTGGCAAATTATATTGGTCTAAAATTTCAATACCAAGACAAAAGCAAGGTTACTAGAAGCACTGAAATACAATTTACATATAGTTTTGCTTATGGAAACAAGTAAGTTACATTATGAATTTGAAAACTTAAATTATACTACAGTGTATATTAGTAAACTATGAAAATAAACCCATTTCTTATTTGTTTGTTGCTTTTAAGAAATCGTGTACACCATGTATCTAACTGCAATTGTCTTGTCTTCTTTAGGCGCTTTCTAACAAAAATGTTGTGCCAAAATTAAATCTATTGCTTACGAAAATAAAAATTGGTCTAGTGCCACCATCACCCATGACCCTTTAGATTAGGGGTGTCGAACTCAATCAGAGAAGGGGCCAAAATCTAAAATCCAGCCTAAATCGCGGGCCGAATGGTTTACTGAACAGTCATAAACTGTCATTGTGATGGAAACGCAGCGGAGTGCAGTGATGACAGCGCGGTGCGGGCCACATTGCAAGGCCTGGCAGGACGGATTTGGCCCGCGGGCCTTGTGTTTGACACATGTGCTTTAGATAATGAAACAATGGTAAACTGTTAAGTACACCAAATTTTCTAAGTTGTTTTTTTAAACTTTGGAATCATAGAATTTGTAGAATTCTACTTAGAGGACCTAAGTACTTTTATTAATTTAAAGGACTCTTTAACTTCATGTAGTTCTGCATATAATTTTCTAAATCTGATGTAGTTCTAAGCTTTGATGCAACACAGGTGGATACCATGATGAATTTGTAAACCATGAAGGAAATGAGAATAGAAAATGCCCAAACAAATAGACAGTTAATAACTACAGTAGAAGCTGATATAAAGATATCTGTTAAACTATACTTAGTTACTATTTGGATGGCAGGATTTATCTCTTTCTTGTAAACTCTCATAGCAGAATTGCTTAATTGCAGTTTATGAGATTCTAATGCAGTTAGTATTTGATAGAAAATCTGAATCTAAATTACACACTTGGAAGGTACTGACTATAAATAGTTCAGCACTTCTTTTTTGGTCACTTAGAACAGTAGACAATGCAACTGCAGTGAGTTCTTTGAAAGTAATATCAAGATCCAGTTTTGCTTCTTAGTATTGGACTGAGTTTACTTTTCTATCTCTAACAATTTTTTACTAAAATAATTTACTTCATTCTTTTTTTTTATTTAGAGCACATCCCATTTATTTTATATATATATATATATATATATATATATATATATATATATATTACCCCTAAGTGTTTTGGCTCAGTGGATAGAGTGTTGGCCTGCAGTCCCAGGTTCAATTCTAGTCAAGGGCATGTACCTTGGTTGCAGGCACATCCCCAGTAGGGGTTTGCAGGAGGCAGCTGATCAATGTTTCTAACTCTCTATTCCTTTCCCTTCCTCTCTGTAAAAAAAAAAATCAATAAAATATATTTAAGAATATATATATATATATATATATATATATATATATATATATGACTCCTGTTTCCCCCATTTTACCCCTTCCTCCCAGCCTACTTCATTCTTGTGTCCTGTTTTAAGTGTTCTACACCAGAGTGCATGCTCCTTAGTTTCCTTACCTGTTGCTACAGAATATTTTACATTCCAGTGGCTACTGCCAAAGCTACAAGGAAAAGAAATATATTTGGATCCAACATTAAATCTTTTACTGCAATGGGAGTTTCTGTCTGTTGTCCCTTGTTAAGTAAGTTTCTGTTACTTTCATATGCTAATGAAGTATGCTTGATGTCTTCCTGTGAGGAAAAACAAAACAAAACACCTTTTACTCTTTAAGATTGTAATGCTTTTTATAGTGTAGTTCTTTACATTAAGTCTTACAACTGATCAGTATATCTACTTGATGAACCATATTTCAGCTGGACATACACTTGCATAGACCTTCTGGACCTCATACAAACCAGATACACTGGGACTAATTTTGCTCTTCAGAGGATTAGTGTACAGGAAGCATCAAAATCACAGTCCTTTTATGTGGATACAGTGTACATTGGACAGACACCTACAATTTCACTATGGGATGGTATGTTGTGTCACTTCGTATCTACTTAAACTATCCAAATCTATTGTGTAGTAAACTCTTATGATTAAAATTATTATATTTGATTGTTTAGATAAAATCATTAATCTCTCAATATTTATGAGTTATTCTTTTATCAAAATGTTAATATTATTTAAATCATTTTTAAATTAACTGGGCTGGAAGATTACTCTAAGAATAATAATGTAAGCTGTCATTATAGTAAAAATTTGGTTTTATAGTCCTAGATTCCGTTTACAGATATGGAAACTGTAACATTTTTATTTTTTTAATTGATTTTTAAGAAATAAACTGCCAAGAAAGAGCTCTATTCCTGAAAGGCTAACATGGGTGTTTATTGACGTTGATATTGACATCTGTTTAGTAAGATTGAGCAGAGTCTTTTCATAGACCTAATAGTTATAATGAGCGATGTGATAAGTGAAAACCTTATTTCTGAAAGTCTTAGTATTGTTTTTCTAATTATTTTAGTAGATTCATATATATAAGCTATGATAATAAAATAATTAAAATTAAACTGTGATTTTTTTAAAAAAAAAATCAACCTAACTCCAATTACCTTGAAACATTTTTCAGAGTTTTGGGGACTGTTTTCAAGTGCAAGAGCATGAGTCAATTGGCAAAAAAAGAAAAGAGGAAAAAAACAAAAAGAAATGTTACTGCTTTAGAGTCCTTTTGAAATTGCTGTATTCAAATCGACACTAATTGGTGGGACACATGTATAAGATAGCTGGTTTGTGCTGGAATAGATGTTGCAGTTTGTTAGAATTTATTTAGTACCTAGCGTGTGGCAGGCGATGTGTTGCACTAAAGAAGAACAGTGAACAAGACAATCCTGGTCCTGCCCTCCTGGGGCACATGACCCAGGGAGTGCCTCACTCAGGGTACCTGGAACAGAGCTGAGCTAACTGGCCCCCAGAAGGCTACATGGACCCCAGGCCATGGTGGCTTTTAAGTAATAATCTAAAACTCCCCCCCCCCCCCAATCTGATAAGGCTCATAGGTCAGAAGACTTAAAGCTTTATATTCTAGGAGTGAACGTTTACCAAGCACCACAAGCTATTAGCCTTTTTCTAACATTTGGTTTTAAACAGCTTATTCTGTGACATGTGGATATTATTGCTTGGTGGTTTTCTTTTCAGCAGCAGGAGCTGCAATTTTACTTCCCATTTCCTTCATGTTCTTTAGAAATGCCAAAGAGAAGACTCCCGGCATTAGCGAACAAAGGGATATTTCTAAAGCACTTCCAGGTGGATCAGACCAAGAGTAACGGGTCAAGTATGACGAGCCAATATTCTGTCACCATGACTTCATATAACTGCAGTTATAATATACCCATGATGGCTGTGAGCTTTGGGCAGGTAAGCCTAGAGTTTTACAAGTTACCATTTATTTTCTATTGCTGAAGCATTAGCTTTGATCTACTCGATAGTAAGCTTTCTCTTTAATCTTTACAAATAGTTGGTACACAGATTGAATATCTTTTACTAGGACAAGACAGTTATTCTAAAGACAAGTGAAGATTTAGAGGTTTGTTGAATTTGAGCATGAAAATTCACTTTAAACATTAAATACTTCAAAAATATATCTAAGGAGAACATAGATTTAAGTAGAGCTTTCTCTTGTTTTAGAAGAAAAAAAAATGTGGCTTTTTCAATAAAGATCCTTGAACAGAGGTTATTGAAAGAAAATTTCAGATTCTGCATGTTTCCCCATTGTTTCTATTACAAACACCATCTATCTTCGGCTTGTATCAAAGTTGACACACAGGAAGGAAAGAGACAGTTTTCCACAATTCCAAAAGGATCTGAGCAAGTTTTTGTGCAGCTTGAGTTGTTTATATTAAATATTACAAATATGATGGCTATTTTAAAATCAATGTCCTACAAAAATATACAAGTTAATATAATTTCCTGCAACAAACCAAAAACAAACACGAGTTCAGGATTAAGGATTAAATATTGTGCTAGAGTCTCATAGAGAATGTTTGTGACAAAAAAATACTGAAAAACTGTATTTCATGAAAATTGCCTTTAGCTGGTTCTGGTTCAGTGTTTCAATTTTAGTATCTTTACAGCTGAATGTGTTGTAAAGATATTTCAGTCTTTTTCTCATAGTTCTCTAACAAAATGTAGTAACTAATTTGGGACTTTGTGCAGTCAAAGCCTCTGTGTCAATAGTCTCCTATTTCTCACTTCTCATTAAAACTGTCGATTATATCCTCTAGCTTTAGCCATTTACCCAAGGCTAAATTGTGAATGTGTACTTACATTTTTATGACTTTTAAAAATTCAAGTGAAAGATACTTGGAGGAATGTACACACATATTAAAGGGTTAGTTCAATGAATTATTTTTAAAACTGGAGCTTTGTGATAATTATGGATTAATATGCAGTTGTAAGAAATAATACAGAAATATTTCTATACCCTTCACCCATTTTCCCCATTGGCAAAATCTTGTATAACTATATCATAATAACACAACCAGGAAATTATTTAGGTTTTTCTTGTTTTCTTTTATCGGCATATCTAGGTCTTCTTTGATTACTTTCATCATCATTTTTTAATTTTCAGGACCGACCCAGTAAATGTTTTGTTAGATTTATACGTATTCCATTTTCTTTGAAGTGTTTGTAAATGGTCTTGTATCGTTAATTTTGATCTCCACATGCTTGTTATTTGTATAGAGGTATGTGATTGGTTTTTGTGTTAATTCTATATCCTGCAACCTTGCTGAACTCCATGAATTTTACAAAGTAAATGCTCTCATGTAATTACTACTCAGATCAAGATAAAGAAGTCATTAATTCCAAAGACACTTCCTTGTGCCTTCTTCTTGTCATTGGATCATTTACTTTTCACCCCTAGATAACCTATTTTGACTTCTGTCACCATTAATTAGTTTTGCTTATTTTTATCATATCAATGAGTAATACAGTAAGTACTCTTTTGCACCTAGCTTCTTTTATTTGATACAGTGAAGTTCATGTGTTGCATGTAGCTCAAGTTCATTCTTCTTTATTGCTTTATTGTATTCCATAGTATGAATATACCACAATTTATCCTATTGATGGACTTTTGCATTATTTCTAGTCTGGAGCTATTGGGAATAAAATTGCTAGGAATATTCTTGCACAGGTCTTATGACACTTATATTTAATCATCTCTGTGGGCATTGGGGTGAATAGTTCTAAATTCCACAAGAGTAACAGGTCACTATGAGGGATCAGAAGCAGGAGGATATCATTTTCATGATTAGAGTTACAATTTATGAATTTGTATAGCGTGTGTTACTTTTGTTAATTGATTGGCACTCAACACTAGTCAGATATTTCCCAAGTCTGAGTCATTCAATGTACTGATCATTCACTTTCTCATATTTTTTAGTTACGTTTTCAAGTCACCATCTGCATTTTTCCAAAAGGGTTTTTAGGTTTTTGATAGCCAAGGCCACATTTCGTGTTCCTTTGCCTCCCCACAGTGATTAGCACTGTATCTTGAATAAAATCCCTGCTCACTAAATATTTGTTCCTTGAGTGATGGAGGGTACACTTTGAATTAATGAGTAATTACTGTGGTTCCAGCTGATGGCTGCACAGATGACTGAGTTGACTTTGGCCTCATTATTGCAGCTCTTTAGGTATGGGTTTGTGTTGATTTATGTGACTCTCCTTAATGTCCTGAAGAACCCTGAATGAATATGTGAGGGCTCATTTATGTCGTGTCACGGGATTGTACCACGGTGAAACAGAAATCATCTTAGCCATCGTTGTGTTTAATCATTTTATCAATATTGACTTTGGAAATTAGATAATCACCGAGACAGAGAATGAGTCTGTTTACAGAGGAAACAATTGGCCAGGGGAGTCAAGGATCCGCATTCAAAGGACTCAAGCGGCATCTGCACCTCTCAGAGGCAGCTTTGACCTTCAAGCTTATGGACATATTCTCAAAGGTATATTAAAAAAAAAAAGCCCAGAACAGTGATATATGTGTCAGTTAGACTGTGCTGCTCTATGCAAACATCATATACATCTTAGTGTACTTCTTTCTAATATCATGTCTCTATGTAATTTACATACCTTAACTAAGGTAAAGATAAATGATCCAGAGCAAATTACATTTTCACATTTTTAAAATTTGCAAGCATGAGGTTTATTCTTCATGTTGTAAAGTTTCATAGGTTTGACAGATGCATAGTGCCATATATCCACCATTACAGAACCATACAGAATAGGTTTACCACCATAAAAATCCTCTCTGCGTTACCTATTAATTTCTTCCCTCTCCCCCTGAAATTTTGGCAAACACTGGTCTTTTTACTACCTGTGGTTTTGCCTTTTCCAGATTGTAATTTAATTTTTTTCATTTAGCAATATTCATTTTTTTATGGTTTGATGGCTCATTTCCTTTTATCTCTGAATAATATCCACTGTGTGGATGTACCAGCTTATCCATTCACCTGTTGAAGGACATATTGATTGCTTTCAGTTTGGAGCAGTAAAAGGTGCCATAAACTTCATGTGAAGGTTTTGGTTTGGACATATTTCCAGCACAATTGGTTAAATACCTAGGTATGCAATTGCTGGATCCTATGGTAAGATTAGGTTTATAAGGAACTGCCGAATTGTCTTCCAAAGTCACTATACCATTTGGCATTTACCAGTACACCAGAAATGAATGAGTATTGCTATTACACGTAGACCTAGTTATATTTGGTACTGTCAGTTATTTCATTTATTTTAGCCCATTCTCATAGGTGTGTAGTGGTATCTTATTACTGTTCATTTGCAATCCTTTAAGGATATGATATTCAGTATCTTTTTATATGTTTATTTTTTTATCTAATTTATCATTAGATAGGGTGACTGCACATATTTTGTCTATTTTAAAATGGAGTTGTTTGTTTTCTTATTTTTTAGTTTTTAAGAGCTCTTTGTGTATTTTTTTTTATATGGGTCTTTAATATATGTGTGTTTTGCAAATATTTTCTCCCCATAAAACAAGCCACAGCTGGGGAGGAAACATTCTCATACTTTCTTCATTGCTTCACCAGATATACCAGGTCATAGTCTTAAAAGTTTGTTTCTCTTTTGCCCTGGCTGAGTGGCTTAGTTGGTTGGAGCATCATCCCATACACCAAGAGGTTTTGGGTTCCTTTTCCGGCCAGACACAAACCTAGGCGGCAGGTTGCATCCTTCGTTGGGACTCTTAAGGGAGCCAACTGATCAATATTTCTCCTTCTCTCCCTCGCTCTCTAAAAATCAATTTTAAAAAACAAACATATCCCAGGTGATTATTTTTTTTTTTAAGTTTGTTTCTCTTTTATATCCATGGCTTATATGTTGCCTATAAAGTAAATTGATATTAAAAACAAAAGTATTTAAGTCAAGCCTCTAATGGGATACATTACTCATGTAATTTTTGTTTCCAAGAAATATATAAATTCTTGACATCGATAGAATGCAACTTCGTTTTTACTGTATTGGAGGAGGACAGTTGGTTTCCCGGCGATACATTTCACGCATTCTGAGGATGAGATAGGGCTGTGACTCTGACTCCCTCTGTGAGCGCAGGCCTCTCCGCTGCGGTGTCAGCGGCAGATCTGCAGTTCGCTCTCCAGAGCCTGGAAGGAGCGGGACGGGTCTCCGTGACGCGAGAGGGAACCTGTGCCGGATACTCATGGAGCGTCAAGTGGAGAAGCGCATGTGGGAAGCAGGAGCTGCTACAGGTGCCCTTGTCTGGCTTGGTTTCTGTTTTCTTCCGTGTGGTGCATGCTTATTTGCACCCTGCCACAAAAACAATTGGAAACTGTGTTTATTATTTTTTTAAATGCCAACTATACCCCGTGTACACTTCCCAAGGCTACCATATTGGTAGAGGGTTTTGCAAGTTGTACATTTTGATTTGGTT
Organism: Pipistrellus kuhlii; assembly: GCF_014108245.1. Taxonomy (NCBI): domain Eukaryota; kingdom Metazoa; phylum Chordata; class Mammalia; order Chiroptera; family Vespertilionidae; genus Pipistrellus; species Pipistrellus kuhlii. The sequence continues at coordinate 15,243,705 of NW_023425449.1, forward strand.
TTACTTTTTATCTTTGGCAGATATAAAATTCCGTGAGTGGATAACAAACCACGATAGTCAGAGATGAAAAAATGCTAGAAGTGGAAAAGCTGGCCTTTGGTTGGGAACAGAACTAATTTTTAATTATTAAAAATCAACAACTGTCAAAGTGGCATAGAACATTTTGAGAAAATAAAATTTAGTAAACTATTTTCCTTTGACATATTTTATTCTAAAATGCAAGCTAACTTTCGTCATTTTATTCAAGTTATAATTGATGTAATATTTGATTGTGCAATATTTTTAGCATTTTTTTTCCTTGGATAGATTATGCTCCTTTTCCAAGAAATGTGACTGAAATGGTTTTGAATGTTTGTTTTTTCATCCTTTATCTTTTATTCACTTTCAAGCATACTAAAATTTTAAAAGAAAAATTAGTGTGGTCATTAGAGCTTTCTACTGAAATAATTTTGTCTAAAAATAGGTTAATGATACCAACATTATTGGAGAAAAGGCTAACATGACAGTTACGAAGGTAAAGGAAGGTGGTTTATTCAGACAACACATACTTGGAGACCTACTCCGTACACCCAACCAACAACCACAGGTATTTTTGGAACTTTCCTCAAGATGTTTAATACATTTATAATTTTAAATGTACAGCTAGTTTGTAATACAGTAAAGGCCTGATAATCTTTATTTTCATGTGAATATTAGTGTTAACAGTTCGTCAACTTAATGATATTATTTTATGACCTTTGGGAAAGTTGTCTTCCTTATAATAAAAGAATGGATTTTTAAGCTCTAGTACTGCCTTTTAGAATTTGAAGATATAGGCTTTCATTTAATCTTTACATAAGTTTTTTTTGTAATGATTTTTAATGTTACCACTTTAATTATGAGAAAATTAGAATATAAGGAGTTTAGGTGGCTCTTCCTAGAGTAATCTTTATTTTCCTTCATGGCACTTAAAACCAGGGCATTTAGTTTTTATACTTATTTTTTATGGTCTTATGCAACTATCTCACCTCAAGGGGGTTATAAATTTGGTACAGCAAGGATGTCATAGGTTTTGTTCAATGTTGTATTCATAACATTTACAACTGTGTCTGATATAGAGTGGTTACATTTGCTGAATGAAAAAAATGAATAAATGAATGAAAGAATGAAGTATCAAAGCAGAAAAGTCCAAGTAGAAGAGACTAATTTTTATTTAAAAACATGGAAACAAAATTTTATCATTCATTCTAAATTCTGTGCATATTCTTCTGAAACATGCAACCTCTTTACCTCTATTCTCTATCTCTGTGTTTATTTATTTGAAGGTTGAAGTCTATGTTAATGGAATTCCTGCTAAATGTTCAGGTGACTGTGGGTTTACATGGGATCACATGACTACTCCCATAATACAGACCATAAGCCCTTCCAAAGGTAACCTCTTGCTTTTTAACTGAGAGTATGGGGTGGAAGACAACTAGCAAAAATGTATATTCTGGCCCTAGCTGGTTTGGCTCAGTGGATAGTGTCAGCCTTCAGACTGAAAGGTCCCCATTAAGGGGCATGAAGGAGGCAGCTGATCAATGATTCTCTCTCATCATTGGTGTTTCTATCTCTTTCTCTTCATCTCTAAAATCAATAAAAAATATTTTTTTAAAAAAGTAAATTCTGATAATGATTTTTTTTATATTCCAGTGTCACCAATTAAGTCAAGCAAACAGTTCTACATAATAGGAGCAAAGAAAGTTATCAGATTGGAAAGCTCTGGACAGATCATTGATGACCTATTTTTTTAAAGTATATTTAATTGATTATTTTACAGAGAGGAATAGAGAGGGATAGAGAGTTAGAAACTGCGATGAGAGAGAAACATCAATCAGCTGCCTCCTGCACACTCCCTACTGGGGATGTGCCCGCAACGAAGGTACATGCCCTTGACCAGAATCGAACCTGGGACCTTTCAGTCCGCAGGCCGACACTCTATCCACTGAGCCAAACCTGTTAGGGCCTGGATACTTTTAAAGAGTTGAATGGAAAACCATTAAGTATAAGATGCTTGGAAAGCAAGTGTAAACCGGGAATCTCTGAGGTACTTGATTGAGATGTATCTCACCCTAGAGAGAGGAATCTTACTATATTTCAAATGAGAAGTGTCCATAACACTTATTTCACTGTTTATCCTTTTCTCATGAATTTGTGATGGCAGCTCTGAAATTGTCTGTCGCCATTTAGAGATGTTTGTTTAATTTCTTTATTGTAAGAATCATTTTCCTTTATTTCATAACTTCAGTAATATAATCCTTCCCATTAATCTCTATGAATACACAGATTAAAAATAAAAGGCAATGTAGAGGAATTCGATGGGGAAAATACAATTGCTGAATAAATGTGTCTCCCCTTCCCCCTTGCTGGCTTAAAGGCTGATTGTTCATATCTTTTAAAACAGACTTATTTTTCTCTGAGAAATATCTGATTTCATAACTATACGTTCTATGTTTTTCCACGTTAACATTGTTATTTAAACATCATTTTTCAGGGTCCTCTGAAGAAGGAACAATTCTAACCATATCAGGTTCTGGGTTCTCTCCTAGTTCAGCTGTTTCGGTCTCAGTTGGACCAATAGGTTGCTCCCTTCTTTCTGTGAATGGTAGGTTCTTTTAAATATTATTCTTACTCAGTGTAATTGTCCTTCTTTAAAAGAACGTGGGACCAAAGATCATTATTAGCCTACAGGATAACCTGAAATTGACAAACTGCTCTGGGAAAATGTTTTATCTTTTTAATATTTGGTTTTGACCACAAACTAATCTGTTCACTGTACCAAGTCTTTATCCTATGATAGCTGATTTTTCTCCTTTTTTCTTCATAAAGTGACTACATGAAATCTTTTCTTCTTTGGTGGGTGTCTGGGACACAGAAATATGTGGATTTCTGCTCTGGTATTCCACAGTCCCTCTGCCTATGCTTTGACAATGCCCCATTATTCATGAAGAAGAGGATGTGGCCATCTTCCCTGACTGTTAGGCCAACAGAAACCCTATCCATTAACATAGAATTTAAAGATTATTCACCTCTTCCGCTCATGAAAAAATGAGTATTTATTTCCCTAAAAATTATATCTCATAATCCTAGGTGTATTTCTTAATTCTAGCAAGCTGGAACTATGTAAGCAAATCCATCTTTCATATAATTCAAGTTGTTTTTCAGTTAGGTCTACCAGTCGGTTTGCACCTGTATTACTAGTACACACATACTGTCCCTAAATGAAGTGAAGAAGGTGTTTTTATTTTTATTTAATCACTTTTCTGTGAAAAAAAAAAACTATTTTACTCAATTTAGGACATGAAGAATATATTGAACCAATTTCTAAAGAAATTGTTGATATAAATCGTCCAACAGATTGAATTTTTAAATTATAGTACCCCCCCCCCTTTTTTTTTTCCACAGTAGCAATCAGGAGCAAATTGTTTACTTTGGTATCACCATTCTTTTTCCTAACTTTTTTTCAGGAGTTCTGATTTTAGGTAGTTTGTAAGGATTTTTTTTTCTTCTTCTCATTAATAGTTGAGTAGTGTTCCTTAGGTATATTTTCTTGGTGTATAATAATGAAGGCGAATGTTTATCGTTGCAAATATAACATTTCAATGGTTTGACCTCATTATAAACATTGTCTTTATCATTTTCTCCTTCTTTCTTATCTCAAGAAAATGAGATCCAGTGCCAGCTCCTGAACGGAAGTGCTGGACACTTCCCGGTTGCTGTGTCCATAGCCGATGTCGGACTAGCGCGGAATGCAGAGGACGAGGTATTCCACTTCGCGTATCAGAGTCAGATCTCAGACATCTGGCCTGTTTCTGGAAGCTTAGCAGGTAATAGTTCATTGTTCTAAACAAAGAACATTGCACTCATTTCCGTCATCTCATTGCTTTATTCCCAGAGCGGGGTACAGAGAGAGGAACCCAACCCTCCCTCAGATAGAACAAAGAGACTCCCCTGTAGGAGTCAGAGTGATTAAATGGCTGACTAATTCTTTTGTTTCTTACGAAGCACTAGGCAGGGTGACTGCTTATACTTACATCTTAGGTTATTGAATTAATATCATCAATTATTACGTGTTTCTATAACAAGCTCATCAGTTATGTCAGGATAAGATTTATTAGTTATTATTCTGCTTACCAGCTGCTCCATTTGTAACCACAGTCTCCATGGAGCTACTTGACCCAGAAGAGGTTCTGGGAACAAATTGGGGAAAGGGAGGGTGAGGCAGAAGATGAGGAGAAAATAACGCATTTTGTCTGTTTTCTCATTTCCTTTGAATTTTGTGTTTGCTTGTTTTATTGTACAATGCTTCATTTTGGATTTTGTGCTGATCTTGAACTTTTTTGACGTGTTTTGAGTTTATTTCTATTTTGTTGGGATGTTTTCTCAGTTAAACTTTTACTTAGAGGTATTAACACTTGGGAATTCGGGAAGAATCTTAATTCACTCTCATGTCCCACCATGGAATGGTTGAGCAAATAGAAACTGCATAATTTCTCTTTAGTATAAAGGAGGCACTCGGGGAAAATAATAATTGATGCTGGTAATGTCCCAAAAGCAAGGTTGGTTGCAAATTTGTTATTTCATTAAATTGCTTAGCCCAGCTCCTTTACTGTCTATGACTTCAGAGCACAGGCTGGGGAGTGTGGTGTGATTGTGTACATCTCGAGTTTGGTCCCTGATCTGTTTGCCAATTCCTTAAATGATTAGACAATTCCTGAATGATGAATTAGATTATTGCCAAAGTTTCTTGTTGTTATAGTTACTTTGTTGTTGTTGGGTTGTTTTCTTCTTTATGTAGGTGGTAATCTTCTGACTCTATCTGGAACTGGCTTTAATGAAAATTCAAAGGTATTAGTTGGAAATGAAACCTGCAATGTGATTAATGGGGACTTGAATAAGATAACCTGCAGAACCCCAAAAGTAAGGCATCTGATTTTAGTCATTTACCTGAAATCTTATGAATTAAGAAATATCTCAGTAGAGGGTTAAACAAATTACATATTTCCTTAGGAAGTGCAGAGTTTCAGTTATGCTTTTTAACAATTATTTCTTCAACATCTTCCTGCCAATATCCAAATACAAAATATAATTCCATGTTCTAGATACTTAAATTCACATCATTAAGGATGACAAGTACATAAACCAATATTAGCAGTGTGTTCCATTTGAAATAATAGGAATAAACGCAAATTGAAGACAAAGTATGTGGGAAGAGAATTTAGAAAGAACTCCACAAAAAAGCTGATGTCCTATCATAGCTTAAAGGATGAATTTATTTGACCATGTAAATCAAAGGATGAAAAAGATTTATTACTAATAAATAGTCTAAAAATTCAGAGAATCAAATTTATATATTTTTTAAAAATACATTTTTATTGATTTCAGAGAGGACAGAAGAGGGAGGGAAGGAAGGAGAGAGAGAGAGAGAGAGAAAGGTAGAAACATCAATGATGGGAGAGAACTATTGATTGGCTGCTTCCTGCACACTCCCCTGGGATCAAGCCCACAGCTCAGGCACATGCCCTGACTGGAATCAAACCCAGGACCCTTAAGTCCATTGAGCCAAACCATCTAGAGCTAGATATATTTTAGTTTTTACAAAGGTACATACATACATTTTAAATGTGTTAATTTTCAGTTTATTGATTAAAAAAAAACACACTGAATTCTCCCATGGAATATTCTATTTTAGAATCAATCATTGTTATTTATTTTTAAAAATAGTGTTTAAATTAAAACAAAGACTCCAGTTTGCTTGTTATGTGCAAAAGAATGTTGAATCCAGCCACTCACATTGAAAAGTTGTAACAGTCTCAGATGGGTACCATGCAGTTGAAATCTGTAGGAAAGGAAATTTGAATATGAATAGGATCATAATCAAGATGAGAATCTGGAGAATAGGTAGATTAAAGCTTACTTTCTTTAAATTATATCATGACGTTAAACAATCAGTGTGCATTAAGTAAATACTAGATATAAGAAATGTTTTTCCTAATTGGGAATTGTGCATGTGCAATATCACCGAATATCTTTTTGGGGGTCCAAATGTCAGTCTTGGATTCTGGAGCTACGTTAACTAACAATATAATAATGTGGTTTGTCAGTGAAGGGGAATAAAAAGTATATTTGAGTCTATTTTAAGAGCAAAATGTTACAACTTTTTATGTCTTGTTTTATCAGCTAGAGAATCACTTGTCTAGAGCATTTTTATTGAATTGCCAAATCCTCAGGAATTCAGCAATATAGATGCAATTAAATTGATCAAAACCACCATAACATGGGTCTTTCTCTAAAGAATTTAAACATTTAACCTATATTTAAAAACAGGACTTTATAAAAATCTGAAAACTGACTTTTATTCATGACTTTGAAAGAAGACATCTTTGGAAGTATATTTTGAATAATTCTGATTGTTTTTAGCCATTGGATAGCTGTATCTCAATATTTAACATTTTCTAATTGTTTTATTTTTCCCCTCTTGTTTCAGAGAATTGAGGGTACAGTTAATGTTTCAGTTATTACCAATGGATTTCAAGCCACAAAAAAGGATACATATAGTTACAATTGTTTACAGACTCCAGTAATGACTGATTTTAGCCCAAAAGTACGGACAATACTAGGTAACACATTCTTCAATAAGATCAGTTATTTGACGTATATAAACCATTTCTAGAAAGACTTTTGAATCAGTTTCTCTTGAAGTTCTGTGTCTTAAAGCAAAACTGACATGAAGGTTTGTGTGTTTCTGTTTTTTTTAAACACACCCATAGATTAGTCTATTTATTATTTCACTTTGAATATGCGCAATAGGAGAAAAATACTGTTGTTTTTTGAAAGTGCTTTGCTATCTTTTTCCCCCCTGTGAAACAATTAAACGTAGATTTTTATCTCCATATGACAGCTCTCAGCTCTTTTGATTTCTCTTTTGCCTCCAAAAGTGTTGGGATGTCCCAAACCCAGTAAAAGAGATGAGTTGGTTGACTTCACATGCAAACTGCACACTGCATAATAAGTTGAACTTTTTGTAAAATCTTTTTATTTTAAATAACAGGAGAAGCAAATTTAACAATTAAGGGTTATAACTTTGGAAATGACCCCACACAAAGCGTGGAGGTGTATGTGGGAGGAAAGCCCTGCCAGATTCTGCACTGGAACTTCACCGATATCGGATGCCTTCTGCCCACGTTGTCTCCTGGGAAACATGATATCCACCTAGAAGTCAGAACCTGGGGGTTTGCTTCCACAAGGTATGGCAACGAACATGAACTTGATGGCGTTGTGGAACTCATGGGGCTAATAGTATCATATAGGAAACGAAGCAGCCAATCGCCTTATAATACTTAGAAGCGTTTTTTCACCTTTCTACATCTCCCTTTTCAAACTAAGGGTATAACTTTGGAACTGAACTCACATGAAGGTCGGAGGGAGAAACTATGATCTACATGCTATCTAACCAAATTGAGGTTCATGATCATTATCAGATTACATTCTCTTCTTAAATGAATCCTATGCTGGGGAAAGTTTCACAGCGTGACCCCTTGGCAAGCTCATTGAAACATGTATTAATTTTTCTTTTGCAGAGACAAGTTAAATGCTTCTATACAGTACATTTTGGAAGTGACCAATATATTTCCACAGAGAGGCTCCTTATATGGGGGAACTGAAATCACTATAATGGGCTTGGGGTTTAGCACAGTACCCACGGAGAACACCGTGCTCTTAGGTAAGAGTTGCATCTTCACAGCAGGGTTGTTTCATTTTTCCCAGCTTAAAGGATGTGCTATATGTGCTATATATATATATAGTTATTATATATAGTTATTATATATAGTTATTATATAGTTATTATATGTAGTTATTGTAAGTAGTTATTTTATATATGGTTATTATATATATATACACACACACACACACACACACACACACACTAACATGCTCAATTATGGAAGTGTTATCTTTTTATTAGTCTATAAAAGGTTAAGTATATTTGATGAAGGTGGTAAAGGGAAACTGAGTAACAGATTTTGATTTCAATAAATAATGATTGTGTATTTAATGTATATGAAATCCTAAAAAAGATCTCTGTTCTAAAAATAATTAAGATTCAAACATGATTACTATCAGAAAACTACCAAAAGCCTATTATATCACATGGAGTTTTTATAGGGCTTTGACTTTTTAATAATTATATTTAATTCTATAGTTCAAAATTATTTGAGAATATTTTTTAACCCATCTTTATTCTTTCTAGGGTCCTTCCCTTGCAGGGTGACATCATCATTGTCAGATGTCATAAAATGTACTCTTCCTTCAACAGGGAATGTATTCAGGATTACCAATGATGGGGAAGATTCAGGTATCAGCCAACATTTATATATTGTATATAATAGGAGCACTTACCCTGAAACTAATTTTGTTTTTTATTTATTTTATACTTTAAAGTTTTCAGACAATGTCTATTGCATGTCTTTCTATAATTTGTCAGTGGCATACAATTGTCATACAGAGCTGCACAGTGAATCAATGGTAGACTTGAGTCCAAAAAGCCAGATTTTAGTTTCCAAGTTCAGTAATTGCTGTTGAGTTTTACTGCAGCACAGAATCTCCTGAATTACTCTAGTTTATTATCAGTCAGTGAATTTCTTAGTGAACATTCAAATAGAAATTATATAGATTTTTGTATGCCTCTGAGCTTGAGAAAAATATGTTTAAAACGTTAATCAGATATTTCTGAACAACATGTTTATTGACTTTCTGATTATTTTCAAGTTGTGTCTTGATCATCAGTGTTATTATTGTGTAGGTTACCTTTTTCCTTATTTTTCCTTAGTTTTCATTATTTCTGTTTATTTCTGTTTCATGTTTGAATTATGCACATATGATTTTACCATTTTATATAAAAATATTTCACTAGTAGCTATATGACAATGCAATATTTTAAAAGATAATTATAATAATTTTTATCCCTTTTCTTTTTTTTCTTTTCTTATAAAATGTGACCCATTTTCTGCTCTCAGTACATGGGTTAGGTTATGCCTGGTCACCATCAGTCTTAAATGTATCTGTGGGCGACACTGTAACATGGCATTGGCAAGCACATCCATTTCTTAGGGGAATAGGATATAGAGTTTTCTCTGTCTCCAGTCCCGGAAGTGTAACTTATGATGGCGAAGGATTTATGAATGGAAGAGAAAAATCAGCATCAGGTATGTTTCCACTTTGTTGAGTTTTGCATCATGCTTCTTTTTTCTAGATATAATAAAAAGATGTTTTGTTTAGACTTAAAATACATGTGTAAATAATATATGCAAATATACAAGATTTAGTTGGCTTTTTTTGCTGTAGCAAAAATTTACAAATTCATAAGATATAAGTGGATGTATGCAAGGTATTTTATATATTGCTGATGCATTTCTGATACTAAAAGTATCTTTATTCATTCTGGAATAAACCAATGGAAAAATATATAGAAACAAGAGAAGTAGAAGGGAAACTGGAATATTTTTTAAGCATACCAGTCTGCTGGCAAGGAATGAAATTCTGTTGATTGGAATCAGCTTATCATCAGTATTTATTCTAGGACAGCTCCGTGCAGTGTGCCTTTTAGACAATTTTTTATTGTATCCATGTAGCAGTTAGAAACTTTTTTACTCATGAACAAAACTATTATTTGTTTATTGTTCATTTCTGGTCGAGTTGCTTTTTAAAATTTGGTTAGTTATGCCAGATTTGACATCATTTTCTAGAAAAGTTAAAGCAGGATCTTGTCTTCCTCAATGGAAGTTCATTATACACAATAGCTCTTTGTAGCTACCAGGTCATTTCCTTACCACTTACTTTAAAAAAAATAAAAAAATAAAAATAAATAAATAAATAAATATATACATATATATATATATATATATAAATTGATTTTTTTTCAGGGAGGAAGGGAGAGGGATAGAGAGTTAGAAACATCGATAAGAGAGAAACAAACCTCAGCTGCCTCCTTCACACCTCCCTACTGGATCTTGCTAGCAAACAAGGTACATGACCTTGACCGGAATCAAAGCTTGAGTCCGCAGGCCGATGCTCTATTCACTGAGCCAAACCAGTTAGAGCCTTACCACTTACTTTTTTGTTGAATGTATGAAACATAAGAAACCTGTCATCTGCATGTGCATTTGAACAAATTTCAAAGATGCACCGATTGCTTGTATTTATTATGTACAACCTTAAATTATGGCAGGTTCGTTTTCTTACCAATTTACTTCACCTGGAATCCATTATTATAGCAGCGGGTATGTTGATGAGGCCCACTCCATTGTCCTCCAAGGAGTCATTAACGTTCTGCCAGCTGAGACCAGGCGCATTCCCCTGCACCTGTCTGTGGGCAGCACCGAAGCCACATACACTCAGGGTAAGAGTTAAAGACGGACAGCATATGTAGTTAACTGGGTCCAATCCTGTTTCTGTCTCTTACTAGCCACAAGACCTGGACTAGGTCTGGACTACTTTGAGGCTGGAATTTATTCTATTAATGTTGTCTTGCCATTCTCCCGGAATCCTGTGTGCCTCCAATAAGATTTATTATTAAAAAGTTCTGATATTCTCTACGTGCCCCAAAATACATTAAACTGTGAAGTGATGTTATTATTTTGTTTTTCTTATGGGATCTGGCCTTAGACAAACTGAAGAATAAGTTAATTTTATATTCACTCTTTACTGTATGGTCTTTGTCCAGGTCTTTTTTTTTTTTTTAACTTTGTACTGCCTGGGACCACTCTTGTCTTCTTTTAAAAAAGGGAGTTCACTAGAATATAAACGGTTTATTTTCCATGGTCAAAATAAAGAGTAATGAAATTTGAAAACAGCTCTTATTTTAGAATATTACCCGTGACTTACAGGCAGTTCTTTTGTCTAAAGGAGAACCTGTGACTTTGCACGTGGGAAGCTCTGAGCCAGGCTGCCTAGCAACAGAACCCCTGTGCGGTCTGAACAATACCGGGGTTAAAAACTCAGATAGATTGCTTTTTGAGCTTTCAAGTTGCTTTTCACCATCTATCAGCAGCATTAGTCCATCCACCGGAACAGTAAATGAACTGATAACCATCACTGGACAGGGCTTCAGCAACCTGACATGTGCTAATAAGGTAAGATTATATAAAGCTCTCCATTTTGCTTTTATATACTCAGTAAAAGGAAGATATTTTGTCCATAATCTCATAATTTGACTTCTAAATTACATATTACCATACAATTGACCCACTTAAAGTGCACGTTTCAATAGCTTTTAGTATAGTCACAGTTACACATCTATCACCCTAGTCAATTTTAGAACATCTTGTTACCCCCCCAAAAGGAACCCCACAACTTTTACCAGGGGTGAAGGACCTTTCTTCTGCCAAGGGCCATTTGGATATTCATAACATCATTTATGGGCCATACAAAATTATCAACTTAAAAATTAGGGTGATATATTTGGTCAACCATTTAATTAACTCACCCCTCGCATTGGCAGGGCCAGACCAAATGATTTTTGTGGGCCTTATATGGGACCTTCCCTACCCCTGCCTTAGACATTACTCCAAACCCCTTGATACCTCCCTGCCCTAAACAAACACTCATCTAATTTCTGTTTCTCTGGATTTCCTGTTCTGGTCATTTCCTATAAACAGAATCACACAATAAGTCATTTGTGACCAGCTTTATTCACTAAGCATATCGTTTTTCAAGGGTCATCCATGCTGTAACACATATTAGAACTTCATTTCCTTTTTATGGCTGAATAATATTCTATTGTCTGGCATACACATTTTTTTTTAATCCTTTCATGAGTTCATGGACATTTGAATTGTATTCACCTCTTTGACCATTATGAAAATGTAGCTGTGGCCATTTATGGACAATCATAATTTACTTTTAAGATTAATCCAAGATATGCCTTAATCAGTCTCCCCAAATCAACTTTATGCATAAAAATGTGTGACTTCAGTAATTTTTTAAAATGCAGTTGCTGATAATACAAAATTTAACTTTGTATTAGAGAAATGTATTGACCTATTTTCACATTCATTTTATTTTTCAGGTTACAGTTGGTAGCTATCCCTGTGTGGTAGAAGAAAGTAGTGCCAATTCCATTGTGTGTCACGTTGACCCTCAAAATTCAATGGATGTTGGCATCAGGGAACTTGTCACTCTAACTGTCCACAACCTGGGCCTTGCCATCAACACCCTGTCCAATGAATTCGATAGGCGATTTGTACTTTTGCCAAACATCGACAGGGTGTTGCCAGATGCAGGATCAACTACAGGAATGACCAAAGTGACCATCAGAGGCTCTGGATTCGCAGCTTTTCCGGCAGCTGTAGAGGTCTGGATGGGCCATTTTCTATGTGGAGTTCTATCAGTGAATTATACAACTATTGAATGTGAGACATCCCCTGCTCCCTCCCAGCTGGTGACAGTCCAGCTTCTCATCCACGGAGTGCCTGCCCAGTGTCAGGGGAACTGCAGCTTTTCATACCTAGACAGCATCGCCCCTTTTATCACAAGCATCTCCCCAAATTCTATCGCGGGATCAGTCAACGTCCTTATTGAAGGAGGAGGTTTTGGCACCATCTTAGAGGACATTGCTGTTTTCATTGGAAACGAACCGTTCAGAGCTCTCGATGTCACTGAAAATAACATCACTGTTCTCGTGACTCCTCTCCCGGCTGGCCTCCATCCTGTTAGAGTTGTGGTGGGAAGTAAGGGCCTGGCTCTGGGAAACCTGAGTGTTAGCAGCCCCGCCGTGGCATCTGTCACCCCGGCTTCTGGAAGCATTGGTGGTGGAACTACTTTGGTGATCACAGGAAATGGCTTCTATCCAGGCAACACCACTGTCACTGTTGGGGAGGAAGCTTGTCAGATTATTTCTGTCAACTCCGGTGAAGTCTACTGCCGCACCCCAGCAGGAGCAGCTGGACGGGTCAAGGTGAAAATCTTCGTTAATGCAGTCGCTTATCCACCGCTGTCATTTACGTATGCCTGGGAGGATACGCCATTCCTCAGAGAGATTGTTCCAAGCAGAGGTATTCCAATACCTGCCTTCTTATTGTCTTGATATATTATTGCTAATACTTATTAGCATAGATTTGGAATAATGTTTATAAAGGATTTTTAAGATATATTTTTAGACAATCCTGTTTACGCCAGTTAATACATGGAGTTTGAGTTCTGTATACTCTTAATAGAGAAATATATCTATTTACTTTCTTATGAAAGTAAATGGATATATTTTAAATAGACATGTACTGTACTAGAATTTAGATTTATTTATATTATTTGCTTTTTTTTTTTTTTAAAGGTCCACCAGGAACCAAAATTCAGATCTTTGGATCTAATTTTGGTATTGATATCTTGGAAATTTCGGTGATGATAAATAATATTCAGTGTAATGTAACCATGGTCAATGACAGTGTATTGGAATGCATCGTTGGAGAACATGCTGGTGGCACATTTCCTGTTAGGATGCATCGGGAGACAAAAGGCTCTGCTGTGTCCACACTTGTATTTGAGTACCCACTCACCATTGACAATATTCAGCCAACCCAAGGTAGTCATGTGTGTGCAGGAACCTACAAATATTTTATATTATTTCAGTAGATACCTTATTTAGGGGGAAAAAACACTCTTCAAAAATCTGTAGTTCTCTTAACACGTTAAAATACTTTTGTTTATACATAAGATAAATAAGCATGCAAAGCAACAATCATTTAAAAATATCAGCTTAATGCCTATATTTCTCTAAGTGCTATATAACTTATTTAAAAGTTAACTCTAATTAAAATGGCCAGGTTACATGTGGAAATTCCTTTTAAAATCATATTTAGATATCACTGGCCTGTAATTATTTACATAAATATTCTATTTAAAAATTATTTTAGTTGTTCAAAAACTTTATGAAAGTATAAACAATATATTCTTAATTAACATAGAAATTTTGCATGCATGTGTTTATTGCTTGGAAATTCTTTGTGACAATTCCTTTAAATAGATTTTCGTTCTTAGTAGTTTAAATAAGTGGCCAGATGTGACATTTACTCAGAGAATATTTAAAACATTATAATAGAAAGAGATTCTATTGCATTATATACTATGTTATAAATATAATTTCACTTATGGAAATCTTCAATCTCAGCTCTATTTCAGGTGTTAAAATAAGGTTGAATATATACATAGAAGAGGTTTTCTTTTCATCAGCTTTGTTTTTCCCTTTTTTTGTCTTCCCTAGGGAGCTTTGGTGGTGGTCAGACCATGACCGTGACAGGCACCGGGTTTAATCCACAGAATTCCGGAATATTAGTGTGTGGCTCAGAATGTGCAGTTGATAGGCTTACATCTAATCACACAACATTATTGTGTAAAATTCCACCTAATAATGGTAAGTTGTCAGGAAAAAAGAATGGCAGTCTTTTAGAAATGGCTAATTTTATAAATATCAGAGTCTGGGTTTCTCTTTTCCAAGTTTTTGCGCCTTTGGGGCAATTGAATCACCTTTATAACTTTCCTGATTTTAAGCAATTTCTTAGGAATTTTCTTGACATTTATGTGTTTCAAGATTCACATCATTTGCCAAAACCGGTTTGGCTCAATGGATAGAGCGTCAGCTTGGGGACTGAAGGGTCCCGGGTTCGATTCCGGTCAAGGGCATGTGCCTTGGTTGCAGGCATATCACCAGTGGGGGGTGTGCAGGAGGCAGCTGATCGATGACTCTCTCTCATCGATATTTCTAACTCTCTATCTCTCTCCCTTCCTCTCTGTACAAAATCAATGAAATATATTAAAAAAAAAAAGATTCACATCATTTGTGCTCATTGGATTGCTTATCATAAATTGCAGTTTTTCAGTTTATCACCTACACTGATGGCTCTCGGTTTATCAAGCTTGCCAAATGGAGAAGACATGTTTAGTGCCCACTGGAGTACTGGATTTCCCTTGAAGATGAGATAGTGTAATGGTTATGCGTGTGGACTCTTGTATGGCATTGTCAAGAGGCAAACCCAAGCTGTGTCTTTGGGCAAGTTATTCAGCCTCCCGGAGCCTCAGTTTCTTCCTCTGTAAAGTGAGACCAACACATGAGCTTACTTTATCGGATTATTGTGAGGTTTAATAAGTTAATGTGTGTAAGGTGGACAGAATGATACCGGAAACATGTTCTGTAATTTGCTGTTATGACTCTTTCTTAAAACTTTGGTTAGCCATTAAGAGCTGGGCTCCGAGGAGCCCCTACATCTGTGACTCCTCTCCTCTCTGCTTCCGTTTCTTCATCAACTGAATGGAGACATTACTCACCCCGATTCAATGGGCTATTGTAAAGTTTAAACACCCGGTATTTTACACACACAACAATTTTAAACTACCTAACGAAATTTAAGAGGAACCAAAGGAAGTAGTCTAGAATAAAATATGTTTTATGTGCTAACATTTTTTTAAACATGAACAAAACTTGATGAGGCTTTTCTAACCTCATTTTTGGTATCTTTCTCTGAATTCTTAAACAAAGAATACTGAAGAAAATGTAACATTTTGGTGACTGGGCTTATTTATCATTTCAACATCAGAGTTTGTATCCTGAATTTTTTTTTTAAGGCAAAGCTATTGAGACTTATCAAAGTTTTCAGAATGCTTGTCGTAACACCAGCTCTTCTTTTTACACTTTTGGATTGGGTTTCTGTAGTTTTTCTCTCTCTTACCTTGCCTTCAGCTGTCTCTCCTTGCTGTTGTCAGAGTGCCTGCCCTTAGCAGTTCTTCCTGCTTGCTCTACATTGCCCCAGTGGCTCTTCTAGTACTAGAAAACTGAACAGGCAGGTTTGTAGAATTGTCCCCAACAAGCAGCTCCGAGGGAGGGTCTGACAGCTTTTTTCTTTGCTAATGCATGTGAACCTTGTGATGTTTTGGGCAATTGCTGGAGATATTAGTTCAGATATAGCCTGTGAGAGTGATTTGGGGGAAAGGGAGATGCTATTGAAAATGTTTGATTCAGAATGGCTATCATAAAAGAAAATCCACAAAAAACAGGTGTTGGCAAGGATGTGGGGGGAAATGGGAACCCTTGTGCACTGCTGGTAGGAATGCAGAAAGGTAAAGCCACTCTGGAAAGCAGTATGACGGTTCCTCAAAAATTAGAAATGGAATGCCTTATGACCCAGCAGTTATACCTCTGGGTAAATATCTGAAGAAACCCAAGACATTAATTTGGAAGAATACATACAATCCTATGTTTCATCGTAGTGTTGTATGCAATAGCCAATAGGCTATTGCAACCGATGTGTTTATCAATGGACATGTGGATTTAAAAAAACAACAAAAAACAAAACTCAGTGGTGCCTATATACAATGGACTATTACTTGGCCATAAAAAACAACAACAACACTGAAATATTCACATTTGTAACAGCATGGATGGACCTGGAATGTATTATGCAAAGTGAGATAAGCCAGACAGTAAAAGACAAATACCATATGATTTCATTTATATGTGGAAACTAAAGAACAAAATTAATGAACAAACAAAATTAAAGCAGACACATAGATACAGAAAAAAGACTGATGGTAACCAGAGGGGAGGTGGGGTATAAGGTGGGTGAAACAGGTGAAGGGATTAATAAGCACGAATCGGTAGTTGCAGAATAGTCACAGAGATGCAACGTGCAGCACAGGGAATATAAATAACATTGTACTATCTATGTTTGGTGCTGGGTGAGCACTGGAAATATCAGGGGAACACTTTCTAATGTATGTGATTGCCTACCCACAGTGCTATGCACCAAAAATGAATACAAAATAATATTGAATGTGAACTGTAATTGAAAGAAAATACAAGTTAAAAATGTAATAAAAAGAAAATGTTTGGGGTTTTGATAAATGAATAGGGCCTGAAGGCAGAATTGTATTCAATTCTATTCTCTCCTCATAGGCAGGGGACCTGAGCAAGCCTGTGAAGTGAGTGTGGTCAATGGGAAAGATGTGTCACAGTCCTCAACTCCTTTCACGTACAACGTGTCACTGACTCCGCTCATCACCAAAATAGCTCCCGAGAGAGGCAGTACAGCAGGGAGCACCAGACTTACAGTCATGGGATCAGGCTTCAGGTACTGTCTTCACTGCATATGCATCAATGTCTGTTTCCAGACTCAAGCCACCCTGCCTGCTTCCTCGTATGCCAGGACAGCGCTTAAATACAGTCAAGTCATGCGTACCCATCTGCTCAGGAGTCATGCTTGAGGCCAGGCACCATCTTCCCCATTGATACTTCCTGCCTTGTTAGATATCTTATCCCACCTTGTGGCTAAGAGACTGAGATTACGAAGGTTCAATAACTTGCCCCAAATCCTAGTAACGTCACAAGTATAAATCACCGTTTTGTATTTTCCCCAATACCTCATGTCCAACCAGGAACAGCTTCACTGAAAAATCATGCATCAGGACCTTATCATTGTAACGGACCAGAATCTCCTTTCCTAAAAAAAAAATTCATTATTTAGCACAAATGTATGTAGTGCTTCATCATTTAAGTGAATAAGGCTGACTTCAAAATGCCAGCTCCTTCAAATCACAGAGGGCAATTTTACATGGAGATGTAGTTCTGAAGTGTGTGAATGTGGTGAAAATGTCACATAGACAAAACGATCCCTGAACAGCTCTAACAAGGTCCCTGCTTAGAGACCAACATAGACTCTCTCCATAACCTGAACCCAGGCAGTTTTTCTCCAGCACTAGAATACTTTCTAGATTGTACAGTTATATTTATTTCCTCGCCTTTTGTGTGTGTGTGTATGTTTCCTTTTTTCTGAAAAAAAAAATATTTTGAAGTCTTACTACTGAAAAAAATGTATCTATCTGTACTTTGATGGATTATAGGGTGAGATCATTAGTTTCACCATAATGCACATATGGCCCTGAGCAGTATGGTTCAGTGGATAGAGCATCAGCCTGCAGACTCAAGAGTCCCAGGTTCGATTCCGGTCAAGGGCATGCACCTTGGTTGCAAGGATATTCCTAGCAGGGAGTGTGCAGCAGGCAGCTGATCAATGTTTTTCTCTCATCGATGATTCTAACTCTGTATTTCTCTCCCTTCCTCTCTGTAAACAAACAAACAAAAAATCAATAAAATATATTTTTTTAAAAAATAATGCATTATGTGACCTAGAAATTTGAGTGAAAAAAATCAATATTTTATGCCCCCTCCTTTTTTTCTTTACAGTGAAAATACGCAGGATGTTCTCGTCACCATAGCTGAAACCAAATGTGATGTTGAGTATTCCAACGAGACATGTGTCATCTGCATGACAAATGCCCACACTCCTTCAGGGTGGGCTCCCGTGCGCGTCACCGTGGGAAGCATGGGGATGGCCAGACGGGTAAGCACGCTGCTGGGTGTTGTAACCACAGCGACAGACAAACTAGCATCTGGGAGGTGACGTGATTGACAGTGAGCTTTGTACTTTGTTAATGTCTCCAGAAAATAACTGAGCTGTGGCTATCATGTGTTTATGTGTGTGTTTTTTTTTGCTTATTACTAAAATTTTATTATTTCCGATTTTTTATTATTTAATATAATTGTGGGGTAATTAGTAATGATTTTTTAACGTTATTATTACTGTGAAATAAACCAATAGGCAACTATAAGATACTTAAAGCAGGTTATACTTATTATTAATGAAAATGTTTATAATTTTCTTTTTTTAAATAAATCTTTATTGTTCAGATTATTACAATTGTTCCTCTTCCTCCCCCCAATAGCACCCCTCCACCTAGTTTCCGCCCCACCCTCTGCCTTAACCCCTCCCCCCCCACACTGTCCTCATCCATAGGTGTACGATTTTTGTTCAGTGTGTTCCCGCACCCCCCACACTCCCCGCACCCCCCACACTCCTTTCCCCCCTCCCCTCCGCCCCCCGGAGGATTGTCAGTCCACGCCCTTTCTATGCCCCTATGTTTATCATTTTCAATGTCTTCTTTTTTCAGAAGTTGTATGAAGAATTCTGATAAAACCTCCACATTCACGAGTCTCTGGTGTTCTGTTGCAGGAGAAGGCTGACTTCTTGTATGTCGATGCTTGGTCCTCCAACTGCTCGTGGGGAGGAGCGCCTCCGCCGGAGGAAGGGTCGCTGGTCGTCATCACGAAAGGACAGACAGTTCTGCTGGATCAAAGCACCCCTATTCTGAAAATGTTGCTTATCCAAGGTAAATTTCTGAACATTGGAATACTTCTGTGCTTAATGGAACCAGAACTCATCATTATAAGCATCCATAGTTATATCATATCTTTATGCAGAGTGTAGTACCAAGTTCTTGACATTGAGTATCACAGTCCACTTGTGGTATGGAACTATTTAGTAGTGTGTTGCAACCAGAATGTTTTGATAAAATACAATAGAAAATATCAGAATATATTGCATTCATATGAGTAAGCATCTTTTAAAGCTAAATGTTATTTTAAGAAACTTTTGTTCAGTGTGTGTGTGTGTGTGTGTGTGTGTGTGTGTGTGTGCGCGCACGCGCCTATATCCTTGCAGTGGAGCACAACAGTCAGAGGTATTTCCATTTAGAAAAACACTGGTTTCGTGGGTCCCAGAGGTTTGAAAATCATAGTAATTTACATGTAGGAGATAGGTTCTGAGGCTTTAGCATTTATATTAAATGACCCCCGGACCCTTTTGGGTGCCAGATTGTGATTCTTACCTGCACCGTTGAACCTGCTTTGTTACCTGGAGTTCTCTCTGCTCCTTGATATTCTATTTTAGCTACAGAAAACTAAATAGCAAGAACTGTTCAATTGCATGTAAAAGAAGCAATCGTGGGCAAGAATAAAATGCTCTGGGCTTTAGTGTATAAACTTTGCCATGTGGTTTTTAGCTGCTCAAAAACCTTGTGGCCTTAGCCCATTTGGCTTAGTGGATAGAGTGTTGGCCTGCGGACTGAAAGGTCCTGGGTTCAGTTTCGATCAAGGGCATGTACCTTGGTTGCAGGCACAATCCCCTGCCCTGGTCAGATAACACAGAAGGCAACCAATTGATATGTCTCTCTCACATCGATGTTTCTCTTTCTCTCTGTGTCTCTCTCAGCCCCTCCCAATCTCTCTAAAAATCAATGGAAAAATGACATTGGGTAAGGATTAATAACAAAGACCTTTGTTATTTTAAGTTTTAACTTCTGGGGTCGTAGTATTGCTTTAGCTGTTTGAAGTTATTAGCTATTGAACCCTTGGACAAGTTTTCTTCCACACATTTATATTAGTTCTATAAAAAAATGTATTGTGGGCCGGGACCGGTTTGGCTCAGTGGATGGAGCGTCGGCCTGCGGACTGAGAGGTCCCGGGTTTGATTCCGGTCAAGGGCATGTACCTTGGTTGCAAGCACATCCCCAGTGGGGGTTGTGCAGGAGGCAGCTGGTCGGTGTTTCTCTCTCAACGACGTTTCTAACTCTCTATCCCTCTCAATTCCTCTCTGTGTAAAATCAATAAAATATATATATTAAAAAAAAATAAAACAACAACATTTATAAAAAAAATGTATTGAGGTACTATAATAGTGTTCTTCAGGATATACATGTTTACTAGTGCAAATTAGTGGATAAAAGTTCAGTTAATTTGGCATTATAATAGTTTCTGTAAAAAATGCTTTTCTTTCATTTTAATTATTTTAATTCTTGATTGATATTTTGTGGTGCTGTGTTTGTAGAACTAGAATTCATGTGGCTGACTATTTAATAGCATTTAAAATAACCAATGGTCAAGATAAAAATCTGCCCTGGGATTTGATTTTCTACCACTTCCTGGGTCTTGTCTGAAGTTTTCTATTTTATGTTGCCAAAGAGTAGAAGTGAAGTGACATGCAGAATGAGAGCAAATAAGAATAAGAAATTAAAAGTTAATATATGATTGAATAAATATTTCAAAATTGTATGACTCCTAGGTGGAACTCTAATATTTGATGAAGCTGACATTGAACTCCAGGCAGAAAATATTCTAATTACAGATGGAGGCATTCTTCAGGTATATGAGAGAACCTGAGATCTGTTCATTGGTAACCTCTCCCCCTTTCTTTTAAAAAACACAGTGTGTAAAATAGACAGTTATACCAAACTCTCTCAAGTTTATCTTTGTGTAGGTCTCTGTTATTTGTATAAAATTCTTTTTCTGGAAGAAAAGTTTCCCAAAGTGTTCTTGTGCTTTTAATGAGAAGATAATGGCATATTACAATAGAGCAGAATTTAAAATAGGACTGATAAAATTATTAGCTCTGAGATATGACTCAAGTCAGTCAGTATGCTTTCCAAAGGTCTAGCAGCGTGCATTTGGCCAACTAGAAATCTTAAAGTTTATCTTTTGTGGTTTGTTGTTTGTTTGTTTGTTTTTTAAATATATTTTATTGATTTTGTACAGAGAGGAAGGGAGAGAGATAGAGAGTTAGAAACATCGATGAGAGAGTCATCAATCAGCTGCCTCTTGCACACCCCCTACTGGGGATGTGCCGCAACCAAGGCACATGCCCTTGACCGGAATTGAACCCGGGACCCTTCAGTCCCCAAGCCGATGCTCTATCCATTGAGCCAAACCGGTTTCGGCTAAAGTTTATTTTTTGAAAGAAGATAATGGACTAAGCAATTCTTGAAAGAAAAGGGAGAGAAGGAAAAATTACTTTTGGCAGATTAGAATGGTGGCTATGACGCCTGTGAAATCCCTTGCAGATCGGGACGGAAGCATCCCCCTTTCAACACAAGGCGGTCATCACCTTGCACGGGCACCTGCGGTCTCCTGAGCTCCCCGTGTACGGGGCCAAGACGCTGGCGGTGCGCGAGGGCACCCTGGATCTGCATGGTAAGGGCCGGGAGGGCTCACAGAATGGGTTGAGGAGACTAGCTAGGAACCCAAGATATTTGGTTACTTGCCAAGCTTCTCCTGCCTTTACACATTCCCTTTTTACTTCCTTTTATCTATTCCTTTGCTTATAGGATCAAGACCCACAACCAAGGCCACCCATGAGAAGCCCTTTTGGGTCTTTTATACATCATTTCCATGTGCTCCCTTCGCACATTTTGCCTAATTTAGCACTCATCACAGTTCATTCTGATTGTTTATGGCCTCTTCTTGAAATATAACTGTAAATTTAAAATTGTACTTTTGCATCACCATATTCTGGAAAATGATGAACAAATAACCATGATGGTGATCATGTTTGAGGTATTAGGTTAATCTATTTGAAGGAATCATGATGCATTATTTCTGAATTGAAGTATTTATATTGCAATAATCTGTCTCTTTTATACATTTAGGATATATATATATATATATATATATATATATATATACTTATTGAATTTTCACAAATTCATACATTTCACTTGTCCCTAGATTATCAATTTAGGCAATTTCTGTCAACAGTGACAAAGATAACAGGCTTCTGCCTGGTTAATCAATAGTATCATATCACATTTAGATTGCATTCATATAAAGGCGATGCTTCTAAATGGGATAGATTGGTGCAGAAGGATATTTCTTAAATTATGAATTCATACATGTGTAATAAACCTGATTGTTACTTGTATAAAGCAAGCATTCTACATACTGGTATTTCTTTTGTGAGAAAGGTATAAAAAAACACACACAACTACACCTTCCTCAAATCGATTCAATCCAGGAAAAGATTAAAATGCATAAAGCTCTCAATAACCGAGAAACACATCATTAAAAATACTTGGTTTATATGTTGGCTCCAGGTCTTCCTGTCCCTGTGGTCTGGACCCGTTTGGCTCAGACTGCCCAGGCAGGGGAAAGGTCTCTGGTTTTACAAGAAGCAGTAACATGGAAACCAGGAGATAAGATTGTGGTTGCAAGCACAGGACACAGGTATGATGTCCTCAGGTCCTGACAATTTAGATATGTAAACAGATTTTTTTTAACTACATAAAAGAGGGATGATTCAGAAGGTCTACTACTATTTCATTTAAATTTGAAACTTCTAATAAAGAAACATGAACAGTCAAATATGTATTTGCCAAATGTCAACATTGCATTGATCATCAGTGTTGTTTTCATTGATTGATTGATTGATTGATTGAGTTTACAAAAAGAAAAATTATTCATTTGTACCTATAAAATAATATATACAATGAATCCTTATTTGATGTAGGTGATAGGTTTTGTGGCTTTAAGTGAAGACAATGTACAAGGAAATCGAATTTTACCATAGGCTAATTGATATAAACAAGAGTTAAGTCCCATGACACCTTATCAATATGGCAAACTGACATTGAGTGAAATGATGTTATTTGAGGACTGCTATACTAATAAAATATTTTGGTTGATTTCTACAGTTAGGCTCCCATGTAAGATTTTGTTTGAGAAAAGCATTCTGCTATTATAAGTCATTTGACAACTTCTGACTTAGAGCTTTAGCCAAATACATTAATGCATGAAAAAATGTAAATGATCGTTTGTGGTCACTAAAGACTAGAGTTGAAAGCAATCAGTGAACTCTTGGTTAATTTTAGTCTCAGCAGTGGTTTCCATGGACCAAACTTTTCATGGATGATTGAATAAAAGGAAAGAAATTATTTTAGAATGAGTGATGACTAACAAGACCTTTTAGGTATCTGACATTTTATAACTGAAACTGTTTATGACCCTCAATTTCTGTTTAATTCTATATTTCAACCAATAAGACATAAAAGGAAGAAAACAAATATTGCTAACTACGTTATACCGAATACTGACTGGGGCGGGAGCCAAGAGGAGCTTTATTTTTGCTTCATTGTTCAAATTGTGGGTAATGGCAAAATTGGCTATCAGGGAACAAATAGTAATTTCTGATAAGAATCGGCTAAATTACACTAAGGTTGTGGCTCAGTTTAAAATTTAAGGTGGCATTTTTAGTTTGCCATTTCATTGGTAAATCCTATTTGAGAGTTTATAAAGCAACTAGTTAAGAATACTACTTCAAGTCAGTCTATTGACTCTTACTCCCACCAATACCATTTGTTAGGCTTGTGGCCATATTATTTTGCTTCTCTTGGCTTCAGTAAAATGTATTGCTGTAAATTTATTTAACTGCCCTAAGAAAATGAAATACCATCTTCAAATTTCTCTCCAGAATACTGAATGACAAAAATATTTTCCGATTCACAGATAAAGTGTACTAAATAGCATAAATCACACCAAAACAATGTTATGTTGATTTATATTAATTTTGAAAATTTTTCGTTAACATTTTTAACAGACACAGTCAAAGAGAGAATGAAGAAAGGACCATCGCATTTGTGTCTGCTGATGGCATAAACATAACGCTGACTCACCCGCTGAATTACACACACTTAGGAATCACGGTCCCCCTTCCTGATGGAACTCTGTTTGAAGCAAGGGCAGAAGTTGGAATTCTTACAAGAAATATTTTAATAAGAGGATCTGATAATGTGGAGTGGCATCACAAAATTCCAGCATGTCCTGATGGATTTGACACAGGTAATTGTAGTAAATTTTAAGTGTGACCATTTAAAATGTTTTCGGAGATTGCAAAAATAGTCCCAGGAGATAAAGTCACTTCCTATTGAGAACTGGACTGTTATGCTCTAGCTCATGATTTAAAATAAAAAAAGAGTTACTTCTCACTAATGTTGTGTATGTCCAATATGGGTCAACAGGGGGACCTCTGCTTATGGCAATTATTCCAGGCAAACGGAGGGGATTGGGAGAGAAAAAGCACAAGGAGAAGGTCAAGTCCACATGTGTCCACGCAGCAGTTGTTGTTCCAGGATGTTCATGGCTCAGCCTTGAGCTGAGTTTGGCAACAGGGTGAGCAAGTTAATAGCAGCTCTGAGAACTGAAGCACAAGATGTGCAGAGGCCACATACCCCGCTTCCTTAATAGCCTCCTGACTCGATTAAGTGACTCTCTTGGCAGTGCTTATTCCATTCTACTTTTTTCCCCTCAGTATCAGTTCATCTGTATCAAGTCTCAAATGTCCAGTAAACCTAGTTTCAATGTGTTTAAAATAAGAATACTTCCTGTTCTGCTTACTACAGTAATAAGAATTGAGATAATGCATATCTAGTGCTATACAGCTATAAACTTGTATTAATGATGTTAATCCCCAAATTTGGGGAGGAAGCTTCAGAAATAAGATAAAATACCTTTATCAGTATTCGTTCAACCATTCAAATATTGATTTAGTATCTTTGAAAAACACAATTGTAAGTGTTAGGGTTTGACCAATGATGCAGGCTGTGAAAAAATTCATAACTAAAAGCAGAGATGCAGAGAGGAAGTTTATTTTACTTTCCATGAAGGTAAAGGGCCAAGTATACAGGGCAGGGGACAAATCAATCAATACAGAGCAGGGAACAAAAAGCTACTTCCATTTTTAAAGAGTAAAACCGTCCAAGTGCCCACAGTAGATGAGTAGATAAGAAAAAGTGTGGTACATCTTCACCATGGAATACTATGCAGCAGTAAAAAAGAACGAGAAGAAGAAGGAGAAGGAGAAGAAGGATCTCTTACCCTTTGAGACAGCATGGAGGGACCTAGAGAGTATTATGTTAAGCGAAATACGCCAGTCAGAGAAAGATGAGTGTCACATGATCTCACTCATATGTGGAATGTAATGAACGAAGTAAACTGATAAACAAAATAAATCCAGAGACATAGGAGCTTGGAATAGACTGTTGAATCTCAGAATGCAGGGGTGGGTAGGTGGGTGGGAAGAGATCAACCAAAGAACTTGTATGCATGTATGCATAACTCATGGACAACAGTAAATTTTTTTTAATTAAAATTAAAAAAAGAGTAATGGCTGATGTAGCTAGATGACAAGGAAGGGAGGAGTATTTGGAGCTGAAGTTGAGCAGATACCAGGGAGTTGCCTTGAAAAATTATAGTTTGTTTGGTTTCCAGGAGACAGTCTTAGGGTGGTGTCTTATCAGTATTTTTCCCAGGTCTGTAAAATATGCTTAGAAAAAAAGTTATAAAGAGTTCAAAAGAGGTTTGTTTGAAGGGGAGGAGGAAAGGAAACTTTCTACTAACTAGAAACTCCTTGCTATGAATTATTCCTGAGTTCTGAAAACATCAGGGAGGAGGGGAAATGCAAAAAAATATAGCCTTGAGGGTAGCTTATCTTGTTTTGAGTTTGAATAGAGGGGCTCTATGATCAGAGGAGCTAACAATCTAAGGGTTTAATTACCAGGTGCTTCTCACAAATTGTGGGAAAGCCTTAGCAAAGGGGGGGGAAAGGGTCTTTTCCTGTCTTTACAGTATGTACTTTAAGGAATGCAAAAGTAAATGAGACAAGGTATATGGTACTTACATTTCTTACTATCTAGAGGTGGATATGATGTAAATGCAAATAATTATGTTCCAAAATGAGATTAAAATTATATGTGAATAAAAATAAATAATTAGGTATGAGGAACAAGTATTTTATTTATTTATTTATTTTTAATTCTCATCTGAGGATATTTCTTTCCATTGATTTTTTTATGAGAGAGACCAGGGCTGGGAATCGAGCCTGCAAACTGAGGTATGTGCCCTGCCTGCTCTCTTTGGTGCAGGAGCTGATGGTCTAACCACTGAGCAAATGGGCCAGAGTGAGAAAAAAATTCTTTATAGAATTTTAGGATTTTGACAAGCTTTTTTTTTTTTTTTTTTTTTTTTTTAGGTGAATTTGCTACACAGACATGTCTCCAAGGAAAGTTTGGAGAAGAAATAGGAAGTGATCAATTTGGAGGCTGCATTATGTTTCATACTCCTGTACCTAGTGCTAACATGGTAACTGGAAGAATAGAATACGTAGAGGTAAGAGGCATTGCTATTAAATCACAATGTTTGCCCGAGGTTATCCATACAACAAATGTGTACTAAGGTCACACTGTTTGCCAGATGCTAGTTATAATCAAGCAGAGGAAGCCTTGAACAAGATACTCAGCCTTTCTAAATTTCAATTTCTTTGACTGTAAAATGAAGTTAGTGATAAGTGGCTACTTCATAGGATTGTGATAAAGACAGTGCTCCTGCACATAAGACACGTCGTATAATATCAGGCACATGGTCAACATTCAAGAAGTAGGAAGTAGAAAAGAAGTCTTTTAAAAAGTCTTATTTTTGCTAAACACAAAAGTTTTATAATAGCCTGGGGTGAAAAGCAGAACAGTTGAAGACGGCTTTTGTTCATTCATTAATTCATCGGTATCCAGTATGAGCTGTTATATAATGAAGAAAACAAGGTGGGTTGGGGCTAAATATTTTCTAATGGCAAACATGAATAACATGGGAGATATGATAATAATTAATATAAACTTGGAAATTGTTTTTAAACAAGAAAGTATGAGCTAGGTATGCTCTGTGCTTATGTAGACCACTAACTACTCATGATTTCTGGGTTTGACAGGTGTTCCATGCTGGCCAGGCTTTTCGGTTGGGGAGATATCCAATACATTGGCACCTGCTGGGAGACTTGCAGTTTAAATCTTATGTCAGAGGCTGTGCAATTCACCAGACCTATAACAGAGCTGTCACTATCCATAACACTCATCACCTTCTGGTTGAGCGGAATATCATCTATGATATCAAAGGAGGAGCATTTTTTATAGAAGACGGTATTGAACATGGCAATATCCTGCAGTACAACTTGGCGGTATTTGTACAGCAAAGTACTAGTCTTCTGAATGATGATGTGACTCCAGCTGCATTTTGGGTAACCAACCCAAACAACACCATTCGGCACAATGCCGCTGCTGGGGGCACTCACTTTGGCTTCTGGTACCGAATGAATGACCACCCTGATGGGCCATCCTATGACCGAAACATCTGCCAAAAGAGAATTCCTCTTGGCGAATTCTTCAATAATTCTGTTCATTCTCAAGGTTGGTTTGGGATATGGATATTTGAAGAATATTTCCCCATGCAAACAGGATCTTGTACTTCCACAGTGCCAGTGCCTGCAATATTTGATTCCCTTACTACTTGGAATTGTCAAAAAGGAGCTGAATGGGTCAACGGAGGTGCCCTTCAGTTCCATAACTTCGTGATGGTAAATAATTATGAGGCTGGAATTGAGACCAAGAGGATCCTGGCTGCTTATATTGGAGGATGGGGTGAAACCAACGGAGCGGTGATTAAAAATGCCAAAATAGTTGGTCATCTTGATGAATTGGGAATGGGGTCTGCATTTTGTACGATGAGAGGCCTGGTTCTCCCATTTAGTGAAGGCTTGACTGTGTCTTCCGTACAATTCATGAACTTTGACCGTCGCAACTGTGTAGCTTTGGGGGTGACATCCATCACTGGTGTTTGTAATGAGAGATGTGGAGGTTGGAGTGCAAAGTTTGCTGACATCCAGTATTTTCACACACCAAACAAGGCTGGCTTTCGATGGGAACATGAAGTGGTACTGATTGATGTCGATGGCTCACTCACAGGTAATGTTGTAATTTGATAAACTGGAAAAAATGTTTGTGTTAACCCGGGGTTGAATTGTCAAAGCAGACTCAGCTGAATCACAGATTTTACCCAGAACCAAACTGACTTAAGGATATAGGGCATAGATGAGACATTCCATTCTGGAAGAGTCCCAAACTATCAGATGTAGCCTCTAAATATTATATTTTCTCCCTCTACATTTGCACCTTGGTTTTGAACTAGCAGAAAATTTTGGACAATATTCATGGAAACATTGGTTATAAAAGGAAGCCACATTTCCATTTTATAATGCTTCCACTTTGTACTGAGTTAATTACACAGATAAGGAACTCCTTATATGACTTCCCAAATTCTCCAGTCCCTCATGGCCCATAAATACGTAAGTTCCAGGTTTATTTATATAAGTAATGTAAGACAGACTGGACATATCCTGGTCAAAGTAAGTTACAGGCCTGATATTAATCTTTTTCTTTCCAGTTTAAATTATTAATTTGGAATGAGTTCAAGAAATATATTAACTAAGAACATTTTTTACAATTTCAAGTTCAGTGTATGTCACATTCTAAAAATTATTAGTTTCTAGAATTTAGTCTTTATAAAGTTTTAATACGAAAGCTATGTCTAAATAAGATAGCAAGGGTGTGTGTGAGAGAGAGAGATTCTGCCTAATACTTTAGAAGAAAGAGAAAATTGACAAGTAAAACTACAGATATTAATAATTTACTTTTAAAAGACTTTGAAAGATGGAAGGAGATTCATCTTAATATTTAAACAGACTGAGTTCTCAACTATATTTATTTGACTTCTGTCTCCTGTTCTAATGGTGGCTTTAAGACAGAGAACACTTGGATGTTTCTAATATAAAGCTCTGTGTAACCTTTATTAGTTTATTTAATTCAGCTTAGATTTTTTTTAATGTTAGTTAGCAGTCCATTGGTTAAGCATACAGGCTCTAAGGCAGACCGCTGGATTTGAATCTTGGCCAAGTTACTTATCCCACTCCCTGTCCCCTACTTTGGCTCTCATGGGTGCCTCAGATCCCACATTCATAATTAGCTACCTGAGTAGTGTCCACTGCAAAGCCTCTTTGTCCCATGTCAAAAAAAAAAAATTGATAAGACCTTTATACTATATTAGCAGTACAATGGATCACAGTACCTTTATGTTTTTCTGTTTTATAACATGAAGTAGGAAACATGCTGATTGTGTTCATTTCCTAGGTCACAAAGGACACACTGTCATTCCACACAGCCCATTGCTGGACCCTTCGCACTGCACTCAGGAAGCCGAGTGGAGCGTAGGGTTCCCTGGGTCTGTCTGTGATGCCTCAGTCAGCTTCCACCGCTTAGCTTTCAACAAGCCTTCTCCCGTATCTCTGCTTGAAAAGGATGTGGTTCTCTCAGACTCTTTTGGTAAGTGGAATAGAAAAGTTCAAACCACCCTGGCCTGTGTGGTTCAGTTGGTTAGGTATCATCCCATGCACAGGAAGCTTGCTGGTCCAATTCCCAGTCAGGACTCATGCTCAGGTTGTGTGCTCCATCCCCAGTAGGAGGCATGCAGGAGACAGCTGATAGATGTTTCACTCCTCCCTTCCTCTCTGAAAAAAAAATCAATGGAAGTAAAATGTTTTGAAAAGGTTAACTTAAACCACTAATTGAAAGATTTTTCTCAGTTTTCACCATCATCTTCTTCAGTTGTCTCTCGCTGTTTAGAACACTGGGAAAAGCATATTTGTATGTCAGAAGATACACAGGAAACAAATACACTCAAAATGGGCATGTGAAAAGTATCAAATAAATGCATGAACCAGTATGATCTTCTGCTGATGAAGGAACCTCAGGCCAGCCTTATGACGCAAAGCAGGAAAAGCTGATATAGCCCTTAGTAGGGGTGTCGAACTCAATCAGAGAAGGGGCCAAAATCTAAAATCCAGCCTAAATCGCGGGCCGAATGGTTTACTGAACAGTCATAAACTGTCATTGTGATGGAAACGCAGCGGAGTGCAGTGATGACAGCGTGGTGCGGGCCACATTGCAAGGCCTGGCGGGACGGATTTGGTCCTCGGGCCTTGTGTTTGACACATGTGCCTTAGAGCAAAGCAGTATATAAATAAATATGCCATTGTTCCTGCCACTGAAGGCAAATGCTTCTTATTATCTTTCCTGATTGAAATAAGATGGGCAGTATTTGCTTGGTGAGGAGCTTGAACACCAGATGGCAGAGACTGTTGATCTACTGATTTGTTTCAGGAAAGATGCTGTACTTGAAACACTGGATGTGCTTGACATCATTACCGTGACTAAATTGCATTAATTACTGTCCTTTATTAATGATCCATCTGGCATTTGCCCCAGCCAAACAAGCAAGTTAACTGGGAATATGGTAGGAAACCTAGGGTTTGCATCTCTCAGATCTTTCACTGTGGCGCCAATATCTGCATCTCCCCCTGAAGGATTTGGAATTGCTTATATTTAATTTTCTTGCTGAGAGGTCAAGATGCATTTATTCATAAAAGGAGGGATTTTTCTAGAGGTAGAGATTACTATTATTTGTTTGTTTTATGTTCCCCTACAGGCACAAGTATTATTCCTTTTCGGAAGAAACGACTGACTCACATGTCTGGATGGATGGCTCTGATTCCAAATGCAAAGCACATTAACTGGTACTTTAAAGGTGTAGATCACGTAACCAACATATCATACACATCAACATTCTATGGATTTAAGGTAAACAAAGAGCTATAACATCCATCTTCTAATAATTAAGATTGAAAGTTACTCAGACACAGGTACATTCTCATTCTTGCTCCGATTGTTTGGATCAGAATGCTCTTGTCTCACATGTTGGACAAACATGTGAGACAAGAGCATTAAAGTCCTGTACCCTCTCCATGACCCACCCTAAATCTAAGACAAGTAAAAAAAAAAAAAAAAGATTCTTATTTAAGAATCAGAAGTAAGCAATCTTCTTGCCATATTTCCCAGGTGCTGTACTTGTGCCCTGTTACTATTACCACGAAAATAACTAACACTTATTGAGTGCTTATGATGTTTCAGATACTGGTTAAGGGTTTTACTAATAATACAATTATGAAATATATCAAACACAGAAAATTCTAAAAAATAATCAATAAACGTCCTGTTGTGCCCATCACCCACCTCTATCTGAATTGAATTTACCCTGAATTTTTTACGTTTAACTTTTAAAAGAAATAAACATTTTAGATAAAGTGGAAGTTCCCTGTATGGCTTATGGCTTACCCTGGTCTCCCTCCTTACTCTCCACCTCTAATGGTAACCGTTATCCTGAACTGGGTATCTTCATCTTCTTCATTCATAGTCTTATACTACATATGTGCAGCCAAACCCTAGCATTGTTACATTGTTTTAAATATTTACAAACATTATAGAAGTAATATGTGTTTCTAAATACATATATATATGTATATATATACATATATATATGTATATATGTATATATATATATATATGGTGTTGAGATTTATATAAGTGAGTGTATCTATCTATCTATCGAGAGAGAGAGGAAGAGAGAGACTTTTATTACTTTAGTGATAGCGTTACCATTATAAACAAAATATAAATACAAGATGAAAAAGAAACTAAAACCAAAACTTGCCCTAATATATGGGTTAATTATGTCATCTTAATTAATGTATATTAGTCAGGGAATTAACATACAAAACAAGTCACTTTTTTTGCAAATTTTTCTAGGAAGAAGACTATGTCATCATCTCTCATAACTTCACTCAAAATCCTGATATGTTTAATGTTATTGATATGAGGAATGGCTCCTCAAATCCCTTGAGCTGGAATACCAGCAAGAATGGAGACTGGCACCTTGAAGCAAACACTAGTACCCTGTATTACTTGGGTATGTATTTATTAGCCAGAAGTGGTTATTTTATCTAATGTTTTGTCTAAAAGAGGAGAAAAATTGCTTAATGAGCAAATGTGTTACACAGTTATATAGCAGGTTTCAAAAAATGTTTGTTGAATGAAAGGACTAGAGGTAAAATTTGTTCTGGGAAAGCCTTGAATTGAGTGAAAATTTTCCATTTTATGTTTGGAGATGACACAAACATTTTTAATTTAAATGTGGCACCAAAATTTATTTCCCAAAATTAGAGGTAATGACTACAATGGAAATTGTCAATCATATATTTTGTTTTCATTTTTATTATTTAATTATTTAAAAACTATTTTAAAATAATTTTTAAGTTGTAAAACATTCATTTTTTCCCAAGATATATGGACTAGGTGCTTCTCAATAAAACACGATTTTATCAGAATTTTTCCATATATATTCCATTCATTTGAATCAAGTTACCATCTAAAGAATATTTTCAAATAGCTGTGATTTTGCTTACATTTGAGTACTTTGGTCATCATGTTAATTTAAACTGCTTTCCTTCGCTTTTAGTGTCAGGAAGAAATGACCTTCCTCAAAGCCAGCCCATGTCTGGGAACCTTGATCCTGATGTGAAAGATGTTATTATTAACTTCCAAGCTTACTGCTGCATTCTCCAGGATTGCTTTCCTGTGCATCCACCATCAAGAAACCCAATTCCCAGGAAGCGACCAGCCACATATAAGTACATAGGCCTTCTGTTTGTTACTACCTTCAGTTACACTTGACACAAACCTTTTCATATGTCACTCCTGGGTCCCCCCCTGCACAGTGCCTCGTGGGTCACAAAGCACTCCCACACTCATTACTTCACTTGAGCCTTACAATGACCCTGATTGGGAAATGGAAAAAATCTTACAGAAATTATGTGGTAATATCAGGCTGGCATAATGTTAGATCTGAATTCCTAGACCAATTCCCTTATTATATAGTGAAGTCCAATGGCCTTAAGTGAATTACCTGAGATCATAGAACTCTTTGGTGACACATCCTGAGCAGCAAAATTAGTGTATCACAATAAGGAGTTAGTGGGTGAAAAAGTGGTTCTGATTGTGATGGAAAGGAAGTTTTCTTCAATGAAAAAAAAAAAAACTAAATAGGTAGTTATGTGTATTGAGTATGTTACTAATTTCACATATTAGCTGGTCTACTAAGTGAACTAATTAATTCTAAACTATTTAATTCTAGCATCTTCAAATCATCTAGTATATTGCTACACCCTCAGGAGATGGTCATTAGATGCAGAGATATAATGGACTATTTTTTTAAATTTCTTTATTGATTAAGATATCACATATTTGTCCTCAACCCCCCATTCCAATCCCCCTCCCCAACTCGTGCTCCCAACCCCCTATTGTCCTCCACCACTGGGTAGGCTCATATGTATGCACATAAGTCCTTTGGTTGACTGGACTATTTTTCTTTTGTTTTCAGCTTATGGTCAAACGATTCTTTCTGGCAATCATCTCGGGAAAATAATTATACCATACCTCACCCAGGAGCAAATGTGATTATCCCTGAAGGTAAATACAGAAGGAAGTAAAATACTTGCGTTTATGCGACTTTGGGATAGATGCCACACAATAGTTACCATTCCTCCTGTATATAAAGCACACCTCAGGAAATAGCAAATGTGGAGATGGATTCTGGTTTCTTGTCCTGGATAACAGATGCCTTCTGGGTTTCATGTGAACTTAAACCTGAGTATTAAGAATATAGATTTTTTCAGGGGAGACAAGAATCAGTCATTGTGCGGGGAAAGGGTTGGACACTTCAAAACCAAGACTCACTGAGAAGGTTGCCAATGGTTTATCTATCGGCTATTACCTTCGGGTTATATTTCTTATATTAAAGTCTTTTTTTTTATATTGATAGGAACATGGGTTGTAGCAGACACGGATATTCCACCACTGGAAAGGCTCATTATTTGGGGGGTTCTGGAACTGGAAGATAAACATAATGTGGAAGCTGCAGAGTCTTTTTACAGAAAAGTCGTTCTGAATGCTACTTATATATCACTGCAGGTAAGAGTGAAGGTCTTATAACTTATTAACCAAATTCTAAAATGTTGGAGGTTTACTGAAAAAGTATAAGAAAGCATAAGGAGTTGATAAAATAAAAGATAAACAGCTGGCTCTTGCCCTTGAAGTCTAGCACATTCCTGCTCTTGTTTATATTGTGGACTAAGCATTCCTTACGGAGTGATTATCATGCTACTTTTAGTGTAAGGCTTGCTCATTTCCAGTCCTACAAAGGATAGTTGTGTTATTATAAGGTACAGTTAAACTCACAGCTTGATCCAGCCAACAGAGAATGCCCAGGCGTCCTCTGCAAAATTAAAAGATTTTAAGCCTTGCCAAGACCGGTTTGGCTCAATGGATAGAGCGTTGGCTTGGGGACTGAAGGGTCCCGGGTTCGATTCCGGTCAAGGGCATGTACCTTGGTTGCAGGCATATCTCCAGTAGGGGGTGTGCAAGAGGCAGCTGATCGATGATTCTCTCTCATTGATGTTTCTAACTCTCTATCCCTCTCTCTTCCTCTCTGTAAAAAAATCAATAAAATATATTTTTAAAAATGTTTTAAGCCTTTTCAAAGAATTTATATGCATGAATGCATAACCTATCGACACAGACAAAAGGGCAGTGAAGGACTGAGGGGGTGAGGTGCAAGGTAGAGCAGGTTAATGGGGAAAATAGGGAAATCTGTAATACTTTCAACAATAAAGATACAGTTTGTAAAAATAAAGAAAACAAACAGTATTTCCTAAAATGATTGAATGTAAGTGGAATTATGAAAGCAGAATCAGATTAATAAAAATATTTCAGTAGTTTAGAACAATCACTTCATTCTCAGAAACCTCAGATAGTCTTGATCATGTAACCATTTAACCCAGGGGTGGGAATGTCTGGCCCCAGCCCATATAAGGCCCATGAATTATTTGATCTGGTCCTGCCAAGGCATTAGGGAAGAGTTAATTAAATATTTGACCAAATATAATAGGCTACTTTTTAAGTTAATAATTTTATATGGCCCACAAAAGATGTTATAAATATCCAGGTGGCCCTTGGCAGAAAAAAGGTTCCCCACCCCTGGAATCAGTCTAATTGTTCTGTCAGTCTTATCATCATTATTATTATATATTTTTATTGATTTCAGAGAAGAAGGGAGAGGGAGAGAGAGATAGAAACATCAATGATGAGAAAGTATCATTGATCAGCTGCCTCCTGCATGCACCACTCTTGGGATCAAGCGCACAACCTGAGCGTGTGTCCTGACCAGGAATCAAACTGTGGCCTCCTGGATCATTGGCCTATGCTCAACCACTGAGCCACACCAGCCAGGCAGTCTTTTTTATTATTATTCTTCATTTAAAACAATGGCCTAATCAAAAAGCTATTAACACCATCTATAATAATAAAAGCATAATATGCTAAATAGACTGGACAGCCAAACCACCTTCTGGATAAAGCAAGGGCTGTGAGGTCTGAGGCAACTGCCAGCAAGGGCTGAGCCCCTTGCATGAATTTCATGTACCAGGCCTCTAGTTAAAAAAATAGAAGTGTATAGTAGCTTGTTTTTGGTAAAACTAAGCTTTTAATATTTTAAAGGTGTGATATTTTAGTTACATGTGTGAGCTTTGAGGCAAATTAAAGCTACGATTGAATCCTTGCCTCACTGTTTAATAGTTGGGTAACCTTGGGAAAGGTATTCGACTAGTTTTAGTGTCAGTTTTCTTACCTATAAAATGTGAATAATACCAATTCATAGGTTTAGTGTAAAGGTTAAGTGGTACAATATAGGTAAAGCCTTACACAGTATGCCTGACCTAGAATCAGCAAGCATTTAGTAATAGCTTTTATTTCTAACAATCTTGGCTCATAAATGGCACAGCTTGGTTATAAGTAGATGAATGTATTATATATAGGCCATATTATTTTATAACCCAGTGTGATCTGTTCAAACAGCACTAGTTTAGGTCTTAAAAGGTCCCAGTTTTAGGTTCAGTTCTTAAAGTAAATAGATATTGAACTTGACCTTGGAAAATTAAATTGCCTATTCCAGAGTGAGTAGATTAAGCTGAGGTCACTTCCAGTTATAATACTGTTCATTGTATAACAGAATTTATTCATTTTCACTAGACAAGGCTTCTAGCCTTCCCAATTCCTTTTTTATGGGGGAAATTTTTCTGCTCTTAAGTATTGACAATTTTCTGCTTCACTGCAGGGAGGTAGATTAATTGGTGGCTGGGAAGATAACCCTTTTAAAGGAGAATTACAGATTGTTCTTAGAGGAAATCATTCTACTCCAGAGTGGGCTTTTCCAGAAGGACCAAATCAAGGATCAAAGGTCCTAGGTATGTGTTTCCAGACACTAAAGGTATCATGCATATCAGTTTTAAGAATGTACTTTAAAATATTATTTTTAGTTTTTTTATTTTATGGTTCAGAAGCTTTTACAAATATTTATTTATAGTAAAGGATTATAAAAGTGGCAGAAAATTTTTAAAATTAAGCCATGTTACATTAAATTAGATATAGATGTGTATATTTTAAATCAAAATATAATTCATTATAAAACTAACATTAACAAATCTCCCCATATGCACATTAGACATCTTCAATTTGGCTTTCTTCAGAATCTTGCTTTTCTCTGAGCAATAATTCTTTTCCTATTTTAGTGCTTTTTTCCCTAAATATTATGTATGTCTTTCCAGATCAATACTTGCAGGTAACACCCTTTCCTTTTATAGCATATTTCACGATGGAATTATCCTGGATGGGATATTACAGTTTATCCCATCCTTCTATTGAAATACAATTTAATGAATTCTAGTTTCCTCACATTTTCAAATATTGCTGAACTAAGCATCTTCATTCATATAGTCTTGTGGACTGGCCTTAATGTCCATTCACTTCTCTTCCTAGAAGTGAATCAAAGTGTCAAAGCCCTGAGCAGATGACCCCGATTGGTTTCATTGATTCTAAAATGTTCAATCACTGATTAGAATACATCAAGGACAGTTTGATTTTATTTCAGCACCTAGCTCAGTACTGTGTGGTGAGTAAGCAGCAGTGTACTTTTCTCCTGCAGGGGTGTTTGGTGAGCTGGACCTTCATGGACTTCCACGTTCGATATATAAAACTAAACTCTCAGAAACCTCGGAAGCAGGTTCCAGAGTCCTGTCTCTGGTGGATGCTGTGGACTGGCAGGTAAAGGAAACACTATGTGGTGGAGAGTGAACACACACATGGGTCAACATAAAAAAGGTTTCTTCTTTATTCTCATGGCCATTTATTTCTCATATGATTAACCAGTTGAGAAATATGTATTTTGCAATTAACGTGCACTCAAAATGCTGATCTGATAGCAGGCATTTAAAAATTGTGGTGTCAAACGTCCTTCAGAACATAAAAAGAACAACATGCATATATTAGTTATGAAAGGGAAATGTGAAAGTTTTTGGGTAAAAAAAAATATTTGTTTACAACAAAATCTTGCAAAACAGAAAGAAGAAATTGTTTTAAGTATATTTTATTGTTTATTGGTTCTCTCTTTATTTCTAATTTGTTTATTTCACATGTTAACCATTGGGAAAGAAAAATCCTGATACCCAGTGATATTCAAACACTGCCTGTGTTAAATGCGATTTTGGTAAAATGAGTGGTGGCAATTCCTTCTCTACTATACTCATAAGTGTGCATAGGCCATCGATTCACATGTTTTACAAACACTCCTTAATACTAAAAGGTCAGGGAAATGGATTGATTCCTTTTCCAAGCTCTCAGATCTCAGCCAGTTCCCTTCTACTGAGTCACAGAACAAAGAAAGCCTTAGTCTGAGTAAATCAAAACAAATCATCAATGGGGTTGGTTCTCTTAATGTAGTCTAAAATTGGTATATAGAAATAAGATTTATTGGGAGGTACTGTAATTTATGTACAATAGGTTCTTATTTTTGATAGTTGAGTTGTGATTACTTTTTAGATGGTACTCAAATAATTTCAATATCCCTATTAATTTTCTAATTAATATTGCATTATTTACCCAATTGATATGTTTTACATATTAATTATCCAATTAATATCTAACCAAGTGTCAGGCACTTTCTGGACAAAGGATTCAGTGTTGAAGAAATTTGTCAAACTATAGTGGACATTACATTGGGATGGGAGAAGCAGACATGAAATTAACACATAAATGTATTAATTTCAGACTATGATTCACTGATGAAGGAAATAAAATAGGTATTGTGAGACAGACTACCTTAGTATAGGGTGCCAGATAACATTAAATAGGGCAGCCAGAAAAAGCATCTGTTGAGGGTAAGATGGAGTTCAAGAAATGCTATCCCAAACCTTAAATAGTTTAAGATGAAGGAATTTGAGGAACAGTCTGTGCTGGAAGGACTTTCTACTTTCCCCCCGAAACAGATTATAACCCTTCATGTGTGAGGTGCCTTCCCAGTACCCAGAGGAAAAGACCATCCTTGTCTCTGAAGACAAAGCGACACAAAGGAGAACTGGAATGGATCTGGCTGGCTCTCCCAGTTTATTACACTGAACTCGTACCCATCACATTTTCCCGTTACCCACCCATGTCATGAAACCTAGCATAGAAACACTCAGGGATAACAATATCTTCAGATCCTCACTTCCTCCCCATGTCCCATAAAACTTACGTTAAATACATTTAGATGTTTTTCTCTTGTTAATCTGTCTTTTGCTGCAGGGACCTGAGCCAAGAACTTAGGAGGATAGAGGAAAAAAGATATGTTTTCTCCCTTATAGACACATTTGAGCAGAGATTTGGATGACAAGAAGAAACTTGTCATATACAAATACAGATTCTAAGACTTGGTCTTCTTGCTCTTTAAGATTTCTCTTTCTTTCCTACCTTTTAGGAATTCAAATGGAATTCTTCGGAAAAGATTTTTAAATCTTCAGAAAAGATTTTTTTAAGACTTAAAGAGAATTGTTCTCATAAGCCTTTTAATAAAATATAAAATTTTTATTCATTTATTTTTTAAATGTATAGCCTGATTTTATTAAATGACTGAATTAAATGTAAGAAAACTCTAAGATAATTCAAAATTTAGAATTCTTAATGTCAAACAGAAGCATATTTATTTTAGATATCTAAGTATATTGTTTTTTTCTGTGTGACAATACCATGATTCTAATCAGATATAAATAAATTAGAATTTTGAGTAATTATTAAGAAATATAAACCTATTTTTAAAATTGTTCTTGTATTTGGCACTTGATTTTTTCCTAAGGAGGGAGAAGAGATTGTGATAACAACCACGAGTTATGATATCTACCAGACAGAAACTAGAAGCATCGTTAAAATCCTGCATGGTCACAAGATTCTCATTCTCAACGAACCTCTTTCCTACACTCACCTTGGTAAGTGGTTGTTCTTTAACCAGATAGATACGTAATTAAAATGTCTTGAAGTCGTCCCATTTAGTGCTATCCCCTGTAATTACGATTATCAGATGAAACATCTCACAATTATTTTAGAAGAGCATTTCACTTAGACTGGCACGGGTACCCACGCGGTGCTACTGATTACATGCTGGCTAGGAAGAGTCTCTGCTATAGCCATTCTTTCATTTAGCAAACACAAAGCAAAGAGCTATTGCATTACATCCTCTCATTCTGTGGGACAAGGTGCCACTTTGTTTTAAGCAGGCTTTTAGGTGATTCTTAGGCACACTAACATGTGAAAACCCTTGATCTGAGAGCATCTTTGTCCTGATTGGTCTCATTGACACATTCCTCAGTGGTAACGTCATTTAAATAAACTACAGCCAAATGGTAAACCATAATCATCCAGGAAAGAAGGAACTCCTCAGAATCAACTGAAGACCAAATCTCAGCCTGTAGGATCAGAGCCTTCCCTGCACCCACCCTCCCCCCATTTGGCCTGCTACCTTCCTTGCAATCCCAGGATGTGGAAGCAGACAGGAGAGGATGTCAGAAAACCCCTTAGATGCTCTGGTGCTCATGAGAACTCCAGCTGTGAGGCGGTGTGCGAGGCTGTGGATAGGTGGCCTGCATGAAAAGGAAGCTTAAGAGAACCTTTTAAAGCAGTATTTTAATAGAAGCCTGTGTGTCTACCATTCTGTATCACATATTTTCCTTTAAATCAAAGAGAAAAGTTTTCATTGAAGAACATTTTAATCGTAAAGCAAAAACCTTTGGAAGTTTGACATTATATAGTCTTTGAGTTTTTCCTTCGAACTACCAAACATTTCTCTCTTTTGAAATGTACAATATTTGCCTGTCTTAAAGTTTTGACTAAGATTTCCAGAAATGCAGAATGGAATTTAGGTTATGTTTTATAGATCATTAAGATGCAAGTATACACACTATGTTGTCTATGCTACTCATTTACAAAGAATTTTGATTGATACAAAATACGCCCAGGAAAAGTGCCACAAACCAAGGTTTGGGGGTCAGGAGAGGTAATAGCGATGTATTGCTGATTCTCCACGCAGCCTTGGACAAATTCTTTTACTTCTCTACCTCACTTCCGCATCTATTAGAATTACAAGCAGCTTCTCCACTTGCCTTACAACTGTGTTTTCCTGGATAAAGTGATTGCAAACTTCCTATGAAGCAGAAACTTCCTAATTGCTGATTATAATAATCTTTTTGGTGTTAATAGAAGACATACTTTTGATTACATTTTATTTCATAAATAAAAAGCTGTCACAATTTCAGTCTGCCATCTATGTATGTTAAAGTATAAAACTTTAATCAATTTATGCATTTGTGTTGTTGACTTTTGGCACATTAGAAAGCTATGCAGCCTATGATCTCATGAAGATGGGAATTTCTCAGCTTTGGTAATAACCTAGCTGTCCTGTTGCAGGTGAAAGGTACCACGTTCCTGGAACAGGTCAGAGCTACACGTTAGCAGCTGATGTTGGGATACTGAGCAGGAACATCAAAATCCTTGGTGAGGACTACCCAGGTTGGTTCCAGGAATCATTTGGTGCACGTGTCCTGATCAGCTCCTTCACTGAAAATATGATGACTTTTAAAGGTCGGTACAAATTCAATTTATTTTCCTAAATGAAATATAGTCTAGTCTTTTCTATGTGTAGTCAGTTCTTCAGTAATTCTCACATCTTAAAGGATCTCCTGTGATAAGAAATGAGTACATTTTACTTTTAAACTGAGTACATTTTACTTTTAAAAAAATATATTTTATTGATTTTTTACAGAGAGGAAAGAGAGGGATAGAAAGTTAGCATCATTTATGAAAGAGAAACATTGATCAGCTGCCTCCTGCACATCCCCTACTGGGTATGTGTCCGTAACCAAGGTACATGCCCTTGACCAGAATCAAACCTGGGACTCTTCAGTCCGCAGGCCGAAGCTCTATCCACAGCCAAACAAGTCAGGGCCAACTGAGAACATTTTAAAGATCTTACTGGCTTTATCTAATGATTCATGCATCAGGCAGCATCCAATCTAGCAGGTCAAAAGGAGTTCTGAAGAACTGTACATGAGGAAAGATTTTATAGATAGAAGGGGTCAGGAATGAGGAAGTTATACTCAGTAAAACAGCAAATTGGTTAGTGTAAGGCATGCATATAAGCATAACCAATGGACACAGACACCAAGGGGGTGAAGACATGTGCTTGGGGAGGGGGTGCGGGGGGGAGGTCAATGGTGGAAAAAGGTGACATATGTACTACTATTTGTAATACAATAATAATTTTTTAAAAAAGGTTACTTTCCATGTAGGAGATGGCAAGGGTTTATCAGGCACATTACCCCTGATGCTGATAGGCCATCCTGATTCGCTGATTTAAGATTCCATTTCTGGAAGAGCCAAAACTGTAGTTAAGTTAAATTTCAGTTTGTTGTTGTGTGGCTTAGCATAAGTGACTCTGCTTTGGGCCTGATGTCTTATATTTGATACTTGGAAAAATAAAGCTTTGAGTGGGATTATATAGCCCATGTGCTACCTTCCTATACCAAATCCCCAATATTATTCCACTTATTTTACTTCTGACAGTAAGAACGACCAAATTAACAATGACCTTAGATAATAGCACATATTATCCCATTTAATACTCATCACACTATGGCATAAATATTGTGCCCTTTTTCATTTTTTTTTATTTTTCAATTACAGGTGTACAGCACAGACATTTATATATTGTAACTTACTAAGTGATTCACCTAAGAAATCTAGTACCCTCCTGACATTGTACATAGTTATTACAATGTTGTCTCTCTTTTAATGATAAAGATAAAGAAATAGACGATTAGAGGGGTAAAACTGCTCTAGCAATCCACCTGAGTCTCACTTAAAGTCCCAAGATGGGCCCTATTCCCATGACAACCTTTCCTTGCTCCTGTTGTTTTGTGATGTAAATAAAGAAAACACAGCAATGGCTTTGTAGGCCCACGTGATCTGTGATAACCATTTCTTCTCTGTCTTTATTGTATTAATCTTATGTTCCCCACTATGTCAGTTTTTTCTTTCTAGTACAAAATCACTCCTCTCTCATACATTTTATTAAATATCATTTTTGAAGCAAGGACTATATTCTACTGGTTTCTTACCAGCCGTGGATTTCCATTGCTTCTGTTTTCTTCCATAAAAGATAGGATTAATAAAAGTTCCTAATTCATAGGATGTTGTATGAGAATTAAACCACCCACTGCCAGCAGTTAGTATAGCTTTGGCACAGAGCAATCTCTCTTGGACTGTTTTTGCTGTTATTGCTAATTTATGAAATTGGCTTTGGTCAGCTCAGTGGTACTTACGATAAACTGATGAGCAGGTAGTTGGCAGTGCATATCGTTACATAACCTAGAGAGGTTATGTAATGATAATGCCCTTACAGGCTCTTTAGAACATCAAAATGGAAATGTCAGGTGAATTATACCTCATGCCTGATGTCATGTATTCTCAACAGGGACAATATCACTGCCAAGGGGTGAGGTTAGTCCTTGAGGGATAAAAATACCTTTAGTCATTGCCATGGTTTGTAGCCCCACAAAGAACCGCCATACATTAACAGATACATAGTATATCTGTGTTATTCAAATTTCATGGGGAGCAGAAGCGATTAGGGGGAAAAATGCCTAAGAAGGCTCTGGGGAGCAGTGGAAATAAGAAGTTCAGAGATACTGCCTCATTTAGATTAAAGGAGCAATGAAACACTAATGAGATTTTCGTGAAAGAGTTGAAAACACATTTGTAATGGGAAAAACTACAGCTTTTGTAGATTTTTTTAAATGCTTCATATTTTTTTCAAGAAAAAATAAATTTAACTGCCTCCTTCCCACAGGAAATGCAAGGATAAGTAACGTGGAATTTTATCACAGTGGCCAAGAGGGCTTCAGAGACAGCACGGATCCACGCTATGCTGTCACGTTTCTTAACCTAGGACAGGTTTGTACTGCATGTGGAATTTTTGCATATATCCAAAGTAAAATATTTTTTATCTGATTTCTGTTTATCTTTACTAAATAGCCATAGCTTATGATGACTAAGACTATGATATAATACAACTTTCTTAGATGTATTCCCATTAACTGTTTAGACTCATAGTAGCATTTCATTCCACCCATTTCATGCATTTATTGAGGGTAAATTAAATAAAAATAGAAAAAGCAGCAAAGAAGGTGAAAGGATTGACCATCCATAATAGCATCTAACACGTTCACTTTATTTTGAAATAACCAAATGTATTTCCCATTACTGTTAAAGTGAGTATTGCTTAAATTTCTCAAATGAAAAATACCCATGTCTGTATATCCATGTCTCTGTCAAAGTGGGGAACAAAATATTCTGTGAGGGCTGGTGATTTAAGAAAAAATGAGAGCTTATTTCTTATGGAAATAAAAATTAATCTTGTAGGTTTGAGATTGAAACCCGTAACCTACTAATTGGCTTGTTCCAATAGACAGTTGAGTCATAACCCCTTGCCTCGAAAGTCAAATTTTGAAGAAAAAGAAAATTCCTGTTAATCATGTAATAAGCTATTTCGAAAAAAATAAATTTTATTGCCTTAGCATTTTATAGGTAATGATAGAAATATAAATCCATAGCAAAGTACTTGAGAAATTTTTACCTGTATTTAAAATAAGCATACTTTATTTTTTTTGCTTTATTTAATCATAAATTTAAGATATGTGGACATTGCCCAGGATTAAAAGACCTGCT
Organism: Pipistrellus kuhlii; assembly: GCF_014108245.1. Lineage (NCBI taxonomy): Eukaryota > Metazoa > Chordata > Mammalia > Chiroptera > Vespertilionidae > Pipistrellus > Pipistrellus kuhlii. The sequence continues at coordinate 15,288,279 of NW_023425449.1, forward strand.
GGGAAATCATCTCTTTTTACGGAATATAAATTGAGTATTTTTATTTATGAAGGTGTGTTTCCTGAAGGTCACCTATTTCGAATTTTTTCTTTAAATAAATTTTCATTTTACTTTTGAAATGTTCACTGAATCCTGATGTTTTGTAGATTCAGGAACATGGCTCATCTTACATTCGAGGCTGTGCGTTTCACCATGGCTTCTCCCCAGCAATTGGTGTGTTTGGGACAGATGGATTGGACATCGATGATAACATAATTCACTTCACAGTGGGGGAAGGTAAGAGAATAATATTTTGGTCCACATAACGTATCTTTTGGAGACAGTCTTATCTGTAAGCTCTAGGGCCAAGCTGTCTGGCTGATTTTTCTTCGAGAATGGAAATGGTTGATATCTGTGCTATTACAGTAATTACTAAAGCAAATGTGAGCACTGAGCACTTGAAATGTGACTAATGTTACCGAGGAACTGGATTTTTAATTTTAATTGTACTTAATTTAATTGTACTTACTTTACATGTAAGTAGTCACATGTATGGATACCATGATGGATAGTAGAGCTCAAGAAGAATTATTTACCAAACCCTGATCTTATGAGCGTTATCTAATACCAATAGTTTAAATTACTACGACTTTTAAAATACTCCTCACATGTCACTAATTCGGGTTATTTGATAAAAAATTATATTTTATTTTAGGGGGTTATTCTTTCTTGACTGTCATTAAAGAACACAATACAAACTTTTAAAATATATGATAATTATTTATGTGTTTGTTAAATCCTGAGGTGGAAACTGTGAACCCACATATGTACAATAATAAGCACCCAAAAGATCCTAATTCAGGTAGTCTATTAAAGAAGTAGAGTTTCACTATCAGAGTTCACATTTAAAATCTAAGGGATTCAGTTATCAGGCTTAAATTAGAAAATGGATTTCCCCCACAGACACCCCCCATAATACTTAATACAAATGTGTATGTATTGGGGGGATTTTATTTCTTTTCCAGGCATAAGGATTTGGGGGGATGCCAACAGAGTCCGGGGAAACCTGGTTGCCCTTTCGGTTTGGCCAGGAACCTATCAGAACAGAAAAGACTTGAGTTCAACTCTCTGGCATGCAGCAATTGAGGTAATGCAAACAAATTTATAATTATACAACATTATAAATTCCTCACTGAAGATTGTAATTTCTGTAGAAATTATAAATCTCAAAATATCATTGAAAACTATTTCTTCCTTAAAGATTGGTGAATTAGTAAAATGTACTAATTAAAGGACTGAATGAACTTTCTTAAAAGATAACGTGAGCTCCAATAGCCATTGGATTTTTCTTTGTGCTGATGCCCACTGGTTTAAATCGTTCTCATATTTATTGCTTCTCTAATATAAATTATTGCTCTCAGGTTACAGTACAGGGTCTCTGTGCTGCTAACTGACTGAGTGCCTTGCACATATTACTACAATATTTAACTCTGAATTGAGCTCCCTTCCAAATGGAAAATTATAATAATAGACTACAGAATCTCTGCAACCTCTTTCTCATCTACAACTTTTCTTCTACAAGCAAGATTATGTACTCTTATCTAACATTACTATTGGACCCTTCCTGATTCCCATGGAATTTTTCCCATTACTATTGGTCTTTATTTATATGCAGAGTGACATTACAAACAAGAAAATAGTACAGAGAAAGGATCTAGAGGAAATATGGCTCCTCTTGTTTTTGTTTTAGTCACCTATGCCGTAGGAACAAAAAAGAATTACAAATAGTTCTCTTTGAAAAATGGGATAAGTATTGGGCTTTGATTTTGGGCAACTATTAATATCACCTTACAGTAAAATGTGAAACTTAGTATATATTTATGAGGTAAAAATGTTCTCTTTCATCTATTTATAAAAGTTTGAATGTAATCAAATGTCAATTCCTATTCTTTAAAGTTATCTGTATCTTTTGTCATAAAAGATACTTTACTTTTATGAATACCATTTGACTATTTTATTATAGTCTTTAAAATAGAGTGTTTAATATGCTTTAAATAATTGAGCTTTTAACTGTTTTGCCGACACTGTAGACAAGAACTAAACCTTCTGTGTTTTATCTTTTCATTTTCTACCACTTTGACTTGACTCATAAAATTGCTTAGTCATTACTTAATATTCATGCTACCCAGTTTTTTATTAAAGCAGATTTTATTTAAAGTATTGAATGCCTCTATTGAATCATATAGTCCACGGTAATTTCCTTGGTTGTCGTGTTTTAAATAAATCAAATTGGTAATATAATATAACCAAAAGGAGTGACAAAATACTTGTAACTTTGCTATAATACTGGAATTTAGCCAATAGCATATAAATATTGAACCACATCCAGTGGATTTTGTTACTGAAATAAAAAATAATCCCTTTAATGCACTTTCCTAAGAAGTCTAAGGTGTAAAAAAAAATAATAAAAGTAATAAATAATCTCTTCAATGTACTTTTCTGAGAAGTCTAGTGATGGTTTTATACCAAGAACCTAAGGTAATATCAATACTTCATTTGTAATGTAAGTTTGAATGGAGTGGATAATGAATTAAAATTTTCCTCCTGAAAGTAGTCATAATTAGACATTCGGTGTGTTGCCTACTGGCTCTCATTGGGTAATTGCGGAAGGGCCTGACCCCAAGCATTTTCTTTGTCATTATCCTAGATAAATAGAGGGACCAATACAGTCTTACAAAATAACATCGTGGCCGGATTTGGAAGGGCGGGATACCGCATTGACGGGGAACCTTGCTCAAGTAAGTCTTTTGCCATGGAGTCACCAAAACTAGGAAATAATTTGTTCCAATTCATTAGAAATAAACAATTGTTGTCAGTTCAATATATGATATAGCCTCTCTCTGGGCACTGAAAGGACTCAACAAGGGAAATTATTTCAAGATACCATTGGATCTAAAGAAAGAATGAATAGGCTTTTAAAGACAACTATTTTCCATGTTTGCGATCCCAAACCCCTAACAGCAACTGCAGTTCCCTGATTTGGCTGGTATTGGAACAATGAGTACCTCCTTCCACTTTCATGAAATGAAATGTAGAGATACTGGTACATGCTGTGGGGATGTGCCACTATTTCCACGCTTCTGCTTTATAAAGGGATAAATGCTCACTTGTTTATGTGCTAAAACCTGCAAGCACGAAAAGCAAAGGACGTGAACAGACAGTTCTCAGATATATTCCCATCAGATGAGCAAACGTCAAGAACTAACTGCACAACTGCTCTCTTGGCGAGGCTGTAGGGAAACAGTACATTTACCCATTGCTGCTTGAAGGACAAAACTATATAACCCACAGAGGGAATCCGGCAATAGCCACCAGAGTGATAGAGGGATTTACCTTTGGTCAGCATTCCTACACTTTTAATATAACTAACAGTTGCCTCCGTAAGAGAAAAGATTTGTAGCCCTAACCGGTTTGGCCCAGTGGATAGAGCGTCGGCCTGCAGACTCAATGGTCCCAGATTCGATTCCGGTCAAGGGCATGTACCTTGGTTGTGGGCATATCCCCAGTAGGGGGTGTGCAGGAGGCAGCTGATTCTGATTGATGTTTCTCTCTCAATGATGTTTATAATTCTCTATCCCTCTCCCTTCTTCTCTGTAAAAAAATCAATAAAATATATATTTTAAAAAAGAAAAGATTTGTAAAAAAAAAAAAAAAAAAAAAAAAAAAGGCTATTCATCACAGCCTTTTGTGTGCTACAGAAAACTGAAGGCTACCTGTGTCCAATAACTGTAGGTTTTTATACGAAGCCCAGCATTGAACACCAGGCCCCTCTCAAAGAATTAAAAAAAAACAAACAACATACCATATATTGATATGGGGATTCTAAAGTGATAAAAAAGGAAATTTCAGAACAGTATATATGATACTGTTTCGTGTATATGTTTTGTGAGGAAAAAGGAAAAAACATAAGAATATATGCAGTATGTATGTTTACATAAAGAAACAGGAAGTATAAAAACAGAGCTGTAGAAATTGAGTGGGAACAGGATCACTGGTGACTTATTATTGACTAACTATTTATAACCTCTTGATTTTTCAACAAAGTAAGAGAATTATCAGATCCAAAAAGTAAAATAAATAACAAAACTTAAGGCTTTGTCTCCTAAGAAACTTACTTAGTTAAAGGTAATGGGATTTTTCCTCTGAAAAATTTATATTCCTTCTACAGTTTGTTTTCTCAGCGTAATTATTTTTAAGATTCTTTAAATCAGCATTTTTTTTGGTGTAAATTCAAAACATACTGGGCTTATGCTAATTTTATTCTTGTGCAAAATAGATTTTGAAGGGGTAAACCTACTTATTTTTTGATATATGCTCTTTTTAAATATTTTAGTTCCCAACAGCTTTCAGTAGCTTTTCTTTGACTTAAAATGTAAATATATGCAATTTCTCTATAACTTCTTTGAAGTGTTGTGCGTGGGTTTTTTTGAAAATCAAAACATGACCTGTGAATATGAATATGTATTAATATGTGATATTATGCCATTCATTTTTTACTGACTGTATTGATATTCCTAAATAATTGAGAGTGTCTATAGGAGTTTTTAGATTTCAAGCAATTGAAACATGAAACATCACAGAGGAATTCAGGGTTTAAGTTCTTGGAATGAAACATCAACCTATCAAATTCATCTCCCAGACAAGGAGCGGCTAGGATTCTGGGAAGGGAGGAGCCATGTTTGCCCATGACTTAAAACAACAAAGAGACATGAGTGGAAACAACAAAGAGACATGCAAACAGCTTCTTATGAAGGAAACAAAATAGAAACCTGGAAACCATGATCAAAATGTCAATCTCAAAGGACTAGGGAAAATGGAAAAGCAATAGAAGATAAAATGAAGTCAGATCCTTGGGGACTAAGTATAATTCAGGGGTGGCTCTGCTCTTTATAGGAAATCTTAAAATTTATGCATGATGAGGAAGGAGTTATTAAGATTACTCATCTGATTTGGAGCTACATAAAATTTTCATTAAAATCTACATCAATTATCCTGTGTATTAATTATGAATATAGTTTCCATTCATTGAGGCTATTTCATTTCATTTTTAAACAACTCTGAAAGAGGCTTGATTAAAAAAAATATATATATATATATATATATATATATATATATATATGTAGAAACTAAAGTCCAACAAGGTTGAATAACTTTGCAAACATCATGAATAGATTAATTCAACAAATATTTAATGAGTACCTATCTCTGCATTACCTTCTAAGCTCTAGGAATATGACCGTTAGTGAGCTTCTCTCATGAAGCTTATCTATATATATAAAAGCCAAACAACCAGAATGAGAGACTGGTTGTTATGACACACACTGTGGCAGCCAACCAGCCCAATCAGAACTCCAATCAGCCCCCCTACCCAACCTCCTGCAGCCCTTCCCCCCGGCTGGTCTGCTCCACCCACCCCTGATCCGGGCAGTGCTGGCTGGTCAACTGCCTGTGGCTCTTTCACCTTACCCCTGATCAAACCCCATCGGGATGGGCTGGCCGTACCCTACCTGTGCATGAATTCATGCACCAGGCTTCTAGTATTATAAAAAGAGAGAAGATGGATGTCATAATAAAGTCAAATAAGTCACAATGTTAAGTGAAGAAAGTTCTAATTGCTATGCAAAGTGACTGAGGTGCTACTTTTGATCAGGTGGTCAGGGAAGGCCTTGTAAAGAAGTAATATTTAACTTAAAAATGGGATAGCGAACTGCCAATACAATGGTCTACAGGGGAAGTGTTTTACAGACAGCAAGTGGTGCCATTGTGTTTCAAGTTCAGCCTATTTCAATCTAACTTCATGCTCTTTCTAATGAAATTCGTGTTTAGTTTTATCAGATACAATAAGTTAAGGGTGCTAATGCTAAACCAAACTTTTGCAAATGAGCATACAATTATTCTAAATAACAAGGGACCATTTAGATAACAGTAAACACCAAAGAGACTAAATCATAAATGACTGAACTATGAAAATGTTTGTTCATCTTGTTAAAATGTACATCAAAATTATATTTTGAATTTTTAAAAGAATTTGAACTTAAACTGACACTGCTTAAAAAACTATGTGACATGATTTATAATCTTAATTAGCTCATTCTGTGTTTCCATTCAAGGTCTGTCTAACCCCCTGGAAAAGTGGTTTGGCAATGAGGCTCATGGGGGCTTATATGGCATCTATATGAACCAGGACGGCCTTCCTGGATGTTCTCTCATACAGGGATTTACCATTTGGATGTGCTGGGATTATGGAATTTATTTCCAGGTAAAATGATAGAAGATCATGACTGTTTTCTTTTATGATTGTGTTTTGTACTATTTAAACTATAAATTGTATTACAGACCACAGAGAGTGTGTATATCCATAATGTGACCCTGGTTGACAATGGAATGGCCATTTCTTCAATGATTTATATGCCAGCTGCCATATCTCACCAAATTTCCAATAAAACAGTGCAAATTAAGGTAAGACATGAATACAGCCACATATTAAGACTAAAATTATTGAAGGATTAATATAAATAACCTCCTTGACTTCTACCCCAGCTAGCCCAAACCTCCCACCTTTGCTCTCATTGACCTCTCCTAGGAAACTTTCCTTACTTCCCTCTGCTCTCCAAATCCTTCACCTCTTCTTCCTCCTCTTCTTCTTCTTCTTCTTCTTCTTCTTCTTCTTCTTCTTCTTCTTCTTCTTCTTCTTCTCCTCCTCCTCCTCCTCTTCCTCCTCCTCCTCCTCCTCCCCCTCCTCCTCCTCCTCCTCCCCTTCCTCCTCCTCCTCCTCCTCCTTTTTCTTCTTCTCTCCAATTCCTTCACAACTACTTCTCCTTCTCTTTCTCCTTCTCCTTCTGCTTCTTCTTCGTTGTTGTCATAATCACCTCCTCTTCCTCCTCCTTGTCCTCCTCCTCCTCCTCACCTGAGGATATTTTTTTATTTTTTTATTGATTTTTAAAGAGAGTGGAAGAGAGGGGGAAAGACAGAAATATCAATATAAGAGAAACATAGTATTGATTGGTTGCCTCCTGCATGTGCCCCCAGGTGGTTAGGGGAGGAGCCCGCAACCGAGGTAAGGGCCCTTGAACCTGAGACCTTTCAGTACACAGGCTCACATTCTATTCACTGAGCCAAACTGGCCAGGGCCCCTCACCTATGCTTGATTATCACCTGCTAACCTTTCCTCAGTTAGTTACATTTTCATTCCATCTATGAATTTTTTCCTGAAACAGCTTAGGTAGCTTAAGTTACTCCCCCTCTTCTTGTTCCTATTGTTTCCTGGACATATGTATAACCTAGAAACAGAACATGCCATTATATATAATTGTCTACATATCCATCTTCCCTTTGCCACGTTGAGTCATTCCACTTTGGGAAGAAATCACACCTTTTTCATCTTGGTTTAATGATCCAATTCTCAAACATATAGATTGTATTTTTGCAACAGAGCAATTCAGTATTAACAGTTATTGTGTTTTCTCTTAGCAGTAGCTATTATTAAAGTTGTATTGTTTGAATTTTTTTCATAGAGCTCATTAATTGTTGGAAGTAGCCCTGAATTTAATTGCTCTGATCGCCTAACAAATGATGATCCCAATATTGAACTTTCTGCTGCCCATCGGAGTTCTAGACCTCCATCAGGTAGAAAATTTAGAATTTTAATTTTGAATGCACTTTCAAATTTAATTAATGAATGCACTTTCAAATTTCATTAACTGTCTTCTTTTCATAAAAGGAGGGAGAAGTGGGGTTTGCTGGCCCACCTTTGCTTCAGCACATAACATGGCACCTCGGAAGCCTCATGCAGGGATCATGAGTTACAACGCCATCAGTGGCCTTTTGGAAGTTTCAGGCAAGTTTAAACTTGGACAAATCTCAATTAAGTGCTATAAAGCGTACATAGAGTATAATTAGTAATGTGTAATTATTAGTAAAAAAAATTATGTAAATGAATGTGTACATAGTCGAAGCCGGTTTGGCTCAGTGGTAGAGCGTCGGCCTGTGGACTGAAAGGTCCCAGGTTCAATTCCGGTCAAGGGCATGTACCTTAGTTGCAGGCACATCCCCAGTGGGGGGTGTGCAAGAGGCAGCTGATTGATGATTCTCTATCATCGATGTTTCTAACTCTCTATCTCTCTCTCTTCCTCTCTGTTAAAAAAATCAATAAAATATATATTTAAAAAAATGAATGTGTACATGAATCTGCTCAATGTGACAAGAAAAGAAATCAGACATCAGAGTCCATTTCAAGAATGGAGTAATGAGACTGACTGAGCTAGGCTCATTCACATTCTAAACTCACAGTTTCCTAGAGCACCACGAGAGTGAGCCCTAACATGCAGTACTTTTCAGATCTGCTAATACCACAAATGCTCTTGTCCCATTGGCCAAAACAAGTTACATGGCCAAGTGCAGAGAAATATGAAAATGACAACTCAGAGGTGTTGACATAGGGAGACAACAATCTACCACATATGGTGGTGGATTAATCTTCCACATAAGCTAACACCTTCATTTTCAGGGTAGGTACATGAAATGCAACTGTACCATTTCCTCTATGGAAAGTAATTACTTATCTATTATTTACATTTCAGGTTCAACATTTGTTGGATTCAAGAATGTTTGTTCAGGTGAAACTAATGTGATATTCTTTACTAATCCTTTAAATGAGGATTTACAGCATCCAATCCATGTGAAGAACATACAGCTGGTTGACACTATTGAAAAAGCAAAAATATTTATACATAGGCCTGATATAAGGTAAAATATATGAAAACCCAGTTTTCTTCCTTTCTTCATAGTTCTCTGTTGCCTTTCCCCCCTGCCATAGAGCTGGGAAAATTTCTATGTTTCTTATCAGCATTATGAAAATGAAGACTAATGTACTTGTTTTCAGTTAAGTTGAATATATGTATATTTTCTCATACTGTTTTTTCCATGCAGTATATTTATTTAATTGATTTTTGAGAGAGAGGGGAAAGGGGGAGAGAGAGAAAACATCAATTTGTTGTTACACTTATTTTATGCATTCATTGGTTGCTTCTTGTATTTGCCCTAACCAGAGATTAAACGCACAACCTTGGTGTATTGGGATGATGTTCTATCCAACTGACCTACCTTGCCAGGGCTTAATGCATTGTAAATAACACTCTCATTAAACATAAGAGGCAGAATGGGGTTAGAAATGTACTGTACAAAAGTATCTCTCCATTTGGAACGAGAGACATTTCTAGCATTTCTTTGATTTTCATTCACTTTTTTGTTTCCTGTTGCTTTCCAAGTGTCTTATCTCATGCACTCTTAACGTTTTGTTGAAAATTGAATGTCTGTCCTTATAACTGTGACTGAGAATATGTGGAAACTTAGAACAGTGATTTTTTCAGTCACAAAGGTCAGGTGGTGTCAGAATACTTGTAGAAGCTGAACCACCTCCATTCTAAATCTTAAAAGAATATAGTCAATAATTGCTACTATTCATAAGAGGTGCAGACAAGGAATTTAAGTGTAAGGCAGCAGTGGAGGTAAGAAATTTTCTATTAGATATATTTGTTCATTTTCAGGATAAGGAAAAGACAAGGAATAATGCTGTCAGACATCTCTTCAGAGAAATGCAATGTTTCATAAATAGTTTGACTTCATCTGATTTTGTTTTGATAATAGCCCCACAGCTTTTCACTGTGGCCGCTCCCTTCCCTTTTGAGAGGATTCCCTCAATACCTAACTTGAACAAAAGTCTACATCTCAGCTCTTTCTTTGGAAGCTGAGATTAGACAGAGCCCCAGACTGTCCAATGAGTGCCACCAGGCACCTACCCACGGACTTGTTTACAAAACTATATATAATATATTGCAAATCAAATAGCTATTTTTTTTTATAACCAATTAACAATCCACACTCCAGGTGGCCCAAGATGAAAGCAGAATACCATCTGTGGTTGAACGGCATTGTGAGTTTATAGTATGTCATCTCTTACAGTATCTACAGAATGCTTACTAAAATGTGCAGCATAAAAACCATAATTCAAGCACATCTGTTTGCATTTACATAGGCAAAAGTCAATGAGAATAAATACTAATCTGTAGTTTGTGATGCGCCTAAGAGCTTGAGATAAGAAAGTGAAGGGGACTAAATTTTTACCAAGTTCTTAGGTGATTGCATAGTAAGCATATAATACTTTTATAATATTTAAAGACCCATTAAAAAAGAGAGAAGAAAAGGAAAAATAGTAAAGATTTCCCTGCCAACACAGGATTTTTTTAATGTCCTGAACAATAGAGCAATTTTAATATTTTGTTAGCTACTCACAAATATGAAACTTATTATTCAAGAAAATATAAAACAACAAAGTGGAATTCTAATTTTATATCCCACAGGTATAATTTGTCCTTTTGAAATGTTAATGAATTCATAATAGACCAAATCAACACAACGGAAAACAGATCTCATTACAATGCACATTATATATGCTACTGGGTCCTACTTTAAATCCTGTCTGAAAAGATAAGATTCAATCAATAAAATTTTTTTGGATACTCTCTTGTCAAATACTCAAGTATACTCAAATGCTCCTTAGAAATAGGGAGGGATACTAAACCTTAGTATTCATACATTTGACCTTTTCTCCACAGGAAGGTGAATCCATCTGATTGTGTAGACATGGTTTGTGATGCCAAAAGGAAATCTTTTCTCAGAGATATGGATGGCTCCTTTCTGGGGAATTCTGGTTCAGTGATACCGCAATCAGAATATGAATGGAATGGAAATAGCCAGTTAGGAATTGGAGACTACCGAATTCCAAAGGTTATGCTTACATTCCCAAATGGAAGTAGAATCCCTGTCACTGAGAAAGCACCTTATAAAGGTTTGTTGGATATTATTCCGGTAGTTCTCAAACTTGTGAAACAAGATATATCTTTTCTTTATAATGACTGATGTACTCAACCAATAATGTAGTTTCTACTTATTAATGTTACATAACAAGAAAAAGGATAGTATGTGGATGCTTTTGCAAAGAGATTTCTTTTCATTGCTAAAATGTATATACCTATGTTTCTAGGAATTATTAGAGATTCAACCTGTAGGTACATTCCAGAATGGCAGAGCTATCGGTGCTTTGGGATGGAATATGCAATGATGGTCATTGAAAGCCTGGATTCTGACACTGAAACTCGAAGACTCTCACCTGTGGCTGTAGTGAGCAGTGGTTATGTAGATCTCATTAATGGTAGGTGTTCAATGTCAGCAAACTAGGATTACTCAAAGCACTCACTATTTAGTACATGCATAGGGACATCTCATACATTATTATCACATAAAACTAGCAAATATCTGTGCCTGCCATTTGTAAGAAAGATCTATGTATAAGAGAGATACTTGACTCTTCAGCAGTTTCCCATATTAGAAAGCCAGGGCAGTGATTCAGAAGTGATCACTAGAAGAAGAAAGAGAGGAAAGTTATTTGTTGAGTGATCTTCATACTTATAACATAAATACTTTTAAGAAAAAAATGGCCTAAGTGTCTCCAAAATGGCAATTTGCCTCTCATAAATTAAAAAAACAACAGCAGCTGAACCGGTTTGGCTCAATGGTAGAGCATCGGTCTGCGCACTGAAAGGTCCCGGGTTCGATTCCGGTAAAGGGCATGTACCTTGGTTGCGGGCACATCCCCAGTAGGAGGTGTGCAAGAGGCAACTGGTCGATGTTTCCCTCTCATCGATGTTTCTAGCTCTCTATCTCTCTCCCTTCCTCTCTGTAAAAAATCAATAAAATATATTAAAAATAAATAAATAAATAATAAATAAATTAAAAAAAAACAGCAAAGAACGATAATATTTAGGTCTAGTAATAATTAATGTCGTTTTCTAATACTTTTTTTAAAATCGAATTTATTTAAACAATACAACAAAATTTAATCAACAATATAGTTGCCATTGTTTTCTACTACTTGTGCCCAATGCTCAGGAAGCATTTTAATCCCTCTGTTGTAAAATTCTTGTGATTTTGATGCAAAAAATTCGGTCAATGCATTTTTGAGGCATTCTTCATTATTAAATTTTTTTCCAAGAAGAAAGTTTTGCAAAGAACGAAACAAATGGTAATTGGAAGGGGCAATATCAGGAGAATATGCAGGTTGAGGGAGAACTTCCCATTCCAACTGGCGCAGTTTTTCAGCAGTGATTCTTGCAGTATGCGGTCGTGCGTTATCGTGGTGAAGAATTACGCCCTTCCGATTAATCAGCGCGGGTTCTTTTTCTCTTAAAGCTTGGGCTAACCTTTCCAATTGGGCACTATACACTGCACTTGTAATGGTTTGGTTAGATGGTAAAAGTTCATAATGAAGAATTCCTTTAAAATTCCACCAAACACACAACATCACTTTTTTCGCATGCAAGTCAGGTTTTGGCGTGGGCTGCGGAGCCTCATTTTTGTCCAACCATTGAGGCCGCCTTTTCAAATTAACATACAGCACCCATTCTTCATCTCCGGTAACAATTCGCTCTAAAAACGGCAAACGGTTTTGACGAGAGAGGAGCGAACTGCAAATTGTGACTCTTTGATTACGGTTGTTGTCGGTCAACTCATGAGGAACCCATTTTCCAAACTTTTGGACTTTGCCAAGTGCACGGAAATTGTTTTTTGTGAACAATTTAAAGTTGTCGCAAGCTCTTGTTGGGTAATTTGAGGATTTTGCACCAAAAGAGCTTGAAGAGCTTCTTGATCAAAATTGGACACACGGCCTCGACCACTCTTGTCATCTAACGAAAAATTTCCCTCGCGAAATTTCTCAAACCAACGCTGGCATTTTCTGGCGCTAACTGCATCTTGACCAAGAGCACTACAGATGTTTTTTGCAGCCTCACTTGCTTTTCTTCCTAATTGGAACTCGTAAAGCATGCAGTGCCAAATATGCTCTTCATCCATCATCTTCTTAGCCCTAGTTTTGCAACATAAACCAAACCAAACCAAACACAAACTTTTTCAAGCAAAGCTTGTTAATTGCACTTCACATGTTCTGTAGATACCACGTGTTTGAAGGTTATGTCAATACAAGTCAACGCCAAGCAAGATTTTAAACAAATGTTAAAAACGACATTAATTATTACTAGACCCGATAAAACTGAACAATCTATGGGTCCGGGCTGCCTGTCACTGATTGAGCCGAGTAAGCAGAGATATGGTTGAATTATATATGAGTGTTTATTCTAATAATACCAGCAGTGTGAGAGAGCAGCAGGTAATCCATGGAAATCTGCTCTACCCCTCCCCATAAGCCTGCTGCTTATATTGGATAGAAGGACAAAGATTACATAGGGAAGTATGAATTACAGTCATGAGAAAGTAGGCAAGGTTACAGGTTACAGGCAGTGCAGGCTGGGTGAGGGTTTGCTAAGGGCAGGGGCTTCCCTTACCAGATTGTTTCAGCAACAAGGTCGTTCATCTCTCCATGACAATAGGCAGTTCTTGGGGAAGGAGAATGGGCGGCATTCTATGGTTAACTCTCATGTCCCAGGGTATACAACCCTCAGCCAGCTCAGAATGTGCTTTCTCTAATAAGAACAGAACAGTCCTAGTTAACAGAGGATTCATATTTCTTACAACTATAGCTAATTCCCACTATTCTGTTTCTGCCCCTAACAATAATATATTATAAATAAATATTCTCAGCCTGCTCATTTTTTATTTTCATGAATCTTTAGAAGACTTAACCTTGAAATTATGTGTTTTGTTTTCATTTCTTAAATGAAACTTGGGCTACACTGGACTAGGTGGCTTTTGTCACTCTAAATTTTTCATTTTATATGTAGACATTTTTTTCTGTTTGTTTAAAACCCCACAAAGAAGGTTTATTTAAATGTAGGATTTATATTTTGGATGCTAAGGTAAAATTTATGTTCCACTTGAGTTGCAGAAGTTTATATTAATTTAAAACTTGATTGAAGTTCGGTTATAAGTATTTATAAGTTCAAGTAAGCTAGGAAATTGAGCAATGTTAATGAATAAATACATCAAGAAAATTCATCATTCCATACCTCACTAATGTTTATCCCAGCCACTGTAAAACTGGAGTGAAATAGAAAAGTTGGCTGCAGTTGGTGTGCCTGTTCTAGAAAGGTCTAGATTCAGGTAGAGAAGCATTCACTGTCTTTTGGCTTTCTAGAGAGTTTATTGGAGTGTCATTTCTCAGATTGCTTCAGTTCAATCTTGAACGATGTTGACCTTCCAACACTACCTATAATCACACACTTTAACAAAAAATATATTAAAATAATAGTGGAAGGCAAAGACAATAAAAAACATACTTAAGAGTTTGTTGAAGTTACAAATTAACTGATGAGCAAATGAGTATAAGGAAGAGCTAATAAATCAATGCTTTAGATGTAGAAATTCCCTATTTCTAGGTACAGTACAGGCTCTATTTTTAACAACTTAACTCTGTTACAGCATATTTTTCAGCAGAGCCTGAGAAAGTTGGTTCCCCACCCAAACTCACATCTGATAGGTAGGAGAAAGGATGGAGCATTTTCTTCCTTACTGCATGGCCTGAGCTTAAATATGATCATTAAAGTAGAGAACCATGCAAATCTAGTATTTCTTCATTGACTTTCTAGTACAAATCCTCAATACATCAGTTTACCTGTCTTAACTTGGGCAGTGTAAAATTATGGGTGAGAGGAGTTGCTTCCCTGCCTTTCTATTTAAGCCAGGGTGTGAGAAATAGCTTTGATCTCTGGATAAATGGGCGGATGGATAAATGATGTAAATACTGAACTTCATCACCACAATTTATTTTTAGTACAATTACTTGTTGCACTTGGCACTAATAACATTCATCTTAGGAAACATGAATTTCATTTGGTGGATTTAGGTCCACAGGATCATGGCTGGTGTGCCGGATACTCCTGCCAGAGAAGACTGTCCCTGTTTCATAGCATTGTGGCTCTGAACAGATCTTATGAAGTGTACTTCACGGGCACCAGTCCTCAGAATCTTCGACTGATGTTGCTTAACGTTAAGCATGACAAGGTAAGCAAGATGGAAACAATTGCTTAAGAGTTATTGGTGTTAACTACTTGCTTATATTTCTATCTGCTAAGGACTTTATCTCCTCCCCTGTTCTCTTGAACATCATCAGCGACAGCTCCTTTTCAAGGATCGTGGGGGTACTACCAAGAATACTGTTAGCCCAGACAGTTTTATTGGCTCATATGAATACCAAACACCTCTCCCCCATATGCACTTGATTCATCTATGAGGCATGACCCTGTGATCTATGGTTTGGGCGATTAGGAAGGAAACCTGAATTTTTACATAAAAATAGTGCACATCCAAACTGGTCACTGGAATTATATATTTATTCTTCCATGCTGTTATTATTTATATGTGTCAGAAATACACCTTTGGACTTTAGGGTCATAGCACATTATCTAAAATATCTTCATTAATGTCAGATCTTTCCTATAAACTGAATTCAGCTGAGGTGATTAAACTTATATACACTATGTCAGTGGGAAGGAGTTTGAGGTTAAGCAGTAGTCTCATAATATAGATTTTTTTTCTGAGTATGAGATGTGAAAGTCTAAGAGTATTAGGAATGTGAAGAAAGGATACTGATGAGATGAAGCCGAAAGAGGAGTAATGAAAGGAGACACACACACCCCTCCCCTTTCTCAGATGACAGCAATCACAGTTTTTTGGTTGCTCAAGATATAAAACCTGGAATCTATTCTTAATTCTTCTTTTTCTCTCACATTCCTCACCCAATTCATCTGCAAATCCGGTTGAGTCTCCCTCCCTAATCTCCAGAATCTGAGCACTTCTCACCATCTCCACTGCTGCCATCCTGTTTGAGCCAACATTATCTCTTCCTTGGATGAAGGTGTTTGCTTCCCAACTCCTTCTCCTGCTCTCTCTTTGCCCCTTTACTGTCCATTCTCACCTCAGTAGCCACAGAGGGACTCTCAAAATGTTAGCTAGTTAGATCATTCCCCTGCCCCAAACCCTACGATAATTTCCCAAGAGTCAGAGTCCTCGCTGGGGCTTACAAAACCATACGAGAATCTCCTCCTTAGCTCTCCCCCTTCTTCTTTTACTCCTCCAGCCGCACTGGTCTTCCTTGCTGTCCTCAACACACCAGACATGCCACCACCATTGCCTGTATTCAGATGTTGAGTCTGCCGCCAACATTCTACCCGAGGTGGCTAACTCCCCCATCTCCTCAGCTCCCATTCACTCCATAAGCCTACCCCATTACCCTTCCTCTAGGCCAGTGGTCGGCAAACTGGCTCGTGAGCCACATGCTGCTCTTTGGCCCCTTGAGTGTGTCTCTTCCACAAAATATCACGTGCAGGCACGCACGTACAGTGCGATTGAAACTTCATGGCTCATACTCAGAAGTTGGTTTTTTGCCTGGCTGAGTCTATTTTGAAGAAGTGACATTAGAACACTCAAGAGGCCAAAGAGCCGCATGTGGCTTGCGAGCCACAGTTTGCCGACCACTGCTCTAGGCTCTACCCAGTGTAAACTCTGATCTACCTTTTCTTTTTCTCCATAGTGCTTACTACTTTCTAACCTGTTTGATATTTTGCTTTTTATTATTTCTATTAATTATTCTCTGTCTCCTCACTCTACAATGTAAACTTAAACAAGGCAGGGTCTTTTGAGTGCTCCTAGAATAATGCCCGGCTCAGATAGACAATCGGTTTTTGAATAAAAGAGAATATTTTTAGTTAAGAATGCAACTACGAAGTATTGTGACAGTTATTATTCTGAGCCTCAAAAGAATAATTCAAAAGAATTTTCCTTCCTGTCCTGTAGAAGCCAGTCTTCTTACTCTATGATTACATTTGACAGCATGAGATTTGGGGAATATAAACATGGAAAATGAACAAAATTGAATCAAAGATGAGAGTTGCTTGAGCTGATCTTTATTAGTCTTTTTTAATTTTCAATCTTCACTGGATGATATTTTCCATCGCTTTTTAGAGAGTTGAGGGAGAGGGAGGTACAGAGAGTGAAAAAGATCAATGTGAGAGAGAGACACATTGATTGGTTGCCTCCACACATGCCCCAACCAGGACCTGGGATCCAGCCTGCAGCCAAGGTATATGTCCTTGCCCAAAATCGAACCTGGGACCCTTCAGTCTGTGGACCAGCATTCTATCCACTGAGCCAAACAGACTAGGGCTAATTTTTATTAGTCTTACTACCATGTTTGTCGTGGAGATAAGCATTTTTTTTTAATTAAGTAGCTAATTTTGTGTGATTACATTATACAGAGTACTGCTAAGTTTGCATTATACAGAGTACTGCTAAATTCCCCATTTCTTCTACCTCGAGTTGAAAGTGTGTTTTGAACTTTGTTAGCTTTTAAAGAGGCCCTTTCTTTAATTTAGAGATTCTCCTCAAATAATTTCTTTCTTACATTACACTTTTCTACTGAGAATTATCAATAAGTTGTAACATCTCTGTGAATGGTTGAATGTAAGTCCCTTTAATAATTTTAGCTCAATATTTATCCTAAGTCCATAAAATGTAGTTTTAATTTTTTTGCAGAAAGTATATATAGTTCAAGGACATTTATTTTTTAAGTGATAATATCCTAATATTTTGTTTCATTGTTCTTTTAAGATGTAAAAATGTGTTCATTTTTAACAGGCTGTTCTGGTAGGAATTTTTTTTTCCACACTGCAACGTTTGGATGTCTATGTGAACAATGCATTGGTCTGCCCCAAAGATACAGTATGGAACCCCCAAAAGAAACACTGTGAATTTAATAGACATCCACACACAGGTATTTACTCAGAAAAATACAGTACACATTAATTACATGTAAAATTTTTTGTTGATATTTCATTAATATGTTTAGTTCCTTCGCCATTGATGAATGCAAGATAAAATAGTTTTTAGCCATCAAATACTAAAATGCATTTATTTATAACATGTATGTCCTAAAAGATAAGTCCTAATGAAAGTCTTAGCTATCTGCAACATGCAGATATTAATTTTTTGGTGTATGATGGACATTACTTAGCCCCTAAAAACATTTACATTCTACACATTCAGTTTAGTTATTCCTATGTACAGAAGAAAACTTAGTTAGAATTTTATCCTAACTCTACTTTACTTCTAGTTCAGAGTTCAGAACCTAAATTAATTGACAATATTGCCAAGAAAGTTAGTATAACATCAACCTAAACACCATGAAGTATACATAATAAACTAAACTGCACTTAAATGAAATATATGGAGAGGCTAAACTTACCCATCCTACCTAATAAAAAAGTAATATGCAAATTGACTTCACCTTTGCAAAGCCAAAGCCATGCCCACCAGCCAGTCAGGGCAAGTATGCAAATTAACCCCACCAAGATGGCAGTTAATTTGCATATCAAGACAGTTTAGAAAGAAGCCAAGTGCTGCAGAAGGAAGCGAAGCAAGCAAGTGGGGCAGGGGAGAAGGAAGAGAAGCAGGCGGGGCAGTGGAGAGTGCAGCAGGAATCTTTCTGCAACGGACTATTAGTTTACTAATATTTGCAAAACCAGGATTTACCTAGGCTCACTGAAGTCTTTTTGTTAATCTGGTACTAATAAAGTCAATGCATTCCATTCCATGTGTGCTAATTTATTATCATTTTTATATGTGCCCTGTAATCTTTGCTAACAATCACACAAATGTCTGCTTTGGATCATAATATAAGCTGACATGAGAGTATGAATGGACAACCACATTCATTACCATCTGTGGAGCAAGTCCTATTTCTACTAATTGTATGAATAACTAATGTTTCCAGAGACGTTACTATGTGCCAGGCACTACACGCTTTCTGTATAAAAACATATTGTTACTATATCCTAATAATAAACCTAAGAAGTAGGCACAGATGAGTAAACTGAGACACAAGGAGGTAAAGTAATTTGCCAAGGTCTCTGTCTTAGCTCAAGCTGCTTAACAAAACACCATAAACCTGGTGGCTTAAAAAACGTTATTTTTACCGCAATTCTGGATGCTGCTGGTACTAGGTCAAGGTGCCAGTATGATCAGGTTGGGGCCAGCTTTCTTCCTGGCCTGCAGATGGCCTCCTTCTCACTGTCCTCATGGGGAGGGGGGGGAGAGAGAGAGAGAGAGAGAGAGAGAGACAGCATGCAAGCTGTCTGTTGTCTCTTCTTATAAGAGCACTCACTGATCCATTGTGATGTCCCCACCCACATCCAAACCAAATTACCTCTCAAAGGCCACATCTCCAAATACCCTCACTTTGGGAGTTAGGGATCCAACACATAAATTTGTGGCGGTAGGGAGACACAACTCAGTCCATAACAGTATCAAAGCTAGTAAGGGCAAAGCAAGGACTCAAAGACTAGCTCCAGAACTGTGCACTTAAATTATGCTCTCTTACTTCCTTATAAGCTAAGAGAGCTAGTGCTATCATTTTTATATATGAATCATTATACATATTTACAGCTTAATTTTTATAAATTTTAACAATTTTTTCAAACTATACTTTTTGTACCAAGTATCTATTATTCAAGTCAGGAAAGTGGAAAATATCCCAACAGGCAGAATTTAATATAAGGAATTGGTTATATAGGTGTTGAAGGGTTAAAAAACAACCACCGCCCTCTTATGGATCTCCCCAGTACCTCTCCCCACCAGCCCCCTCCATCTCCCCACCCTGAAAATGACATTGTTTTTAAATTATCATTTTGTTTTGGCACTTGGGATGTAAAATAATCTCCCTGTATTATGAATCTGAACTTTTTTTTTTTTTAAGACATCAGGTAGTTACCTAGGATAAATGGTATATGTAACAGCAGCTTGATTATAATACAAAAGCACAAACTTCAGATTCACAGAATATTTAAAGCAAATTGCATCTAGAATTTATCCTAGCAGGTATTAAATAAATATATAGTAACAATGAAATGGCCCCTTAGTGCCATTGTTATGTATGTCTATTACTTTCATAAGAAATATCCTCTTCTTTCTAACATTTTCATTTCTTTTTCTTAGTTAGCCTCACTATGAAATGTGGTAAAAATTGGCATCTCTTATAGCAGTACTATTCTACAATTCAACCTTTGTCAGGGCTTAATACATTGTAGTAAATATAGTACCTCTTAAACATTATTACTATCAATACTGTGCCATAAAATAGTATATACAGGGGTTGCCAAAAAGTAGGTTTACAATTGTTTGCATGGTATATAATATAATAATTAATAAATAATAATATAAGAATAAATTGTATACTCACAACTGTAAATTTACTTTTGCCCACCCCTGAATGTTCATTCATTTTTAATGTATATAATAATCCCAATCACTTTTACAAAATTTGCTTCCCTAGTAGAATTTGTTTTGCATGAATCAACTATTTCCCAGGCTGAAATGTAAACCTATTTCACATAAGAGCCTTCTGGGATGTTTTGATGTATATTTCATTTGTTTTACATAATATTTTCTTGGTAAAAATAGAAGCTGAATTAAATGTGTTCCTCAAGATTTGGTATACAGCACTGCACAAACTAGATGGCTACTAAAGTTAAATTTACATTTCTTAAATTATCAAATTCCTTTCATCAAGGCATTAAAATTCTGAACATGTAAATAGTGTTATAACACAAGGTCTTGGGTTTATAATTAGATTTTATTTCTCATTTATACTGTATCTATAGTATTGTTTTTAAAATAAATTTAATGAACCAATGACTATTGTTTTCTAAAATAACTGTTTTTAATAAATTAATTTTTTTCTTTAATTTAACATATAATGATTATTAACAGTATTATTTAAAAGTGACTTTTATTTTGCTTGTTAGTTCTATATGTGTTTTTAAGATGCATACTTTCTTATGAAAGAATGGTGAACTTTTGGAATTTCATAAATTTAAACAAATGTGAAATACTACATGGTCATTGTGATCATATGAATATGCATAACCACGCTGTTTTGACTTTTTTTCCTTTCTAGAGCAATTCCTTCCTAACTTGAATTCCACTGTCCTTGGTGAAAACTACTTTGATAGAACCTACCAGATGCTTTACCTTTTGGTTAAAGGAACCACACCTGTTGAGATCCACACCACCGCAGTCATATTTGTTTCTTTCCAAATACCTGCTGTAGCAGAAGAGGACTTTTATAGCTCTCATAACCTAGTTAGAAATCTTGCCTTGTTCCTGAGGATACCAAGTGACAAAATCCGTATCAGCAAAGGAATAGGAGGGGACAACCTGCGCAAGAAGAGATCCATGGGATTGAGGATGAATCTGGAGATTGGAGATCCACCCCCTCAGTTCATAACTAATGACACTGCAGGTACGAGTAGTAGACCTTTAAGGTAGAGCAATGCAGTTACCAAATCCATATCCACAAGTAACCTTATCCAGGCCTGGTAAGCAGGGCCTCAGGAAATCCCACCAACCCTATATCCTGAACCCTGTGAGGACCTAGAGACCCCTTTTCCTGCCTACTCCTGTAATCCCAACCTATTTATGGAATGATGAAGGAATTTGAGCCTCTATTTTATTATAGTAGCAGTTAACAAATTAATAACCAAAGGATTTCACCTTATAAAAGATTTGAGAAGTGACCTAAAGAAGTGGCCTCACAGCTGAGAAATTATGAAAATAGGGAGGTGGGAAAGTTCAAGGCTGAAGAGTAGTTGTTGAGAGTTTGATGCTTTAAAACTATGGTCAGCAAACTGCGGCTCTTTGGCCCCTTCAGTGTGGCTCTTCCACAAAACACCATGGCCTGGGCGCGTCTGTTGTGAAGAAGTGGCTTTAGAAGAAGTTTAAGTTTAAAAAATTTGGCTCTCAAAAGAAATTCCAATCGTTGTACTGTTGATACTTGGCTCTGTTGACTAATGAGTTTGCCGATCATTGCTAGAGAGGAATTGGAAAGGTCCAATAGGTCTGCAGCGGGAGGAGCCAGGGAAGGGGAGCTACTGGAGATGAGGTTGAGCAGTAGGTGCTAGATAGTGGGAAACCAAAAGGAGCTCTCTCTCTCTCCTGTTCATATGCTGAAGAAGGACTGTGGGTGTTTTCCTGAGGAAAGAGCAATGGAGTGGTGAAATAGATTTCCATAGTAAAGTCACAGATTGACCCAACAAGTACAAATATGCAAGCATTTATTCTATCTTTATTCCTATGACTACCTTAATCAGCCTCACCAACCATCACCCCTTTGCCTGTCCCTCACTCTCCATACCCTCATTTTCTAGGTATCAGACAAAAATAAGCTCAACTGTCCCATAACAAGTGTCTTTGCTGCTTTAACGTATTTCCTGAGAGTGACTCCTTTTGGGCATCTGGGTGGGGAAACGTTCAGTCTTCAGGTTTTCTTCCTCTCCATCTGTTCAGTGTTTAAGTTGGTATCTGGATACCGAGGGGGCTTTCATGACCTCAGGCCATCATGCTGCCCTCTGGACTTAATTTTCTCTGCTACAAGATGAATGGTCTCCTCTGCCCTGCACAAGCTTCTCGAGAGGCCACTGAACCTTCCTGGCCTCCTGCTGCTTATCCCCACGGGCTAATTCCCAGCCATGCTATTGTTTTATGGCTAAACCTGTGTAGTGGGTGAAAATCTCACCTTCTGCCGAAACCGGTTTGGCTCAGTGGTAGAGCGTCGGTCTGCGGACTGAAAGGTCCCAGGTTCGATTCCGGTCAAGGGCATGTACATTGGTTGCAGGCCCATCCCCAGTGGGGGGTGTGCAGGAGGCAGTTGGTCAATGATGTTTCTCTTTCATCGACATTTCTAGCTCTCTATCTCTCTCCCTTCCTCTCTGTAAAAAAATCAATAAAATATATTTTTTTAAAAATCTCACCTTCTGCCACTAGGGGGTCATCACTCATTTCCCCAGCGGGTTTGTTTAAATGTTGACTCTCTACATGAGCCACATTGCCATTCTGGAATTCCACCAGTTAGGTAAGCAAGAGGTTCTTCCCTTATGGGGGTAAGCCTGTGGAAAGGCTTGCATGAGTGGAGGGAGGTGCTGATCAACTCTCTTTGTTGAAGAAAACAGGAAGCACAGGCTTGAGTTATAACCAGTTCTCTCATGATGTTCTCTGGCCCGTCTTAGGTTACTTCCCTTCATCAGCCCTATAATTCCTGTGTTGACAGGGTCATGGCTTCGGACCCCAAAGAGTTTGTTCATTTAACCTAGGAGTTATAGTGCCCCCATGGTTCAAATACAGATTGCTCACCAACTCTTAGAAATCCTGTTTAGCTCTTACATGTAGTAGGGTCCAATATTGAGCATACTAGCCACTCAAATATCCAAAGAAACTATGATGTATTGTCTATATGGAATCTAAAGTTCCTCACACACAACCCCTCCTGACCTCCATCCCCTTAAAACAGTTTTACCTTGTTTGTCAGATTTATCTAGTTAGGTACAAATAGTCTAAGAACTGGAGATGGGATAGAGGCGAGACAGACCAATGGCATTTTCCCCAGACCTTTGCTGGGATACAGTTTTAAGACTCAAGGAAGGCCCACACTTGTCATGGAGCAACATTATAGCAGGAGATTGGGAAATAGCACAAAGATGTGCATGTAGCAGTCCCCCTGGCTCCCACCACTTTCACATAGTGTTGGGAGACCCAGATGTTGCCAGGTTTCCTAAAAAAGGGTCCTTAAGCACAGAGGGATCTCTGGATATGCAGAGACCTGAGGTCAGGAATGAGAGCTCCTCAAGGGAAGGTCTTTGGTTTCCAGGTGGCAGTCTGCAGAAATGGACGCCTTCACCTGTCAAATGGTCAGAGTGTCTATTAATAGGTCAGAACTGCCACACCGTACCGAAATCCTTTGTGCTGCTACCATTAGATCACAAGTGCCCGCCCGCCTGGGAGGCTGTCTTGGAGAAGAATAACAGAGGAAGTGGCGGGAGAGGGTGGAGTCTGTAGACTGAGCATTTGTCCAGAAGAGTCTGAGTCAACCCCAAGAGACCATTAAAACCGATAGGAACTGAAATTCCCTAAGACTGTGATTTTCAAATGTAAAACCTGCTGGCCTAATATGGCCTCCTTCCCGAGTCTTAATGGAAGAAGCTCAGTGGTCAGAATCCTCCAGGCAGGAATCAGGATATGGAAGATGCTGGATGTCCAGGAACAAGGGATGCTTTTATTCATTTTTCTTACATCTATTTTATCTACCCTTTTTCCCTTTAATTCCAGCTTTAAAACATACTGAGCTCTTCAGTCTCCTAACTTTGTTAATATGATTTTAACATGTTAAGCTATGTACAGTTAGAAAACTATAGAATTCTATAATATGGATGGAGCAGCACAAACAAAAACTTAAGTGAAAAACTATCATGTGTTCTCACAATTCCACTTTCTTATCATCCTTATGTCATAATACTGTTTCCTCATAGGTCAGATGCAATTATCTGAACTCCAAGAAATTGCTGCTTCTCTTGGGCAAGCTGTAATTTTAGGACAAACCAGTAGTGCCCTTGGATTTAATGTCTCTTCCATGTCTATTATCAATCCCATCCCTAGCCCAAGTGATTCTGGATGGAGTAAGGTAAGAAAACACAACTAGAAAAATACACTTTAGCCACTTAAAACATTGTTACTAATTTCTTAGTTCAATTTTTTTTTCCTATTGCAAGACTAATTTAGAGGGCATGTCTAGTTTATTACTGTCTATTTAATATAGTATCACTGAAATGATAAAGTAGGTTAAAAAGGAGCCTGTCTCCTAAAAAATTATTTATCGGAATAAAATGTGCTTTGCCTCAAATATTTACAACAATGCTTCATGAATTTGATCTAGAAGAGATATTATAATAATATTTGCACATATTAACATGTTTTAAAATAGAAATGAATATTATCCTTAGCCTGGTTAAGATGAGTTTGCTACTGAATGCAGTTTATCGTGTGAAAACCACTCCATTGCTCATGACCACTCACAGGTGACTGCCCAGCCCGTTGAAAGGTTTGCGTTTCCTGTTCATCACCTGGCCTTTGTGTCCTCGCTCTCAGTGATCCGCCAGCCGGTGGCAGCGCAGCTGGGACAGCCACTTTCTCAGCAGCCTTCAGTAAAGGCAGTAGATCCCGACGTAAGTTATAACTCAAAGCTTCATTCAAGTGGGAGAATTAAGCTATACCTTCGGGAGGGTGAGCCAACTTCACTCATCCTGGTGCTCTGCCTACCTGAGGATTATACTGTCACACTGATGTATGGATATTGTTTAGTACTGTTTTAAAAAATATTTCTTTCCCATGAACTTGCTCCGGTGTCCATATTTGTGAATTCTTTGTGTTGGAAAAAAAAAATGCTTCTACTGATTTTAAATTTGTAACAAGGCATTTTTATAGATAAAGTTCACATATCTTTAAAAAAAAAAAACAAAAACACATGGGACAGGGCAATTAGAATTCTCTACGTTTTGTTGTTATTGTTTTTCTTTAGGGTAATTGTGTATCAGTTGGGATTACTTCATTGACTTTGAAGGCCATATTAAAGGACTCCAACAATAACCAAATCAGTGGTCTTGGTGGAAATACAACAATTCCATTTAGCAGCTGTTGGGCCAACTACACGGACCTTACTCTGCTGAGAACAGGTGAGTGTACTACTTTGGATCCTCATATATATTATAATTGAACAAAGCATTCCAGAATACGCTGTTCAATAAACTATAGAAATCAGAACCCCATACTCTGACTTTTCAGAAAACATTTAGTCTAGCTAATAAAAACATATTTAATATGCAAAACAAACTAGAAATTAAAATAAGCAATGGGAGAATGCAGGCATGTGCCCCCCTTTTCCATTAACCTAAGTGGAAAATTACTACTACCCCTAGGAATGCTGCTAACTGCAGATATCTTTGCTTTAGGGTAAAACAATTGATAGGAGCCTGCTGACACAGAAGGAGTTGTAAAAGGTCAGGTGGTTGTAAAAGGTCAGGTGCTGAAGGAACTTATCTGTACAGGAACTCATCATGTTAGCAGAAACGGCCACCTGCACGATTGCCTGAAATAAAGATTTCCTCCTTCAGAATTGTATTTAAAGGTTGGAAAAATAAAATTCGGGGCTGCAGACCTCGGGTCTTGAGCCCTCCCGACCCCGTCTGTTCTTGTCTGTCTTTTTCTTAGCCTCACCCCCTCATTCAGGTACTGTTCGTTGCTGGCAGGTTCCGGCACACAGTCTTGCAACAAAAAGTATCATCTGACTGAAAGCAAATGTGAGAAACAGTTTAAAAACGTTGAAATAAGTGGAGGACATATGGGTGTTTGTTGTACTATTTTTTCAACTCTTAAACGTTCAGCATTCATCCCCACCTCCCTCCAGTGAGGCTGAAGGTTTTCCATTCTCAGTCAAGTGCATAGGAACAAAGCAGAGGTTCAGCACTTTCACCTCCAGTCCCCATTGTCCCTGATTTCCAACAGCCTCTCTCCTGGGCACTGATGCTCCAGAAAGAAGATCTCATCAGAGCGCCCCTGCCCATAGTGGGTGGGCAGATTGAACTCTTCAAACTCAGAGTCCGACCTCTCTACACTTGTTTGTACTCACACTATTTCATTTGACTCAATTTCAAAATAATTTGTTAGGAATCATGCGTTATTGTAAGTCAGTGAAAACCCCAACTGGAAGTGCATGACAGACAATAAAAGGAAGTCAAACACCACGATGATTTTTTTTCCCCCCTAGGGAAAAATGTTAAGATTGAATTTATTCTGGATGATGCTGCTCGCGCGGAATCCAGGCCTCTCAGCCTCCCAGCGCAGTCCGTCTCCAGCGGCAGCAGCAGTGGCGGGGGAAGCGGTGGCATCAGCAGTGGCAGTGGCAGCGGCGGCGGCGGCAGCAGCAGCAGCAGCAGCAGCAGCAGTGGCAGCAGCAGAGCATCCACAGTGGGTACCGCTGCCCAGACAGTGACTACAGTGCTGAGCTGTCTGATGGGAGGAGTGCTGCTCTTGGAGATATGTATGGCTGCAGTTTTGACTTTGAACGTAAATCTAGGTAAGCACGGTTCGGTTTTCACGTCATGAACGTCTCCACATACTGAGCTACCAGTCCGTGGTTTCCTAATAAAGACAGCGCACCACACTTGGGCATGGTATCACTGTGGACTCGAAGACATGGTCTCAGCCATTGCGAAAGAAATGACCTCCAGGAAAAGTTACTCACTTTACACGGTGGCATAAAAGAATGTGAGGAATGAGAAGTGCAGCTAATGTCAGGACTCTTTTTTTCAGTTACGAGGGGCAGAAGCTTAATTTGAAATGGCTTGGGCAGTAACGTGAACTCATTTAACTGAGAAGCCCAGAAGTAGTCTAATGTCTGCCTCCATTAGACCCAAGGACTCAAATGATTCTTCCAGAGGCTGTGTCTCTCCCATCTCTCGGCTTCATTCACGTTGGTAGTAGAGCCACTCCCAGGCAGGCTCTCCACCAACACCATCATCCCTCATGGCAAAGTACCACTAGCATCTTCATGTTTACGTTCCACTGGCCCAGCAGCTAATGCAGAAAGAATAAAACTCTTTCCGGAGCTTCTTACTATCCTACCTCAATTAGTAAATGATATTGTTCCTGGCATTTTTTTTTTTTAGGATTTTTTTCCAGATAAAAATGTTATTTAACAGCTTCTTCTTTGCTACTAAATAATCCATCATTCTTCAATGAAGACATAAGATGATTTAAAACCCCTTGGTCTTGGTCCATTCAAGATGCTATAACAAAATACCACAGACTGGGTGGCTTATGCATAGCAGAAATTTCTCTCTCACAATTTTGAAGGCTGGAGGTCTGCTCTGGCCGTATCCTTACATGGCAGAAGGGGTGATGGAGTTCCGTGGCGTCTCTTTCATTAGGGCACTAAACTCATTCATATGAGGGCTCCACCCTCATGACCTAAGCACCTCGCAAAGACCCCTCCTCCAAATACCATCACATCAGGCTTTCACATATGAATTTGAGGGGGATACATTCAGTCTAACGCAGTCATTAATAAAATGAAATGCTGGTTTTTAAATATAACTTTGCATTCTAAATTAATAATATTTTACTTTTAAGAAAGTCATGAAGTTTCATTAAATAAAAGGGCAAAAATGGAATGTGAAAAATACTATGTATAAGCACCACTACTCTCTTTCCACTGTTCCATAAAAAGAATACATTATTGGTTCTAATATTAAATTGATAAACTTTGAAAAACTAATTTTCACCTACCACTTTTGCCCTGTTAACTATACTAGTTAGACAAGTTAAAATTTAAATATATTTTTAAATCATACTCTATGTTACTACTACTTTTAATATATATATATTTGTATGTTTTTACTTTTCAGGAAACAACTGAAGTGCTATTCTGAAGAACAGGCTGAAAACAAAAATATAAGAACTGCTTTTTTTTTTTTTTTTTCCCCTGAGCTATTTTGTTGCCCAATAAGAAAATCTATAATGTTTTCAAAAAATATGCTAAAATATTTTTATAATATATAAAATATTAATTAGCTTTAATCATAAAAATTTAATTTCTTCAAAATATAAATTTCTTTCAATTCCTTATATGTGTATGTACTGATTTTTTTTTAATTTTTAGAAATCTTTTATTTAGTAACAGATATGCCACCTTGCTGCCAGATGCTATCTCTACAAATCATAGATCCTTTAAATAGTCGAAGGAGCTTATCTAATTTTGAGTTAACCTCTTTAGATCTGACTAGAAGTACTTTGAATTTTTATACATACTGAGGGATCTGACTTGCTCTGTCCATTCACAAGGCTCTTATTCCAATGATCTTAGGTATCCTAATTTCTAAGAACTTGGGGGAAATGAGACTGTTTTAGATCTTTTACAAACTAAGTTGCTGTTTTTCAGATCCATAGTAATCCCAGGAATTCTAGATTGTCTTGAATTTTGGTGCCTGCCAACTGCTAGCCAGTTTTATCGGTATCCATGGAACAAGCTTTGGGAATAAGTCCAAACTCCTTCTCTGATTACTCCTCCTTTCCTGTCAAAATGCCACTCCTAAGAGTGTGACCTCCTTCAATCCCAGACTACACCAGAAGAGACATTTATTTCAAGAGGATAATGTGAGATAATGCCAAGAAGCCACAAATTAATGTAGCTAAGGCAACCAAAAGTTCTCATTCCAGAAAAATTGTACTTTTTACTCAGAAAATTTTAAATGGGATGCTTATTTTGGAGGAAGAACTCCCAATAAAAGCACTGAAGCCATATCCAGAGCAAGCAGAATCGGTACTCACAAAAGTTACCTTCCAACAAGAGACACTCAGCAAGCATTAGGAACAGCTGAGAGAATTCAAAGAAACCCAGACCTTTTTCTTCCGTATTCATTTCCTAGAATATTTGCCCTAGGTCCTAGTTAATCTTGCTTAACAGAAAACTCACTTACCAGGTGGTAAATCTAAGTATCTTTGGATAAATTTGGCATTTCATTCAGTCAAACAAACATCTATTTAGCATCAACTAGATACCAGGCACTCTAGTGAGAAGACTGCAAGGAATAAGATGCCATCTCTGCCTTCTAAGAGTTCACAGGATAGTTCCAGAAATAGTTGAAAAAAGGTAATATTGATACAATATGGTATGTGTGAGAGAGAACTGAGGGCGCTGGAGGGCACTTGGCTGGAGTGAGGGGGCATCCAATTGAGGATAGAGACACGGATGAGGGACAGCTTCCAGAAGATGATATATGAATGAAGCATGCGATTAGCCAAAGAAGAGGGGATGCAGGAAGGTGTGGTGGCAAGAACAAGGACTGAAACACCACGTGATAGTGAGTACCTTTAAGGCAAGAGCTCAGACTCAGCGTTTCTTCCTGCTACTTAACACAATGATTGGCTCTAGTAGATGCTATTTTGCTGTCTAAAGGATGAAGCATGGAATGTGGGCAAATCAACAAGTGGTCGGATGCCCAGGAGCACTAACAATGACATGAGGGAAAGCAAGAGAAAAGCAGGAAGCCCCTGTTGTCAGAGGGGCTTGGGTTTATTCTGTAATGTCCCAGGGATGCAGTTTTGACCAGACTTCAAAACAGAAGTTTCTGCTACAGCAAATGATCAAGGGAGGCACCAGACGAAGATGTAAAGCTTTCTAAGAACGTGGCCTAAAAGAGAAGAGCAGAGGAAGATTTCTGAGGAGCCGTTGTTTGTGATGATTGTACGAGGAGGGAGTGAAGATTCTGGCTCCGGAAGCCAAGTCAAGAGAAAAGGACTTAAATCAGGCCCCAAGGAAAGCTTAATAGGGGGTTCCCTGAGGTTTGGGGTACACTATGAGGATTGGTGTCAGCGTCATAACTGACTCATCGGAGAAAAGATGGTTGAAGCTGCAATTTAGGAAGTCACAAAGAATGTATCTAACGCAGTACCTAACAGACGGCAAGCTCTCAGTCAATGGTAGCCACTCCTGTTATTTTTATGACCATAATCTTGCCCATATCTGTCCATCAATGGCCCAATAAACCATTAGACTCGTTATTGCACCAGAGCAGTACCTGGTGTGTAATAAACACCACTAGGGTGTTAATTATTAGAATCCTTGGCTGGGGGCAGGGCCACCTCGAAC
The DNA here is from genome assembly GCF_014108245.1 of Pipistrellus kuhlii. Classification (NCBI taxonomy): domain Eukaryota; kingdom Metazoa; phylum Chordata; class Mammalia; order Chiroptera; family Vespertilionidae; genus Pipistrellus; species Pipistrellus kuhlii. The sequence goes on from NW_023425449.1 coordinate 15,318,850, forward strand.
AAAGGCTATTTCCCAGCTTCCCTTGCAATGAGGAGTGGCTAACTTCTGTACAGCGAGTTACAAAAAATACAGAGATGACCTTATGGCATGTTCTGGGAGCTCTCCTTAAAAGTGGCTATTATTCATCATTTTCCCCTTTATTCATCATTTCCTGTTTTCCTTTGGCATGGAGCAAGATGCCTCCTTGCATCTGGAGGACAAAGGCCAGCCTTTGCAGGGACAGGGTTGGGGGCTCAGCTGAAAAGGTCCTGGACAATGCAGTGCATTATCCCAGCCCTTGTTCTTCCACAGTTTCACTATTATTTGGCAAGGATCTTAATGCCAACTGAGATGTCTCCTAGTGCCATCATGTGCCCAAGGTGGCTAAATTGGAAAGGAAAAAGAAAACCTATAAGGGGAAGGTGGGCAGGGACATTGCCAAGGCAAGAAAGGAGTTTAAAATACTACAGACATATATATATATATATATATATATATATATATATATATATATATATATATATTTGATTTTTTTACAGAAAGGAAGGGAAAGGGGCAGAGAGTCAGAAACATCGATGAGAGAGAAACATCGATCAGCTGCCTCTTGCACACACCGTACTGAGGATGTGCCCACAACCAATGTACATGCCTTTGACCGGAATCGAACCTGGGACCCTTGAGTTCACAGGCCGACACTCTATCCACTGAGCCAAACCAGTTGGGGCACCACAGACATCTTTGAAGTTATTACCTGTACCACCAAAACTGAAGCACTTAATCCTTGATCTGAATCCACTATATCTTTGGTTTGGGAAACCTATCTGAAATCGTTGGAGTGTCATACTTCTCTTCCATGCTCATCAGTGGATATTTTCAGTTTTCTGAGGATGATTAGCTGCAAGAAATGCCTCATCTCCAGTGACAGAAACAGATGTAGTTCCCCAACTTCATCTTCTTGGAGAGTAGCTGGAGACACCCTGTGTAAGGCAAAATGGGCCTGCCTGTAAGGGCTGCAATCAGTACTTGAATATTTGTGGGCAGTGTGACCAGCTGCAAACCTCTTGCCTCCTTCCTTGCTGGCCCTATCCACTACTCTATTGTGATCAGATGACTCTAAGATTAGAAAGCCCCTTATGAAAAAACAAAACAAAACTGTTCTTTCATTATTTCTGTTTACCATTGACAAAGCTGAGTATATTAGAGAAGTTCCTTTAGGTTAAGGGACGTAGCATGCTTAGCACAAACTATGCCCATGGCAAGTGAGAATAAACTGTTTAAATGAATAAATGAGTAGGCAGTATAATGAAACTTTTCCTCTTCCGGATTTTTTCTTTTTTAAGATAAAGGCATCCTTTCAAAATATTACAGAAATTGCACTTTATCCTGATTTACTGACTTACCAATTCAAATAACATGTACTATAAAATTCACACCTGGTCATAGACCAACTAGTTATGGTTACTATGGTAATGGGCTCAGTGCCTATGAGCAGAAAAATTAATTCCTTTGGGGTAAGTTATTTATGAGTGTGTCTGGCTACATGGCAAGAGTATTTTCCTTTAGAGTAATTTATGTATTTAGGCAGATGATTCCTTATAGATATAAGTTCTCCCTAGGAAGAGAGAATATAACATACTAAGTTTTTTATGCTGAGAATTCCTGTATTTAATTTTCACTTGTAAAGGATTTAATTTCAAATAAGAACACAGCTAGATATATTTCATGATGAGGAGGCAAGTTAATTTCCACTGTATAAAATGTATAGTATATACAGACAAACACCTTTAACAAGAACTGCTGATATGTCTGATATTTTAAAGGGCCAGAGGTGGCCAGAGGGGATCCAGGAGCAGCAGGTTGAAATGAAGAGTTTAAAAGCAACAATCAAGACTGGTATCCTCCCAAGTGAATTTGAATTGATGGACAATAGCACATTTCTATTTCAAAGGCAGGACCCTTACCATGAAGAAGTCTGTGTTTTAAAAATATTTAAGTGAATCATACAGCAAAGGACCAAACCGATTTAGGGGAAGGGGGAAAATATAAAATACCAGTTAGGACATCGTTATGATAATCCTGGTGTGCTAAAATGATGGACACTGAGAAGAAAAAAATGGATGAAACTTGGCAACACATACTATTTATGGAGAAAATATCCCAGGAGTAGGGAAAAGGCAGGGAGAGGGAGAGGTAGGGCTGTACAGGTGCTTTCCTTCCAACAGCTGCTTTCCCCCTCTTGTCTTTCAGGCAAAGGGACAAAGGGATGGGGAAAAGTACTCAGATCATAGCTTCAAAGTTTAGTGTTCCCTCCTCTTTCCCATTTTTTAACGTGTTACTAACAAACATGTCTATTTCTGGTTGCTGATGAGAAATATTCACCTGTTTTTCTTGAAGCTAAAATTAGATTCTGCTGGACTTGAAGATGATAAACATGTATGCCTGAAAGCTCTCATTAATGTTATTGCTTTGTTTCCACACCATTTTCCACATATTTGCAAAATAAATCCACAAGGCTAGAATTAGTAACCAAATCTTGCAGATAAGAAAACAGACTCAGGTTTAAGCCTTAAGGCAAAAGCCACAATGTCTACCATATTGTAGTTGAATGGATTAGGCTTCCATTGTTGTTTTGCCTTGTGTTGTTTTTTTTTAATTATTATTATTTTTTTCTATGATTTTTGTTTGTGTGTTTTTAAAAATATATTTTATTGATTTTTTTACAGAGAGGAAGGGAGAGGGATAGAGAGCCAAAAACATTGATGAGAGAGAAGCATCAATCAGCTGCCTCCCACACACCCCCCATTAGAGATATGCCCGCAACCAAGGTACATGCCCCTGACTGGAATCGAACCTGGGACCCTTCAGTCTGCAGGATGACACTCTATCGACTGAGCCAAACCGGTTTTGGCTGCCTTGTTTTATTTTAAAGTTTCCAGTTCACACACAATATAGATCATTTTATAAACTATTGTTTTATATTGATTGTATGCATCTCAACATATTTATCCTTAGAAATAATAAATGGCCTCAGATGACCAGACCTGCTCCAATTGTCCACTTAACTCATAATACAGCTGAACTATATTAGAGCTCTAACAACAATGTGGACATTAGCCAAGTAATGACATTGAACTTCACACCTGGAACATAGATGTGAATGGTTTACCCCCTCTTGTTACTTGAACTCATTTCTAGTAAAAGACATCCATTAGTTTCCTTCATGCCTATTCAGGCCTCTTCTGAAGGGAATTGGTTAATTCTTAATTGTTCTTATCTTGGGTGTTCCTGTATTTAGCAATGAAAATTACTAATAATTGAATATATCAGGTAGTAATATTATGATGAGAAATATTTATTTGAATGCTTCATAGAAGTTAATTTTCCCTTTAGTAGAAAAGAAATAAAAAAAAATTTTTCAGACTTTATTTTCCTATGAAGCAACTGACCTTATTGAATGGCGATAATATTAAAAATAAATTATAATTTTCCAGAATATTAAAATGCATTATGTTGAAAGAAAGCAAAATTCTCTAGACTAAAAAGACCAATAAAACAAGCCATTAAAATTATCGTCAGATAATCCTTTGTTTTCGAACGTATCTGTTCAAAACTGTTACTGGATGAGCTACAAGGCTTTGTTTTGCCTGATCATGAAATGAATGTGACTTTATGATCTGTATTCAACTGTGAACAGCTGCTCATTAATAAAAAGCCTCTAATGTCCAAGTTAGAACAGCAGGTCTAAAGCTGTGCGTTAGGGGAAAGCCATCCCTTTAGTGAAAAGCCAGGGAACCATGGTGGGGGAGAGGCAGAAGCACTGGGCTGTGTTTGCAAGGTCTGCCCCGCCTCCTGGGAAGAGACAGTGGTCAGTGGACAGGGCGGTACTGAGACCCAGCTGGAGAACGCAGAACAAGGAGGCCTGTACAGGCTTTGAACTGGGAGAGTAAGCGGTGGCTTGGAAGCTGATAGAATGAATAAGTCAAGACCAAATAAATCAAAGCTGGCCATTGGGGATTGGGTAGAGGCCAATCATAAGGCTTCTTGACACAGAGCAGGTAGAATTAACTATACCCCATGAAGTAGGGGCAATCAGCAATAAATCTTTATTCCATCAGCTTCCACCCCTTATTGGCCCCTCACTTGATATTTGGTAGTCCCCACCCTCACTCACCCTACCAAGCCTTGGTCAGAGTGTAGGACTTCAAATTTCACACTCCTAAGAGGTATTTCCCAAGCAAGATCCCAAATTATTGGCACCCGTAATCAATCCCCAATTCGGGGATTACTACTTTAAAGATGATTTTAAAAGTCTCTTATAAGAATTTTAAAAGTAAATTTCAATTGTACAATCTTTAGCAAACTTTGTTTTATTATGTTGGGAAACAAGTTTTCACTAACTTTCTGGAAAAGTATATACTTTGTGTCACTTGAAAATGGCACATTTAATAGAGAAAACAAGAACTATAAAAAAAAAGACAATATCATAGTTTAATAAACAATTTGCAGCAAAGATATACATTTCTAAGAAAAAACATGTTGAAAACATGTTTATGTCAGGATATAGGGTATTTGGGATTATTGGAGGTCTGGGGTTCACAATCATTTTGGAGTTCTGAATTATTATTTGAAAATATTAAGGTTAGTGCAGGTGTTTAAGGGACTGCTGAGGATTTAGGGGAGTCGGGGAAGGGTAATAATTGGGAATGATATAGTGTAGCAGTAATAGCAGTAGTAGAGGTAGTAACAGCTGTTACCTGTGAATGCTGTGTACCAGGCTCTGCCCTTACAACTTTGCAAGCATTAGCCATTCCACGAAGTAGGAACTAATATGGCCATTCTGAATATGCTTTTATTGATTTTTAGAGAGAGGAAGGGGATAGGGAAAGAGAAAAATATCAATACGAGAGAGGAACATAGATCCGTTGCCTCCAGTAAGCATCGGATGGGACCTACCCGTCACCCCCGGGCATGTGCCCTGACCAGGAATGAACCCTGGCGGCCCCTGGGTGCACGGGGGGGCCCATGCGCAACCTACTGAGCCACACCAGCCAGGCTGTTATGGCCATCTTACTGCTATGGAAACTGAAGTTTCTAGTTGAAATAACATCCAAAGTTACACAGAATCATTTCAGAGCAGGAGTCGTAAAATCCCCCTTCTTCTCCTTTTGGGAATAAACAAGTATTAATGGAAATGTGGTACAGCTTGGAATGGGGTTGGGATGGTGGTTGCAGAAAAGTTAAGCCAGTAAGGCGGGTGCAGGTCAGGGTGACCCAAGACAGGCAGCTGTTGTCCAAAGGGGGGGAAGAACAAGGAAAACGCTGGTTGGGGAACCATCTGCATGGACTGCTTTCAGCCTTTGACGATATCAACGTCTATCCTCGCTCACCAGTCGCTTTGCCAACAGGGGAGCAGTGAGTTTCCTGAGGGCTCCTTGCCCCACAATAGCAAAGACCCCGAGCCTTTTCATATTAACAGGATTACACACACACACACACACACACACACACACACACACACACCAGATTTCAAAGAGAGAAGCACAGAACGAAAGAACACCCTCGTTTAGGAACAAATGGCTAGATTTGCGGGGGAAGTGCCACTTTTTTAACCTCCAGGTACAGGAAATTCAACCAAAAATTAAATCCGAAATGAAAGAGCATTCCGCACCCCTCGGCGGCAGAGTAACTGAGCTCCACCCACACTCAGATCATAGGGCCACATGGGGGGGGGGGGCTCCCTCCGATTTTGCTGCCTACACTCTGCTTCCCCTGGCTCCCCGGGGCGGAGGATGGGACAGTGAGGGGCATAGTTGGAGCCCAGACACGCCATGGGAGGCAGAACCACGCGCATCGGACCCGGGACCTCCGCTACGGTGCTGCCCGCACAGCCAGCAACAGCCACCACGTCCACCCACTAGAGCCAATCTCCGCCCACACTGATGCCTCTAGCCCCGCCCCCAAGCGCTCATTGGCTACCAGGCCCACAGCCTCTCGCTTATTGGGCCAGACGGGACGCGGGGCGGGAGGCGGAAATGCGGGCCCGGAGAAAACCCAGAGGCCTCTTCCAGGAGGGCGTGGAGGGAGGAGCTGGGGGAGGGTTTCCCGAGGAGGAGGAGGAGGAGGCGGAGGCGGAGGCGGCGGCCATGGCAGCTGCGCGGCGGCGGCGGCGCTCGCGGCGGAGCGCGCGCCGGGCTCTGAATGAGCGGGGCCGGGACTGAGCCGGCGGGGCGCGGGCCCGAAGAGGCGACCGGCAGCGCGCGCGCACGCGCCTTGGCGAGCGTGTGTGCGCGCGTGCGCGCGGCCCGCGGCAGCTCCGAGCCGCCTCCGCCGGGCGCGCGGGCGGGAGGGGGAGGGGCAGGTGAGTGTGTGCGGCTCGCGCGCGCCCGCGAGGGGCTCCCCTTCCCCTTCTTCCCCATCCCCATCCTCGGGGAACCCTGGCCTCGGGGTGCCCTCTGGCTTGCCCTTCTCGGGTCAGCCCCCCTCCTCTTCGCTCCGCACTCCGCGTCCTCCCGCCTCCCCGCCCCTCCCGCAGGTGTCCCCCCCCCCCCCTCCTCCTCCCCTACCTTCCCCTCACACCAACTGCCAGGCTGGGGTACTGTTTCCGGGTCAGGGCGGCCCGCGGGGTGAGGGATGGGCGGTCGGAGGGGGCCCCGGGCGTGCAGCCCTGGCCACGCCGCGCTCACGCCGGGGCGATGGGCTCGCGGGGCGCCCTCCCGGGGGGACTCCGGGACCCCCATTCCCTGCCTCCCTCCCCCCGCAGGGGAATTTGCAGGCCTTGCTCCTTTCCCAGGCAGATTTTTACCCCCCAAAAAAATCCCCAAAATCCGAATTTTCCCAGCCCACCTGCACCAACTTGGAGCCATTGGGAGCGTCTCCCCGTCCGCCGCGCGCGTGGCGTCGGATGGTGCAACCTGGGAACGCTGTTCCTTTCTCCCATCTGGGCAGTGGGCATGATCTTGTGTGTGTTTGTAAGCCAGGTAGTTATTTCAGGCGGGTGATCGGGCGTGATGAAGCGTGTTAGTTGAGAAACTCCTTGCTTCCGAGTCCTCCTGGAGACTTGCAGCCCGCCTTTCGCAGAGCCTCCGCGGTGCCACGTATCCGCGGGCCTGGCCTTTCACGCGCCGCCGGATCCGGTTCCGCGTTGGACTCGGACCCGCTTCTCGCCTGCTGTGTGCAGCTCCCCTTTCCCTTTGCCGCTGCCAACCTGTGGTTGTTTTTTTTTTTTGCAATTTAAGTGCATTTCAAGCAGAGTTGTTTGTTTTTTTTTTAATCTTTGGAGCCTTATGCTAATCCTTCACCTACTTCAGAGAGCTGCAAACTTAAATTGGGGATATTCTGTGCTGTATCCAATCATATGTTTTGTTTTCCCCCCAAATGTTGGTATTGAAAACATTCGCAGTGTATGGCAGTTGTAGAAATGCAGTCCTTGGTGAATTGTTGGCTCCAGTGTGTACCAGCCCAGAGTGTGGCTTGACTTGTTTAATAAATCGTAATACCGTGTCCCTAGTAAGTTTACATTGGATTACAGGGAGGAAAGATGATTTTAATCTTTCCATGTCTGATGCAAAATTCTTTTTGTAAAATTGTAGGTGGATCTTTTTTTTTCCCCCTTGTAGCTGAGGTGTCTGCATGTCTTTTGATTTCCTAGGGATGTCATTTCTACAAAAGCCCCGAGGATTTGGCTGTTTCACGGTTCTGAAATGTATTCTGCTTTAATCTCAAGTTTTTGTGTATTCTTAGTAATTTTTAATGACGTCCTAAGTTTAAGTTTAGATGATATTAGCATATCTGAGTTCTAGAAAATGCTTTGAGGCAACCAACGTGGAAGTTAGCCTGGCACACGCTTGTCGAGTTGGTGATCTGAAGACCATTTCAAAAAGCAAAACTGCGGCGGTGAGGAAACCAGCAACATTCAAGGTTCCCCAGGTGGGGTGTGGTGAGGGAAGAGCCTGGGCTTGGGGTTCAGTCCCTCTAACTCCTGGGCCAGTGCATCTGAGCTTCACTTTCATCTGTCCATAAGATTCCAGCGAGGTGATAGAACGCACACTGGTCTCCTGTAAGGATTTTTAAAACATGCAATACCTGACTATTTTAGTCAGGGGCGCTGGCCTCATTTCCCTTAGGTTGTCAAAATTAAAAATGACAACAGCCAACACAACCATAGCTGTCTGGTGTGAGCGAATCAAAATTATACCTAATTATTTTTTTTTATTAAAATATAAAAATTAATTTTTTGTCACATTGGCAAAAAAAATGGTGTGCTGCAGAATTTTATTAGTTTGTGCTGTGAGATAAAAGATTGAAAATCTCTGGTCTAGACATGTTGAGTGCTCAAAGAATGTTAATTTCTCTCCATTCAACAAACACCCGAGTCCCCTGCTCTGTGCTTGGCATTGGTTAAGACCTAAAATGCTGAACTAAGCAAGATTGATGGAGACTCTGCCTCCTTCCCCTGCATTGTCACAAGCCGTGACAGCTGAGCAGTGAGCAGTTTCTAGGTACTGAGTCAGTATTCCCCGTCATTCTTTGTAGAATCTGTTACATAGTAGGTGCTAAGTATATATCTTCAATGAATTGAATTGAGTTGATTATATATCTACACTGAATTGAATTGGAACATTAAGTAAATATGAGTCCCAAAGAATATTCCTGTCTGCAAATCAGTGTAATTGATAAAATCAAGTGTTGCTTGATAGTTAACTTGATTGCGTTTCCCCATTTAAATGCAACTGGTTGGGAAATTTATCTTGGAAATTATAATATCACCAAATTTCTAAGAATGTTTATTGTGAGTGAGGTATTCTTGGCTTTTGAGTTAAAAATAGACCTAGGTTTGAATCAAAGTCATTGGGTATAGGAACATGGAAATATGCTTACTCTTCTGTGCAGTTCTATGAAATGAGAGCAATAATATCTATCTCCTAAGATGATTTTATGAGTTAAGTGAGATAATATTAGATAGTGCTTGACACATAGTACCTGGTCAGTGAATATTAGTTCCTCTCTCATTAATCACAAAAGCAAATGTTTTGCAGAGTGACAAAATTCTTAATTGCTAGTATTTCATATTGTGCTTATAATTGTTTCAAAGTTTTAATTGAAACAATTAAAAAATACATAAAAAATACACTTGATTGTAGATTCCATTGAATTTTCTACATACATACAGTTTTACTCCTTCCTTTCCAATCTGAATGCCTTTTCTTTTCTTGATTGATTGCACTGGCCAGAACTTCCACTACCATGTTGACTAGAAGTGATGAAAGCAGACATACTTGTGTTAGTCATAGTCTTGGACAGGGTTATCACCTTGCCACTAATGTTGTGTGTCATTCAATAAGAATTTTTCAAATTGAATGACTTCAGTGATAACTGGAAATCAGAAAAAGTGGATCTATTATTGACAAAATATTCACATCCTCTCAATAGTTTCATGCCATGTGGTCAGAAGAGATGCTTGACATATCAGTTTTCTCAAATTACTTAAGCCTTGCTTTGTGGTCTGATATGTAATCTATGCTGGAAAATGTTCATGTACATGGTCTAATATATTATCTATTTTTGTGGTCTAATATATGATCTATTCTGGAAAATATTCCATGTACATTATAAAAAAAAGTGTGTTATGCAGTTTTTGATGATTTGTTCTGCATATGTCTATTAAGTCAATTTGGTCTAATTTTCTGTATGGATGAACTGTTGATGTGAGTAAAGTATTAAAATTCCCTATTATTATATTACTGTCGATGTCTCCCTTATGACCATTAGTAATTGCATATATTTCAGTCTTCTATGTTGGATGCATAGGTATTTATGATTGTTATAGTCTTTTCTTGGATTGGCCGCTTTATAATTATGTAATATCTCCTTGTCTTTTTTTACATTTTCTTTTGTTTTAAAGTCTATTTTGTCTAATATGAGTATTGCTACCTCATCTTTTATTTTCCGATGGAATATCTTTTTCCATTTCTTCACTTTCATTCTGTATGTCTTTCAGTTTGAAGTTAGTCTCTTGTGAGCAGCCACTCGATGTCTTTATTGGAGCATTTAACCCATTTACATTTAAAGTGATTATTGATAAATATTATTGCCATTTTGTTATTTGGTTTTTGGTTTTGATAGTTTTCTATTCATCTTTTGCTCTCTTCCCTTGTGGTTTGCTAGTTTTCTTCAGTGTTTCAGGGACACCCTGTTTTTCCTGCTTGATCCCATTGTTCAGGAAGCAAAAGGCTCGGGGCAGTGTAGCTGGGAACAGCTGTAGTGATCTTGCAGGTAATCCAAATCCCAGCAATGGAGCTCCTCCCACCTTATGAATGTGGAGGGAAACTTAAACAATGATGCTCCCTACAGCTCCTGAGGGTTCCGAGCCTTCTCTATTTGGTATCTTCCTCTTGTTCAGTGGCTGATTATTCAGCCCTCGGTTGTACAGGAGACATTGTTGTCTATATGTGTATATTTGGGAAGGGGTGAAGTGAGTTCAGTGTCCTCCACCGCCACCATCCTGGACCTCCCATGATTGACATTTTAATTTTAAATTTACTGTGCTATATTTGTGGTTTATAAAGAAAAGTTAAAAAAAATATGCCTGTTTTTCACAGCTTATAATAGGACTTTTAAGCTTGACTTCAGAACAGGAATATAGATTGTAAAATCAACTTAATGCATTTATTTTTGTGCATTCTCCACAGGTTTTGAGTCCCATCATGGCTATCACACAGTTTCGGTTATTTAAAGTTTGTACCTGCTTAGCAACATTATTCTCATTCCTGAAGAGATTAATATGCAGGTAAATAAATTTTATGTTCAAATTGACCTGTTTTCTTCTTCCTAGTTAGATCCCTTCATCTGATGCATGCTTTTTATTTTTATCTTAATGAACAACTCCTAATTATTAAGGTACCTAATTCTAAAATTGGCAAAGATCTTTTATAAGCCTTAAGTTACTGTCCATACTGCTTTTACCTATGCTTGTTTAGATAGTTTTTGAAATAAATTTTTTCTTCCTTTTTTGTAGAACTGGCAGAGGACGGAAATTAAGTGGAGACCAAATAACTTTGCCAACTACAGTTGATTATTCATCAGTTCCAAAACAGGTAAATTTTTTTCAAAGGTTGAATCAATGTTTTGGAACCATATTTTCAAACTCGATTTCAGACCATTTTGTTATCATGAAATTAATTCGGATTTTTGTTGTTGTTACATATTTTGATTCTAAAGTTTTTACTTGGTTCTTTATTTTATTTCCTATTGTTTGGCTGAGATTTTCTATTTTTCTTATTGGTTTCAAGAGTATTGCTAGTTTGTGGTTGCTTGTTGGACCACTTTTATAATAGTTAAAGTCTTAGTCAACATTTATATCACCTTGGGATTGGTGTCTGTTGATTGACTTTTTCCATATGAGTTGAGGTTTGTTGATTTTTGTGTGCTGAATAATTTTGGGTTATTTCATTGATATTTTGAATATGTTTGAGACTCTTACCTTGTTTAAATACTATCAAGAATGTTGATATTCTATGTAATCAGGCAATCAACCTGATTAGGCTTAGGTTGTAAGTCCAATCCTCCTTTTGTGGACTGCAGTTCAGTTTTCAAAGTATTTGCTTTTATTTTGTTTTAATGGATATAAGAATGTCTAACTCAAAGTAAAAGTTTTTTTTTTTTTGTTTTTTTTTAGCTTTTGATGTAGTTTTGGTATGTGAAATAAAATTTATATTTTCCTCTTGGTCAAAAAAGTTTGAAACCTAAGGTTTTAGCAAGTCCGTTTTTCTAATAAACAATGAATGAAATGCCAGTTAGGTTCTCCCGATATGGCTGACAGTATTGATCAATTAAATTTAGACAGACATTGAAGAGTGGACTTCCTGGGATGATGATGCTCCCACAAGTATAAAGATTGAAGGAGGGAATGGGAATGTGGCAACACAACAAGATGCTTTGGAACAACTGGAACCTGACTATTTCAAGGACATGACACCAACTATAAGGAAAACTCAGAAAGTAAGTTAAAGATTTGTGTTTTTAGCAATTAAACTGTGAAACTGCTTTTCATATACCCATAGTTAAAATTCAACAGTATAACTAGTACTGTTAGAAAACCTATTTCTGATTATTTGTGGTCTGTCATGTTAAAGGTGAGATGTTATATATTCAAGTGACCTAGACACAGATCTAGTAATTGTACACCTTTAAAAATTATATTTAGATAAATTCTGCTGTATATCAGAATTTGTGGAGACTAAGCTAAATAAAATATCGTGTTTCCCCAAAAATAAGACATCCTCCGAAAATAAGACCTACTTACACATTTTCCTCTGAGTGAAATATAAGGCACCCCCCCAAGAATAAGGCCCCCCCCAGGTAAACATGAGAGATTTGGTCCCACTGATTCTGAAAGAAATGGAGTCACAAGAAATTCACCAGGAAATTCAGGAATTGGATTGTTATGATGATGTTCCAGAAGATGATGACATGATTGTCATTGAATAAATGAGTAAATTCTTGATACTGTAGGATTCACAGTTTGTCTGGTTTGTGTTGACAACTACCATACTACCGTACCGTATACAGGTAATAAGTTTCCTTTATTTTCATTTATTTTTATTAAAATATATTTTATTGATTTTTTACAGAGAGGAAGGGAGAGATATAGAGAGCTAGAAACGTCGATGAGAGAGAAACATTGACCAGCTGCCTCTTGCACACCCCCTACTGGGGATGTGCCTGCAACTCAGGTACATGCCCTTGACCGGAATCGAACCTGGGACCCTTCAGTCCGCAGACCGATGCTCTACCACTGAGCCAAACCGGTTTCGGCTCCTTTATTTTCATTTAACAATAAATGTGTACCGTATTCTTCTTCATGGAAAAATAAGACATCCCCTGAAAATAAGACCTAGCGCATCTTTGGGAACGAAAATTAATATAAGACACTGTCTTATTTTCGGGGAAACAAGGTACAGTTCTTACCTTAAAAGTGTACACAATTTAGTGATGTCTATAAGCTAAGTGCTTTCTGTTGTTTGTAACCATTATAAAACTGAGACAAAACATTATAAGTCTATGAAAACTTAGAGTAATTATAGTTTTGTGTTAGTCATCCATATTTTAATCCCTTTTGAGTTGAATATGGATGATCACTTAAAGATATACAGAATTATTTAAAAAAAAGAACAAAGGTTGAGTATTTTTCTTTTTTTTAATCAAGTAGTACATATACTTAAAAAAATATCATATATTACAAAAGAGCTTATATTGAAAAGCACAGAACTTCTGCCCCATCACTTTTCATAGGCAGTTATACTTTTCAGAAGCAGCCACTCATACATAATTTCCTGTTTAGGCTTCTAGTGTTTTCATTATATTTGTATTTCTCTATCTGTCTACTATCTATCTTGCTTAAATTGCTGTGCCTTGATTTACCATTCACAAACATTGTCCATTGATTTTATACTCTGGTAAATGAGGATTTATTTCATACTACTCATACCCTTCTTCCCCCTCTTTCAAATCTTATAATGTTATTATTCCAGTATACCTCACCAGTTACTTTGCTATTTATAAAATACACACATCATCTAAACTTTCATTTCTTGTTCAGTCAAGCATAGAAAATATTTTTTATAAATATGCTTTATAAATGAGGAACTTATTTGTTCCACATTTCTGTTAGAGTTTTTCACCCTCTTCTACTTTTCATCTAGTTTCAGCTATATGTTTATATTTTCAAGGCTGATAACATTTTTTAAATATATTTAAATAAGTTTGCAAGTTTATTTATTTATTTTTAAATATATTTTATTGATTTTTTTTTACAGAGAGGAAGAGAGAGGGATAGAGAGTTAGAAATATTGATGAGAGAGAATCATCGATCAGCTGCCTCTTGCACACCCCCTACTGGGGATGTACATGCCCTTGACCAGAATCAAACCCGGGACCTTTCAGTCTGCAGGCTGACGCTCTATCCACTGATCCAAACCGGTTTCGGCTCAAGGCTGATAACATTTACATGCTGTAATCATAATTGTTTTTTGTTGAGTTATCTAAATGGCTCAGTGCTTAAAAGCATTAATATGTGTATTTTTCAAGGAATTTAAGTGAGTTTTTTAGTATTTTGGAAGTATATTGCTGCTCTTAATAGTAATTCAGTATAGTACAATAGTACCTTAGTAAGTTAATTAGAATGAAAATGCTTTTAAGTTACAAAAGCAATATTACTAGCTTGAAAAAGTTAATGTATTTATAGATATCTACATGCATAGAGAGTTGGTTATATTTTAATAGGATATAGCTTTAAGTGCCTAATAACATTTTGGGGATCTAAGGTCTAAGAAAGAAAGCAAGGGAAGAGGAAGGGGAAAGAGGAAAATGTATTATTACTTTTTAAGAGAAATACAATATTTCTCACTATGCAACTGATTTGCATGACAATTTAGAATTTTGGTACTTATATAGATTAAATTTTTTTATATTGTAAATTTTAAAAAAGGTAGAACATATTTAAAATAATTATAAAATGCTTGGTTAGTTAATTATTTTGTCCGTTTTTATGTAGTGATGTATAAAATATTCCTATAATTCTATTTCAATTAATCTTTCAGATCATTATTAAGAAGAGAGAACCATTAAATTTTGGCGTCCCAGATGGTAGCACAGGCTTCTCTAGTAGATTAGCAGCTACGCAAGACATGCCATTTATTCATCAATCAGTAAGTATGTTAATGGTATCTAAGCAAGGATTGTTTGATTCTGTTTTCTTTAAAGAAGAAAAACAATCAAAATGAATTGAACACAGTGATCCCTGAGAACAAGAGAGCATGTAGGGGGGAAGCTACAATGCCTGTTTATGACTTAGCTCTATCAGTCATATTTTAATCATTAGGAGTTATTAAATCCAGCCCACATGCAAGGGGAGAAGAACTAAGTGCCACCTCTTGAAAGGGAGTATCAAAAAATTTGCAGGCATAGTTTTAAACCACTACATCTGTCTGTCTGTTCATCTGTCATATTTGTTTAAAGTACACAGATGCTTCTGAGGTCTCTGTCCAGGGGTCCTATGTTTATATAAATTTTTTATTCAGTGATCAAACACTATTTTTACTAATGCCAGATGTTATGCTACTAGTAGGTGCTAGTAATGTCATGGAAAGTAAACAAAACAGGCAGGTCCTTGCCTCAGAAGAATGCATTCTCATGGGAAAGGTACAATGTTAAATAAATGATCATACACATAATAAATATTACAGATTTAGATAACTTCTATGCAGGTACATGATTATGTGATAGCACAATAGCACCATAGACATTTCTCTAAAAGAGCATAACACCAGAATGTGCAATTCTTTATTTTTTATTTCTAAATTATAAATATTATTCATATATGTATGCTCCATATTGGTAAAGTTGTTCAAAACTCTTCAGTGAATTGGCATACAGTCCTCAGTGTATGCCACCTAACAGTAATTATATGATATTATAACATAATTATAGCTCATTATAAAGTTGTAAATATATAACTGCTAAAAGAGTTGGGAAGGGGTAAAAAGTGTAGGTAGAGGTTGTCTCCAATGCTTTTCCTCCCAAGCAGACAAAATAAGGGGAGAATGGTAGAAGACTCCTGCACTTTGTTCACTAGAACAAAAATGTTTTGATGTTTTAATATATTGAATTGATTTTTTACAGAGAGGAAGGGAGAGAGAGAGAGCTAGAAACGTCGATGAGAGAGTAACATCGACCAGCTGCCTCTTGCACACCCCCTTCCGGGGATGTGCCCGCAACCAAGGTACATGCCCTTGACCAGAATCGAACCCTGGGACCTTTCAGTCCGCAGACCAACGCTCTACCACTGAGCCAAACCGGCTTCGGCAACAACAAAAATGTTTTATCACCCATTCCACAAATAAGCTTCTTCTTTTAAATTGCACATTCTAATTTTTTGGGGGGATAAGAAGGGAGGCCTACCATTTGTATTGTCATGGTAGCTCTTTTTTTATACTAAGGATATTAACTTTTTCTGTCATCTTTTATAGTATTTCAGCTTTATATTTTGGGTAGGATATTTTTGGTATATTTAAGTTTTATATAGCAGATCTGCCTTATCTTTTACAATTTTTTCTTTTTTACTTAGAAGGCCATCTCTACTAAAGGATCAGATATCACTCCTTTTTGTAGTCTTAGTAGTTTCACTTTTTTATATCTAAATGTTATATGCAGTAAAAGTCAAAATGGATAAATTTTCCTCAATGGAAAAATGGATAAATTTATAAATAAAATAGATGTAACCTAATAACATGAAGAAAAATAGATCTTACTAGTTCTCAAATTCAGAATAAAATAATAAAACACCATATTTAGATGTTAAAGCAGAGATAGAAAAAATAATTGCCAGTAAGGTACAAGGAAGCAAGCTTTTACCTACTGCTGTTGGGAGGATAAATTGGTACAACTTTTCAAGAGCGTCATTGTATTTTGCTTCACTGGCTTTAAAAATCTTTTTGATTTAACAGTTCTACTTTTTAGAAATTTATATTAAATAGATAATTAGAAATAATTTTAAAACAATGTCAATAGGATAGTACATTTATGGATAGAAGGAGAACATTTAACATCTTTTCATTTTTAGGTGTAAGTGCTGAAAGAGAGAACATAATAAATTTGTTTACAGATTGGTTCTTGTTATTTTATGCACATAATCACTGCCATGCCTTACTAGAAACATGCCACAATGAGCATTTTCATTTCTCTGTGGAAGAAAAAGTGAACTTTTAGAATCTGGGCTGGGAAACAATGGGAAATAGTGGCCAGCCTATTGGTGAGTAGGACAGGAAAAGAAGGACAAAATGGAAGCACTCCAGTAACGTGTAGATTTTGCCTGGGACCCCCAGAGTAAGTGTCACTGAAAATCTATACAGTTCTTCTGCTGAATGAGGATGACTGTGCTAGTTTGAAACTTGGCTTTTTACTTCATCTCCAGCACAGAGTTGTCCAGTCAAGCATCTCTAATTCAGTCTTCTCTTTCCGCCACCCTGACCCTGACCCCTTCCTTTTACTGGAAAGAGAAACAGAATTGGTTTATTCTTGTCAATTTCAAACTATTATAGTGGGCAAAAAAGAAAAGTTAGGTTAAAGGAGTATTTAAAACAAAGGAGGAAAAAAGCTGGACTTGCCCTGGACTGGTGAATGCTGAAAGTCAGGAACCCCTCAGTTGTAGGCAAACCAGAGCCAAGTCATTTAGGCCTTGTTAGGACATGGTGACATGGAATGGACCTGGAGCAGATACAGGGGAATGATAAGGTCTGGATTATATTTTAAAAGATGCTCTTGTTGACTGCTGAGGGGAGTAAGAATGGCTCTTTACTATTATAGTTTTTTTTATTGTAGCCTGAATTAGGTGACTTGGATACCTGGCAGGAAAATACCAATGCATGGGAAGAAGGGGAAGATGCAGCCTGGCAAGCAGAAGAAGTTCTGAGGTATTTGAGTAATGTTTACATTGCAACATGAGTAGGATGACTAGATTTGTTCATGTTACACTTGATGTCAGGAAGCTTTTTCTGCCAAATGGTACATTTTTCTTCATTCTCATTTGAACCTCTTATAATACTAGAGGCCTGGTGCATGAAATTCGTAACGGGGTGGGAGTGTCCCTCAGCCCAGCCTGCACCTCTCCATTCTGGGACCTCTCAAGGAATGTCGTCCAATTGCCTGTTAAATGGGCAATCCGACATCCCTCTCACAATCCTTCTCACAATCCCGGACTGCTGGCTCCCAACTACTCACCTGCCTGCCTTCCTGATTGCCCCTAACTGCTTCTGCCTGCCAGCCTGATCACCCCCTAACCACTCCCTGCCAACCTGATTGATGCCTAACTGCTCCCCTGCCAACCTGTTTGCCCCTAATTGCCCTTCCCTGCAGGCCTGGTCACCCCTAACTGCCCTCCCCTGCAAGTCTGGTCCCCCAAACTGCTCTCCCCTGCAGGCCTGGGTCCCTCCCAACTGCCCTTCCCTGAACACTGGTTGCTCCCAACTTCCCTCCTCTGCTGACCTGGTCACCCCCAAATGCCCTCCCTTTACAGGCCTGGTCCCTCCCAACTGACCTCACCTGTTGGCCATTTTGTGACAGCTATCTTATATGTTGGAGTGACAGTCAATTTGCATATTACTCTTTTATTAGATAGGAGGATAGAGGCCTGGTGCATGGGTTTGCCCTGAAGGGTGTCTTGGATCAGGGTTGGGGTTCCGTTGGGGCATGGGCCGGCCTGGGAGAGGGGCCTGTGGTAGTTTGCAGGCCAGCCACTCCCCTTGGTGACCCAAGTGGAGGCCCTAGTATTTGGGATTTATTTATCTTCTATAATTGAAACTTTGTAGTCTTGAGCAGAGGTTTGGGCCAACCAGGAAGCTTGGCTTCCTCCATCGCTGGGGAAACCCAAGCCTCCTGCTTGCTCCATGGCTACAGCCGTTTTGGGGGGATTTATTTATCTTCTATAATTGAAACTTTGTAGCCTGGAGTAGAGGCCAGGGCCAGCCACCGCGTGCAGGAAGCTTGGCTTCCCCCATTGCCAGGGAAACCCAAGCCTTCTGCTTGTTCTGCCACCGGAGCAATCTTGGTTGGGTTAATTTGCATGCTCGCTCCTGATTGGCTGGTGGGCATGGCTTGTGGGTGTAGCAGAGGTACAGTCAATTTGCATTTACTCTTTTATTAGATAGTATGGGATTTTTTTAATTTCAGACCAGGCATGCTATTTTATGTGGTTAAAACCTCACAAACCACTAATGTATAGTATTATAGAAGCAAATAAATAATTTTATTAATGGCAGATAAGATCTTTTAGATATATACACTATATTGCACTACATACTTTATACTTCATTCCCTGTAAAACGTACATATCTCTTGAAATGTCCTACTATAGAATGTGAGTCATCACTATGTCATTTCTGTTGAAGTGAAAGTGACAATGCTAGTTTGAAACTTGGTTTTTCACTATGTATTCCTCCAGGTCAGAAATTATACTTTTCTTTTTATTTCCCCATGGTCTATTATAGAGCTTAGCCCCTCAAATATGAATTAAAGTAACTTATATAGCATTCTACATTTGTAGTGTATCTGAATTGACGCATTCAAAGCCCTATGAGGTCAATAATGTAAGTCAGGTACAGTCCATTCTACTGAAAAGAAAATATACTGGAGGGTTTCAGGTTTATTTTTGTTGGTTGGTATGTTCTTATTTCTTTGTTCTTACGAGTAATAAACTTAATTCTTGCTATCTGGGTTAGCTGAAAGAGTAAAAATAAAATTTACTTAAGAGAGTTTCTGACTATAATCACTGATGAAAACCCAGCTATTTAAATGTATCTAAATTATATTTGCATCTTGAAAGATGATATAGTAAAATACAGCTATTTTATTTTAAAAGATTGCTTTTTTAATAGGGATAGAAAATGAATTGCCCTTTATCTATTTTAACAAAAAAACTAATTTCATTTTTGTATTTTCCTTGCTTGTCTTTATCAATAAATTACTATTACCTTGAACAACCAGCAGAGGGTGCAGTTAAGTAACTAGAAGTCATGACTGACTTTCTCTTTTGGTTGTGTTCTTGTTTTCAGGGTTCCCCTTCCCCTACACCACATGTGTCAAACACAAGGCCCGCGGGCCAAATCCGTCCCGCCAGGCCTTGCAATGTGGCCCGCACCGCGCTGTCATCACTGCACTCCGCTGCGTTTCCATCACAATGACAGTTTATGACTGTTCAGTAAACCATTCGGCCCGTGATTTAGGCTGGATTTTAGATTTTGGCCCCTTCTCTGATTGAGTTCGACACCCCTACCCTACACACACACACACACACACACACACACACTAAGGGGTCCATTTTAAAAGCTAGTAAAATTATGAGAGTTTTAAATATTTCATTCCTATTTGATAGTTATTTAGTATAAAGGAAATATTTTTAAAATTTCACACGCCATCATTTATATATATGTGGACTATCCAAAAAGATAGACCATTTGTCTTTTTACTCTCTTTTTTGGATAAATCATAGATATTGAATTCTGAGTATTTTAGAAGATATTGGGGATTTTACTAACCACAAGGATAAAGAAAGGGGGAAAGGGCTGTTTATTTTGAACCCAGCAATCCTAATAACAGCACTGTAGAGCACATGAGTTCACAAATATCTAAGCATTCGCTGAACAAAACCTTCTCTTTCCCACGTTATCCTCTTGTACCCTGAATGAAACAAGACCAAAAAACCAAAGTTAGTGTTTCACGTGATACCACATCTTAGTAAGAAGACATGTTTTGTGCCAAAAAGTTGCCTAAACTCTTACCACTACTATGATCAATTTCATTAAGGAAAAAGACTTTGATACCTTAGTAATTCCAGATGTGTATCAACAGAAAATATATTTTGTCTGCAGTAATCTCTGCGTTTCTTCTTGTGCCAGAAACATTAATTGTTTATGTTTATATTTTAGCTACTGACCAGATCAAGGCTTGAATATCCTGTTTGTTTGTAACATAGACAGCCTTTTATGATTCTTTCCCTATCTCCCTTACCATGGGCATTTTGACTGTTTTAGTGCAAATATCAGTTTTGCTTGAAAGTGGGAAGAACTAGTGAAAACTAAAATTTTAAGAACTATTATTTTAAAGCTGGTTAATTGGCGGTGATGGTCAAATGTTGCCTAAAACAAGTCTTTGCTTTCTTGAATTTTGGTCATTTTAACTGCTTACTCCCAGTTGTAAGTATAATTGAGATTTGTATATACATTTCACTCACTGTAGTCAGCTTGCTACTATGTATATAGGTAATCTAGTAATCTACACTAGATTTTTCTTTATATAACCTAGTTTGGCCTATGCTATGCCGTGCTACAGCTTTCTTCCTCAACCCTGCATGTTTCTTATTTCCTCATACCCTAAACCTTTAGATTTAGGACCAACTTCTGTTTCTCTCCTTTGGCTATTGCATCACCCACTCCTACTCTCATGATGTGCAATTAGTTAACATCCTGCATGCGGCCCCTTTATTAGTAGATCTGGTCAAATGTCAATCCTTAATTGTTTTTTGTTTTGTTTTGTTTTGTTTTTTAACTACATCGTTTTGCCTGAAAATCCAGGATGAGATCTTTTTCTTTGTGCTTTTTAAAAATTATTATTATTGATTTTTTTATAGAGAGGAAGGGAGAGAGATAGTTAGAAATATCGATGAGAGAGAAACATCGATCAGCTGCCTCCTGCACACCCCTTACTGGGTGTGTGCTCACAACCAAGGTATGTGCCCTTGACCAGAATCAAACCTGGGACCCTTTAATCTTCAGGCTGACGCTCTATCCACTGAGTCAAACCTGTTTCAGCCATATTTGTGTTCTTGACATCCTTCACTGTTTTTTAAATATTACAGGAATGGGAGATTGAATCGTCAGTATCAGCCTTTTCTGAATGGTATATAAAACAAGCAGTGAAAAGAATGAAGACTTTTTACCTACATTTGATGCTACTAAAAAGACACTGCTATTTCTTTCTGGAATGTATTTGCCATTTTACCTGCGTGGTATTTTCTAAAAGTGAAAATGGGAATATGTTTCTTTTCAGGCAGCAGAAGATGGCAGAGAGAGAAAAGAGGGCAGCAGAACAGCAAAGAAAGAAAATGGAAAAGGAGGTACAGCGGCTAATGAAAAAGGAGCAAAACAAAATTGGTGTGAAACTTTCATAACAAATGTTCTTCATATGTCATAGTGCCACTGGAAGAAATACAAAATCCACAACCCAACCAACATTTGTATGGATCTAAGCGTATTTCCCGAATACAAACACAGTTTGATTTAATGCATTCATCAGGCCATTCAGGACACTAGGATTCTGTCAAAGTACCTTGAACTTGTAAGCGATTGAGACTCAAAAGAACAAAAAAGACTTATGAGACTATTTTCTTCAACATGTTCCATTATAAGACAGTTGTTTGCTATATGCAAATTATTACAAATGGAATATGCCAGTACCTCTTCAAGTTGGTGTTTCTAGCTGAATAAATAGGTGTAAATAATTTTGTGGTGGAAAGAACTTTGTCGTCCATAATGTTCATTGTGCATAATGATAAAATAAATAATTTTAAATATTCACTTGTTTCCATGATTACCCGACCTAAATCAGACTAATCGCAGGGCTTTACCTTTTCTGTTTCCGTTGTCAGAAGCTGGTGTTGGCATACGTTTCCTCTAATTTGGACTGTCATTGTTTTTATTCAGTACAACATGAAAGAATCCAATGAGTTTAGTTTTCAAGAAAATAACATTAAATGCAATTTTATTTATCATAAAGATTTTTGTACATCATTTTCTTTTAGATGGTGTTATAATGTTATAAATATTTAGAACTCTCCATCTTCAGGGCTGGGAAGAGACGCTGTTCTAAGGAACCCCTCTTACCAAACCTCACAACAGATCTCTACCCTTGCAGAGCTGCTGCTGACGCTGCTAATCCACAAGCAGGAGCTTTTACAGAGAAACCGAAGTGTGTGGCCTACCCGACATAATGTCAGCCATGGCTATTGACGCAAGTACTTTGCCTGTGTATTGATCTGATCACACCAATCTGAGAGCGCAAGGTTCTCAGTGCTGCTGCAGAGAAGGGGCCTTGTTAAATAAATTGCCTGAGTTTGGAAATCATCTCAATGGATCTAGTTTTAATGATTAACTGAGACTGTAAGTGGCACATATACACTGAGTGGACAGATTATTATGATCTCTGAACGCATAATAATCTGGCCACTCGGGGGGGGGGAGGGGAGAGAATGTGAAGAGAATGTGAATGTGGGGGGAAAAATTACATATATATATATGTAAATTATAAAAATTACATATAATATATATATTAGAGGCCCAGTGCATGAATTCGTGCATGGATGAGGTCCCACCAACCCAGGGAGGGGACATGGGCAGTTGTCCAGCCTGCCTGCTGGTTGAACTCCTGGTCGAGGGGACAATTTGCATATTAGCCTTTTATTATATAGAATATACACTGAGTGGCCAGATTAAATACTATATTTAAATGTCAATGCCATGCAATTATGTATTTCCAGGTTGCTTGGTCAGATATTATAATTAAGGCAAAATGAGATGTGGTTTATTTTCACACATTTGGACAGGCCAATTAGCTCATTTGATTGGGTCATAATTCTAATGAGGCCAAGGGCACAGGCTTCATGCATGTGAAGACCAGTACTGTACCCAGGACCTTTATGCCACAAACTGTGCCCCTGAACTTGTCCAGTCACTTTTTTAACATGTATCTTCAGGATCTGGTTCAGAGAGTGATTGGCCCAGAAAAAAATCATCCTCATGCATAGGAACTTCAAAGGATGTACTCTGAATCCATGGTATGCTGAGAGAAGTTGTTATGGTTTCTTATTCTTATGTCAGTTTTGGCTCATCATAATATATTAACTTCTTCCTATATTGGTTTTGTTAAAATACTCCAATCTTAATTTGAATCCTTAATTTTTATAGCATTGCAGTTTCCAAACCTGTTGACTATTGCTGAATAAAATAAGTGTATACCTTTATGGAGAAAAATGACATCATCATTAGATATGTTGGCCCCTGAAATAAATTTTTTTTTAATTTTTTTTTATTTTTAGAGAGAGGGAGGAAGGGGAAGAGAAAGACAGAGGTAGAGACATTGATTTGTTGTCCCACTTATAAATGCATTCACTGGTTGTATCTTATATATTCCCTGACCAGAGATGGAACTAGAAACCTTGGTGTTTCTATTCGACATTCTAACCAACTGAGCAACCTGGCCAGGGCCTGAAATAATTTTTTTTTAATTAGCTCAGTATTTATGGCAGTGGTAAGTAAAGTAAGATATACATAAGAATATAGATATATATCACTTGCCTCATTTAAGTTTAAAGTACACAGTGCTTTTTATTTATTCTTGAAGCTTTGCGGTACATCTGAACTCATAACTGTCTGTCTGTTTAGTCAAAAGGAACCCTTCTGGAATCAGCTTGTACATGGTGATCATTCTAAAAACTTTCCCCATGTCCTGCTTTCCGTGGAAGATGGGAACATTATTAAGACTGCTTTCTTTTTTTTTATTTTCTTCCTACCACAAACAAGCTAAAAATAATGTGCTGGTTCAGAAGAATCAAAGGTCAATTTAAAATGCCAGCACCTATTGTTTGCTGTAGAAGGCGATGCTGGCAAACCACTTCAGACACTGTGAGCTGTTTGATTGCGAGGAAGGGAGGGAGGGCCTTACTGTGCCATCAAATTAGAGGAATATTGCAGTTGTTAATAGTTTTCATGTTCCAGCCCATTACAGCTCTAGTCTAGTCAGGCAAACAATGTTTCAGTTATTCAAATAGCTTTGATCAGAAATGACACATACAGGGAGGCAGAGTGAAAATACCCCTGAAGGCGGGTCTGAGAAGATCAGGGGCAGGAACTCCAGGGCCTCCCCGGAGACGCCTTTCTCCAGGGCAGCCGGGTGTGGGTTTTGCCTCATTATTTTACTTCAGCATAATCCCCGATGTTATGTGGCCTCTACTTGGCGTGTAGGTCCTCCTCACAGTCAAGCCAACAGAGCAACGGCCAATGAAGTGCTGGGAGAAAAGCTTAGAAGCATTCAATTGTTTAGGACAGGAGAGGGTTGAGTCCTTTGGCATTACCCAGAGTACTATTTATTCCAGCGATTTTCAATCTTTTTCACCACATGGCACACATAAGCTAATTACTAAAATTCTTCAGCACACCAAAAAATACTTTTTTTTTTTTTTTTTTGCTCATCTGACAAAAAAAAAAAAAAAGGTATAATTTTGATGCATTCACACTGGACAGCTATTGTTGTGTTGGCTATTGTCATTGTTTTATTTGACAATCTAAGGGAAAAGCGGTCAGTGCCCCTGACTAAATAGTCTGGTATTGCATGTTTTAAAAATTCCTGGGGCACACGGTTGAAAATTGCTGATCTTTCAATGAACCGAGGGTGACAACCCAGGAGATCTTACATGAAGTGGCAGTTGTTGTTTTTAAATCCTCACCCAAGGATATGTTTAAAAAAATATATATTTTCAGTCCTAGCCTATTTAACTCAATGGACAGATCACTGGCCTGTGGACTGAAGGGCCCCAGGTTCGATTCTGGTCAAGGGCACATGCCCTGGTTGCACGCTCGACCCCATGGGGGACGTGCAGGAAGCAGCCAATCAATGATTCTCTCATCATTGATGTTTCTATTCCCTCTCTCCTCTCTCTTTCTCTCTGAAATCAATAAAAATAGTTTTAAATTTATTTTTAGAGAGAGAGGAAAGGAGAGAGAAACATTGATTGTCCCTACAGGAGGTGGAACCTGCCACCTAGGTATATGCCCTGACTGGGAATCGAACCTGCAACCTTTTAGTGTATGGGATGATGCTCCAGCCAACTGAGCCACCCAGCCAGGGCTGAACTGGCAGTTTTCAAAAAACTGATGTGTTTTATGTATTGGAGATTTGTTTAATGTTGAATGCATATTTTTAAGAGACACAACTTTTACAAACTTTAAATACTACTGAAATATTTAAATCTTTTAGCACAGTTAAACCTTCTGAATTTGAAATTCTGTGGAATCATGGTTATAACCATTATTTATCACGATCATTGTGAGTGTGGGGGAATCAGTAGTCACAGCCCAGCATCTCTTCCAGGGGTTTACACATAATGACTTGACATAATTTTTTTTTATTTTGTTTGGACTTCCTAATTGTTTTTCTTTGCAACAACTGGGAATTTGTTGGCATTCTTTCAAGCCTTCTTTGCTATACATTGCTGTGTTTCGTTGCCTAGGTTACTGCTTCCTTGTATACATGTTGCCAGGTAAGACCAGAAGTAAGTGAATTTTGTAAAAGTGCTCACGGAGCCAAAATAGAAGTCAGAAACTACCCCCAAGACTTTTAAAATGAAAAATCCTCAAAAGAAAAACACATCAGACCCAACCGCTACTTAGGGAGGGCCGATGACAAATGCAAATCACAGACTTCCTTTTTCTCCTGCCCAAATGTCAGAAACGCTTGGCATCCGAGCACATTGCATTTCCCCCTCCCTTTCCGAACAGCTCCACTGGGAAAGGTCACCAGATCCCTTTGGGGGGAAAAATCTTTGCTTATAAACTGGAATGTTTGCACACGTAACTGCTGGGAATGTTTAACATTAGCTTTGATGGGACAGCAGTGTGTTCAGTGGAATGGATTTGTTCTTTTTTTCCATCTTCCTGCCAGTTTGTGCATCACTGGCATCCAGATGACGGGAAGCAACGCAGAGGCACTTCTTTCTGAGGTCAGATCATCCTGTCCACAGAAGCAGCCAACGCCTTGGGCTTTCAAAGGGCAAGCTATGCTGCATCTTGTATTTACTCCAAGGGACTCGCTTGTGAGAGACAGTTGTGAACCAAAGCAGTAATTTTCCACAGACTACTAGCATACATACTGAAACCTTGGGGACGATGGAGGTGGCAGGAGAGAAAAAGAAAAACCGAGTAACTGCTGGGGTGGGGGTGGGGAAGGAAAGCTCAGTAGCTGCTCCAGGACCTCTGGTTTTATCTTTGCACAACTTGTTTCAGTGTGGGTAGAATATGCAGTAAACTTTGAATCATTTGGTTTAGACAAGGATGCAACCATTAAGACAAAAATACAATTTGCTCTTCATGATCAGCTGCCTCCAATTTGATATTCAACATAAATATTTGTGTTCCATAGAGAATTCTTTTTTTTTTTTTTGGGGGGGGGGGTGTTCTGGTTACCTCACAATTTATTTTAAAAAAATTTTTAAATTATTATTATTTTTTTACTATATGTTTCTTTATTCCTTCATTACTCCCCACCCCCTATTCGTGCCCCACCCCTCTGTTGTCTGTGTCCATTGATTAGGCTCATATGCATGCATATATTGTAAGTCCTTTGGTTGATCTCTTCCCCTTATTCCCACTGTCCCCTACCTTCCTTGAGGTTTGATGTTCTGATTGATGTTTCTCTGTCTCTGGACTTATTTTTTTAAATCAGTTTATGTTTATTATATTCCACAAATAAGTGAGATCAGGTGATATTTATCTTTGTCTGGCTTGTTTCACTTAGCATAATGCTCCCCATCTCCTTTACCAGCACGCATCTCTCCATCCATTTTGATTTGATAAAGAACAGTGCTGAATTTGTGTGTGATTACATTCATTTCTGAAGCAACAAGTGGAGACCAAAAACACCCTTATAATTTTTCCTAAAGTAAAAATGGGTGGATTTCGCAATGACTAAAAATAAACATAAGGAGGGACTGTAAGGAAGATAACAGCTTCTAGGTATTGGTTTGGGCTGGACTACAGGAAGGGACCTGAGTCAGCATGGCTCATTATTTTGGGACAGTTCCGGTTATTCACCTCCCAAAATAGCTTCCATTCCATTTCAGCCAGGTCTCTGCATGGCTGTGTGCTGAGTGCCCATGTGTGTTCCAATGGGAGCGATGTCCTTTCCCAGACAATCCATCTTCGCACATGCACATCCTCCTGCCCTACATCCCATTCCTTCTCATGTTGCCCTGGGCTCCCCTCCTTCAGCTAATCCTCTCTCCTAGTTCAATTTCTTCCTCTTCTTTGGCTCAATCACCAAGTGTATAAAAGTGCTCTATCTCTCTCAATATTGAAAACTAAAACAAACCCCTGTATCCATATGCCCTTGTAACTACCACCTTCGTCCTTATACCCCCTTCAGTAAAACGAAGGCCCCCTCCAAAAAAAAAAATTAGCTGCATGCGTCAATTTCTACTTTCTCTCTTCTGGTCACTCTCCAGCCCACTTCAGTCTGGTTTCCATGTCCATTTTCTCCAAAGAAATGATCTTGACAGTCACTAAGACTCTGTGGACAAAGCCAATGTAAATGTATATGTTCTCACATTACTCAACTTCTTGGAAGGATTTCAACACAATTGACCGGTCCACTCTTGAATCACTCTCCCTTTTGGTGTTCATAGTATTACATTCACTAGTTTAACTCCTATCTTTGAGCTGCCTTTTATCAGGCTGTTTGGTTGGGTCTTCATCCTCTATCTAAATGTGCAAGTGCCCCAGACTTAGTCTTTGGCCTTCTTTTCTTCTGTACACTCCCTCTGGATGATTTCATCCATCCCATGGTTTTAAATAGTAAATAAAGGCTGAGGAACCCCAATTTTATAGCTCTAGCCCTGACAACTCCCATGATTTTCACATTCATGTATATATATGCAATTACTCACTTGACATTTCCACACAGGTGTTTAATAGACACCTCAAATTTATTTTCCCAAACTTGTTTTTCTCGATCTCTCTATACTCTCAGCGAATGGCACCACCATTGACTGACACAGGTGCTCAAGTTAAAAACCTGAGAATCATCCATCCTTAATTTCTCTCTTCCTTAAACCTTACCTCACCCCCTCCCTACATCTAATCTATCAGCCAATCACAACAGTTCTATCTTCAAAGCTATATCTTCAGGTATTCAACTTAATCTCTATATCCACCTCCAAATTGTCATAATTACTCACCTGGACTATTTACAATAGATCCCTATATGGTCTCTTTGCTTCTGCTGCTCCTGCCTACTTACAATGCAGCCAGAGAGAAGGGGGTAAAGAGAAGAGAGGGAGGAGTCCGGGCAGAGAGGGACAAGGGGAGAGGAGAAACCAGATTATATCATTGTTCTGTCTAAATATTCCCACTGCACTGGGAATAAATTCAACCCAGCCCTACCATGATTTACATGGCACCATATGAACTGGCTTCTTGTCCACTTCTCCAGACCTCCCCTTCCCCTTCACTCTGCTCCAGCCACTGGCCTCCTTGAAGCCCCTAAAGATGCCGAGCCCTCTTCTGCCTCTTGGCCTTTGCATTTGTTCTTTTATTTGCCATATTTTCACGTGACAGGCTCCTTTTCACCCATCAGTGCTAATGTTTCCTTCACCTTGTTTATCTCCTTGGAAGCACTTACTGCTATTTAAAATGATCTTGTTGGCATAATTTATGTCATTCACAGGCAGAATTTTAAGACCTCTCAAAGAAGAAACAGAATCCTCCGCTACTGAAGACCAAGCCGGTAAAGTGCCCAGCATATGAGCACCCAATAAGAATTTGTAGGATAAATTAATTTAACAGCTAGTGCTAAAATCCCCACTGTTAAGTCGATGCTGAGAGGAACCAGGCTGAATGAAATTAAAAAGCAAAACTTATAAATTTATTGTTACATCTGTGAACAGAAGGGCTGAGATGAGAATGTAATAACATCTCTTAAACACTCCTCATGTCTCTTGGCCTGGCTCCTGTCAGAGTGGACATAACACCTACTATGTGCATTATGCTGTCCTAAATTCTTGGTATAATTTATGAACAAAATAGAACAGAGATTCCTGCCCTCAGAGAGTTAATATTTTAGTGGAGGATGAGCAATAACCAAGGCATAGTAGATAAAATATATCCCATTTTCACAGACCACTATTGATAACCATGCAAGGATCTGCTGCTCATTTAATCTTTTTTATCTATCAAAATAAAACTGCAGAGATCATAATTTTATAGGGGGATAAAACATTTATTTAACTGTAAACACTAATCTTTATTTTCGTCATGCCTAAGTGTCTGGTTACAAACAATCTCCAATAAAACGCTATCTATAATAAACAAAAAAAAAATAAGTTAATACACTGTAAACTTACAGACAGTTTCATCAATTAACAGTTTTTAAGAACAAACAAAGCCATGTTTAGACTTTGGAGCTACATTTAGTAGAAAACGGCAAACACTCGAACCTTACCAACCCCAATGAAGACACTAAAGGATTAGCCAAGACTTCTTCAAACCCAGGACTCAAATACACGTTCATTTTTTTGGTTACAGTCCCCCCGCCCCCTGCTACGCACAAGACCACGGGGGATGCTGGAACAGTCACACATCGGAACACAGCACGAAGCAAAGCAGGGAGATCGCATGCCGGCAGGACAGAAGCTTGTCTGGAAAAGTGCAAACTTTGCGTTTTCTCTTCCGGAACCACCAGGGTTAAGAGCGGGCACCTCTGACGACACGCAGGGTCACGGTCACGAGCATGCTTTCTACACCACACGGGCGGGGCTTTTGCCTGGAACCAGGGTCTCCATGCCTTTGGAAGATGCCTCCGGTCCTCCTCTCCGCAGGGAACGGGCTTCCACTAAACATAGTGCAAATCAAACACCGAGGAGCAACACGACAGAACACAGACCAGCCTGGGTGGACCTGCTGCTTCTCCCCCCTACCCCCGCCCCCGGCACCAGGTTCCCCACCTGGCACCACACCGCCTGCCACCCCCTGGCCCACGGAACCACCGCCGCTGCCCTCTAGGTCTGCACGTGGAAGGCGGCGCGGCGGAGCGAGTGCAGGGCCAGCACGCAGCAGCCCCGGAGCAGGGCCCCGATGTTGTACACGGGCCCCGTGCCCCCCCTCTGAGTACTGAACGCCCACAGCGCGGTGGGCACCACGGGGGCAGCCACGGCCAGGAGATCCACCAGGAAGCTGCGGCTCCAGTACTGCCTCCCCGCGGCCCCCGGGAGGACGCCGTCCAACCTCTCCTCTGCGCAGCCTGCGAAGTCCAGCTCTCCCATGAGGCTATTGGCGGGGGCCTGCGTCTGCGCCGTGGCGTCTGGGGTCTCCACGGGAGACAGAAGGGTGGCCGGGTTTGGGTTCTTTGGAGTTAAATCCACCATCAAGGCGGAGATGGACTCCGGGAAGCTTTCTGTGGAGTCAGCCGCTGACTCGGAAGGCGATGCCGAGCGCCAGGCAGAGGGGTCCTGCAGCTGGAGCATGTACTGGAGGAGCTCGGACACCGCGGGGCTGGAGGGCACCATGTCGGTCTGCACGGCCCGCTCCACCACCGCCACCACCACGCGGCCCTCCTCCTCCAGACCTGCCTCCGTGGGGATGATGGCCAGGGCCTCTGCCCCCGGGGTGGAATGCAGCAGCTCCAGGTCGTCCGCCTGGGTGTCGGTGGCCGTGGCCAGCTCATCCAGCAAATCCGAGCCATCCACGCCGCTGTCTCCCACCAGCAGCTCACTGTCCACCCCTTCCTCCGTGACCTGCTCTTCCACCGACATCCCATCGGCCGTCTGGCCCACGGGGGCGTCTCGGGGGCAGCTCTTCGCGGGGGACTCGCAGGGGAAGTCCAGGCACAGCTCATCCCTCAGGGAGCCGCTGTGCGCCAGCTCCATGCTCTGCAGCAGGGACTCCAGCTTCCTGTTCTGGATGTTGATGTCCACGAAGTACTTCTGAATGCCTTTGTCTTTGTCGGCCAGGCTGCTCCTCATGGTCTCGATGACCTGCCTGAGCTGTTTGATCTCTTTCCTGGCCTCCTTGAGGGCCAACTGGGCCTCCACCCGGTGGCACTCCTCTTCAATCCAGTCTTCCCGCATCCGGGCCAGCTGGGACTTCAGCTCCACGATTTCCGTTTCCCTGCAGGGAGAAGAGGAGCAGACCCCCGAGGCTGAGAGACCGGCATCTCTGAGCCAGTGGATGCACAGGCAGGAGACCGAAGACATGAAGCCAGTTTTGAGCATTTTTTCTTTCCCAGGTTAATACCCATAAATAAGCCCACCCTCAACTGTAACATGGCTAAAATAATTCTAATAACTAGAATCAGAATAAAAAACAATCCTATTGTTTTTCCCCTTTCTTTGTGGAGCATCACTACATGTCAGACATTGCATTAAGTATTTTACAAGCATTCTACCTTATTCAATACTTAATATTTGAGCCTGGCTGGCATGGCTCAGTAGTTGAGCATCAACCTATGAACCAGGAGGTCACGGTTTGATTCCCGGTCAGGGCACATGCCTGGGTTGTGAGCTCAATCCACAGTAGGGGGTATGCAGGAGGCAGCTGGTTGATGATTCTCTCTCATCATTGATTCTCTCTCTCTCCATCTCTCTTCTTCTCTACAATAAATGACAATATATTTTTTTTAAAGCCTAACCTTAATATTTGAAATTTTATAATTAGAACACATTAGAGTCTCTCAGTTATCCTGTTATATACCTATTAGAGGCCTGGTGCATGAAATTCATGCATGAGTAGGGTCCTTAGGTCTGGTCAGCAATCAGGGCCGATTGGGGCCTTCTGGCTGCCAGCCAGGGCCTTCCTTTGTTCTGCACTATGCCCAGGTGGCCAGCACACGTCATAGTGAGTGATTATACTCCCAGTCTCTTGGTTGAATACCTAAGGGGACATTTTGCATATTAGCCTTTCATAGATAGATAGATAGATAGTTTGTGGAAGGAAAGTCCATTTCACTTTAAAGAATATGTGTGTGTGTGTGTGTGTGTGTGTGTGTGTGTGTATATATATATATATATATATATATATATATATATATATATATATATATATGCCCCACAATGGGGGTGTGGCTGTTTCAGAAGTTCAGGGGACCCTCCTTTGTTAGAGGGGACTGCCTCCCTGCTCTGGGTGTGAGCAGCTTTGACAGGAGAAGTTGGATGTGTTCCTGACTATTTTTAAATGGCAGGAACACTCAGAGGAACAATCCATACTTCCAGCCCAATGGGTCACATACAGGGAGCCCCTCGTAAGCTCTCTTTATTTCTGTGAGAGAGTGGGTGGCTGTGTGCACCCTCTTGACATATCTGAAGATATGGTGTCAGTTTTGCTGCTTTAAGTTTAGGATTGAATAATCTTCCTCCTATGACTGTTCAAACCCTCACATGGTTTCCTCCAATCACACCCCCAAAGACTTCCAGAAAGTAGGGTCTGACTCTGGGCAACCTCACCCTGGGTTCACAGCTACCCTGGCTGGAGCTCTGCCCATCCATCCTAAGATGTTCCAGGGGAAAACCATCAAGCAGGGAATCTCATCTGCTCAAATCGTCAAAGGTCTCTTCTCTCCCAGATAAGATCTCTAAACATGGGCTGCTTTGTTTTGCTTTTTACCTTAGCACTTGGCCAAGAATAACGAACCTCTTCCTTCAGCACAGAAATAGCCGGCAGGAATCACGGTGCACACAGCCATCCACTCCCTCACTGGTATAAACAGAGCTTACGAGGGGCTCCCTGTGTGTGACTCATTGGGCTGGAAGTATGGATTGTTCCTCTGAGTGTTCCTGCCATTTAAAAATAGTCAGGCACACACCCAGCTCCCCCTGTCCAAGCTGCTCACACCCAGAGCAGGGAGGCGGTCCCCTCTAACGAAGGAGGGTCCCCTGAACTCCTGACACAGCCGCATCTTCTGAGAGACTGGGTTATGAAATATGACAGGGATTAAGTCACATTTCTTCTTTTCTAATTTTCTACAGTGTGGTTTCATATTTCATTTTATAGGAAAAAAAAGAAGGGAAAAAACAACACAAACAAATGCCCTAAGCCACCTTAAGTGTGCAAGGAGCTGGGACTCACCTCTCGTGGAGTCGGTGCTCCGATTCCTTCAGCTTGGTCTTCAGGTGTCTCACCGTCACCTCTTTCTGCTGTAGGGGAGTCAGATACTGCTCCGGATTGGGGGGCTTGACGCCGTGATTCTCACCGCAGGACATGTACCTTCCAGACCGCCTGAAACAGCCCAAGCAACAGAACGTTACCTTTAGTATAAAAAAGGCCCAGGAAGGCCCAGAGAAGAGCTTGAGAAGAAGTGGGGACTGTGTGTTAGGATCTTAAACCTCAGAAACGTGTGGCCTCACCATGAAAGGGGATGGTGATCTACCTGCCAGCCTTAGGATGTTCATTACGTGGAATGTGAGGGTGGTGTGTGGGGAGGGTGACAGGGGAGAGGGAGGATTTTCTCTGGCTTCTGAGTGATCTCAGACAAAATAATACACAATGGTCCAGCTCAGAGGAGCAAGCCGTTTCATGTTAAAGGACAATGAGAGAGGGCAGGCGGGAGGGAAAGAAGGGAGCAAGGGAGCGAGATGACCTAACTTTCCACACAATGTGCCTCTAAGATCCCGATTGTTAGGAACTGAATTCAAATTGTTCTGAAACCAGTCCCTGGAGTGAGTGTGCTGATTCGGTGGGCAGTTTCCTCCTCCTGACAGGAACGAGGCTGAGTGTGTTTGGTAAGAGAGGTGCCTGATGTCCTACAAACCACCGGGAGCTGGAACCCAGCCCCGGTCAGGCTGTACGAGAGCTGACTGGTGAGGACAGGCGCCCAGAGGAAGGGGCTGAAGGAGGTCGGCTGGCAGCTTCTTCCCTGGCTGCGGCCCCAACCCAAGCCACTGCCCTCGCCCTGTTCCCTGAGCCTGCCCTCCAGCCAAGAGGGCCTGCGTCCAGCTCCCAGCCCTCCGTCCCTCCTGTCCTGGCCCTTCTGGATGGGCAGTTCCTTCTTTCTGCCTCCCCAATTCCCCCAAGGACTAACTCATTCCTTGTGTGACCTTCAGATCTCACTTCAATTTCACTTTCTCAGCGAGGCCTCCTCTGGTCCCTGCAGCGCTGGAGCCCTGGCCACCTTAAGCTTGCAGAATCATCTCAGTGAGTTCTTGTCGTGAGATGAGTTAGGTCCTCCTTCTCCTCTGGGTGGTGCGCCCAGGGCCCAGCTCTGTCGCTCCATGCTCTAGTCCCAGCACATCACACGGAACCTGGCACCCACCATGTGGTACTCAACATGTAACTGGTATCTCAAGGGACATGTGAGTGATGCCGTTTTTCTCCCTACCCACCCCCTACTTGGATTGCCGAAACTTAGAGGAGAGATTGTGGCTTGCATTCTTCCGGCAGCAGCCCTTGAACAATGAGCTTGTGTGTGGGAAAGAGAAGTATCTTGTTGCAGAATAAGAGTTGCATAACTATTTTTTTTTTTTTTAAGGAAAACGTACCATATAGGAACCATGAATTGAAAGGGGATCAGAACTCACCTCATGATTGGGCTACAGTCACTTCCTTTGTAGGAGCCCGAGTTGCTACTACTTGGGGAAGAAGGTGCATAGCTGGGATGGGTGTTGACAGGACTCAGCTGATTCCTGCACAGCATGGACAGCAGGTCCTGTTCCCGTGGGGACTGGGGGCTGTTGCCAGACTTGTGTGATGAAGCTCCATTACTCCGCCCATGGGGACCTCGGCTGAGGGAAGAGCATGAAAAAAAGAAAAAGAAAAGTTAAAACTCTTGAGGCTACGGGTGGCCACCACTAATGCTTTACTCTTAGAGCTAGTTACCACAAAAGAAAGCCAAGGTATAGAGTTAGAAAGAGGCAATGCAGTTATTGGTGCACACTGCCCTTGTGAGCAGCCTCCTTCCCACCTGCCTGATGCTCTCTCTCCTTCTGCCCTCCGCACCGGCAACCTCTCCCCCTCTCTGTTCTTTCAAGTGGTTTCTGACCACAAAGCTTGTTTTGGATTAAACCCAGCTGCCTGCCAGGAACACAAGCCATGTAAATATTGATTTGGTGCCGGTTCCTTTTGGAGGCGGTTTTGGATGTGGGGTTGGTTCCAGGACACCTGTTTCAGCTGCAGGTGGGTTAAGGCGATTGGTTGAGTCATTTGGAGAAAGGGGAAGTAGGGGACTGCCCATAAAGGAGGAGGAGAAAAGTAGAACAATAAAATAGCCCACATAAAAGTATCAAGCCTATAATTCTAACCACCTATTTTTTTCACCCCTTTTCTTTCCATCCCCAATAACTTAGCACAACCTTCATCATTGAACTGCTGAAATGTCACAGCCCCCTCTTCGTCCCTGGCCTCTTGTCCTGACCCCTTGGGCGAAGTGGCTGACCCTGCAGCTGGAGGCCTTTCTAAAATGGAATGTAAATATCCATGCCCTCCCAGAAGCCATTCACCGGCCCCCCCTGCCTCCCCAATAAAGGCCAGACTTCTTAGCATATTTGCAAGGTCCAAACCCACCCCCCAGTCCCACCCACCCTCTGCCACGCCCCATACCTCTCCTCTATCCCAGCATTCCAAACGACTTACAGTTTCTTGACAATCCACGCTCTCCATCAACTTTATATTTTTAAGCTTCTAATTTCCTCTGCCTAGTATATTCTCCTCTGCTCCCTACCCTAAGCCTCTGGGTACCTCCTACTTCGAAACTGATGGGAACCTACTCCAAGCAGCCTTCTCTGGATTGTTCCTTCCCACGGCCGGTGTCGGTGCCATTCCTTGTTGCTCTCTAATATTCTGTGAGAACTTCCAACATGAAATGTACCACAATGCATCACCACCCCAACCCTCCTTTCCTGAAAACGAGGGCATGCCATGGGCAGAAACACACAGCCTGGCCTTTTCTGTCCCCGCTAATGCCTGGCACACACTAGGTGCTCCCTGGATGACTGATGACTGAATACACTGGGTTGACATCCTGGCACTGCCACATTGTAGGAACTTAACCTATGGGGATATATGATAACTTCTCCTGTCTTCCTCACAGAGTTGATAGGAAAAATCCAAGAAGGCGCGTAAGGGCATTTGACAAGCTGTTCAGGGCAATTCAACGATAGGGTGTCACCAGAGAAGAAACTTGTTTCCACTTCCCTGTTAATCTGGTCCCAGGGAAGCATTCTGAAAAGATTGTTGGAAAAGGACACAGAGCATCCTGCTTTTTGAGGATCCCCCGCTTGCCACTTCAATTACCGCCGTGTCCAACCGGCACATCTCAATGAGAAACGTGTGTGCAAGGAATGTGAGCGTGCACGTGGTCACACTTGGCTCCAAAGCCACAATTCTTTAAAATCAAGTGCAATGTCAACTCGCTGTCAACCCATAAATCACACACAAAGGGAACGTCACCACGTTGGAAAGTTAAAAGGTTCTTTCCTTTTGAAAGCATGCAAATGGACTCTGTCTCCTCTTCATGAAAAGGGGACGCTTTATAGAGAACAGATGGGCTGATGGCTCTGTGACAAACCACCTCGAGCAGCCCAGGGGCGGGAGGACTGCAGGAGTAGCTGCAGAGAACATGCACCCTGGCTTGAGTTTGCTTCTTTAGACGTCACTTCCAAGCCTGGTACCAACCGGCCTGCTTCTTACCGTGGCTGTGAGGAATGTGGAGGGTTAGCCATTCATTGCAAGTTAGGGCAGACAGCAAAGAACTCCCCCTAACATTGACCTGGGGAATCCTATTGAGTCTACCTTCACCACGGACCTTCTGTGACTCCAGCCCTGTTCCTGGTGCTTTATGAACATTGTTTCATGTAACTGACCATCATGCTGGACATAAAGCTGGTACAGAGGTTATCTCCCTCTCTGTGAAGTACTCAGTAAGTAACTGAGGCTGAGAGAGAGACAAACAAACAAGCAAGCAAGCAAGCAAACGAAAAACTGGCTCAAGAACAGGGAATGAAATCCAGGTCTTTTCACACTGCAGAAATACCTCCTACTTTCCCCAAGTGGAGTATACTGCTCTGAGCTTGTAAACAGGTACATTGGGTCCTGGCTATGTATATGGTTGTGACCTGAAGAATTTGCCACTGACTTCTTCAGTGTAGTATGTGACTAAGACACAAATGCAATTAGATGAGGATTTTGTAAGAACTCATCTGCTCTACAGACTAAAGCAAAAACTCTTAAGCTATTAAGCATGACTAAAGTACAATCAAGTCTTCAAACTTATTCACGTGTATTTCAGGAAATGAATGATTGTAGACTGTAACAGCTAACTTTTTTAAGAGAAAGTACATACGTAACAATCTCTGTTCTGTTCCTTACATTTAGTTTAATCCAAAGTCATCATGGGTGATGATAAAACGTTTCGAAGGAGAAGCAGGGGTTCCATATTGGTCTGGGCTGTGAATAGACAAACCCAATGCTACCCTCCTCAGCCCACCTAACACCCCTGGTTTGGTGAACAAGAATGAAGTCCACAGAGGAGAGACAGAACTCTGCTTACCCCACCCCAAACAGGAGGAGGATAAATGGAAAGTGAGAGACACTGAGACGTGAAGATGGAAACCTCGGAAGGGGCCCGGGTGAATTTCTATGCCCCAGCTGCTGTCCTTTACTTCAGGTCACATTCTTATCAACACCATCATCGTTACCATGATCACTGTTTTGGGCTGAACTGTGTGTCCCCAAATCCACAGGTTGAGGCCCCAACCACCCGTACCTAAGAATGTGACCCTGTTTGAAAACAAGGCTTTCTAAAAAGAAATGAAGTTGAAATGAGGCGATTCGGATGGGCTCTAGTCCAATTTGATGAGAGTCCTTATATGAAGAGGAAAATTGAACACAGACAGAGTAAAGAGGAAAGACTGTGAGGAAATGGGACAAGACGGAGGAGAGAGGCCTCAGAAGAAGCCAAACCCATTGATACCTCCATCTCATACTAATCGTCTCCAAAACTGTGAGAAAGTAAATTTCTATCATTTAAGCCAGTGTTTTTCAACCTTTTTTGGGCAAAGGCACACTTGTTTCATGAAAAAAATCACAAGGCACACCACCATTAGAAAATGTTAAAAAATTTAACTCTGTGCCTATATTGACTATATATAAAGTAATTCTCTTGAATAGGAATCAAATAAACACAAAGAAAGTATTTTATAATTACTTTATTATGAAATATTAAGTAAACAAAATAGTGAAAAATTATAAAATTCTTATCTTGTCTGCACCTACGGCACACCAGGCAACATCTCGCGGCACACTAGTGTGCCGCGGAACAGCGGTTGAAAAACACTGATTTAAGCCACTTCGTCTGTGGTATTTTGTCATGGCAGCCCTAGCAAATTGGTATGATCACCATCACCATAATTGGCACCACCACCATCAGCAACGGCAGCATGAGGTAGAAGCCATGATTACCCCATTTTCCAGGAGAGGAAACTGAGGCCCAGGGCTCGGGTCATGCCCCTAATAAACAATGGAGGCTGAACTCAGGTGCAGGACTGTCTGATTCCAATTCCCAAGCGCTTCTCTTCTCACTTCCGTCTGCCTCTGGTCAGACAGGGTTTTAGTTTAAGGAAGAGAATGCCTCAGATACACCAGTGTTGGCCTTCTGTAAGAAGAGACCATTTGTAAATCTCTAATGTGTTGTTTTTAAAATCACCTATCAAAACGACTCTCACCAACTCCACCTGTCCCTCATTCTTCCCACCCCACCTTTGCCAAATGTTCCCGCCATGCTTCCTCCCAGGAGCTAATTCTCCACAGAGAAAATTCCTTTCTAATAGGATTGAGCCTATTAAACAGATCATAAACTATTACAGAATTTGGCAAGGATACCGGCCCATCTAGAGGAGTTGCCCTCAATGTGTGGGTCACAAAGACAATGTGAAATGCCGAGCTAGTCCATCATAGAAATCTACTCTTGGTGCTCTATGCCTGCATCAGATTTAAAAAAAAAAAAAAAAAAAAAGTTAGGGCCTGACTGGTGTGGCTCAGTTATTAAAGTGTTGTCCTGTATACTGAAAGGTTACAGATTCGATTCCCAATCAGGGCACATAACTAGGTTGCAGGTTTGATTCCCTGGTGTTTCTCACTCCCTCCCTCTCTCCTTCCCTCCCTCCCTCCCTCCCTCCCTCCCTCCTTTCCTTCCTTTCTTCCTCCCTTTCTTTTTTCTCTAAAATCAATAAGCATTTCCTGGGGTCAGGATTTAAAAAAAAAAAAAAGTGAGGGTAATGGATAGAATATTTCCAACTTCCATTTCCCATCTATGAAACATACATCTGATTTGCACATAGTTACATTTATCTATTTTATGTTTGACATCAATTTTTAACCACTTAGAGATATCGTGAATTCCAGACTAGCACATTTTCTCCAAGTCACTCAGTATTACTGGCATTACCTTGGAATTTAACCATAAACACAAATTCTGTTGAAAGGCTTAACAAATTTGGCTTCTTCTTCAGGACATTTGTTTTTTTCCTTTTGCTTCTTTGCTCTTCGATGCCTGTACCATGGGTATGGGCTAATTTCTTGAATGGGTGAGATTAGTGGGTTATTTTCAGAGCGAGCCCCATCTGACTTATACAGAGAACGTTCATATTCACCGTCCTGTGATCTCAGAGGCAATTTATTTCCAAAACAGATGGTGTTTGGGAACAGAACGACTGCTTTTTCACGTGGACTTCGCTCTTTTGTTACAGGTTTGTCTGGCTTCGGCTTTGTTTTCAATAAACTCTGCACCGTGGGTCTCGGGTCCCTTTGTAAACATCAGCCGAAGCTGCGGCCTCCCCAAGGGGAATGGGAACTGACTCCTGGAAATGCCAGGTTTTAGGAATGAGACAGCTTTCCTCCAGGAAGGGACCTTACAACAACATGCAGTCCAACCTCTTTCATACACATTTGGACACTGAGGCCCAGGAGAGCCACGTGGCATCCCCAAAGTCTGAACACAAATCACCCCCCTGTGTCTTATGGCTCGTCCGTAGCTTTGTTCAGGTCTCTGCTCAGAAGTCTCCCAGAATCCCCCTACCCCCCATTACTCTCCTGTAGCCTTTCCCTGCAGGTTTTAAAGGGAATTACAGCCTGAATCGGTTTGGCTCAGTGGATAGAGTGTCAGTCTACAGACTGGGGGGGAGTCCCAGGTTCGTTTCTGGCCAAGGGCATGTACATTGGTTTCGGGCACATCCCCAGTGCGGGGTGTGTGTGTGTGTGTGTGTGTGTGTGTGTAGGAGGCAACTGGTCGATGTTTCTCTCTATCGATGTTTCTAGCTCTCTTTCCCTCTCTCTTCCTCACTGTAAAAAAATCAATAAAATATATTAAAATAAAAATAAAAGTAATTACATTATTTATGCACTTATTCTTTCTTCCCCTGCTAGAAGGAATGTAATTTTCCTGGCGTTTTGTTTCCTGCCCCATCTCCAGAACCTGTCTTATAGTAGATGCTCCACAGATACTTGTAGAACAAGTCGCTGATGGTGGCAGAGAATCCCTGTCCCGCCCAGTGTGAAGAGGCGCCTGTGTCCCCCAGTCCTCTCCCCTCTCCCCAAACAGCATCCGAGGCGAACCCTGCTGATGCTTCCTACGCTAAGCACTTCCCCTGTTTCCACCTGCCTCCCCTCAGGAATCTAGATTATGGATTCACCCTTTCTTTCTTCCAGCTGAGCTTCCTTTCCTTTATGAGCCCACACTTGACCCAAATCAGCCAATCTAATCATGACAATAAACCTTATGAGGTGGGCCTCACTGTAGTCCTGTTTTATTTTTTTAATTTATTTTTCTTTCTTTTTTTCTAAGTATATTTTATTGATTTTTTTACAGAGAGGAAGGGAGAGAGATATAGAGAGCTAGAAACGTTGATGAAAGAGAACCATCCACCAGCTGCCTCTTGCACACCTCCTACCGGGGATGTGCCCGCAACCAATGTACATGCCCCTGACCAGAATCGAACCTGGGACCTTTCAGTCCACAGACCGAAGCTCTACCACTGAGCCAAACCGGTTTTCGGCTGTAGCCCTGTTTTACAGACGAGGTGACTGAGGCTTGGAGAAGCTAAGCTACTTGCTCAGGGCCACGCAGCCTGTAAGTGAAACTGCCATTCAACCCAAGGCAGCCTGACCCCAGAGCCCACACACTTTCCTATGCCTAGGAACGTCATACTTCCTTCCCCGAGTACATATTGGGATGACCAATATTTATGCTTATATATAGTGTATGCTTCTTGCACCAAAATAAAGAAAAGGAAGCTCAGCTGGAAGAAAGAAAGGGTGAATTCGTAATCCAGATTCACGAGGGGAGGCGGGTGGAGCTTGGAAGGCTAGCTGGAGGCCCAGGTGAGTGAGCACACCGGTGAGAGAGGAGGAGAACGTGGACTGGACCCGGAGCCGAAGGCTGGCTGAGAGGTGACAGAGGCCACGCCGCCACGTGGCCACAGGAGGACAGGCGGGAGCGAAACACCCATTTCTAATCCCTAAAAACCCCCCCACAAAACCCACTCACTGACCAAGATACGGCTGGACAGTCCTCTGGGTGGCTCTCTAGAAGCATCAAGTCCAGGGAAGCCGCCCCGCGGGCAGGGCCTTACTAACCACAGGGCGGGAGACGGTGCCTACTTGCGTGAGAACGAGGAGCGCTTGCTTCCTGCCGCAGACATGTGGACCTCAGGCGCGGAGATGCTGCCCGTGCTGCTCGAGGAGCTGAAATCGGCTTCGCTACCTGCAAAACAACAGGGGGAGAAGCGTGAGGGGAAGGCAGCCCAGGCCGATGGCCAGCGCCCGGCCCCCCCCGGGGCCCTGGCGGCCTGCCTGTGCACTCTGACTCCGCACCTGCCAAGATTCCAGAGCTCCCGGCCCGTGTTCCCCGCAGCAGCCAAGGGAAGGCGCACACACAGGGACATGGTTCGTCAGCACAGCCTAGCAGCACAGGAGGCTGGCTGCATACGGATGTCCGGCGTCCAGCGGGCTCTACCCACAGTGGGGGAGACACATGCATCCACCCTGTGAGTCACAGGCCCTCCCCAC
This sequence comes from Pipistrellus kuhlii, assembly GCF_014108245.1. NCBI lineage: Eukaryota > Metazoa > Chordata > Mammalia > Chiroptera > Vespertilionidae > Pipistrellus > Pipistrellus kuhlii. The sequence goes on from NW_023425449.1 coordinate 15,361,188, forward strand.
AGCACCCACGGGCCGGCCGAGCTGCAGGCAAAACGACTCCAGTAGTTTTTTTCCCCCCAGAGAGTTCGTCTCCAGGCTTCTGCAGTCAGCTAGCCACACGTGCATTTGGCACTTCGGGGTCTGGAGATGATCAACCAGTTGGAGGCGGTCAGGAAGCAAGCCTGGGCTCCAGAGAAGTGTTGGAACCGCGCTATCTGCTTATTGCCTTGCTCTGACTGCGGCTGCAGTTCTGCTATAAAACAGAACCTTAACGAAAAGCAGGCATGGAGGGCTTCCAAGCAGAACGAAAAAAAGGTCACAGTGACGGAACCGCTGAATTAAAGGGAAATTGGAAATTTTAGGTGTTTTCTGGGGTGGTGGTGGTGGTGGTGGGAGGATTGGTCATTCGTTTAGGAGGATTGCAGTATGTCTTGAGTACAGACTACAGTTTGGTATGTAATTAGAAGAGTGGTAGAATAATTCATGTGAATCCCGTTTGCAACAACAATAAGTATGTGGGTCTGAAATGGTAATGAAAATATCCCATGGCTTGCATGGGGAAGTGAAGGGGAGGGGAAGAGAGAGGCGAGAGGGAATAAGTGGGAAGAAGAAAGAGATGAAATAAAAGATGAAATTCCACTTGCTTTCAGAAAGCAAACCAAGGTGTACAAGTTATTTGACCTTGTCTCTCAACTCCTACAACACAACTCCTGACTCTCTGGTCTAGAACCCAGAGCCAGCTCACATTAGTGAATTGAGGAAAAAAATGAATAATTAAAAAAATATATATATATATATATTTCTTTATTTCAGAGAGGAAGGGAGAGTGAGGGAGAAAGGGAGAGAGGGAGAAAGAGAGAGGTGGGGGAGAAACATCAATAAGGAGAGAGAATCATTGATTGGCTGCCTCCAGCACATTCTATACTGGGGATCGAGTTCACAACTCAGGCATGTGCCTTTAGCCGGTATCGAACCTGGGATCCTTCAGTCCGCAGACCAACGCTCTATCCACTGAGCCAAACAGCTAGGGCAAAAAAATGAATAATTTAAATCCCCTAAATTTCTAACAGGCAGTGAACAATGTGATTATAATAAAAACGACTTCACGAGTGCCTAGTAGGCTCCAGGCCCTAAAGGAGATGCTTTCTACTCTTCATATTTTTGACAACTTTGTAATGCAGGCATTGATCTCACTGCTCCACAATGGAGGAGACCAAGGCTCATTTGTGCAAGGTTTGGGAGTGGCAAATCATGCCCAAATCCTCGTGCCACTTCCATGAACCACGCTGCATCCTTAGCAAGGCCGTGGGGAATGCGGGGACACGGGAGAGTTCTACCATCCCGCTAACTGGCAAGATGAGCCATATGTGCAAGATGTGGCCAGACTGGCCCACTGAGGAGCAGATCCTGTCGCTGACGGGTTGTGTTACTAGTAGATTTGCTAGAAGGGAAGGTAAGCAGCAGCAAGGAGATCAATCCCTCCCCTGGCTGCCAGTACCTCTCAGGAAGTCCAGCCTCTTCTGGGAAAGAGATCAAGAATGATCTCTGAGCACAGGAGACAGTAGTGAATTTCACCTCCCAGCAGAATTCTGGGAGGATTAGGCTGGCAATTTATCAAGATGGGCCAGGCTAGTCCTTATGGATTTCAGAGACTTTATCTAATGATAAATTGAACTCCAGAAGCTCCCCGAACCTAATTAGTTGCCTCTGAGAAAGGCACTGGCTAAGTTCGTATTTTAGTCTCAAGGATGCACAGCTGGCAGTGGTACCCAGAAACACGCTAGTCTGGACAGCCTCGTTCAACCAGCTTTGTATGCTAGTAAATTACCAGGTTGGCTATTAATCATAATGGTGGAAGATTTTAAAAAATAGATACTGTGTGCCTGGCTAGCATGGCTCAGTGTTTGAGCATCGACCTATGAACCAGGAGGTAACAGTTCCATTCCTGGTCAGGGCACATGCCTGGGGTTGCAGGCTCAGTCCCCAGAGTGGGGCATGCAGGAGGCAGCCCATCACTGATTCTCTCTGATCACTGATGCTTCTGTCTCTCTCTCCCTCTCCCTTCCTCTCTGAAATCAATTAAAAAAAAATTTTTTTTTAAATAGATACTGTGGCTGCAGCCACCAGATTTCCGATATCATTTCCTAATGTAAAATTATTACTGGGTAACATCCCATTTTGATTTCCTAAAGGATACACAATAGCCATCAATCATAAGTTAGCTGCCTGCACAGAAAAAGGAAATTCTACAAGAGAAACAGACAATTGCCGAAAATCCACCATTTCCTCCTGATGCCTTTGATCCGTGGTAATTAAGTTCTCTGAACTGAAGGGACACTTCATTGCTACAGGAACTAAATAATTGACTCATTTGCAGACCCTCATGTCACTGTGTTCCCGTACTTTTTGAACTTATCTTCTGCACACATGAAAGAGATTAGAAGGCTCATTCAGGGTACCCAATAGATGCATTCAGGATTATTTGAATAATACAAAAGAGAAAAAAAAATGCTACTTCTCAACTACTTCAGTTTATGATTTGCAAAACTATAACTATTTCCAGTTTGGTTAATGCAATGTAAAGTCAACACACTTGATTTAAGGGCTATACAGAAAAGTCAATTTTACTGCAACACCTGATGTACTTCCCCCATTTGCTGAAGCAAGATAACTAAGAGGAAGGTGGGAGACCTGACCCGCCCCCCCTCCCAATTTATCTATTAGCTGGCAACACAGACACAGGGAAGGGAGGCACTCTTTATTCATTTCCTTTAAACAGTGACTGCAATGAGGGTATTGTTGTGGAGGCTGTAGTTCATTGCTCTGTTGGTACTGAAATCATACAGAGTACCTAATCTAAAAATACAGGTCCCGAGACAGATAGGGCCTCTCTGTGCCTCAGTTTCTTAATTGTGAAATGGAGATGATAATCATAGCACCTGCCTCATAGGGACAGTGCAAGCAATGCATGTATTCATATAACCTGATCTCCATTGTAAGCTTTCAATAAATGTTAGCTGCTGTTACTCTGAAGATGTTAAAAAGGCAATGGTTAGTATATTATACATTTCCTTTGTAGATTATTTAGAAAACAGCAATGGTCGAGAGGGGAAAATGTAGTCTATAATTCATTACAAAAAAATAAATAAATAAATAAAAATAAATAACAAAAACAACTATAATCTTTTGACATGCAACTCTTTAGAATTCAGACTTAACACACTATCATGTAACCTAATTGTCTTTCTTATAATATGTGATATCTTGAAAGCAGAACACATTTTGTTTCATTAAATCAATGCATATGAGGCTATTTCCAGTTGTCCTACTATTGATAACAAACACTATGCGCCAGAAACTATCCTACACATCTTCTGCAGGTTAAGTCATTTCTTTCTTGGGAAAGCACAGGCCCTATGAGGTAGGGACATTGACAAGGCAGAAAAGTTGAATGACACAACAACAGTGACACAAATAATAAGAAGTAGAGGCAAGACTGGGACCCACGTCAGCTGACCCCAGGGTTCATATTCTTAAACACAGGCCTACCGTAACCTAAACCAGTATACTTGAGCATACAAACTTATATCCTTGTCTACTCAGTTCTTTAATTCCCAAAGGTAGATTTTTAAGCCAGACAGTATGCTCAATTTAAACACTTTTAGTATTTCAATATCATTAAGTAAGAAAGACTTTCATCATTTAATATTTAAGGTTTGCCCCCATCTGCTTGTATGCAGACACCTAACTGGGAATCTCTGATGTCACAGGGAATGCTTGGACAAAGCACAGAAAATAAGATTTGGCCACTGAAGAGTCAAACTTGGAAAGCGGAAGGGAATTTAAAATATGCATATCCCCGTCATCCTCATCAATACTGTCTTTGTTCCTTATCAATACTGTCTTGGATTGGCTGCTGAGGTTGGCAGGACTCCGCAGGCAGGATGAACTTGACCTTTAAGACACCGTGTGGCGCCAGTCCTGATGCCTGAGCACCCTGCCCCCTGACGCTGAAGGCATTTCCCAGCTACAGGCTATGCTCGCTGGCCTCCAGAAATCCCGGTGGTTTTTCATTTGGTAGTCTTGCTAGATTCTATTGGGAAGTGTTCCTTTATTCATAGCACCAGGACATCAAGCATTCTCTGCATGTGATGGTGAGGCTGGGAATTAGAGAAGGAAAAATGCAAACAGAAAGAATATGTGCAAAAACGGACAACAAAACTTACTTTTAAAAACCACTACCTGTGATCTGGTCTCTAGGATGCAATTATTTTTGCCTGCTTTTAGGATAATGTGCCGTCCTCCTACATCAGAAAACATCATGGGCCTCGGAGGACAGCGATCCTGGCTCTCCAGAGTTGTATGAAGTCATTCTAAACCAGAGCTTGCCACCATCCCAAACCTTCCTTTATCCTCAGGGTGTCACCACAAAGCTATCACATTAATTCAGGCTGGCCACCCATATCCCCATCTCACATAGAGGCAGCAAATTAAAAAAGAAAAAAGGAAGAAAGGTAGAAAAAAGCCAGTCCCTCATCCCTTCCTCCTCTCATCCCCACACAGAGACACACAGATCTTTTATTTAAAGCTCTCCGGGGAGGAGAGACGAGCCATCTTCACTGAAGCCAAGCAAAGCTATCAGGGAGCAGCTGGGCCAGTGGACAGATGTAATTAGAGGAGACACTATAAAAGAAGATGCTCTGTAAGGCGTGTTCAGGAGAACTGACTTTTAGCTGCAAAGCTTTGGGGTGGGGGAAGCCAAGGAATCAAACAAATCCTTCACAGAGGACTTTCATTTTAGATTTTACAAACTATTCTTTGAACCTTCTAGGGGGTTTATCTTAGAAAGGGATTTTTAAAAAAATATTGTTTCAGAGAGAGGAAGGGAGTGAGAGAGAAGGACAGACGCATCAAGGATGAGAGGGAATCCTTCATTGGCTGCCTCCTGCACTCCCCCTACAGGGCATCGAGCCCACAACCTGGGCATGTGCCCTGACCAGGAATAAAACTGCTATCTCCTGGTTCATGGGTTGATGCTCAACCACTCATGAGCCACACTTTCTAGGCAGAAAGGGAATATTTGATCAAAAGGTCAATCAATTGATTGGGAAACTATGTAAAAAGTATGGTTGCATTTCAAAACAGAAAGTCTTCCTGAAAAATTGTAAGCATCATTTCCTTTTATATCATAATTTCAAAAAAGGTTTATTTTCATTCTGATTGATGTGCAATGAATGGAGCTACCATAAACACAAAAGCATACACACACACACACACACACACACACACACACACATATGCACAAGCATTTAAAAACAAAAAGTTCAAATTTAAAGTATTTAGAAGTGAATAATTTTGTACTGATAAATCTACATAAAATAAAATCGTTTATGGGAAAATAGTAGTCAGAATCAAATAATACATTTAAAGAAATTATTTGCAACATAGGACAGATTAAAAGCTAATTCGCCAAAGCTCATACGAAATTGAAAAAAAAATAAATAAAAAGAACAGAAAAATGAGTAAAGGACACGAACAGACGGATGACAGGACAACAGAGGGAAAAAATGAGCAACATACATGAAAAGCCATACAACTTCACATATAACATTAAAATGTAGATGAAAAGGAGACTTCCTTCATCTGGTTGGCATAACAGTAAAAAGTCAAAGCTTGCTAACGGTGGTTCTGTGCAGGGTTTGGGAAACGCTCTGGGAAGGTTTCGTGAGAGTGCGAACCGAAGCAGCGCACATAAATCTGCTTGGGATGCACAGAGGCATCCGAAAAGACAACACAATTATCTGCGAATAAGGACTCCAGTAGTGAAAAGGAGTGGCGCGCACCTGTGCGTGCTGAAGGGGAAAGGTCAGAAACTCGCGTATTCCTTAAGAAAAATGTGACGCAAAATATCTGCTTGTGTGTGAGCAGCTCTTCACGTAACACAGAACCTGGAGGGACTGAAAAAGGTATGATAACAGGGCTTTCGCTGGCAAGGGGACGGCAGGGCTATTGAGAGACTCTTGTTTTTATTCTCTGTCATTGGGGAACCATGTGGCTTTTCTAACCACGTGCATGTACTCTTGTTATAGGAATTATAACGAGGGGCCCACTGCAATTAAGGGCAATTAGTTTTGTCCTATTTTTTTTTTCTTTCTTAAGAAAGCCCCTATATTTCTTAAAAGAAAACGTTACTTTATAATAAAAGTAATTAAACCATGTAATGTGCTATTATTAAGAGGGCTCTGGAGGGAAGCCGCCTGGGTGTGGATCCTGGAACGTTTCTCTATGGAGCCTTGAGCAAGCCATTTCCTTTCTCTCCGCCTCAATTTCCTCACCTGTAAAATGGGGGTGAACTTATCTATAGTAAGTACTACTCCAGGGTGGTGGAAACTAGGTGAAACATGTGCCCGGAAGAGAGCTAACGCTCAACGTGTTAGCTTTTATTATTTCATAGCTAAACCTATGGCATCCATGGCTAACGGGCCAGGAGGGGGCTTTTCAAACACCGTTCCCTAAAATAAGCCCAAGTAGGAAGTGCCTTCTTCCCCTGAAGTCATGCATTTTATAAACACTCCTTTAAACATGTGGTTTTTCCTCAGCCATTCTTCAGTGGAGACCATGTTTCTTTCTTTTTTTTCTTTTTTTCTTTACCTGTGTGTGTGTGTGTGTCGAACTCAATCAGAGAAGGGGCCAAAATCTAAAATCCAGCCTAAATCGCGGGCCGAATTGTTTACTGAACAGTCATAAACTGTCATTGTGATGGAAACGCAGCGGAGTGCAGTGATGACAGCGCGGTGCGGGCCACATTGCAAGGCCTGGCGGGACGGATTTGGCCCGCGGGCCTTGTGTTTGACACATTGAATAGACTATGTCTGAAGATCTATGGTCCTGAAACAAACTTCCCATGATGCCCCTGGGTTAGAACCCTGCCTTCAGCGAGCCCCAAGGAAAACGCGCTCAGGTTCACAACAGCTTCATCTTTGCAGAGGCCAGACACCTGCGCTAGTAGCTTTGACGGTCCGAGAAAGGGAGGGAAAGATCGTGGGAGAGGAGGGACAAGAGAGCCCACAGGGCCAAGGCCAGCTCCACCTAGTTCACTCCTTTGTCTGGAGCTGGCTCAGCCACCAGTCCTGGCAGAGACACAGGCAATCCACCCGCAGACCAGGAAAAGAGATGATAAACAGGTTGTAAAGGGACCGCACGCAGGGAAGGAGGAGGAAGTGGACATTTCTGACCAGGGTGAACATTTATGCATTTCCTAGAGGGCCCCAGGATACATGTAAGTCTCCCTCTACGTCACCTCCCGGGCATTGGCCAACCTTAGGAGAACACAAGGTAGGAGAATGGGTGCTGTGTGGCTTTGTGACTGACCACCCAACTTCCCTGGGCCTGCTCGCTTCATTAGTAACACATAAACAGGTGGCCCTGTCAATTGAACAGAGATGGCCGAGAGAATGCTGGAGAAGACATCAGGCAGTTCAACCAGAGAGCCAACCAGATGCCTTGCACTACTCAGCATTGCCAGAAGGAGGCGCCAGCCTGCAGATTCACACCCACAAAGTCCATCTAAAGAAGGTGCCCTAAAAGCCCAGCTCTACCTCTCAGTAGTTAATGTGTTCTTGGCCAAGTGTTTTTAACTTTTCTAAGCTTTAGTTTCCTCCTTTATGTACTACCCATGTATATACACACATATGTATATATTTTTAAAGGTTAATCTGTTTCTTTCACAAGAATTTACTGAGCATGCCCACAGCGACCCTTTTGTCCCTGGGTTGTTCAGACCCCGGGTGGCCCTACAAGATCAGGAGTTACCAGCTGGGTTTGGCGTGGGTCACTCCACAGCCTTTCCCCTGGGTCTGGGCAGTGAGACCAGCTGACCCAGAGTTACCACATGACACACAGAACCTGACTGAGGGGGAAACGCCCTTGTCCCACGGCGAGGAGGACAGGGGACAGGTGGCTGCACCCTGTGAGGATGTCCTGGTGCTACCGCAGCCAGGACGTGGTTACGTTCCTAGCGTGAATGCCAAACTCTGCAGCTCAGTCACGACTGAGGGAACTACCTGAGCGTTAGCACAGGCCCCCAGTTTCAGAGAAGGGGAAGCGACTGTGGAACCATCTCTGTATCAGAGAGGAACTGCCCTGCCTTAGAAAGGTAAAAGCCAACGTCAGTAGTTCTGCCTTTTGACTGGCATCTTAAGCATCTTGGCATTAAGTCTGACATGTGCTGCTTTAAAACATCCCGTGAATTTACATAACTCGGTCTGTGGAGCCGGTCAGGCAATTCTAGGGTAGATTTTAAACCATCCTCTGCCCCTACACCCACCAGTCATCCTCCCTATGCCTCTAAGACAGTGGTTCTCAAAGTGGGTTTCATTGAGCCGCCATTGGTCTCACCTGAGAAGGCGTTACAGACGTAGGTTCTCGGACCCCACCCGGACCCACGGAGTCAGCAGCTCAGAGGGCAGGTGGGGCTCAGTCATCGGGCTGAACAAACCCTTCAGGTCTGAAGGCTGAGAACCACCTGCTCTAAGACCCCTCCTGTAGCAGCCTCCTGACTGGCTGCCTTTGAGAAACAGAGCAGCGGGCTTGACCTCGATTTACCACAGAAATACCACAATCATGAATGTGTCAAAACGTGCCTCACGCACTGAGACGGCACACCTGCATGGAGCTCCGGAGCCAGGGAATTTCTGTTTTCCCCACAAGGATGTGCTTTTGCAGACGGGTGGCTGAACCCTGTGGAAATGCACTCATGGCCTGCAGCAGGGGTCTTAACAGGAGTACCACCGCCCAGCCCTGCTCTGCATCACATACCAGGATGCAAATAGTTAGGGAACACCGGCCACACTAGCACAGAGACTGCGCTCTCTCTCTCTCTCTCTCTCTCTGCACATGAACCCTTGAAGCTGAGCCAGTCACCTAAGTTCAACAAAGATAACAGGACTGAATCTTCGTTCAAAAATGAAAAGCTAACACATTGTGAATACACCCAAAGGAAGCAAGCATTGCTATTGTAAAACACCTAAGAGAAAGGGGGGTTTCATAGTGCCGTCTGAGGACCTGGACTCTTTGCTGAAAATACAGATCCCTGGCTCCTACCTCAGATCTGCTGGCTGAAATTTCCCCCCTGGTTCCCATCAGCGACATTTTTACACCTTGCTCAGGTGAGCTTTCTCACATGCCAAAGCAGGGGAACAGCTAGAATACATAGCTCTGGCTTTCCCTATCTAAGGATGAATCCGGGCACCTGCTCCATTCTGTCTGCTTAGTAACCCCGGGATCTGGCCGCTCCCTCCCGGCCTGAACGCTGCACCCCAGGCCCCCATCCTGTCTCCGCCCGGAATGACGGAACAGCCGCACACTGTGTCCCAGCTGCTCCATGGCCCCGAGCCCTGGATCCTCCACTCTGCTCCGGAGCATACATCTCATTAGGCGATTTCCCGGTAGGAACCCTCTAAGGGCAGCCCGTGTCCTTAAGATAAAGCCCCAACGCCACAGCACGGTTTACAAGCCCTTTATAATCTCCTCTGCCGCCTCGCCTCCGCCTCCGCCTCCGCCTCCGCCTGGCCCCGGCCCGCGGAGCCATCACCTTTGCCTGAAGCCGGCACCTCACTCTCTAGGTTCCCAGTTTGCCCACGCGCTGTTGCTGTTCCGTGGACTGTCCCCTGTCCCTCTGGGCCAGTCTCACGACCACCTGCTTCCCAGGTCACAGGTGAGCCTCCCCCTTGAACTCCTTCGTGCTCTGACCTCACCCACAATTTAACAAGCATGCATGACAGTGCACAGCCATGTGTTTGCAACGTGCCAGCACACCCGTGTCAGCTCCTTGAGGGACATTGTATCCCAGCGTCTCATGCAGCATTCAGCACACAGTAGGTGCTGTCACCTTAAAGGATTTCAAAGCACTGGAGGTCCCTCCCACTCTTGGCACTCAGCAATGGCTTCAGGGAAGGCTCTCTCCTGACTGAGCTCCCCCTCTTTCCTTCCCTTTCTGTGGGGGTGACAGACCAGTGTTGTGGCAAAGAGGATCCCTATTCCCTCCCCTCCCACCTCCATCCCACGTGCCCATGTTGCTTAATACTCAAGTTCTCAGCCCAAGATGTAGCAAGCAAAACCCTGCAGCCTGGAAAGATCAGCCTGGCTGATCACTGGATGTCCCCAAAGTTAGTGCCTGGCATAGAGGAGACTCGGAAGAATATTTGAGTGAGGAAAGAAACTGAAAAAAAAAAAAAATACAGATATGTTTGTGGAAGAAGCACCACACGTTTGTGAAAAGTCGCAAAGGAAGGAGGCAGGCTGGAGGTGGATAAAAACATACAGGCTCCCAAAGGAGAGAAAAAGATAAGCTCTTGCCAAAACCGGTTTGGCTCTGTGAATAGAGCATAGGTCTGAAAGATCCCAGGTTCGATTTCGGTCAAGGACATGTACCTTGGTTGCAGCACATCCCTTGTAAGGGGCATGCAGGAGGCAGCTGATCGATGTTTCTCTCTGATCGATGTTGCTAGCTCTCTATCCCTCTCCCTTCCTCTCTATATAAAAAAAAAAATCAATAAAATATATTAAAAAAAGAAAAGAAAAAAATAAGTTCTTGTCCAGTAAAACTATTAAAGAGGTCCCCTTGAGAAGGCAAGGAGGCGCAGCATGAGCCCACTGATGACGAGTTCTCACTTCCTTTCCCATCAGAGTTATGATTGCAGGGTAATGGATGGCACACGTGGATTCAGTAGGCGCTCATCAAAGCCATTAGGAGAGCCTGGTGAACAGGCTGGCACGCGCCCGGATGACAGCACAGCTCAGCCCCGAAGGGCGTAGCCTAATGGATTGCCTGTCAACCTCCGAGGAAATCTCTCGTAACGTGTCACCTGGCTCCGTGCGTGCCCTTATCCTACTTAACATGCTTTATTCATGATGTGAAGGGAAACACAGGAGGCACGGCGCTGACGGCAGCCCACATTACACAAGCCTCGGAGGCACAACCCGTGCAATGAATGACGGCGTCCGACGCTAATGCTACCAGACACTGTGGACTAAAACCCAAGCCTGCCGAGAACTCCGCATCTGCTGTTTCCTCTAATCCAGTGATCCTCAAACCCACGACCCTTTAATACAGTTCCTCATGGTGTGGTGACCCCCAACCACAAAATTGTTTTCGTTGCTACTTCATACATGTAATTTTGCTACTGTTATGAATTGTAATGTAGATATCTGTGTTTTCCGATGGTCTTAGGCCAGAAGTGCTAAACTAGAATTTTTGGGAACATATAGGTAAAATTGTATACTTAACTAGTGCTCTAAGACAGATTTTATATACAGAGCACTAAGTTAGGTATGCAATTTTACCTATATGTTCTCAAAAATTCTAGTTTAGCACTTCTTAGTTGGGATTCAGGAATCTGTGTTTTAACAACTCCACCAGGTGATTCTCATCATGAGAGAAGGTTGGGAAACACTGTCTTAGGCGACCCTGCTAGCAGTTCTCAACCTGTAGGTCACGACAAAATTACAGTTACGAAGTAGCAACGAAAATAATTTTATGGTTGGGGGTCACCACAGCATGAGGAGCTGTATTAAAGGGTCTCGGCATTAGAAAGGTTGAGTACTTCCTCTCAAAGACCTACAGGGTACAGACCAGGAAACGGAGCTCCTGAGTGGTGATGAGATGGGCCCCAAATCACAGAACTAGTACACAGCAGAGCCGGTTTGTCTGACTCCCAGAGTCTGCTTTCTTCCCTGCCCACTCTGCTTGGTACCTGTGATCAGAATTCACCCAGATCTAAGAACTGGCGACCAAGATGATACTCAGGGTGTTCAATTCAGTCCATTTCAAAGATGTGCTCAACCTTGCATGCGTGAAGGCACCGGGTCATGGAGAAGGAGGGTTCTGATACTCAAGGCTCCCCTTAGGAGATGAACTACAGAAACTAAAACAACTAGGACCTGAGGAGTGTAACACAGACAGCAGGCACTAAGGGAACACGGAGGAGGAAGACCGAGTGTTGGGGGTGGGGGAGAGGGCAGACCTTAGGTGAAAGGGATGACATGAGCAAAACGTGGAGGATAAAAAGCACACGGGGGACAATGAGAATATATGGAACCCCTTGTTTAGCTGGTACACAGTGACCAGATGAGGAAATGCAGCCAACATGGTACACTGTACCCGGAGAACTGAAGAAGGGCATGCTACACTAACACAACTGCATGGGAGGAGGGGACTCTCAGCTAAGGGCACTGACTCTGAAGGCAAGAGGGGGCCGTGGCTAAGATTTGAAGGGGATGGGGGTATGAACAGAGGGATGCATTTCGGTCATACTGAGGCAGCTAACCTGGAGGAGGGACTGGATGCTGGAAGGCAAGGCCGGTGGGCATATCAGTTAGGAAATGGGGAGCCCAGACCATCGACTCCCTTTGCACATAGATCTTAGGTTAACGAATGTAACTCACAGGTTCAAAACCATTGAAAACCCCAAGTGAACAAAAGGATTTGAAACAGTAAAAACATCCAAGTAAGTGAAACATTAAGCAACACCTCGCCTTATGTTATATACTTGACTGGCAGGGCTAACACGGAAAAGAACAATTGAATGAAGACATGTTTTTAGTACAACCAAAGAGCGGAAGAACAAAACAGGAATTATCCCTGTGAAATGCAAGCGGGGAAGAAGCCTCTCTCATATTGCCTGAGGACGATGAGAAAAATTGAATACTCTAAACACAGTGGCATGGGATACTCCAAGATCTATGCTAGGTTTGCCACTGTGCAATCAATCTTTCATGCAAATGGGTTTTTTTTTTCCTTGCAAACACAAACATCCATGGAATAAAAAACAATTAAGCTGGGTAAATTCAGGCCATTTTGGCACCTATACAGAGTGTTCAAACAAAAGCCAACGTAGAAATGGTGGTATTTGTTTTAATTCAGACACGTGTTCAAGGAGCTAACTAACATGAGCGTCAGGGATAATGAAGTCACATGAAAATGCTTCCGGGAGGAGGCCTGGCAGCACAACAGATTTCTGGACCAGGGGACGGGCTTGCAGGAAAACAGGTGCAGGGCAGGTGGAACGACTCCCGCCCTCCTGCCCTGGGACACCTGTTCAAGGCCCAGGGAGGTGGCTTCACCTGGGATGCTACCCTGTCACTGTGGCCTTCGGAGCTGGGTACCTGCTGGGGAGAGACAATGAATTCTACAAACCAGCTGAGCTCCCAGCTCCACGCACCAGGATTTCACTTCCCTCCATTGTGGATCAATTGAAACCTCTTTGAATTCTCAAGCTTCTGAACACAAAGGTTCTGGATGTCCCCTACAAGAGTTCACTACGAATTCTCGTGTGGTTTGTAGCATGTAAAAAGAATGGAGCACACCCATGAGTCGATTATACTCTGAGCACACACTATGCCCTGAGTTTCCATGGACTTATGAATGGAATGTTCCCCAGGATCTCAACTCAAAGTGGCATCTGGCACGGGGCACCGCTTCCCAGGCCAACCCTTTGCTTGTCCGGCTGCCCTGCCCCACCCCCAAACAAGTTTCCAAGTCCAAGTGTACTCAGTGTTCCCTATTCTCTCCACCTTCCAATGGAACAGTTGAATGGAAAAGCAAAGCAGACCACGACAAAAAAAACAACAACAAACTAAGGCCACTCTCTTTAGGAGCCCTGGATGATTTGCATGGCAGTCTAATGGAGAGAAGTCGAAAGGAGAGTTTGGAAATATCCCCAAACAATTTAATAGGACCTGGCTACTTTCTGAAGCCTACACCTATAGGCACCCTCCAAAGATGGAACTAACAAGGCTCAAAGGGAACACATCCACTGAAGTGGAAGTCCAATATTGCCTTAGCATGTAGAATCATGTAGAATCACAAAAATACCTTCTAGGCTCTCAGCCATATCCACAAGAATTATCACAGACATCTAGCGCGCACCTATTAAGTTTTAGGCACTGTGCTAATTATGGAGAACACAAGGCAAAGACACGGCTCCATGTTTAAGTTGTATTTACATTGTGCTCCAACTTATTTTTAGTGACACATAACCTAAGGTTGTAAGATGATGTTTAAGTGCAAAGAAATGATACAACACACATTTCAATACAGTAGTCACCTCCAGGGAGCGGGGGGGGGGGGGGGGGCGGGAGAGAGACAGAGAATAGGATCTGGGTGAATCCATAGGCAGATGGTAATTCTTAGGGTGGAACTTTATTATACTGCATAGTTTACATATATATCATCTTTGTGCATCACATTATATATATTTTTAAAAGAAATAGGAGAAACATCAAAAATTAGTTTTAAGTAAAAGATGATAAAAGGAGAGAGAGCAGGGGAGGGGAAGGAGAGAAAGCATGTGCATGATTCATGTCCTAGAGGGGCTTTTTCACTATGATCCATGTCATATAGAGGTGACTTTTCCTCTACTTTTCTAGAGAAAAGTCACCTGAAAGAGTTTTTAAATATAACATGGCAGCCATAACAAAAGAATTTTGAAAACTCCAAGGGCAGAGCACTTAACAGCAATAGCATGCTAAGTTCAGACCCCCAATTGTCTTTTCACTTTAAAAACCTAGTTTTACCCTTTTTAAGCGCTGACACAGCATTGCTTCCTCTGGGCGGCTTCCCAGAGCCCCAGAGCTGGGTTCCATGGTCCTCGTCTGCGCATGCACAGGACCCGCAGGTGCCACAGAAGCACACGGCACAGGCACAGGGAGCCCCTGGGTTCCTGTGGTGTGGCTCACTGCCAGGCACACGCTATGTGTTGGAAAAACAAACGAGGTGCATTACTGGGCTCAGTTCTGTTACATGATGGCTGAGAAAGGGAAGGAGGGGGGGGGGGGAATGCTAAGTTGGAGAATCCCATCCAAAGCTCAAGAATGCCCAGCTTAGCACAGAGGAACCCCTTGCTGTCCCTGGCAGGCTGGGCTTGGCAGGACACCAGACGAGGACGACCGCCTGCAGGCCCCAAGCCTTGCTCTGTAGGCACTAGCGCTTCTCAGCCCACAGTTTCCCTTCTTCCTTCCCTTCTCCCACCACCTGGGAGGGGAAAGCATTGGATGTCAGGCAGCAACCCAGTATCAGGTTCAGGCACAGCCTCTCAAGAACAGTCAGGCTTGCCAGTCGCCTCGGCAGCAATCAGATCTTGCTGGCAGAGGCTGGCAGAGCCTGACTATCTCAGCCACAGGGATGAGGAAAAGAAGCCAAAGTCTCGGGAAGATCCAGTTTCTCTGAATAACGCCACCACCCAAGACAAGGGGCCCCCCTCCCTCCGAAGCTGCCATGAACGGACACCCTCTGCCCGAAGGGATATGCCCCACAGCCCAGGACAGCAGCACCCAGCACCCAGCACCTAACAACCACGTGACCCCCGGGCACCATCAGACCATGTGCCCGTATGACAGCAGCCGTGAGAGGAAAGTGGGGCACGATTTTGGTCAAAGATCCGTAGAGGAAAGGTAAAAGGTCACCAAGGCGGTGGGATGTTGCTAAGAATTTAACGTTGACCTTGAAACAAGGCTCATTTTATTTCTAAGTACGTTATCTGAGTGAAACTGCACTTGAAGTCATGTTTAGCAAAATATATTTAGTATTTATGGACATGCATTGATTACAGGACACTAGCCTCTAGAGACCTAATTTTATTTATTTATTTATCTATGTACTTATTTATTTATTTATTTATTTATTTATTTATATTGTTTGTTGAATTTACTGGGGTGACATTAGTTAATAAAATTCTACAGGTTTCAGGTGTATAGTTCTAAAATACATCATCCGTATTTGTACTGGGCGTGCACCGTCCCAAGTCAAATCTCCTCCCATCAGCATTTACCCTCCTCCCCCTCTTCTACCTCCTCCCACTCCCTCACTCTCTAATAACAGAGACCTCGCTTTAAATCACACCTTACAAATGTCCTCCCTGCTTCCGTTCAAACGAGTTGGTATAATCCTTGCTGTACATGCCCCATTCTTGCCAGGGCAAACAGATGGAAGGGAGAGACTATGCCAGAAAGAAGAAAGGGAAATGAAAACGACCTGGGAATAAAAATAAAGCCGCAAAATATAATCTGGGTCAACTCTTCATGCGTTTGAAAGTCAGCACCGGCAGGCTCTGCACATATGGTGTTAGGTTTATACTTCCCTTGGCTCAGATGTCACACAGGATTAGTGCAAAAAGGAAAAAATCCCAGCATGGGGCCCGTTTTTATACAGATTAATCAATCATTCCCCATTTCTTCCTCTCCCAGCATTCCCCAAACTTCAACTTAATAAAACTGCTCTCTTTTCAAAGCATGTCATGACTGCACTCTGAGCGGAAATCCTTTCAGGAAAGGAAAGAAGCTTCAAGTTTGAACCCAGATTTTTAATTGTCACATTTTTAATGTATTCTAAATATTAACTGACTTATGGTATGTGGCCTAGTCTTTTTTATCTTGCACATCCATTGTGGTATCCTACACACTTATCGTGTATGGCAGCAAAATTAATTGGCAAACCTTTCATTCGTTAAGTGCAGAGTGACTTAGCAACATCATATAGCCACACATTTGAAAAAAGAAAACTAATTGTATAAATTACATTTTGTTACCTACATTTTCATGGACATCGAATGCCATCATTTCTATCAGGATGCCAAGCACTTAGTTAGAAAGTTCTTGGAAAGTATTGGATAGGAAATTTGATAGGTTGAATGGAACCAAACCAAAACACTGTTCAAGCTACTTGGGACAGTCTCCCTTGACTACAGGCATTGTAAAATGATAATACATATAGGAATCATAATACAATAGCAGCTAATACTTATTGTATGCCAGGTGCCCTTACGTCATTGAATTTTCCAAGCGACTTTTGTCATGGGTCCTATCATTACTCCACTCTGAAGATGAGGAAACAGTTTGAGAGAGGAGTTCAGGTATTTTGAGGTTGAAAAAAGGTCCTTAATTACGTGAGTTTTCAGAGATAGACATATTGAGGAAGAGAAATGGGGCTGTGTAAATACTAAGGAGGTGAAAAACCTTGGGTTAAATGTCATCAACGTGGTATCCAGGTCTCCAAAACCATGATCTCTACAGAGTTTACCATGTACCCTTGTTCATCTGCTGGATGGAAATTATGTCTATAAAACATTAAGGCAAGGCAATGACCTAAAGCTTGACCCCAATGACAAAGTCAGAGTCAGAGCAGTCATCATAGGTACCAACAGGGTGGTAGCTTTTCACCATTTTAGGCAATTATAATTGAACCATGGCTAACAGTTGGAAAAGATGACAACACACTGGTTGTCCTTTGCCTAAATGGTCATGAGTACAGAAAATAAGAGACATTTACAACTTCACACAATACTCTTTTATAGGACCAAAATGAATCTCTCTTATACCAACAGAGTGCTTGGTTAGCTTTTTGTTTAGAGTTGCTAGATGCCAGCTACCTACTGTGCACAGTCTAAAAATCTAAATTTTACAGCATATTAAAGTTACTGAACTGGAGTTGGGGTTATCATATGTATAGTCTTTCTTTTGCTTCCACTATTAATTTTAACTCCACAGGCATTCATCATTGGCCCAGCAAATGAAAATCACTTTAAGATGACTCATGTGTTTTACAACATTGAAAACACAGCCCCTTAAACTCTTAAAATATATAGTGAAGAGGAAGTGAAAGATCAAATCAGTTAATGAAAGGAAAACTCTTCCACATCCCAGTTCCATGGGCACGAAGAGCTTCAGAATTCCTACCGGATGCCACCTGGGAGAAGTAAGTTAAAACCGGTCCAAGGGATGTGCTCTGCCTAATTCCCATGGTGAACTGGCTGTCATGGTCACACAAGCAGGCTCTCTCTAGATAATAAATACATCGTGTCTCAGTCTACACCGAGGCCCTCTGCAAACTCTGTGCAATGCCAATTAGCCTTCACCGTGGCTGTGTCATCTATTCCTGGCACACCACAGGGCAAGGCGAGCTCTGCATTTACAAATTCAACAGGCAATACTCAGAGCTAGAAGAGCGTGCTAATATGACAGCATTCGTGGTCATTGTTTTTTGTTTGTTTGTTTGTTTTTTGCTTCAGGTCATACAAAAAGACTCACCTATGACAAGGGCTACTGAGAACAATATAAGTGTGTATTTTTAATAGCTTACAGTAATAGACTCTGCATTCAGAATCTGTGAAAGGCAGAGCTGAACATTTGTTTTTAGACTACAATTTTAGTCTACCACACTAACTTTGCGTGCACGCGCGCGCGCACACACACACACACACACACACACACACACGTACACAAAGAGCATATCCTCTGTGACTAATACTACTTACTCAGAAGGTAAGCTCCGTAGACTTTCATGGCAAACACCGCCTCTGCACACAGCCTTCCACCACAGGCTGGGGTGTGTCTTGTGCAGAAATACAGTGTGTGCAGCTCATCCCTGAGCTGAGTACAGTCTCGGAGTACGGTATCCATGGAGACCGAGCCTCCTACATGAGCAGGGCAAAGAAGTTCCTCTGCTTGGGCACCATAGCAACAGGAGGCAGAGGGAATGCCAGCCAATCAGGGAAGAGCATGGGAGCTTCTCCCCGGCGACTGCAGCATTTCAAATGAAACCATCGCCTCATGAATGGACACAAAGCATTTAAAGAAACCCCAGATTGTCGAAGAGAAGGGAATGCCCACACAATGCTCCGACCATGTTGAAGCCGGACACGTAAGCGTCGTTGTACAACGGTGATTCTATCCCAGGGGGCAAGGGAGAAATTACATCTACACCCCACACATTTCCTAAATGGAATGGCAAGCTGGCAAGGAGGCTTTGAGGCACAGGCTTGGTGTGCCCCATGGACTCCAGCTATTTAACTATGCAAGGCACTTCCCAGTGCTGCCCGGGAGAGGGGAGCAGGAGAGGGCCACCGGGCCCAAGGGAGAAACCAGAATTGAGGGCACTCTGCAGTAACGGTTGGCACATTCCTTCCCAATAGGTTGCTTGGAGTAAACACATTTATTAGGCTTCCACCAAAGCCCTCCGTTTCGTCAGAATAATTCATAAGGAGGTATATCCCTGACAAAACAGGGCTGATGCAGACAAGATGGTGAATGGACATTCAAACGCCTTCAAGACATGCTCTTTGGAAACATGCCTCATCTCTCATGTTTGGAAACATGCCTCATCTCTCATGTTCATGACAGGAATGACAGCGCTCATTTGTTGAGCACGTACTGTAGACTGGGTAAATACTTTCTCCCCAAACCCAGCTTCCTGCCACATGCTGACACTGAGTTTTGCAGAACCTACAGGATGACTGTAGCCTGCTATATACCACACATGATTCTCACAGCAACCTCAAAAGGCTGAGTTATTAATTATTCCTCCATATTATAAAGAAAAAAAAAATGTTTCTTTTGTTACAAAAGAAACCCTCCCACCCGTGAATTCCTCTCAGCCCGCGGCTCTGCAGGCGACCTGGTTCACCCTATTCCAGGTCTAAATAGAAGGTGAGGTTACCCTCTGCCCACAGTTCCCTCCCAGAAAAGAAACCCCTTCGTGCTAGTGTCTTTCCAAAGCCTCTTATTATAGAGGTCTCGCTAGAATTACCTTCTTTGAACAGAAAGTCCCCATTTGAAAAAAAGACTCATCCATCTGAACTGACCTCCATCAGGGCTCACCTAGGCTGCCTTCAGAGGTCAACTGCCAAGGCTGTGTAATGTGAAGGGGGGCAAGAAACTGAAAGACAGGTGTTTAATTATTCCTGTGGTCCAACTCCTCCAGCCTTAGCAATACAGTCCATGGCTAAGTTGTAGAGATCACAGTAACTCACATCCCTGGCTAACTGAGCTCAGGAACAGAACGGCTTTGGGTCCTGAGGACACTCAGATACATCTATAGGAAAACAGCAAAACCCACCATCTCCAAGCTATACATGGATGCTGTGACAACCTGCCTCTTGTCCTCCAATGTCTGTCTCCATGCCCTCCTTCTTCCATAATAACAGGTGACCAAGATGTCCTGGGATATCATTAAAAATGACACATGCCATTCTGCGTCCTGGGTGAGGGGTCCTTCCCCCTCTTCCTTCCTCCTAGTAGATGACAGTCAATGACACAGCTGCCTACAAGCCAGGGGTTACTATATACCTATCTGTATGTGCTGTTTTACAGGAGATAAATGAGCTTCGTTTACCTTTAACACCTGTATTTTGTGTGGGCCTCTTTTTATAGTAACTGAACTCATGTCCTCATAGGACTTATCTTGGAAAATAGGCACCAGACTATGGATTCAGAACAGCTGTCTGTCACACAATCTGATTGGAAGTGAAGGTGATTTGCTCTGGCAAAGACAGAGAAATTGAAAAGTAGCTTCTAGGAATGAGAAAGATAGAATAACGTTTTTAAAAATTAACTATGTTGAACAAAGTCAATGTCTTAAAATTAATAATAGAGTATAAATATGTTAAAAAAAAAAAAAAAAAAAGCCGACCAGACATTGACTATTTCTTCCATATCTCTAAAGGCTTACTCAAGTTAGCAAATAAATTGAACAGTTTTTTTTTTTTTAATCTCATTAGGAAAATGGAGGACTTTATATTCTGTCACTCACATTTATATTCATAACCCTACTCTAAGTTGGTAGGTTTACAGCTGTGAGTACACAACACGCAGAGTTTATTCTTGTATTATCATTTATTCATTATTGTAATATTTCCATGCAAATGACTGTAAACCTACTTTTGCCTCAACCTGTACTTTTTTCTCTCTAGTCTCACAGCCTGCTTTCTAAGCCATCTAAATTTAGTGTACTTGCTTCCAGTTTCATCGCTTCATAATCCAAGCTCCAGAGTAGCCAGAAGGATCCAACACGTGTAACTTAAATTGTGTCTCTCTTCTTAAAGCCCTCCAATGGCCCTAGTGGATAGAGCATCAGCCTGCAAACGGAAGGGTCCCAGGTTTGATTCTGGCCAAGGGCACATGCCTGGGTTGCAGGCCAGATACCCAGTAGAAGGTTTGTAGGAAGCAGCCGAACAATAATTCTCTCTCATCATTGATGTTTCTATCTCTCTCTCCTTCTCCCTTCCTCTCTGAAATCAATAAAGAAATATATATTTTTTAAAAACCTTCCAATGCCTTCCCATTACTCTAACAAAACAGACCTCACCTGCCAGCATCCTTCACTTCCTAACTCATTGTTCCACCCCCACCCCTAACTCTCCCTGCCCCCTCCCAACTCTCCCTAACTGTGAAGGATTATGGCTAAGCTCTCAGCTCAAAGGTCATCTCCCCAGACACTTCTGTGCCCTCTCCCCAGTCACTGTCATCATAGCATGGCCTTGTTTTACTGTCACTATCTGGACTCATCTGGTTTGTCTGCTTGTGTGTCAGCCATCTCCCGTGTTAAAGGCAGCTCAACTTGCCTGTTTTCTCACTCCTCTACACTTCATGCCTGGGACAATGGTGTCAGCACGGAATGAATGCTTAATACCTATTTGTTGAACGAATGAATGCCAGCCAGTCAATGCACAGCTGGGATTCAAACCTGGCTTTAGCAGAAATCTTATATGTGGTGAAGTAAGAGGTTTATATTTCCTTTAGAAATAGAAGGTCTTCCTTAGACTCTTACATGGGGATCTCCTTCCTGCAATGCCACAAACATTCCAAACGCTGCATCTGAGAACAGAAGGCTACTGAAGCCAGGCTCCTGAGTGTGATGGCCTTTAACCACAACTGGCATCCACGTAGCTACGAAGAAGACCGAGGGATCCGGGTAATTATCCTGCTAGCTCCTTCCCTGCCAGGGAAAGGGCACAGTCTGCTCCCACACACAGCCTGGGAATTCTCTGTCCGGGTTCTGGGGTACCTCAGCCCTCCCCCCGCCCCTGAATGGTGTGGAATGGCTCCGAGCTGTTGCCGGGTATTTCACCGTCCCTTGTGGGA
The DNA here is from genome assembly GCF_014108245.1 of Pipistrellus kuhlii. Taxonomy (NCBI): domain Eukaryota; kingdom Metazoa; phylum Chordata; class Mammalia; order Chiroptera; family Vespertilionidae; genus Pipistrellus; species Pipistrellus kuhlii. The sequence continues at coordinate 15,383,079 of NW_023425449.1, forward strand.
TCTCCTTAATGGGGCCTCTGCCTTTACAATAAACTCTCCTCCTCACTAAAGGAAAAGATCATAACGCTGCCTGACTTACAGCTCTGGGTTGGTGAGTCTGTGTGTGTGAAGGACGTTTCCAGGTTTATTTCTCTTGTCAGCAGTGGGTGTGTGGTCTGCTGGAGCATCTGCTCTGCACAACAGGCTGTAGCGCTTCGCTCTCTACATGTTAGAGCCCGTGGTGAGCACTTGGCAGGCGCCCAAATCAGTGGCTAGAACACTGGACATGCAATAAATCCCTAGTGAGCCAGCCTTTGGGGAGAAGAGGATTATAACTGGCGAATTCTTTGGGGGAAACCACTAACGGACCACTGGGCAGCATTACATTAACTGGGGGCATCATCAAAAGCACAGATGAGGCAAGGCATGGGAGCGAATATGTAACCCCGCCCTAAACACAAACACGATGTCCACTCATCACCGTGCAGCTTGGTTTCACTGCTCTGGTGGAAGAAGCCACAGACGTTACAATCGTCCACCACAGAACAGTCTCCGCTGTATTCACGGTGAATGACGGTTCCAGAGGTCCATTTCAGCATCAGTGTACTAGGAAAGCTCTTGCCTGAGTTGAGAAGGTCTAAGGATCTTCGCTTACGTGACAGGCAGGCGGCGCATACACATTTGGACAAGTGGAGCGAGGACCAGTTCGCAATTATGTGGAAAACGCTGAAGACCTTAACATTCCCTTGATGTTCACATCCTCATGGTGCCTTGTACTAAACTGCATCCAAACGGCCTTATGTGTTTCACTGAAGTTACACTAACGTTCATTGATTTTGTTATCAGCAACAGCCAGCAGAATCTACACATAGACCATATCAGCGAATTTATGAAAGTTAATTAAGACTTGTTAGGGCTGTACACACATGAGAGAGAAATAATTTCTGTCTTAGAGCCACACATCTTTTTTTTTCGATTATCACACTCCTCGACTGCAACCAAAACCAATCCTTTGAAAGCAGATCTTACTGCTTACTGCCAGTGCAGTGGATAGGTGTTAGGAGCAAACTTACTCTGTCTAAAATCCATTTACGAGCTGTGTGACCTTGGGTGCATTACTTAACCTCTCTGTGCCTCCTTTTCCTCATTTGTAAAACAGGAGACCAGATTTCCCTTTTTAGCACTGACATTAAGGTAAAACGAGTTAAGTGCTCAGATTTTAGCCTGGGACAGTCAGTGCTCAATAAACATTAGCTAAAAAGGTGTTTTAAATCCAATTTCACTGTTACCCAAGCCCACAATTACATGCTCTCCCAGATATTTCCGTCAGTCTCCAGAATAGGTGCCAGTCTTTATTTGAGGCTGGGCCGAGATGCTGCAACCCCTTAGACTGTACAATAGCTATAAGCTATTAGAAAAGTACTGCTTGCCAAGAGGGCTGAAAGTTTCCATAGAACCAAAACCTTCTGTTTTGGGCACTAAAGGTCTAGTTTTTTTGTACTCTATGGAAATATTTCTCAAATGCTTCAGACCTTTCTCTGCCCCCAAACACATCACTTACTGCCAATTCCACCACTGCAATGACTCAGTCTGTTTCTAGAGCATTAATTACTGCACCAAGTAGCACTTAAACATTTCAATGCTTTTCCATGGTCTTTTGTCTGCGCTTTCATATTCTCCCGTCTCTTTCCTCATCGGCAACGTACCAGCTGTCAAACTGTACTCTTGTCACTCTCCTGCAGCAAACATTCCTCCCGATTTACGTAAACTGGGATAACACGACATGCTAGACTCTTGTTTCAAATAAGCATAAGTTCGGTGTAAGAGTTTTTAAGGGTTTTCTTGGAAACAAAGTGTACTGAATTCGTGATCTATCTATTTCAAGAGCTACCAATGACCATTATTACCGCGAAATTACTTGTGGATGGGGGAAGGTTAATTAGAGAAAAGAGGAGACATATGTACTACTATTTGTAATACTTTAAACAATCATCATAATAAAAAGAAATTACTTGTGCCAGGTCCAGCATCGGGCACTTTACACTCAGCTATTTAATCTCCACAACAACCCATTGCACAGGTGCTAGCCATTAAGTTTCAAGACGAAAACAAGCAGCTGAAGAGCACGCTAGATTCGAACCTCATATGCTGGAGGTGAGAATCTGGTCGTTAAAAAGCACCCCCTTCTCCACTCTTCTCTTCCCCTCCCCGCCCCCCCCCCCCAAGGTAGGACAAGTTAGGTAACCAGGGGAGAAGCCCTGCTAACTCTAAGCTCTCAACTGTCCTCTAGGCAGCGCCATTATTGTAAGAATGGCCCCCCAGGTAAGCTGTCCAGCTCCCGTTTCACGGAACTCACTTTGCAGCGAGCGCTATGCCTGTGATCGCGCAGGGAGGTCTGTCGGCTGTGGCTGTGTGTGAAAGGACGTCTCTCCACTGAGGGAAGCAGTGGCCAGTCCCTAGCCTAGCCAGTGCCCTTCTGTGTTTCCTAGCAAATGCCTTGGGATGTGGGAGGTGGTTTTTTTGTGGTTTTTTTTTTTAAAGGAACCACCCTCTGTTATTGCTGCGAAGTTATTGGAGTTCACCTGGCCAGGTTTCCAATTTCAGGAGCCTGGGTGTTGCCGGATGATAAGGGAATACTAACTTGGTTTGGATGCTGATACAATACGGTGGGGTGGCCTCTTTCAAAGGCAGGTCTCAACATTTCAGTGTCTAAGTGTGGATTTCTTTACATTCCAAGTGGCCACGACTATTTTCTCTTGACCTATCCATTTAATTGCAGGTGCTGTTTTTTCCATATTTTATTTATTTTTCTTGATTTCAGTGGGGAGGGGAGAGGAAGAGAGATATAGAAAAATCCATGATGAGAGAGAATCATTGATTGGCTGCCTCCTGCATGCTTCCCCCCACCCCCTCCCCCTCCACCTGGGGATTGAGTCTGCAACCCAGGCCCAGGCCCTGACCAGGAATCAAACCATGACCTCCTGGTTCATAGGTCGATGCTCAGCCACCGAGCCACGCCAGCTGGGCACACATTTTTATTTGTTTAACTTGTGTCACTGTTTCCTTTGCTCTGGAGAAAGCCTTTGGGGCTTGTATTTGTAAAACATTGGCACTGAGTCTTTTTCTTCCAGGGTAAGATATAGCGCTGCCCGAGCAGTAAATCAACATAAACGGAGGCCCAGGAATGCCACTTGATGTACGAGCCGTAAGCCAACTAAGGCCTTTCCTTTATGAGTAAAAAAAAAAATCTCTGCAGGAAAACTGCAAACTAAATCTAGGAGGAGCACCTGGGCCGAGGAATGTTCCAGCCCCGTCTCTCCCCCGATTCCCAGCTGGAATACCTGCACCTCTCCCTCCTTTCCTTCTGCTCGGTACTGCAGGCCCGGCTTGTGACACAGTCTTTTTCCTGAAGCCAGAGGCTCCCTAAGAGCCGGCTGACAGTGAGGTCAGCGTTGCCACATCTCCCCAGTGCTCCCCCCACAGTAAACAGGACTCCTCACACACAGTGTGCACTCCATTTCTTAGTGAAGGGTGTATTGGACACCACCTTTTAAGCTCCGGAGAGTCCATGTCAACGTCAGCTAAGCTGACTTTGTGGGTAAAAGGAACACATCCAGCCACGATCCAACTGGACTGGAGGGATGCTTTCTTTTGCTCTTTGGTGGCAATTTTCCATTAACTCCGCAGAGGCACTGACAGAAGCCAGAGGAACAGAAGGCTCGCTGCCTCGAAGAAGTTCCAGGAGTCCTGCCTGGAGGAGGGCAGGGTTCCCACATACCCTTTTGGGAAGGTGGTGGGAAGGGGGTGCTTGTGCAGCTCACCTTTCTGAGCCCTTCCTGGCGGCCTGTACCCACTTTCCTTTTCCTTCTGCTTCAGGGACAGTCAGCATTATCAGCTCTTTGGTAATGACCAAAGGGACATTTCAATTACTCCCTTCTGAGGTGCACAGCAGTTTGCCAGAATCTAGAAAAACCAACCTAAAATTAAATGGGCTCCTGTTCTTTATTGTTCAAGGGCCGTGAGCATCTAAGAGACACTAATTGCTTGCTATTTTTTTAAATATATATTTTATTGATTTTTTACAGAGAGGAAAGGTGAGGGACAGAGAGCTAGGAACATCAATGAGAGAGAAACATCGATCAGCTGCCTCCTGCAAATTTCCTACCCGAGATGTGCCCGAAACCAAGGTACATGCCCTTGACCGGAATCGAACCTGGGGCCCTTTAGTCCACAGGCTGATGCCCTATCCACTGAGCCAAACCGTTAGAGCTAATTGCTTGCTATTTTAGTAAAATGGTATTGGTTCTAATGAGACAGTTTATTTTTAAAAAGTAGGGCGTGTACCAAGATTGGTTTGGGCTGAGGAGAGACAGCCACTTGCGGGTGGAGGAGGGGGACATTTTAACCTGAGAACTCTGTCTTCTTGGGGTCAACAGATGATGTCTCTGTACTTTATAAATTTGGGAGTCATCCAGGGGCCTCATTTCCAGGATTTCCTCTCTTCATATGTATGTGACTGACAGGTTTATTCTGCTCAAAGTTCAGAGAACTATGGGTCAAGGTTAAGATTTTTCTAAATATGAAAAGAGCTTACTGTACAGAATTGGGTCCCATTCAAATACTCAGACGATGTTTTCAGGGATCGCCTTAAGAATTTTAGGCAACTAAAAATTAAGTTTTAATCTTTGAGCTTGGTTAAATGCCAGTAAAAAAAATATATTTACCCAAGGTCCTTACCTGCTTAGGTGATATGTGATCAAGTTAGAAGCAGTTGACAAAAGTGGTATTTCAGGGTCTGCCTCTGAGAGGCCAGGGTCATTAAATTAGGATTCATAAATCCTAATAAAGGAGATCCATGAAATCTCAGAAATAGTATGCAGTATTTTGTGCTTATGGGTATTCTTCTGGAGCATGGGTCCATGACCTTCATAATTCTCACTTTCTTTCTCTTTCTTCCTCTCTCTCTGTCTCTCTGTCTCTCTTCTTCCTCTTTTCCTCCCTCCCTTACTTTTTTTGTCTCTGCATTTTCTTCATAAAGACCTAAGGCATTAAACATTCTCAGCAAGTCAAATGGCTGATCCTTATCAAGTCACTTATAATACCTTCTGCAGGATTCTTATCAAGTCACTCACTTACCTACTTGCTAGGAGTGGATTTTGTGTGCACACGTAGAGTTTGAAGTCTTATGTTAATATGATTATTCTTTATTATAATCATTAAAACAAGGAAGGTCAATGAAAATCTTAACTCCCATTTAAACTTAGTTTGTTCTTTCTGCACCACACTTGTCTCGTGTTTCACTGTTTCTTTGTACCGTTGTTAACCACTGTGAAATGATTTTAGAATGAGCAGTGGATATTTTGGTAGATAGTTTGGGGTGGAGAGCAAAAAATGAAATGATTTCAGGTTGCATTCCAATCCTATGTAACTCTCACAATGAAATCTACCTTTTCTGTGCAAACAACGAAGCTGACATTCTTTCCAGCATCATTTTATCTTCTCAAACCCAGAGTCCATCTTTGCTGCCAAGGTCAACAAATGTTGACCAAGCCCCCAATATATACCGACCCCGTGTACTAGGAGAACCAAAAGAGGATTTCAGGACTCCTCCTCTTAAACTTACATCCTGTGTTCATGAAAAGACACTCATCACTATTCTCCATCAGGGAAATGTAAATTGAAAAGCACAATGAAATACCCATTGACATTCACTGGAATGGCTATAATAAAAAAAGGTAGGCAATAACAACTGTCAGCCGAAGCCGGTTTGGCTCAGTGGTAGAGCGTCGGTCTGCGGACTGAAAGGTCCCAGGTTCGATTCCGGTCAAGGGCATTTGCATTGGTTGCGGGCACATCCCCAGTAGGGGGTGTGCAAAAGGCAGCTGGTCGATGTTTCTCACTCATCGATGTTTCTAGCTCTCTATCTCTCTCCCTTCCTCTCTGTAAAAAATCAATAAAATATATTTTTAAAAATAAATAAATAAATAACAACTGTCAACAAGGATGGATGTGGAGAAATCAGAGCCCTCAGACATTGCTGGCGGGGATGTAAAATGGTGCAGCCATTTTGAAAAAACAGTTTGGCAATTCCTCAAAGAGTTAAACATAGAGTTACCACATGTGTCAACAATGTTACTCCTCGCTATATATCCACGAGAAATAAACTCATGTCCATACAAAAACCCAGACGTGAATGTTCATAACACATTATTTCTAATAGACACAAAGCAGAATCAATCCAGATGTCCATCGACTGTGAATGGAGAAAGAAGATGCTGTATATCACAGCACCAAGGCAGGAGATGAGTAACCGGGGAAACTGAGGTAGTGCTTACTGGTGAGAGGGTGCCTGGGGACTCTGTATTCTCCACTCAGTTTTTCTATAAACTTAAATTTCCTTTAAAAAAAAGTCTATTTAGATAATGTGGGTTATCAACATAATATTGTAGAATGTCATTGATCCGAATACATGCTAGATGGATGAACCTTGAAAACGTTATCCTAAACGAAAGAAGCCAAACACCAAAAGCCGCATATTGTGTGACTCCCTTTACATGTGCCGCCTAAACAGGCTGACCCATAGACAGAAACTAGGTACGTGGTTGCCAGGGGCCGGGGGAGGGAGAGTGTGCAAGCGACTGCTCCTGGGAACAGGGTTTCTTTTGGGGGTGATACAAATGTTCAGGAATTGGTGGTGATGTTTCACCACGTTTTGAATAGGCTAAAACCCACTGGATTGTGCACTTCCAAGGTGTGGATTTTATAGCATGTGAATTATATGTCAATATTAAGAGGACAACTGAGCTGGGGGAGGGAGGGAGGCAGGTCTTGTCTTGGGTCCTGAGGGGAAGTCAAATTTTGCCACCCCAAATATGCCTTTTGGGGAAATTATTTTTAAGCTGGTTATTTTTAAGAACCAAAAGAGTCAAGAAGAGCCTTTTTACTTTGTCACTCACTCACCTGCCAAAAGAAATCTGCAAGGAAAAATCTGCTTTTTCAGGAAGCTATCACCTTGGTATGATATAAACTGAGTGTGGCAGACAGGGAGAAAGTTGCAAAGTCTGTTTGTTAGACTCCCATCTGTGTCCCATTGTTTCTGGGTGACCTGGCAAGAATTTGTTTAACAAATATTTGCTCCTTTTCGTACACCTGTGAATTGCTCACTTCCCCTTTGAAGCCCTCTTCTTTGTCCGGAAGTGCACAAAAGCCTCAACTGCCTGCTTTGTCCAGGAGGTCCATATGCTTAAGAAACGACCGTTTGTACATTCGTTAATACGATTGGTTATTTTCTCCTGTTAATCTGTCTCATGTCAATCTGATTATCAGACCAGCCAGAAGGGCGTAGAAAAGTAGAAGAAAAATTGTTTTCGCTCCCACACAGTACACAAGGTAACGGTTTTATTTCTTGTCCATAATTACATGACATGCTTCACCTCACTGCCTCTGTCCCAAGGATTGAGGATGCCCACCTCCCTTTTTACCATATCCATCTTCCTTTTTTCATATGCTGTCTTCCCCACTGCGAATCATTCCTTTTCTTTTTTGATATGATTCCAAAGCAATCGATTATTAACAAATTCATCATGACTGTCATTTATCAGGAGCCCAGGAAAGAGGGGACTTCTTTTCCACACAGTTTAAGTTTTGCTCTGAGATTAAATGACACTCTCTTTGGTTGACTAAGTGCAAGATGAAGAATAGTCCATTAAGATGTGCTGCGCACATCAATTATTCAGGAGGAACAAAAGTTGACAGAGATGGAAGAGGATGCCAGCCTTCCCAATGGAAAAGGACACCTGCCAAGCTTTGCCTGCATTGAAATAAAGCTGTCTGTAGCTCTCTGTACAGTAACGTCATCACAGACAAAAGTTAGAAGACAAATGTAAGGAATGAGGACCCATGCAGGCTACTAATCTGTCTTTTCAGGTTCATAAATATGCATAGGATAACTGTGAGTGTTAAAGAAAATAATGCGATATAGAAGTTGTCTCACAATGCCAGTGCTCATGTCTTTTTACTGTAAGGTTAGAAATTCAGTTCTACTAAAACTATTTGCTCATTTACTTTATATATTTCTGAGATATAAAATATTTATTTATATATTGCAAATTCTGAAAATTGACCTTTTCTAATATTCATGGCATTTCATCCAATACAATAATGATCTCTATTTCATTGAATAGTTTTAGTATTTTGTAATCCTTGAATACATATATATGCATATATATATATATACCCACACACACACACACACACACACACACAAAAGCACACACATACCAGGAATATTGGTTAATGCGAATCTTTTTTTCAATAGATGGAACTACATATATGTTGATATATATGTGATTTGATATATATGCTATTTTGTTGTATTGACAACAAGCTTCAAAACTTCATATGTCAAATTTTCTGAAAGTGTTAACATCATAGATATTTTTATGCTTAAAAATGTGGAATTTATGGCCAAAAAAAGAGCATTTGTGGGAAGTTTTAATTCATTACTTTATTTTGAAGAAAAGTGTTGCTAAACGTTATTGTATACTTTGGGAAGCTTATGGTAAATATGCTCCATCTCAAGATTCTTGTGAACACTGGTTTAAATGCTTTAAAAGTGATGATTTAGATGGGAAAGACAAAGAATGCCAAAGACAACCGGAAAAGTTTGAAGACCAAAAATTACAAGCATTATTGGATGAAGATGCGTGTCAAACTCAAAAACAACTTGCAGAAAGAGTAAACGTTGCTCAGCAAACAATTTCTGATCATTTACAAGCAATGGAAAAGATTTTAAAGGAAGGAAAACGGGTGCCACATCAACTGAATGAGAGACAAATGGAAAACCGAAAAGTCATCAGTAAAATATTGCTTTCATGGCATGAAAGAAGGTTCTTTTTGCATGGAATAGTGACTGGCAATAAAAAGTGGATTTATTTTGAGACTCCCAGACTCATAAAATCATGAATTGATCCAGGTCTACCATCAATATGAACTACAAAGGCAAGTCGCTCCGGAAAGACAATGCTCTGCATTTGGTGGGATCAGGAAGGTGTGGTGTATTTTGAGCTTCTAAAACCAGTGAAACTGTTAATACTGATTGCTACCGACAACACATCATCAATTAGAACCACACTTTGATCATAACACAACCAGAATGGGCCAGAAGACATGGCAAAGTACTTTTGCTTCATGATGATGCACCATCACATACTTCAAAACTAGTGAAAGACAGGTTAAAAGATCCTGCCTGGGAAGTATTAACCCACCCACCGTATTCACCAGACCTTGCTCCTTCAGATTACCACTTATTCTGATCAATGGCAGTCGCACTTTCTGAGCAGCACTTCAAAATGTACGAAAAAGTGGAAAATTGGGCCTCTGAATGGTTTGCCTCAAAACAAGAAAATTCTATTGGGACAGTATCTGCAAGTTACCTGAAAGATGGGGGAAATGTGTAGCTAGCGATAGACAATACTTTAAATAAAGCACTTCTGATGTTTCTTTTGAAATTATCATGTTTTCTTTGATTGGAAAATCCACATTAATAACCGGTACAATTGGTACATATAATATCATAGTCATATTTCTATCTTCAAAAACAAATAAAATAACCAGGTTTGCAAGTATGCTCAGCCCTAAAGTTCTGCATCAAGCTAACCTCTTTTTTTTTTTTTTTCATAATTTGTGGTCACTTTAGATGGTAACTTTTTAATATAATTTATGTTGGGATTAATTATAGCGTTTAAATGTCTACTAGATAATCCAGTTTACATTTCTTCAACGTTGCTCCATCTTCTATGTCTTTATAATGTGCTCATATCACTATAATGTCTCAATTTTTAACAACTAGTGTAGAAAAATATTCCACTCTTGGTCCCACATCCTTTTTGAAAACAGATGTTTCTGGATTCTAGGTGCAGCATTAGTGTTCCCTGTCTTGACATACAGGTGTTTCGTTTCAAGTGTGAAATCACCACAGTCATACTACGCTGATCACAACATATGTATAAGCGCATTTACCTGGCTTCACAAGGCCTGACTTGGGTTCCTTCTTATATCGAGCTGACTGGATGCTTCCCTCACCAACCATTCCAACTGTGCATTTCTTCCTGGTAAAGTCTTCATCACTTCCAGGGTGAAAGCCAACAGGACTGTTTCCAGTATCCGAGGGCGTCTTCACAGGAGACACAGACTGGCTACTAGGACAGCCAGTGTCATCTGGAAGACAGGAACCACGAAGTGTTCAGTGAGGAGGAGGAAACCAATGATAGCCGAGAGAAACATACAGTGGGCCATGCACATATGCGCTCATGCACGCGTGTACACACAGACACACACACACACACACACACACACACACACTGCTTATCAAGCCCCAGGCTAACACCTGTAAATGATTCTCCTTTTGTTTTTCATATTTTGGTCAATCATTTTAACAGAGAAAATATCAATGATCAAACCAAAAAACTTACATGCATATATCCATAACCCATGGACACAGACAATAGTGTAATAAAGGCCTTAGGAGGAGATGGGTGTGGGATGGAAGGGGTCAATGGGGAATTGGACATTTGTAATACTTTCAACAATAAAGATAAATAAAATAAATAAAAAATATCAATGATCAAAAAACACATTTTAAGGCAATACCTTATAAGCTTTTTGGATCACAAATATTTCTGTAACATTCATGCTCTCAAAACCTAAAGGTTTGTCTCTTTTTAACACATTAGGTAATCTACGTTTGGGTCCTAAACGGCCATGGATTTTTGATGGGGTTAGTAAAAATTCAGCAGAGCAACCTGAATCATTAATGGGAACACTTCAGAGTTGTCTGTATTAGGAAAAAAAGTGACTTAACTATTACTGACCACACCCAGTTTTTGATCACTAACTTGGCCCATCATTTGGTTAACAGGATGAGAGATAAAGAGAGCCGGCATTGTGAGTTCTAGGAAGCAGAGAGAAGTGGTCCTGTTTTATTATTATTTACACCCAAAAGTATATTGGTTAGTATCTTGTTGTCTGGGGTAAATAGGTAAAACGAATTTTGATGCTCAAAACAGTTCTCTTAATTTTCAAGTTACAGATTATTACCACTGTTATTATTATAAATTAATATGCATGATGGGAAGTGACGTGTGTAGACGCTTATTCAGCAAACAGGAAAGTTGTGCTGCTGACTCCTATAAGTGCTTTCCACACTTATTAAATATTTATGATGGTTGGCTAATTCATATATACTTGGATGAGGAGAACTTTATGGGAATTTAATGCAACTCAATATTACTTAAAAGTATGTCCACTCAAACTAATCAATCAGTGGTCATTTTCATTACTAAGTATATCTTTGTTATACAAACATATTTTGATGCCAGAGTTACCTTAGTAACTAGTTAGAAAAGAAAAAGAAAAAAAGACAGTACAACTTTTAGAAGTATTACATTTTTATGAATATTAAAGGAACTAAAAATAATTTGCCATCTATGAAAATCTATCATAAAACTCCATAGCTTGACTAAAGACAGAAATAGAACTAAGCCTGAATAAAATATACCGATGGCCTGAATTTAGAATCCAAAGAGAGCTGCCATTGCTTCATTTTTGGCCTTCATTTAAGTTTTTATTATGAAATAGCCTAGTTCCTGGAATAAGTGAACTTGGTACTAGTAAAATGATTTATTTCTCCTAATATCCTTTTTTTAAAAAACACTTTTGGTCACAGTGTACATAGGACCTCAATAGTCCACTTCTGGAAGTGAATGGTGCTTGGAGCATTGTCCGTGCCTCCTGCCTTTGCTGCTCTTTGCAATGTGCTGTGTTCTTCCTGAACTCCTGGATTACAGAGTGATGAGAACCCCTCTTGGCTGCTACTGCTCAGCTATTTCATGGATTATTGTCCCTGCCTCTCTCTTCCATTTGAAGGTCCCGTGTTTCACCCCGAAGAAATCTGAACTCCTTCTCTGAAGGTGCAAAGCCATTACTAATACTGATTCCAGCGCTTTTGACAAGGCTCAACAGGTCTGCACATCGCCTCAGGAGAGTCTCTCCTTGAGTCTTCTCCAAAAGAAGATAAACCCAAAGAAATGAGGCCTACTCATTCAAAATTACCCACTGCCTTGAAAGCCATTTCTTTATGAGTCAGTTCCATAAAATACTTCTTTAGAAAGAGAGATGGCCCAAATAAATACAAATCCATGCTTCAGATATTTTACCCTAAAATGTAATTTTTTCTCAGAAAAATCTTAGACTCCAAGTGACACTATTAAGCAATTGCTGGTATTGAGAAACTATCAAAGTATGCTTCAAATAAACAGAAAGCATATGTGTTCTGTTTGGTTCTATTATTCTTGTTAAAGTGAAATAAGAGTATGTTCACACCATGTCTTCAGTGCTGGTAATGTCAAGGATTAAGTGCTTAGGTCTTATTAAAAACTAGAGGCCCAATGCACAAAATTTGTGCAGGGGAATGATGTCCCTAAGCCCAGCCTGCACCCTCTCTAATCTGGGATCCCTCTTACAATCTTGGACTGCTGGCTCCTAACCACTCGCCTGCCTGCATGATTGCTCCTAACCACTCTGCCTGCCATCTAGATAGCCCCCTAACTGTTCCCCTGCTGACCTGACTGACACCTAACTACTCCCCTGTCAGCATGATTGTCCCCAACTGCCTTCCCCTATGGAGCTGAGGGGGCTGGGGAACTGAGGCTGGATAAGGCAGGGCTGAGAGGGCCGGGCACATCCATAGCCATGAAAATCTGTGAGTCAGAGAAGCTGGGACATTTGCCTGTTTTGTGTAGTGGGACCAACACTAACAAAGGAATCTGGCTTTGCAAAGGGCAGGGCCATACATTTTCCTACCACGGAGAGCACACTTCAAATTATGCAAAGAAAGGCCAAAGCCAGGACAACAGAACTTCCCATACGGGTGGGCTATCTCATCACCAGTGACACCTGCGGTATTTTCCTCCACGCAGCACTGAAGGAGTGGTGATTTTTTTCAACGTCATGTCTAAGGCTCCCTTTCCACTCTCCCCTTTCCCTCTTCTTCCTCCTACTCTTTTTTTATCTTCCTGGTCACAGTTGGAGGCTGATCACCAGTCCAGATAAAGATAATTGTCCTTTCCAAAAGTCTAAGTATGCCAAGAATAGTGGAGACAAGTTGATGTTCTCTGGCTGCTCAGGCCTAATCTACCATGAGCCAAGCTGCATGTGGATCAAGCACATATTGAAGAGATTTATTTCTTGAACCGGCTTGGGATAAACCCTTTGCCCTTGCCTTGTTTCTTGCTGCTACCTTGGTTCCTGAATTTGTCCTGTAGAATCCAGAGATTTAGAAACACGGCATTTATAATGATAGGTTTGTGTAAAGAATTTATCAGTGAAAAGTAGTTCTACCAGGATTCCACGAGGCAACTGTCTCTGGGCAGGAAATGGCAGAAATCCAGAATGATCTACCCCCAGAGTGTGAGTTGTTCCACATTTCCAGAAGAATGCCAGAGAAAAGCACGAGCATTTTAGTCTGGTTTTGGCACAAAGACTTGAGGAAGAGGGTGTAGAAGGCTGTCTGCATTGGAGAGGGAGAAGCTTTTTTGTTTTTTTTATACACATAGAGGCACGTGTGCACACATCCACTCACACACCAGCTCTTACATGGCTGAGTTTTTACACTTCTTTCTCTGTTATTCATGGTAAGAATAAATCCACAACACACACACACACACATACACACACACACACACACACACACACACCCGAACCACGTTCCACACTTTACACAATGTGTGATACATTTAAAAATATAGGATGAGCCGAAACTGGTTTGGCTCAGTGGATAGACCGTCGATTTGCGGACTGAGAGGTCCCAGATTCGATTCTGGTCAAGGGCATATACATTGGTTGTGGGCGCGTCCCCAGTGGGGGGTGTGCAGGAGGCAGCTGGTCGATGTTTCTCTCTCGTCAATATTTTTGGCTCTCTATCCCTCTCCCTTCCTCTCTGTAAAAAATCAATAAAATATATTAAAAAATAAATAAAAATAAAAATACAGGATGATTTTTTTTCATGGGGTCATCATTTAAAATCCCACTTACAAGGGCCACTGGTGAAACTCAGGTAAAAGTGAGCCTCACCAAGGCCACACCTAAAGGACCACTATCTACAGTGAAGGAGACACATTTACATGTCTTCCCTGATTGATATTAAGGGATAAGTTATTTTGCTGTTGTTGTCCTTGTTTATTTGCTTTGAACCTGTCAATATGCAGGACTGAGAATAATAGAAAGAATATTCCCAGATCCAGGAACCCCCAGAAGTTGAGGTCTAACTAGAATGTGGCAAGAGATATACCTACTCCCTGTTTCCAAACTGTTGTTAAAGCGAAAAAATGTAAGGTCTATAAAGACAGATGGGAAAACCAGGCACCACTCATATGTGGAATCAAATGGACAAAATAAATTGATGAACAAAATAGATCCAGAGACACAGAAGCATAGAACAGACTAATGGATCTCAGAGGGAAGCGGAGGCAGGTGGGTGGGTGGGGAGAGATTAACCAAAGAACTTATCTGCCTAGATGCATAACCCAGGGGCACAGACCATAGTATGAAGGCTTGGGGGGGTATTGGTACAGGGGGGTGGGTGTGGGTGGAGGGGGTCAAAGAGAATATTTAAAAATTGTTTATCTATTTTTTCCTCTTTGCATACATTACAGCTCTTTAAAAATATGGGGTATAATTACTCCATTTACAGTTCTGAAAAAGATGCGCATATCTTTTAAAATAATTTCAATTTTATTTTAAATGCAGTAGAAGAACTTATTAGTAAAGAAAATCTGTTGGGGTTGTTAAAATTTTAACTTAATCTTTTTATTGTAAAAGTAATAATTCTCATTGTGGAAAATCTGGAGTGCAGAAAAGTGCAAAGCGCTAAAGAAAAAAATAAAGAGATAGTATTTTCCTATAATATTGTAGTACTAGCAACAAAAATATTTAACCATTTGGATATTTCTTATTAATTTTTTCTTAGATTCATATGGCTGTATCTGGTTGCTTGCTTTTTGTTTTGCTAAAATTTCAACATATATTATAGACAGTTTTATTACTCTGCTACTGACCATTTCTCCCTGGAATTTGTTAGGCTAGAAAGCAAGCTATTAATGACTAACAGGAGCCAACACAAAGGGGTCCCAGTTGGCCAAAGATGGAATAATTTGGGCATGAAAAAGAATAATAAATGCTACCAACTGATAACCATTGAATATTTTAAAAAATCTGAGTTCACAGGCATACCAAAAAACAAAACTAAAGAGAGAGAAAATATCCCTTTCACTCACAAGAATCCCAACCCACTGGAAATCATGGGAGGTGAGCCAGAAACAACGCTTATGTTGAAATTTGTTAATTGATTTTAGGGAGAGAGAGAGAGGAGGGGGAAAGAGAGGGAGAGAAGACGAGAGAGAGAGAGAGAGAGAGAGAGAGAGAGAGAGAGAGAGAGAGAGAGAGAGAGAGAGAGAGAGAGAAGAGAGAGAGAGAGAGAACGCAATGGGACGACATCAACTCTGCACCCAGTCAGGGCTATTTTGTAATTATGTCTAATTAAATTACCTGGGCAACCAACGTAATCAATACAGCAGAGGGATTAGTACCCACGAAGTATTCTGATTATCACCAACAATAGAGTAGCACAACAGACATCAGGTACCGTCTGATGGAATGGGAGGTGAAGCCCTCAGCACTCCCCATAAAGTATTCGCACCACAAAACATTTCCCCCGAATCTATTCAACTTTCAAAGCTAATGTCCACCTTATGAAATATATGGAGAAGGAAATAATGAGTTAAATCGGGGCTTGGTGAACTTATAGCCTGCAGGGCCACTGGTGAAACTCAGGTAAAAGTGAGAATCGTAGAAAGCTGTTTGCTTTTGTACATAGAATACCACTGAAACACAACCATGCTCAACCCTTTGCACGTTTCCTGTGGCTTCCAAGCTCACAATGGCAGGGCTGAACAGCTGTGGCAGAGATCATCTGGCCAGCAAAGGCGGAATAGTCGCTGTCTGGTCCTTTACAGAAAAAGACTGTTGGCCTCTGGGCTAAAGGATGCCATGAGGAAGCAAACAGACACTTTTGAGACAATTAGGGCTATTTTACTGTTCTCCATCATCAGGGAATTATGGTCATTGTGTTAGTAGTGAAGATGGCACCATGATTATGTAAGAAATTGTCAATTAAAAAAAAAAGAAAGAAATGCATGCTGATGTATGTAGGTAGGCATAAGATGACACGATGACTGGAGTTTTGCTTTAAAATGCTTCAGCAAAGTAAAAAAGAAAGGAAAAAGGGAATAGATGTGGCTAATACGATGATACCCTGCTGTTGCCCAATGTGGATAAAGCGAGTAAGCAGCATATTGGGAATCACTGCCTTATTCTCTCTGCTTTAAAGTACATTTTACCAAGTTTGAAAATACTTTATAAAAAATGTTAAATGAGTAAAATAGATGTAAACATTGCATTTAAAAAAAATCAACTTCTCCTTCTGGGATACTTTAGGTTGTTTCTAACTTTCTCACTATTATTAAAATTTAATAACATTTTCACAGATAAATATTTGGTCAAGTTTTTTTGTTTGTTTGTTTTTTGTTTGTTTGTGGTTTTTTTTTTGTTTTTTTTTTTACCATCTTAAAGAATTCATCTCTAAAAATAATGGAATTACAAAGACTTCCAAGAAGTTTGAGCCAACTTACATTCCTATATTATTGTATGAGAGTATCCCATTTATTAAATTCTGGTCAGTATTGAATATGATTCTGCTTGCACTTTTGCCGAGTTAACAATGGAAAATGTATTTCTGATGTTTCAGTTCACATATATTTAGTTATCAGTGAAGCTTCCTGTCTTCCACATGTTCACTGGACTTTTTACTTATTCTATGAATCGTTCATGTCCATTGACAACTTTTCTTTAAAGTGTTAAGATTTTCTTCCTGGCCTGGAAGAAATCCTTGCATGTGAAAGGCATTAGCCCTTTGTCATCTCTCATCCAGTTTGTTGTCTGCTTTTAACTTTATAATCTTTTTTATTTTTTAAGCATTTTTATATTTCTAGTTGCCAAATCTCTTCATATTTTTCCGTTGATTTCTTCTAGTGGTTTAATGCTTACACTCTCTTTCTCTACCCAAATCAACCAAATTTTATATATTCCTTATTCTATCTTTTTATAACTTACCTTTTCACTTAAATTTAGTCCTTTTTGATAAGGTTAGATAGGTACATTATTTTTTTTTTAATTTTTAGAAAAATTTCCCTTTCCATATTACTGTGCAATGTTTCTCTGATGAAATTCTATAGCAATGAATGTTTTTTTGCAAAGTAAAAAAAAAATAAAAATCTACGTATATTCTTAAATCTACATTTTAAAATATTGGGATATTTTAAATATACCTAATTTCCTAACTTTTAACCAAAATGTCTAACAAACAGGGCTGTGAACACATTTGGTGGCAATTATGATGATTAAGTCCCTATTTACTCTCTTTGAATCAATTACATTCAAGAACAAAACACTAAGTTCTACATATAAAATATTTCTTTAAAATCCAAGAAACATCTCTAAGACTTTTGGTTCTAAATTTTTGAATTTAGATCTCGGAGCTCATTACTGAACTAAACAATACCAGAAGACGTTCTTAAAAATAACAGGCAGAGGAAAACGTGGTTTTGCACTATAATGTCTTTTGAAACATTCAGTTATGATTTGATGCTATTCAGCTGCACATTTTGAGGAAAAATCTTTGCTATTTTAAGGAAACATTACTTAAACCTATATGGAAATTGATTGATTCTCGTGAATGACAGTAATGTTTACTGGCTATTTATTCATCCATTCAAATATATATTGAGTAACTACCATGTGTCAGGCACTGTTATATGTATTATTATTCTTACTACTTTAGATACTGAGATTTTTTTAAGATAATCTGATAAAGACAGATAAAATGCCACAGTTTACACTCACTGTTGATCTGAACCCTGTGAAATACCACAAACCACTCAAATGCACTGTAAAGAGGTACAGTAAGAAAATAATTAAAAAGCACTGACTCTAGGTAAGGTGAGAAATGTAACATTTGTTAAGTAGTTATCACATGGCACGAACACTACTTTTTATCCTATAACGTAATAATATCTTATTTTATAGGTAGGAAAACAGAGGTTAAGCATTTCAGTCACACATCTACTAAGTAACTGACTCAGGGTTTGTCAGATGTTACCAAGTCCTTGTTTTCCTAACTACCAAAAGCTAGCTGTTTTCTAAAATGTTCTATGCCTTTGTTCCAAGAGGAAACAGCAGCAATTTGGGGAATGCTCAAATCAAAAACAGACAAAGGAAACTGTTAAAAGAAGCCATCCCATAATAAGCAGACCACAAAAATCCGAGGCAAGAAACTCTAGATGTTTCCAGTTTCCAGTAGTCTTGCTTCAACACAGTAACCATATAAATGCTTGCCATTCAAATAGTTTTTGCATTCTAGTTTCCAATAGCAAAATTTGAACTTCCACTCATTTAATTTTAGAATCTTTTTGGAGTGAGAATTCACAAGTCTACAAGGCTCTACACTAATTTGGCTTTAGGATTATACAATGAAACACTACCCAATTACCAATGTTGAGGTGTAAGAATCTCATTACCTATCCATCCATTCATCTATTCTTTCCACACATAATTACTGACTTCCTGTATCAGGTAATCTTCTAGATATTAGGGATGTAATGACGATCAAGACTCTACAATCCTTGTCGTCAAGGAGTTCACATTCTAGTGGTGGAGAGAGACATTTAATAAACAAGTAAAAAATACACAAAGGCCCTAACTGGTTTTGCTCAGTGGATGGAGCCTCGGCCTGCAGACTCAAGGGTCCCAGGTTCGATTCCGGTCAAGGGCATGTACCTTGGTTGCGGGCACATGCCCAGTAGGGAGTGTGCAAGAGGCAGTTGAATCGATGTTTCTCTCTCATCAATGTTTCTAACTCTCTATCCCTCTCCTTTCCTCTCTGAAAAAAAAAAAAAAAATCAATAAAATATATATATATTTAAAAATAGAAAAAAAAAATACACCGAGAAGGTATTTTGATTGTGATGTACTTACTGTTAATGAATAAACTGGGTGATAGTAGAAAGACTATCAAGGTGGGAGGTGGGAAGATACTTCATTAGAAAGGTTGCCAAGGAAGGCCCTGACAAGGCCATTTTAGCTGAGACTAAAACATGAAAAGAAGCCAGTCCTGGAAAAGGCAGGGGAAAGAACTACAGGCAGGGAGGGCAACGAGGAATTTGGTGCATTGAAGAGACAGAAAGAAACCCAGGGAGACAGATAGGAGAAAAGGATTGATGACGAGTATGTGCAGGACTGTGGCCAGGAATGCTACATGCATAGGAAGTGCAGTGGAAGCCACGGCATGCATTAAACAGATGACAGCAATGTTGTTTGTGGAGAAGTCTGTACTAGTGATTATCTAGCTAATACTTACTGAGTGCTCCTAAGTACCAGGCATGTATTAAACACTTAACACCGACCTCAACATCTAATATCCCCTTGAGATTGGCACAAACATCATCCTGCTGTGCAGAGGGCGCGAAATGCCAGCACTCGCGTTTGAACCACCTGCCTAGGTCACAGCCGGGAAGTGGCAGAGCCAGGGCATGGATCAAACAGGCTGACTCCAGAGCCTCCTTCTTAATCATATGCCCTGTGGACGCTTCAGGGGTGAAAACACAGAAGCAAATAAACCCAGGAGGAGGCCACTGCCATCGTAGAAGTGTGAGACGAGGGTGGTCTGACTAGGGAGGTAGCACTAAACAATGAATGAGAAATGTAGATGGATTTGGGATCGATTTTTGAAAACATAATGGAAAGCATTCATTTGTGGTCATGAAAAATAGAAGGCATAAAGAGTGTCTGCTAGGATCTTTGCTTCAACAACAAGGACCATGGCGGTCATTTGTGAGCAGGGGGTGAAATCAAGACTTCTGTTTTTGATCATGTTAAAGCTGAGGCACAAATCATCCACAACTTTGGAGATATCAAATAGGCAATTAGATATGTGAGCCCGAAGCTCAAGGGAGAGGTCAGGTAGCATCTCCATCCTACAAGTGAAGGATTTACAGATGTGAATCCTGGAGGTTGGAGGGTGGGGGGAGAACAAGAAGAAAAGAGGGCAGAGGACGGGGTGTGGGGCATTATCCCCTTGTGGGGACAAGGAGGTGGGTGTGAAGGCAGCAAAGGTGACTTAGGACTGAGATGAGAGGCAGGAGGCAAATACCTCCCAAGACAGAGGCTTGTTCAACTGTGCTGATTTTTGCTGAGAAGCTGAGGAAAATAAACGCAGACAAGAGAATGTTACCGGACTTTGCCAACATGGTCCCTCACAGGCTTAACAAGGGCAAATTATGGAGACAGGATTTTGGAGAAGGTTTGCTCTGAAAAGGGGCAGAGAAATAAGATGGCAGTTGCAAGCTGATGAGGGGGTCCGAGGGGGCTTATTTTGTACAAACCATGTGTGTACTTGAGCACAGGTGTGTGCTGACGGCAATTCAAATGAAGCGCCCCCACTAAGACAGGCAACCTACCTCCACAGAAATACAGCGGAGAGGGACGTCATTATTTAATGACCGTCTCCCTGGTTTCTTGGAGACAAAATAATCGTTTGACATAGAAACATTCCCGGGACTTCTGAGCTATTTTGGAGCCCTGAGTGCTCCCATAAGTGATCCTGGCGCAGCCCCGCAGCGCAGGAGGAAGTGAAGAAATGAAGTGAGGGATTGCGGGGGGAGAGGGAGGTCTTTTCCTTCCTAGAACTCCTGTTCTCTCTGAATCCAGGCCTCGCTTTGGTCTCCCTATCAAGGGTCCGAGTTGCGTTAGTAGCCACAGGAAAAGGAATCTGGAGAGGAAAGTGGTTTGGTTCACATATGCCATGTAGTGTGAGTAAGGAATCTTCCAGCTTTGGGGAGGGAGCTGCGGATGCTGACATTGGGGAGCAGGTTGCCTCCAGCATTGCCGGGAGACGGGTGAGCCCGCAACGGTGGTGGTGGTGGGGTGCAAGCCTCTATTCCTCTTGCTCTTTCTTTCCTAGGGTGTGATCTTTACAAAATAAGCATGTTACTAATCCTTCCGACTTTCCACCTTCTTAGCAGTATGAGCTCATTTGCCGTTTCCAAGCCATGCCTTTGCAAAGACTCAGATTTTCTTTCTTTCTTCCATTTTTTTTTTTTTTTTTTTTTTGGTTTTGTTTTTACAGCGTGGGTTTTGTTTTACTTCAGGTTCCTTGGCAGCAGACTATGGCAGAGAGGGAGAGGGAGAGGGAGAGGCAGGGAGAACTGGCAAGCTGGGATAGCTTATTCTCCAGAAAACCTTACAACAAGGAAATGCCAAATCACTCTGAGGACACCGGAGTTACAGTTGGCTTCCTTCTGGAAATGTAAATATAGCTACACCCCACCTCTTTTCCCCACACTGACAAGCTGAAGATGGTGACCATCAACAGGAATAAAGGTGGAAGAAGGCTGAGGAAAAAAACAAAGCTCATCACACAGTCTGGGTTCTCCATACCGTTGTGTGTGTGTGTGTTTTCTATTTGGACAAAGAATTGTTTTAGATGACCTATGTGTTATCATGGAATTTACTTAATTTTAAAGGAAGGAGCAAAGAAAGGAGAGAGAGAGAAAAGAAAGACTATGCTCAGAAACAGTCTAATCCCAGCGCCATTCATGAAATGAAATTCTGAATTTGGAAGGTTCACCTCACCGGTGAAATGCCCACCACAGAAGAATGGCTGAGGAAGCGATGGCTTTCCGCAGAGCGGGACGCGTGTTGTCACTGCAATGGGGGAGGGCACAGCCATGCACTGGCACCCAATGTCCGCGCAGGGACTGCCCGGAACACACAGTCCAGGACAGGAGTCCCGTCAGCATTGTTCATCGCTCTACTCACCTCCTAGGAGTGTCCTGCCCCCACAACGGGGGTTCGATAAGTATTTACTTAACACAAACGGAAAGAACCACGTGTAATACAGCACAATCTCACTTTGGCAAAAAGTGAAACAAAATAAGTCCTATAGCCCTGGCTAGTGTTTCTCAGTCATTAAAGCGTTGGTCCCTGCACAGAAGGGTCTTGGGTTCGATTGCAAGTGAAGGGCACATACCTGGGTTGCAGGTTTGATCCCTAGCCCTGGTCAGGGAGCATTCAGGAGACAACTAATCAATATGTGTCTCTCACATCAATGTTTCTCTCTCCCTCTCCCTCTCTCTCTCCCTCCCTTCTCTTTCCACCCCCCCCCCTCCTTCCCCCATCTCACCTCTTTCTTACTCTGTCTAAAAAAATCAATGGAAAAAAGTCCTTGAGAGAGGATTAACAACAGCAACAACGAAATAAAATGAATAAATAAATCTTATAAATATGACGACCTCCACTCTGACATGTGTTTGCACATTTCTATTACTTGTAAATTTTTTTAAAAAAATGTATTTAGTAACAAGCATGAAAAAATATATATATAGTCCTCAGAAACACCTCAGAATCAATAGAACTGCAGGTTAGGATCTGCAGGGTCTCAGGAATTCTGTCAGCATCGGAGAGGAATCCTATCTGCGTGGCTGGGCCGCCCACACCAAAGCGGAGGGAGGATGGCTGAGCCAGCCAGGGAAGAGGGACCCAGGAACATTCACCTGTGGGGGACGAGCGCTGGGTGAGCCCACCTCAGGAGCACTGGGGTCCCTGGGACTCTCGGTTTGGGTTTTCTCAAAAGAGCGAGCGGTCAGTCTGAAACGCCGGGCCCCCTTCTGGAGCCAGATCGTGGCACCCGGGCCCTGGAGGGCCTGGGCACGAGGATGGCTACCCCGTCCTGTGAGCAGCAGCTGGGGAGGAGTCTCTGCTCGGAGCAGCAGCTGGGGAGGAGTCTCTGCTCAGAGCAGCAGCTGGGGAGGAGTCTCTGCTCGGAGCAGCAGCTGGGGAGGAGTCTCTGCTCGGAGCAGCAGCTGGGGAGGAGTCTCTGCTCGGAGCAGCAGCTGGGGAGGAGTCTCTGCTCGGAGCAGCAGCTGGGGAGGAGTCTCTGCTGGGCAGAGGAGGGGCTGAGTTGTGTCTCCAAAGCAGGAGACAGACAAGCTGAGCAGCAGGGGAGGTTTGGGGCAGTGTCTGGCCCAGGAGCCAGCAAAGCCACTTAACAACACAGGCACACCCTGCAGGCTTGCATTCCCAAAGTCACCAGCCTCCCCAGGGGTCAGTGGGAGGGGACTAGCACTTTCTCGGAATCAAAAGCACCTGTGGAGCAAAGCGGGGTGGTGGCCAGTGTCACGTTGGAGGCCTGGGAAAGTGGGGAGGTGGCTTTGTGCTAAATTCCTCTTCACGTTAGACCGGGCTGTTGGCTTTCCCTTGCTTTTCAAGGGCCAGCTCTTTAGCGGAGCACTTGCTGATTTTTTCTTAGCAAGAGATTTCTCTCCCAGCTGCCCACAGCCCTGGGGGCATAGTTCTATTATGGAGATTTTTCTTTTCTTTTTTTGTTTGACAGGAACTTCTCAGGACAGGAATGTTTTCTTCATTTAATAAACCTGTTAAATTGAGTGCTGGGTATGGTTCTAGTTATTTTATTTCCCCAACTATGAAGGTGGCATTCTATTCTCAACAGATTGTATTCAGTGAATGAAAATACACCACTTGCCCTATTCTCATAATGATGCCTTCTACCAAATTCCAGCAAATACTGATTAAGTAACTGCTACCTGTCAGTAACTTGGTATTTATTCCTGCTTTCATGGAGCTTATAGTCTGTCAGCCTCCTGGGGAATCAGGAATTGGATATGAAATTTTGAAACCAGGACATGTGGGATGACAGAGGAAGCCCCAAACCCCTGTGCTGTAGTCACATCTGGCCTTTCTGTGCTTCCTTATGTGTCACTTTTTGGGCTACCCCAGTCTCATTACAAACTTATCACTTCTTTACTATTTTCAATCCCTCCTCCCCCCTCTCTTGCATTTCCCTTTGGCCTAAAAACATTATCAAAATACCTGTCATTTGATGAACACCCTATCTTTACTATACGCGGAACACTTGTTTTTATTCTATTTCCTCTCTCATCCACTTTGGCTTCTTGAAAAAGCCGTCTATACTCCATTTGTCACCTCCCATTCACATCTCTGGGACTGTTTCTGCCCAAGGTCACTGATGCCCTCGAGGTCTTCTCCCCGAGTACTTGCAGTGCACTCCTCCTAATCCTGCTGTGACCTCTGAACCTAACGGCTACTTTCTTCTTAAAAGTCTTCCTTGGGGATTGGAGACACCGTCACTCCTGGCTCCCCTCCTTCCTCTCCGAGTGCTCACTCTCAGGTGCCTTGGTTTCCTTATTCTGCCTACTCTTGCTTTATCTCAGAGTTCCAGGCCTGGTCCTCTAATCTTCTTCCTCCACACACTCTCCTTGGGTAATGGTGTCAGCTTCCTTCGCGTCAGCAGCCAACTTCTCCATCTTCTCTTCGCTCCAGACCTCTCCCTTTATCTCAAATGCCACAGAGCCTGATCTGAGCTCATCAACCGGATGCAATGTCCTGCTGCTCCCCTGGTGCTCACCCAGTGGAAACTTAAGACACAATCCTTTCCCCTTCCACTTGCCATTGGTGACATAGACCCGTATGCTCCAGCCCCCAATCCTCAGACCTATCGTCCTATCAGTCTTCACTCCGACTGCCTCGATGGCCTTCCAGCCAGGCGGCCCCTCCTGCCCACTGCCCAACACACAATCAGAGAGATTTCTTAAATCGTAAATCTGGCCATAACCCTTCTCTGCTGAAAACCCTTCACTGGCCCCGCAAGGCC
Source organism: Pipistrellus kuhlii (assembly GCF_014108245.1). NCBI lineage: Eukaryota > Metazoa > Chordata > Mammalia > Chiroptera > Vespertilionidae > Pipistrellus > Pipistrellus kuhlii. Next base: position 15,407,917 of record NW_023425449.1, read on the forward strand.
TCTATGAATTGTACAGCGGCAGCCATGAGCCACATCCCACTATTTATGTCTGCTGACTTTGCCTACAGAGTTGGTTAAAGAGCCGAGTTTTCAAGCGTCTGAATACCGTAGGAGGGTGTTCTGACTACCATCCAGTTCTAGCGTCCCCCACGACTGGTCATCCATCCAGGCAGCCCTCACCCTTTCCAGGACTCTCGAGGTCCTGTAGGCATCCTGATCTCATGGATCAAGTGCTGACGGGACCTGCCCGCCTTGCTAATCTCATTTCATGCTTTTAACTTAGGCCCACGGGTGCCACGGCTCATGCTTACTCACCACACTAACAACGTCACTTCTCTGACGTTGGGCTTATGAAATGTGAGAGGCTGATGGGATCATAAGTGGAGCAACAGACTCTAATTACAAAGAAGGGGTGTGTGTGGATGGGTGTGGGCAAAAGGGGGCAGGGAAACAAAACAGTGAGGAAAGGTAATCACGTGGGAAGCACATTCAAAGATTGGCTCTCCATGTATTTTGGAGCCATGCTCAGGGCAGTAAAGTAATAGATGTTTCCAATCCCTGTGTTTTGTTTTTTAATCCATATATTTTTAAAATATGTTTGTTTGTTTTTTATTGATTGCAGACAGGGGGAGAGAGAGGAGGAGAGGGAGAGGGAGAGGGAGATAGAAACATCAATGATGAGAGAGAATCACTGACCAGCTGCCTCCTGCATGGCCCCTTACTGGGGATGGAGCCTGCAACCTGGGCATGTGCCCTGACCTGGATTCAAACCGTGACCTCCCAGTTTATGGGTCGATGCTCAACCACTGAGCCATACGGGCCAGGCAATTCCTGTGCTGCTTTTCATCTGTGTAACCTTGGCACACTTCCTGATTCTTAGTGGTATTAAACAAATGACTGTTGGATAATACATTTTTTATGGAAGTTTACAAAATTCTGAATGTCTTACTCCTCCCAAACCACAGTTTCTCTCTTTTGATTTGTCACTTTCAGTGAGGGTACATGCATGATATACCCAGGATAGCACTTTCGGTGCACCCAAATCATCCTTATACCAAAGAGAGAAAATACAAAGGAATGCAAGCCAGGGCTCAAAATAGTAAATCCAGAAAGAAAGGATTCTATAGGAAAATAAAAGTGTTTCCTCCTTCCTTTACTTTTCTACTACTTAAACACAACTTAAGTCCATTACGTCGAGATAAATGATATTGTTGCTAAGACTAATGGCATAGGAGTTCTGCATAAACAGCGAGGAGCTGTAATTTCTAAGGACTGTGCAGGCATCTCCCTTGTCATACCACGGATTTAAGTGGCCTGGTTGGGCACCGCCTCCACCATCGTGATCCTCCTTCAGCCTGTGATGCCACTTTGGGCACACCCCTTGCATTTCTCACACAGAATCTCCCAACACACAGAGACCAGAGAGCAGCGAGGCCGACTTAAAAGCCATCTGGATAAACCTGTAAAATGCAGATTCCTAGGCCCTCTTATTCTGAGATTATAGGGTGGGGCCAAGGCACCCACATTTTAAAAAAGATTTTTTTTTATTGATTTTTTACAGAGAGGAAGAGAGAGAGAGAAACATCGATGTGAGAGAATCATCGATCAGCTGCCTCTTGCACACCTCCTACTAGGGATGTGCCCACAACCAAGGTACATGGCCTTGACCAGAATCAAACCTGGGACTCTTCAGTCTGTAGGCCAACACTCTAGCCACTGAGCCAAACCGGTTTCGGCCACCCACATTTTAAACCCATTTTCCTGAGGGTTCTAAAGTAGACCACCACCATACTCAGACACTGAGAAATACTGTCCTAAAAAAATGAGTAATTTGGAACATAAAAGATTTTCACATTGGGTGCCATCACTTGCTTTCAGGCATGGTCCAATTCTGTCATGACTGCCTTCACAGTCCCTACTGATAAGTATTTTTTTTTTAATTAAATGTCAAGAAAACTTGGCTCTCTTCCTCCTAATGGCAGCTACCACATCCTCAAGGAAATAGTGCCTAGGAAACCTATTTCAGTAGGTACTTATTTCTGTGACTGAAGCAGCGAAGCACCTGAAATACATATTATGCAACTCGGCCTCAGTCCTACCCTCATTAAAAGGATCCTGATGTCTTAGGGCCTTGGTTTTTTTTTTTTTCTTCACAGCAGGTTGGCAGGCATTCAATTATGCTGTAATTCGGTACTGCGGCTCACTTTACTTTAAGCAGTTCATCTCAATTCTGTTCATTATGTTACGAGGCCTGTGGCATCCAGATGCCAAGTTTCCTCCTCTGGACAGAAGCATGGCAGACATAGTTCTGCTTGGCACGGCCTGACGAATTTTTGGAGGCGTTGTCATGCCTCGGCAGAACACAAGTCAGGTTGTAATTTGCCTTAATTGTTCTTCCCACAAACAGCAACAGCGATGACTTCTAGGTCATGGGCCCTCAAAGAAGGATTCCTCCATAGCCACTGCAGAAACCCAAAACACTTCCTGCAGCTATCTTCCTCAGGATTGGACTGCAAAGAATTCTGAGTTCCGGCCATTTAGTGTATTGGTGGGGTAGACAGTGTTTAATGGGTTAAGTCATACATTTGCCTAAGTATCAGTGTGTGCAGATTAGAAACATGGGAATAACTCAGAGAAATCACTGGCCTCCCATAAAACAGTGCTCTCTACGCATAATTTGTTCCACCTGCCATGTTTACAAGGCACCCCAAGGAGAATGAGCTTAAAGCCCAGCAATCCATCTGCCTCCCAGTTCTAAGGGGGCAATTATTGCCTCAACTAAGTGAAGAGGAATGCCCAGCACGCTGCTGGCCATGTTAGGTGACTGATGTATGTGACTGACTGACTCACCCAGGTCATCAGCTTTTCTTATAATGGCTGGAGTCCTGGTACAATGACAAACACAATTAACCAATGAGAGAGACGGGGGGGGGGGGGGGGGGAGGAGATGGACAGAGACTTAGCTGCAGTGGGCCACACGTGACACAAGTCATAAATATGGATTTTATCGCTTCTCATGGGAATGTTAAAACAAGAAACAGGGGCAGGGAGTTCTAGGGGGGAAAGATAGAGGAAATTTGTGCCAAAACATTGGTTAAAAATTGATTAAACATAAAGGATAAGACATAAAAGCAGGTATTTTGTTGCTGTTAACTATATTTCCTTATGCTTGTATATTTTTTTTAAAAAAAGAAAGTGTTAGTTAATATTTACTAAAAATGTATGTTTTATTGCTATGTACACAAAATAGGGCCTGGCCTCCAATATGTACACTATCAATTTAACTGTACCCAACTAAGGACTCTGTGACTAAGCTGAATACCAGCTGTAAGCAGTAGACTTTTCATAGAATGGTGTTTGAGTACATTGCAGAACACACACACACACACACACACACACACACACGTCTTCAAAGAAATCCTGCTCATAAGAAGCTATTAAAAGAAGGGCTCTTTGGGGACACACCCCAAATGAATTGCAAAAGGTCACACACAACTCCTTCCTGAAATGAGATATAAGATACAACATACAAATTAGCATATAGAATATCAAGTCATTAAATGTTCCTCGTCAAGGTTCCCCTGGGAAGGAAGTGGCATGAGGGAAGGAACAGAGAAAAGTAAAAGTGGACAGGCCACTTTGAAAACAGTTTCTCCGTTTTTTAATGTCACTGGTCATTGTAAGATAAAAAAAAAAAAGTGTGAGGGTGAGGGTGGAGAGCAAACCCATTATCATGATTTTTCCCTTATTAACACAGAGCCAGACTCTCAAAAGAGAGGATAATCCTTTATATTAAATAAACTAAACTTTGTGTCAACTCCCTAGTATTCTTCTTTGAATAACTAAGTATCTTAGAATATAGGATGCTCTTAATGAATGAAATGCCTTTGACGCAGATTTGGGGGAAAGAGTCTCTTGTTTGCAGTCCTTGAAAGGTAAGTTTCAAAATCAATTGCATCTCCCCCTGATTCCGCATGCCCCCTTCCCCGTTAGCGAGGGTGATGATTTATGTAGGGGACAAGCTAATGCAGAATGACCGCTGTAAACTCACAAAGCTATGGTGGTACCAGACACCTCTTAAAGATCCCAGTATCCTTCTAGCAGAGGATGGCTTTTGCAATGTGTGCATGTTCCCTGGTCTCTGACTTAACTGCCATGATGAAGTAACCAGCACATAGGCTGGCCTCAGTGGCTGGATTAAAACCAGCTACTCCCATCTGCTGGCTGGACTGTTTTGCATTTTCTATCCCACCGCCTGCCGCTTTAATGCTCCCCCCAGTACCAACCCATTTATTTCCCATCCACCGGTGGACCTCCCGTAGCATCATTAACACGCCCCCCAAGGCCTTGCTCCTGTCCATTTGAGTCGGTGCAGCACTCAGCGTCCTCGTGGGGTCTGTCAGGGCCCTGCAGGGAAGGCAGGCAAAGAAGGAAAAAGCACAAGCCCAAACCTTGGGGAGTCACCCCCACAGGAGGAGGAGGGACAGGGACGAAGGGGGTCCCATCAGGAGACAGGATAGAGGCTGATGATGGAGAGGCAGCTTTACAGACACCCATCATTAGATGCTTCCGCCACTCAATTCTCAGCTAGTTAGTGGCAGAAGGATCAATACCTGCTTTCGATTTTCATGTACGGCATTATGGCCTTCGTGGGAGATCCGTCCCCTGGGGAGGAGGAGTGATCTTGGAGAGAGTGATTCACGACCCAAAGTCATAAGGTTATTGGTTTGTCAAATGTATTTTTCTAAAATATATTTGGAGTTCCGCTTTGACCAGCTTTTCACTTTTTTTTTTTTTTTTTTTTTTTTTTTTCCTCCCTGATAACTCTACTCACCCTGAAGTCAGTTAGAGACGATGAAGGGGAGAGAATATCGGTAATAAATGTGGAACTGAGTTATGTAAACAAAGCCACGTCAGTTTGAAATGCTATCCCCTGGTGATTCCTGAGCTCCAAATGGAGCGAAAGTAAACGGCATTACATTCTGCAAATACGATTCCAGTTCTGAGGGTCTTAACTGCTCCAGCTGGTCAGTTGTCTTCCTTATCATGCAGACCCATCAGTGATTTCCATTTTAATCTAGACTCATACCATTCCAATAGCCATAAATATTAAAATGTAACACTTGGACAGAATTTTCTTTCAGAACCAAGCAGATAACCCAAGGCTTTACAAAGGAAAAAAAAATTAGGCAGCACAGTATTTCTGCTATACAAGTTACAGGTGGAATTCTTTTGGTAAGTACAATATATAATAAATCCAAAGTCGCGTTTTAAAATCCCTGAAAAAAAATGTAGTTTACCAACTCTAAATATAATGAAATATTACAGCCTGCTAAATTAGGGCATTAATCACAGGATCTTGATTCACATATCCCTTCTAACAATAGCGTAATCTTCAAATGACATTTTCCCTGAAAGTCCTAAAAATGATCCACTGTGAAGCATTTTTCATGAATCGTAAGATAGTCACTCGTGTAATTTTTACCCAAATTCCTAATACTTCGGAGATAATTCAAATGCTTCCAAGTTTGTGCTTCAGTGAGTAAGTATAATAGGCTCTGTCCAGTGACTATCGTGGCACCTTCCAGAGCTATGAAGGGATTTGTACGTTTACCAATATGCTCAGAACTTGAAGGAAACGTCCTTGATCCCTAGATCTTCCCATCAAGAACCATCACTTGTGAAGCACCTCTGCACGCCCGGCACTGAGCTAGGAGTACACGCAGGTATGTGGTTTCACTCAACCTCACAGCCACTCTACAAGGTGGGTATTACCATCCCACTTTATGGATGTTAGCAACTAAGGTTTAAAGAGTGTAAGCAACTTGCCCAAGGCACACAGCTTGTAAACGGCAAAACCGCCAGGGATCCCCCACACAGGCCTGGAAGATTACAAAGCTTGTCCTCTTCCCCTCCGTCAAAACTCCAGGCCAGGCCTGGGTCCTGAGAAGAGAAACCTGGGTCCTGAGGTTCAGGAAATGCTTTATCTTTGGGGATACCGCCAATAGGAGTCCGCAGGCTTAGGAAGGTTGTTAGTGTAAAAATGCAAACGGATATGTTCTCCAGATTTAACAAAGGAATACATTTCTTTTTATTTTTAGTCTATTTCCCCCCATTGATTTCAGAGAGAGTGGAAAGGAGAAAGGGAGGGGAGGGGAGAGGGGAAGAATGGGAGAGAGAGAGAGAGAGAGAGAGAGAGAGAGAGAGAGAGAGAGAGAGACAGAGAGAGAGAGAGACAGAGAGAGACAGAGACAGACAGAGACAGACATTGATTGGATGCCTCAAACGGGGCCAGGGATCAAACCTGCAACCCTGGAATGTGTCATGACCCAGAATGGGACTGAGACCTCCTTGTGCACGGGATGGATGAGTCTCTAGCCCACTGAGCCACACGGGCTGGGCAACAAAGGAATACACTTTTAAGCAGTCATAGGAACAAGAAGTTAGAGTTTGCATTGTATATTATCAACTAAAATAACATAAAAACAGGTATGACATTCCATTGGGTTGAACCATATGGAACTGCTGTATTTGTGGGTCAAACGGCCAAAAAGGTGCAACCATAGCCAATTCATCCCAATAACAGAAATCTAGTTCTAGGCTCTCAGGGCCCAGTCCTGGCCCATTCGCCGTGTACCTGCAATGCACACATTTCATACCCCTGGTCCATTCTCCATGTATCTGCAGTGCACACATTTCATACTCCTGGTCCATTCTCCATGTATCTGCAATGCACACATTTCATACCCCTGGTCCATTCGCCATGTACCTGCAGTGCACACATTTCATACCCCTGGTCCATTCTCCATGTATCTGCAATGCACACATTTCATACCCCTGGTCCATTCTCCATGTATCTGCAATCCACACATTTCATACCCCTGGTCCATTCTCCATATACCTGCAATGCACACCTTTCATACTCCTGGCCCATTCACCATGTACCTGCAGTGCACACATTCCCCATGTACCTGCAGTGCACACATTCTCCATGTACCTGCAGTGCACACATTTCATACTCCTGGCCCATTCGCCATGTACCTGCAGTGCACACATTCCATACTCCTGGCCCATTCCCCATATACTTGCAATGCACACATTTCATACCCCTGGTCCATTCCCCATGTACCTGCAGTGCACACATTCCCCATGTACCTGCAATGCACACATTCCATACTCCTGGCCCATTCGCCATGTACCTGCAGTGCACACATTCCCCATGTACCTGCAGTGCACACATTCCCCATGTACCTGCAGTGCACACATTCCCCATGTACCTGCAGTGCACACATTCCCCATGTACCTGCAGTGCACACATTCCCCATGTACCTGCAGTGCACACATTCCCCATGTACCTGCAGTGCACACATTCCCCATGTACCTGCAGTGCACACATTCCCCATGTACCTGCAGTGCACACGTTCTGTACTGTACCTGAACAGAAGCTGTTGCTGCTAATGGTGCGCCCTGAGCGCCCGGAGCTGCTGTGGTTGAACTCTCTGCTCTCCTCCTCAGAGAAGGGAGACTCGGAGGCGGGGGACACTTTGTGCTGCTGCTGGGGCAGGTGGGGCCGGAGAATCAGACGGGGAATCCGGCTTCGGGAAAGCTCCTTCTCACGATGCCCTCTCTGCTTCTCAAAACCGGACAGCGAAAAGAAGAAAAAAAAGGAAACTCGTTTCCCCGGCTGACCTCCAGGCTCTTCCTTCTGGGCTCAGTTCCTAAGAAATCACATTTCTGAAAACCGGCTCTTCATAGTCCTTATCTCAGCTGCTGAGAGGAATTCCAAAGCTCTTCCACTGAGCTATCCCTCCTCCTCTCCTGCAGAGCACACACCCCAGCAAGGATGTGCACCCACACACACAACCATGTACGCTTCCACCACTGGCAGGTATGTATCTGCCTCACCTTCCCCCTGGCTTTTTCTGTCACCTTCAAGCTTGGGACTGTCTCAGAGGCTTTTTGTGACTCTCAGCACACCACTTGATTTCCTCCAGACTTCCATTTTGCTGTCCCTGAATCAGCAGTGACAACATGACTCCTGCCATCCTACCTCCTCCCGCAGACCCCTGTACCTGGAGCAGTTCCCTCCTGCTAGGTCCCGCAGCCTTATCTCCCAACCCCTCCTCGTCCAGCCCGGCTCTCCATTATTCATTAATAGCCTGGCACACGAGGCCAGTTGCCAACAGACAAGCAAACAAAAAATCCAATACTCTGTAAGATGGTTCCACCTTTTACACCACGGTCAGCTTTCGTTTTCCCCCAGGAAGAGATTTTTCTGTCTCCTTTAAAAAGCACAGCATCAAATACAGAGGACCATGTCTTGGTTTAAAAAAAAAAAAAAAGCATTAAAAAGTAATATCCTGGCAACGTCTTTCCCATTTTAAGGTGCTTTCCCGGCCATTATTTCATCTGTTCCTTATCACAGACAGAACACTCATGTATCTCCCTATTTACAGATGAGAAAACTGAGGCTCAAAGAGGTCAATACAGATGCCTGGCCAACCTAGGGCATCGAAGAAGAACGGGCTTCTGAAGTCACCACCACCCTCCGCCTTATTAAAATGGATTCCTAGGAGGAGCTCTTGGGGAAAAAAAAAAAAAAAAAAAAGCCAGGGCTCCCTCTGACCTCTGCCACTGAAAACAGGCTGTGGATTAGGTAACAAGCCCTCTTTCCAAACATGACCTCTTGCTCCTTTCCACGCTGCTTACGGGGCAGGGTCGCTGCCAAAGCCAGCACCTCCGGGGGCCCGCCCAGGGCAGGAGCCGCGGAGAAAGCGGGAACCCCTGAGGTCACCCCGGCAGGCACCCAGGGCACCCAGCCCGCCCAGGGGTGCAGGCCTCACCCCGTCTCCTCCGCATCCCCTCTGCACACCAGCCCCCCCCCAGCAGGCAGCACCCTGCGGACCCCGGACCGCAGCCCGGGCGCTCCCAGGCTGTCCTTCTGGCTCTCCCTCCAATACACCCAACACCCAGTGGGTTTTCCCCGCAGCACACACGCACACCCCGGATGGCGATGGAGAGCTAGATGGCAAAGCCTCAATTTCGGGAGCTGGGATGCACCCTCCAAAGGCAATCTCGTTCCCTCTCCTGTCAATCCTCCCCCCAAACCCGTTCCTCCAGGGCCATCTCCCCATCTCATCACCTGGGCAAATGCCCCCCCCCCCCCCCACACACACACACCCGTCTCCCCAGCGTTCCACCCACCACCCCTAGTCCCTTTTTGCCCCAACTCTAAATGCTTATCCCCCTGCCCCCCTACCCTCCATCCGCCCCCCCCCCCCCCCGAGCTCACCCTGGCCGCTCCTCGCCCCGCAGTGGCCACCCACCCACTCCACCCGCGCCCAGGGCGCTGCCCCCGCGCCCTCCTTACCTTGGGCTCTCGGAGGGGTCCCATCGCGCTGCCGCCCGCCCGCTCCTGGCGCCGCCTCTGCCGCTGCCGCAGCCGCCGCCGGGGGAGGCACCTGCGCGCGGGGCAGGGGCGAGGTGAGCGGGGCAGGGGCGCGGGGAGCGGGGCAGGGGCGCGGGGAGCGGCGGGTGCGGGGCGGGCTCTGCGGGGCGGACGCCGCAGCCTCTGTCGCTGCCGCGGTGCGCGCTCCGCTCCCCGGGCGCCCGGCCGCCCGCCCCGCCCCGGCCGGACACGTGGTGCCGCCGCCGCGGCCGCCCCGGGGCGCCGCCCCCTCCCTCTCCCTGCCCCCCCCCCCCCCCCCCGCACCTGCCGGCTCCGCCCGCCACCCCCCTCCCCCGATGTCTCCGCGGCCCCTCCCGCCCTCTCTGCGGACCCGGACCCGAAGGGGGTGGGGGCAGGCGAGGCTCCGGACTTCTGCATCTGGGAGGTGCCCGGCGGCACCCTCCTCTGGGCACCGGGGATCCGGGTGGAAGGCTCTGCACGTCGGGTGGGAGAGCGGAGATAAGCTGCGACCTCACTGCGGGCCAAATGGAGAAGGGGGAAGTTGTCCCCCAAGTCAGCATCCAGCTCCCCACAATTACCTCGCCCGCAGTGAGAGAGAGAGAGAGAGAGAGAGAGAGAGAGAGAGAGAGAGAGAGAGAGAGAGAGAGAGAGAGAGAGCGCGAGCGCGCCAGGGCCGGTCCTTCTCCACCGGGCCCCAGCCAAGCGAACGCTGCAGAGCTGACACCGCTGCTGGGATCCGGGGTCCCAAGGGCTGCGAATCTCCTTGGGGGGTTTGCATGGGAACGTCCTTGGCTGGGCAGCGCCCCAGCCCCAGGCAAAGAAGGACAAGTTGGTGCCCAGGGAGCATCCTTTCCTCCAACTCTGCCCGCAGCAGCCAGGAGGCAGCCCAGGGCCACAGCTGCAGGAAGGTCACTGCCCTTGACCTCAGAAAGCCGGGGTCAAGGCATCACCCCACTCCCTTTGATACCTTCATGCCTAAAATCCTTGACCAACTCTGAATATGTGGTGTCTGAACCTTGACCTTGTTGGTTTTCAGATATGCCTTGTGAAATTGTGGGATGACAACAACAATAATAGTAATATGTTCCTCAAAGGATAGCTCTGAGGATTCAATAAAGAATACAAAAGAGCTGTGCCCAACTGACAGAACTTTCCAAAGGGCAGTTACGTTCCCTCCAACGTGTCTGTTCAATATTTGTCTCTTCCATGACTGGCAGAAAAATCATTTGTGAGGCAAATTTACTCAAAAAAGCTCCGGAAGCTATCCAACAGAGGCCTTAGAATAGGCCCCATCAGCTGGATCATGGGCCTGGGTTGATTTTTACCCTGGGTATACTTAAACCTTGTCCGGTGATGGAACTCCATCACCAGATATTATAAATTTATTCAGAATTGGAGAGTATTGTATTAGAAATTTATTCAGAATTGGAGAGTATTGTAAGTAGCAGTGTGGGTGGGGGACAGACTGATCCTTACAGCCAAGTGTCTGTCCCGCATGGGAGGACTATGGTCCATAAAAGTCCTATCTGAATCTCCAACATCCCCCATTTGTCTGTCCTCCCCACAGCGTTTTTCTCAGCCCTCAACTGTCAAGTTTACGGAAGTCCAGTATGAATCTAGAGAGAGCCTCAGATGATTCGTGGAATCAATGGCCTTCTTACTATCCCCCCTGCAAAGAAATTCTACTTCATACATCTTTTTGCCTTTTTAACCTACTTCGCTCTCTTAAGTAGTGAGTTTGATAATCCTAGAATTCTTTATCTGGGGGGAAGGGGTAAATGAATTAATACTTTCTATCGATATCTCAGATAATGGACTTCAGAAAAGCGATGGTCCATAATGATTCCTGCAGTTTATTATTTCCAAAATTATGAGCCTGAGGACATATACTGTTGACAGGAATGAACTGCTAATGTCAGGAGGTGCTTCTGAGTTCCTTATTGAGAACTGAAAATGGAGTCTGCGGGCCTAATAGCAGAAACATCCTCCACTGAGCTAGCCAATTCGGAACCAGAGAGTCATTTTTTACTTCTTCTCCCTTCCAAGGTCCACATAGCATAAACCACGAGTGATCTCCATGCCACTCTGGTGATAATGCCTTGAATCTGATTACTTCTGCCCATGGATCATCGACTGCTTTATCTTCAGTTTAAGTCTCAGCCACAAACATTCTGGATTACTTTAAGAGTGGTGTAGCTAGCTGAAACCGGTTTGGCTCAGTGGACAGAGCATCAGCCTACAGATGGAAAGGTTCAATTCCGGTCAAGGGCATGTACCTTGGTTGCCTGTGTGTGTGTGTGTGTGTGTGTGTGTGTGTGAGCGCGCATGCGCAACAGGCAGCTGATCAATGTTTCTCTCTCATCGATGTTTCTAACTCTCTACCCCTCTCTCTTCCTCTCTGTGAAGAATCCATAAAATATATATATATTTTTAAAAAGAGTGATCTCACTAAAATTGTCTTGCTTCCAATTTTGCCTCATTCCTTTCTTGCCAGTTTTTCATTTTTGCACACGGTCTTTCTGAAAGGCCAAATGAAGACATGCTTCTTCATTAAAGCCCGCTAATGATCTCCCCGATGTCCTCAGAGGGACATTCAGGCTCCTCAATGTGGCACGGTGATCTATCTAGCCTTGTTTACCTCCTCAATCTCTTTTCTTGCCACGCCTTTCTCTCCTGCCAGGCATCCTTCCCCCTTCCTTTCCTCCTTCACTACTCCCTCCGTCCACAAATGGATGACCCCCCCCAAACTGTGGAATGTTGTTTTCTGGAAGTATATGCTCTCTTTCTCTCTAGACTCTTGTATATGCTGGTCCCTTTGTCTAGACTCTAGAGTAGGGGTGTCGAACTCAATCAGAGAAGGGGCCAAAATCTAAAATCCAGCCTAAATCGCGGGCCGAATGGTTTACTGAACAGTCATAAACTGTCATTGTGATGGAAACGCAGCGGAGTGCAGTGATGACAGCGCGGTGCGGGCCACATTGCAAGGCCCGGCGGGACGGATTTGGCCTGCGGGCCTTGTGTTTGACACATGTGCTCTAGAGCAACTCTTGCACCCCACCCACACATCCTCCTCAACTCCGAGCGAGACAGGAAGTTTCATTTCCGAGACAGCTTCTCCCAGGAAACCTCCCCTGATCCCCCAAGAAGGGTCAGATTCCCCCCCCACCCCCTTACATACTAGACTAGGACACCTGGATTTGTTTTATCCCCAGAGGAGCTGCTTTGCTCTTGCATTCAGAATTCCCTATTTTTTTCACCAGGGATTGTAGGCTGTGCCTAGTTCAGGTCCTGTCTCACAGTAGGCGCTCAATAGATTGCAGCCCAATGAATGAGTGAATTCTGGAACCCCATCAGGGACCCGTCAGTACAGCAGAAAGAACCCAGAGACAAATGTCTGTTCTGAAAATGACGCAGGGAAAAGAGCGGCCTCCATTATGTCTTTGTATTTGATGATGAGGTGGTTGCCTAAAAAAAAAAATCCAACATGTGTTCCGTGAAAGCTTTTCCTGTGGAAGTGCAGGCAGTGAGAGAGGCTGGGCGGGGAGAGGCTCCCTCTCATCACCATAGCAACCCTGCTGCGGAGGGAAAAGGCTGATGAGTTAGTGCTCAAATGCCTCCTAGCTCTGTACTTTTTGGAGCCCGAGCCTGCTTTTCCACTGTTCTTAAAGGCAAGTTTTTACAAATGATAGCATCTCAATGTTGCCTCTAATTTCATCTTGTTTCCCGGGTCGCGAAGAGAAATTCCTTACAACGTTTGGATTGCACCATCAAAGAGATATAATCTAATACGGTACATTATATTCATCTTTCATCTGCTTCAAAATAGACCCATGCATCATTTCCAGTTCCTACTTACGTACTTATTTTACGGTCTGGCTTTGTAATTTTGCGGCTTTTCCCTTTAGACATGAATGCCATGCTGGTTTTTAAAGAAAATATCAGCTGCTTCAGAAGGCTAGAACAGACCCTTCCAAGATTATAGACAGCATTCCTGTCGAGGCCTGGGGAGGGACAAGGCATTGCAGATTGGGGGGGGGGGGGGGAGAGAAATATACCTCCACATCAATATGCCTCCAAACCTAGTATGAATTATTTGGATGTGACATTTGTGATTCAATGGTCCCTATCTTTCCTCTGCCCACAACTTGGTCTGTTTTTTAGATTTCTTTCACATTTATCATCTTCCAGGAGACTCACAAGGATCCTGTGAGGTGGCTGTGGCCACCCCCTGAGACCAGGTAAGCGCTGAAGGACAGGCTTCTATGGACAGGAACCCCTGCTCCCCACCAAGGCTGCAAACTTCCCAGAAAAGACAACACACACACACTGCCCAAGAGAAGATGTCTGCACCGCACAAGCAAGACAGCTCGTGGTCCCCATGGCCGCTCTTCCTCAGCTCCTCACCTCAGTACGCCGTGGGCTCTCTGGGACTCAGTCGGGGCTGACACCGCTCCACCTCCTAATCCCATCAGCTGTGCGAGCAAGCGCTGCCTTCTGTCCCCGGGGCTGGGCGATCTGCACAGCAACAAGGAGCAGCTGACGTGCTCTGCAACACGTCACCGAGAAAAGAAACTGCATTCTGGGCATCCTGGGATTTTTTATTTATTTATTTATTTATTTTTTGTAGGGTGCACACCCATGTTTTTCTTAACCAGGGAGAGAGCCCATTTTCCCACAGGAGCCTGTGTGAAAGATCAACCCTTCTCTTACTGTATGTGTGTTATTGTTTCTATATGTTTCCCAATAATTTTGATGTTGGGAAACTATAATGAGTAGAATTCTGCAAGATCACTCCCCTGACCAGAGGCCCAGGCTGTAGCTGGGGTAGAGAAGGGGAGTGGGTAATCTGAGGTAAGGTGGGCTGGAACATTCCAAGGGTTTGGAGCGTGTCCATTTTATCTTTCTTCTGCAAGTGAGTTTTTTAGTCACAGGCATGAAGGGCAAGTCCACGTGAGGAGGCAGAGGTTGGGGGCTGGGGGGCTTTAAAGATTAGTAAGGACGCAGTCTTCTGCTTGCCTGACGAGGAAGCCGACCTGAGGTATCCTCCCAGAATGCAGTCTGCTGTTTGTGAGCTTTGGCCCATTTGTGAGGATAGAGAAAGAGATTAGCCAAAGACATACGTGTGGTGATGGAACCAATTGGTGGACACATGGCTGGATAAGTCATTGACGTATTGGGATAGAAGATGAGAATGGCTGCAATGAAGATGCTCTGGAAAGGATGAGTGTAAAGGTTGCCATCGAGATAGGAGAAATGGAGTCTTGACATTTACCTAATGAGATGCTTCAACTGACTGGCCAAGACAGGCAGATGGGTGGGCCTTACAGACTCACGGAAAGGGCAAAGGATGTTGCCTATAAGTAGTCAGAGGAAGGCCTACGTCTGGGGGCTGAATTCTGAGCCTGAGAGAAAAGCACCTTCCTTTCCCAAGGGACTGAGGTCAGAAAGTATGAGAAGGACAAGGCAGTTGAAAGCTGCCTGACCACGTAGCTCCCTAGAGAGAAGATGAGGAATGAGGGCTGGACTCTTCTCAGCTGTTGCAGGGGCAGAGCAAGTGGTCCAGGTCAGAGGCTCTGAGGGATTCATTCAGCACCCACAGCAGCCTAGGTCTAGACAAGAAATTGACAACCTGGCTTCCCAGGAAGCAACTCTGTGACTGGATTTTAATTACATTAAAATAAAGGGATCTGTTCTCCATCATATCCTTTATTTCTGCAATTGTGTGTCTGTTTTCCCTTCAGCTTTCTGGTGAACATGCTTTGGAATTTCTTAAAACAAAATAATAATTCTGCTTTTTTATTTCTGCAAAAAGATGGGGAGGAAGAAAGAGGGGAATTTTGAGATTGCCTGTTCAAAGGACAGGAGTAGTAAGTATTGCAAAATGGGGCACTGAGCAGAGGCCAACTGCCATAAGCCAGCTACAGGAACCCCGGGGAACCCTGGACATGCCACACTGGCCGGACAGGCGTGGTAGGGGGTGGGGGGTAGGGGTGGGGTGGGGCGAGGTGGAGGATTGACACCTGCATTTGTGAAAATGAAGTTTTGAATGCTTCTTTATTTCTACCTCCTGGGCCCTCTTGTGAATCATTTTCCGTCATCACCTGAAATCTCCTGACTTAGTAAAGACAGCACTTGCTCTGTAGTTGTAGCTCTTCTCCAATCTGGCGCAGAAAAGTCCATAGGAAAAATAAACCCAGAATTTGGGAATCTGGCCTTTGTTGTTTTGTCTGTTCATGTGTCCTCTCCAGCTATTTATAAAATGCTGGTTAATCAAAAAGGGGGGTGAGAAGCATTTTTTTTTTTTAAAGGTAACTTTCACAGTATCTTTTTAAAGGTACTAAAACTGCATCATCAAAGTTTTGGGGAAAAATATTACTCATCATTCTGTCACCCTAACATCAAGGGCCCATAGCCTTTTCGTTAGCGTTTTTGTGTACCTGCTTTCAGGCTTATCTTTCAGTGCAGCGCTGTTAAAATGAGAATAAAATTCTAAATGACATTGGAAGGCATTTGGGGCCTTCTGATCCCATCACACTTGGCTATCTCTGGGTGGCTGTGGCCGGCTCCCATGTCCATTGTTTCCCCAGAAGTTATCACCTCTGTTCTCAGAGTGGGCGCTAACCTTGGATACGAGCCACTCAGTCCTCAGCACTGCAGGCAGACTGACTGCTGGGGCTACTGAAAAGAAACTCGAAGCTCAAGGATAGCTTCCCAGGTCCCTGGCCCTGGTGGCAACGGGACCAGCCAAAAGTTACCGGAAAAGCTACCGGTAATATGGTGGAGAATTGGCAAATCCAAGGCTGGATAAATGATCTCAACTCAGAAGCTGGTAGGAAATACACCTCTGCCCCTTTTTATCAGAAGACCAGCTACTGGTTCGCATAATGCAATGTGGATTCAAAAGTTTGCAAAGAGATCTGTGATGGGGGGGGGGGGGAAGTAGTTTAATAAAGGACATGGATTCTCAAGAGCCAGACGCATGGTGAGTCCCTCATTACCTCTTTCTGGCTGTGCAAACCTAGGGAAGATACTTAACCCCTCTAGGACCCAGCATGTGATACTTGTATGTTGGAAGGAAAGGGAGGGAGAAAGGGAGAGAGGGAGGGAGAAAGCTAAGTTTGCACCGGTTAATGATTTAGGTAGATTAACTTCTCCGATTCTCATTTTCTCAACTATAAAATGGGTTTAATAATAATAGTTCATAATACTGATGTAAGGATTTGATAAAAATACACGCATAACCTACCAGTTGTGTCTGACACATTGATAGAATTTAACCTATGTCCGTTCTCCCTCAGGATCACCAGCATTTGCTGCCCCCTACTTGTGATTTCACATTCTCCGCTTCCTAAAGATCTTAATTTTTAAACTTCCATTAAATGTAAATTGTAAGGTTGTTGTTGTTTTTTTCAGGTGACAAGAGATATAAAGAAACTGAATTTCTTATTAGAAAATACATTGATAGGACTTTCTTCCCAAAGGTAGATTAAAAAGGTAAAAGTCCTGATAAATGTCCTGATACCTACAATTCATTCATTCATTCATTCATTCACTCATCAATGTTTATTTTGTTCCTATTCTGAATTAGGCACTGGACCAGGCTCTGGTTCCAGAGAATTCTAAGTGGAACAGTGTTTCCTGTCCTCCAGTATCTCAGTCTAACAGGGGCATGGGCATGAGCATCACTACACACCATGACATGTTAGTGCCATGGCAGACGAATGTTCTGGGAGCTTGATAATTTCCAAATTAGACTGGGATCGGAGGCTTTCAGGGGTGAGCTTTGAGGTGAATTTCTTAGGATAAGAGTTCCTTTCTCTTTATCTCTCCCCTTTCTGCTCCCTCCTTCCTCTCCTTCCCCCACCCCCAGTCTTTCTACTCTGAGAAACTTCTGCTGCCCTACACACTGGTCCACAATTTCTTTCTTTCTTTCTTTCTTTTTACATTTTACTTTTCAATTACAGTTTGCATTCACTATTATTCTGTATTACTTCCAGTGGTACAGCACGTGGAGTGATGATCGCACACTTTACAAAGTGGACCACAGATAACTCCACAACAGACTGGTACAGAGAGAACCTTTACCATCTGACATAACCTTCTGGAAGAAAGGCACTTTGCCTCGGCGTTTTGATTACCTGCACAGCATCACGCACAGCACCTGGTCCCTCAATCAAAATTTTGTTCATTAGCAACATTATTTAAAATTCCAAGAACATTGCCATACCGCCACCTATTGTTTCATTGGTGTATTATCCTTCTGACAGTTTCTTGGCTTGCAACAAGGTCTTCCCAACAAATTCAAATGTCCAGAACACACTCAGAGTTTAAGGATATACTTCACGTAATATCAATGAACATAATCAATAGTCAGAGGGTATGGGATAATGGGCAGGTGCTCTGAGGTCTGACAGACACTGCTTCCAAATTCTCCTGTTCTCTTTACCTGCTGAACCACAGCAGACAAGCGAGCTAAATCATCTGTGTAAGTCATATGGCTAAGTCAAAGTCAGATAGTTCCTACCTTACCTATGATTTAGGTAGAACTATTTCGAAACTTATGATTTATAGTGAATAGCTACGTGGGGAAAAGAACCTTACGGCCCCGACACTACAAAATCTTTTTAAACATCCCTGAGAGCAGCCAATGTCCTGATGCTTGAGATCTAAGTATAGAACTGTGACTTCGTTCAAACCAATGTGCTATGTTTCCCATGGTAAACACTTGTAATTTTTACATATCAATTACTCATTTTTTTATCTGCCAATAGTCCTCTACAGTTCTAAATTCAGAAATACCTCTCTAGAAAAGGGTTGTGAAATGTTACAAATGGGGAATAAATATAGAATTAAGAATCTTCTGTTTTTCGTTCTTAGCTTTTAATTATGCATTAATGGATACCTGAAACATTGTTTTTAAAACATGAAGATTATTCATTCCTAAATACAGTGGAGCTGATGCAAGTAATAACGAGGCAGTTTCTGTAATGCTCACCTGAGAACCGCCTTACCGAGTTATACTTTCACAGCTGCAAATTTTATCCTGTGAATTTCAGACTTTTTATAAATAAGTGACTTTATTTATTCAACAAATATTGAGTTTTCCTTGCTATGCACTAAGACTTCTGGCAAATACTGGAAGAAATCTTAAGTCGTTTGCCTTGGTAGTAAGAAAGGTGAGATTTTAAAAAATTTTACGTTGTGCCTTCACACAATGCCCTAAGCAGTGTTTGGCCTGTTACATGGCCAATTATCAGAAGGTTAGGATGATGAACTCCAACTAAATATTAAGCCATGAGCACTCTTTTAGGGAAAGTTCAAAAGAATAAAATAAAACATGATCATTTTTAACACTTACAGGCTCATTTAATATTAATACTTCAATTTCTAGCTTTAAACTCTATTTTTAAGATAAACCAAGAATAAAAATACAGAAATAAACGTGACAAAAGAATCCTATTTATTAATACAGAATCGATGCTGTATTTTTTCTTTATAATTAAGAAATGCAATAGAGCAAAATTAAGCAAGTCTTTTCCCTGCCAGGTGAATCCCTTGGATTCCTTTTCCACAGAGCACTGCTATTTCCATAAAGATGAAGAACCAAACAGGCACGCGACAACCCCTTGATGGTCGGAAATGGACTCACTTCATCATGTTATTTTGCCGTAATAGCTCTATTATTACACGTTGCTACAGAACAGTCACTTCTCCATAATTGGCAAAGATAGCCAGAAATAATGGTGACTTACAGAGGGTTCAAGCAGAAAATTCTATTTATTTTTTTTTATTAGAAGGAATATGGCTCCTCTTCAAAACGGAGTTTTCTGATGGTCTTTGGCCAGCAGGTAATCTGTCTGCTCTGGTGAGTTTTACTACAAAAAAGATTGTGCATTCCTGGCGTAGGGGCTTTCATAAAAATGTGCGTCAGACATCCAAGCCCTTCTGAAGCCCTCAGTTCCTGCAACCTGAGTCCACCCTTTCCTTCCCACCGTTGCCATTGAAACTGGAAATGACTGCAGAATACAAATCATATGATAAGTATCGGAGGATTCTTCTGTGTAGCTTTCCAGCATTTCTGCCAAATTCCTTGCTAGAGAGCTGTGTGAGGCTTTTGAATCTGAAACCTTTAGCCAACTGCGTAGCAGCCCTTACTCAGGGATTAATAAACATTTCAAGTTCTCTTTAAGGCTTGCTTATTTGTTGGCCATCTATCTATATCCCAAAATGTTAACCACCACCAGATGCTTCTTCTTTCTGGAGTCCCCTCAACGTGGGATACCCACAGTTCTGAATTGCATTAGTATAAATGAGCACTCTTTCCCTAAAACGTTTAATCGCAATGCTATCCCCCACTTAGCTTGAGCCTACGGAAAGACGCTTCCTTCGGGTTGGTTTCTCAGTAAACCACTGAGTCAGCATACAAGCTCCCTGTCTTGATCCTCTTGAGGGTACAGTAGGACTATTTTAGAAGAGATGTGGCAAAGAACCAACCACACTGTCCTTCAGGCAGACAATGCCATTTGGAGAGTAGCTCTAAGACCCAATGATGACTGCAAGATATAGGACAAACTTCCAGCTAGTTAACATCCTCATTTGTAGGCCTGAACTTGTGATTTTCCCACTGACCATGCTTTTTTAAATAATCTTCACCTTCGGATATGTTTATTGATTTAGAGAAAAGGGGAAGAGGGAGGAAGAGAAGGAAGAAAGGAGGGAGGGAGGAAGGGAGGGAGAGATTGATTGGTTGCCTCCCGCAATCTTTTGGTGTAAGGCAGTGGTCAGCAAACTCATTAGTCAACAGAGCCAAACATCAACAGAACAAAGATTAACATTTATTTTGAGAGCCAAAAACTTCTGCACATGGGCCATGAGGTTTCAATCACAATGTACATGTGTGCGTGCCTGCATGTGGTATTTTATGGAAGAGCCACATTCAAGGGCCAAAGAGCCGCATGTGGCTTATGAACCACAGTTTGCCGACCACTGGTGTATGAGACAAGACTCCAACCAACTGAGCCACCCATCGACCATGCTTTTTACAGTGAGGCACCAGCAGAGGAAATATATGAAGAAGGGCTTTTTCTGTCCTGTTTTTATGCTATAACCAGTGTGTTCTGTCTGCTTTCCTCAGTGCTGTTAAACGATCTTCCACAAACTCCGCTAAGGTTTTTAATTCACACAAAAAAAGAGGCTTTGATATGTTACAAGGAGAAGCGTGGTAAAAATGTCAACAAAGCCAGTGTATTAAATGTATCCAGAGCTGCTAGCTTTTCCTAAATGGTGATTAGGACAAGGTATTGAAATAAGAAGAGTGTTTCCTGCTTGAGCAAGTCAGACACTTCTTTCTTCACTTGGAGATCAGAGTGAACGGATGCTGTTACCCATTAAACCAGTATGCCTGCCATTTACATCCGCTCTTAAACTCTGAGACTGGATTAAGAATTATATTCTTCAAACCTTCTGCATTTACCTGCCTGGGTTCTACTGAACTCAATAATTGAGCTTTTGGCAAAGCTATCTTACCCACAAGGAATGTATACATCATTTTGCGGTCAGACCCATGAATAAGGATGGAAAAGTACTGAGTTTGCTAAACAGCGATCATAGATAATGTCTGATCACTTTTCCAGTGATGTGGGTGAGCCTTATATTTACTTTCAGAAAGGTAGTCTCGCCCCACGTCTATTGCTGGTGAACATCTAGTCGGGCAAGGAGAGAAAATTAGCCAAGGGAATTTCCAGTTTGGCTATTGTATAGGCCAATGGTCGGCAAACTCATTAGTCAACAATCAAATATCAACAGTACGACGATTGAAATTTCTTTTGAGAGCCAAATTTTTTAAACTTAAACTTCTTCTAACGCCACTTTTTCAAAATACTCTCATTCAGGCCGTGGTATCTTGTGGAAGAGCCACACTCCAGGGGCCAAAGAACCTCATGTGGCTCGCGAGCCGCAGTTTGCCGACCACAGGTGTAGGCAATAGCAAACAACGTGGCAAACCTGCTGCCTCCTGTTTCCGTCTGGCACCTCCACTTCTGTTTATGATTTCCAAGTTGAATTCTCCAGGGTGTCCTGGTAGGAACTTTCCAAAGCTGATAGCTCCTTGTTGCATTTCACCGCCTAGGTATTTGTTTACATTGTTCTTTTTTAAGGAGGAGCCCACTCTGTCATTGACAAAAGCAGCACTCTGGTCCAGAGTGGCCCGTTTGTTTTTTCTTTTGTACACAGAGAACAACAACTTTAATCACCTCAACTCCATTTCCCTGTAAGTAGGTGGTGAATCTAGTGAACTGTTAGTATGAGAAGGGAAAAATATGTACTTATTATTATTAGTTAGTTTTAGAAAAGAGAGGTGGGTGTTTTTGTAAAACTGTTCAGCAAGCCAGTTTTTGTGTGTGTGTGTGTGTGTGTGTGTGTGTGTGTGTGTGTTTATTGATAGGATCCTAACTTCATTTGAAATGTGAAAATATAAATGCTGCATGGAAAAGGACAGAAAAATTAATTTTACTTCAATATCAAATGCTATGTTTATGAATCGAGCAGCCAAAAAGCCAATTAGCTAGACAGCTGTGATGAAATGACTCTAAAATATACCTAATTCTGAGTCATCTTCTGGCACTATCCATTTGGCTTCATTTATTTCAATTAAAAAATATATGGAAAGACATCCCTCCAAATTAATGTCCAATTCAAAATAAAACCAGAACCATATTTTGGTTTACAAATCAAAAAGTAAAAGCCCTTTTTCCTATTATTCAAGGAAGAAAGTTGTTCCACAGTTATGTATAAACTAGAGGCCTGGTGCATGAAAATTTGTGCACTCAGGAGGGTCCCTCCAGCCTAGCCTGCACCCTCTTGCTGTCTGGGACCTCTCAGAGGATGACTGACTAATGGCTTAGGCCCACTCCCTGGGGGATTGGGCCTAAGCTAGCAGTCAGACATCCCTCTGGCAGCCTGGGAACCCTCGGGGGATGTCCGACTGATGGCTTAGGCCCACTCCCTAAGCCATTAGTTGGACATCCTTAGCACTGCAGAGGCAGGAGAGGCTCCCACCACCACTGCTATGCTGGTCAGCCATAAGCCAGCTTCTGGCTGAGCAGCACTCCTCCTATGGAAGTGCACTGACCACAAAGGGGCAGCTCCTGTATTAAGCGTCTGCCCCCTGGTGGTCAGTGCACGTCATAGCAACTGGTCATTCCTGGTAGTTCTGCCATTAGGGTCAATTTGCATATTACCCTTTTATTATATAGGATTCTTTAATTTTCCCCATTTACAGTCATAATAAAAGGCTCCCATTAGTACATGGTAAAAATTACAAGTTATTTTAACATCAATTTAATTCTTTTTATTTATTGAAAAGATAAGTATATCACAAACTTTCTGGACTATGTCTGTATTGTGTCTTATCTTAAATATTCTAATTTGGGTTCCCAGTTGTCTCATATCTTAATACTCACAATCACTGATTTTCAATGCTATGAGCTATTTTCTATGCCTCAAATGAGAATTTATTTCCAAGTGCAGTGTGGCCAGCCTACATAACTATTTGTATGTTTACCATTTGCCCAACCATAGGAAAACTTTTTAAATATATATATTTCTTTATTGGTTCCAGAGAGGAAGGGAGAGGCAGAGAGAGATAGAAACATCAATGATGAGAGAGAATCATTGATCGGTTGCCTCCTGCATGCCCCTCACTGTGGATCGAGCCTGCCACCCAGACATGTGCCCTTGACTGGAATAGAACTCAGGACCCTTCAGTCGGCAGGCTGATGCTCTGTCCACTGAGCCAAATCAGTCAGAGCTCTTTTAACTACTAAGTTAAGAGAAAAGTTTGTAGGTTTGTGACAGTTAAACATGAAGGCTCTACTATATATACCACTGATTTGCAATCACATACAGGCTTTATGAAACTATTTTTTTCAGGTTTTTAAAATTGTAAATGATTCCTCCTGCTGGTGCAGTTTCTTCGCACTTCATCACATTTCTAAATAAGTAACTGAAGATCTCATCTCCCGCAGGCATTGTACCAATACTTCCAAATGCTTCTGTTCAATTTTTAGCCCCTAAAGGCCATATTGAAGGAAGAGAAACTAGAAACCTGCTCTTCTTGACGTTTTCCACAAATTCGCTTTCCTGAGAGCTTGTACATTTCTTGCTTAGTTTCCAAAGCACATTCGATACCTATCAGAAGCCGAGTGAACATGGCCCATTCCTTAAATAAAGGCTCTGCAAAATCTGCTGCCTTGAAAGTGGGAGAGGCACGCCAAGGCAGCGGCTGTGCTTCTGAGCGGAGAGCGCTTCTCGGATGGCATGGCACAGGAATGAGAAACACTCAACAACAGCGCAGTCTTTGAAAGTTCATGGCTTCGACCCAGGGTTTCCGAACACCGGTACCATTAACATATTGGGCTGGGTAATTCTTTGATGTAGAGACTGCTTTTGCATTGCTTGGTGTTTAAAAGCATCTCTAGTCTCCACTTCCTGAATGCCAATCGCATCCTCCCCTGAGGCCCCCATCCAGGTCTCCTCCAATCAAAAGTACCTCCGGACCTTGCTAAATGTCCTCGGGGGACAAAGATGCCCCTGATTGAAAACTACTGCTCTATTCTAGGTCTGGAAATTATATATGTACAAATACAGTATGGGCTTGGTTTCAGAGTACATACCCATGAACATCAGCATCTACATCTGCTTGGCCTAAGAGCTTATAGACTTTGAAAGAAATGAATCTAGATTCGTAGACTATTCTTCTCCATCTCAATGATCTTGTTTTTGCCTGCCCTTTCATTTAAATACCCCACCTCATTTTTACCTGAAATTGCTATGCCATCATGATAATGTTGACTTTCATACACAATCATTGCAAGCAACAGAGGAAATAGATGTAGCCATTTGAAATCGCTTAGATATATTTGAGGGTGTTTACTGAAATTGTGTTTATAATGCTCTGTACTTCCTAAATAAGCAAGGTGAACACTAAACCTCCATCGCCTTCAATTTGGTATCTTTCCATAGTAGCACAAGGAAGACGCAGTATTCGTGGCTTAAGTAGTACCTAACACCTTTTCAACCACATAAAACTCTTCAAAGCAAGATTCATACTTCTGCTTTCACAGCATCTTATACCTACTCTAGCTTATTCTTTGTCACGTGTAAAACTTGGAGAATTTAAGAATAGCGAAAGCATATCCCAAGCTTTTAGGCTCATACATTTATTTTGAAACGACAGTAAAGGCAGACAGATGTATTATGGGGGTGAGAACGTGGTGATTTCACAAAGGCAGCAATCTGGAACAATGCATATAAACTATTTGTTCTCTATTACCCTCTGGTGGTTTGTTTTTTTGAAAAAAGAAAGTGTTTTTAAAAACACCTTGTTCTTATCACCGATAATATCAATAGCCATCATTTCTTGGTAAACACTGTATAATAGGTTTAATGAAAATTCTCTCATTTAACCATTTACAGTTGCCTGAGGTAGGTATTATGACCCACACCTGAAAACGAAGGAAACCGAAGCTCCAAGTGTTCAAGGAAACTTGTCAAAATTGATGTGTCTGGTAGAAATGATATTCAAATTCAAGGCTCAAGTTCACTGTGTGTGTTACTGTTTCCTGGGCAACTCTTAATGAGAGCTGGCCGAATACCATCAGCCTTGCAAGTTGAAGAGGCTAATGGACTTTTTGGCAAAACAGAGGAGCCTTGTCATATTCTCATTTAAATTAATCATATTCAACTATTCAATTTTGGAGAGAAGGCAGAGGAGGGAAAGATTTTTTAATCACCCAGGCCTTCTCCAGCTTAGGTCTGGAAGTTAAAGTGAAATGGGAGGCATGAATCTATTATTTCCTTAGTTTTTCGTGGCTCACTGAACCATGTGTGTTGCTAGTGGTTAAAAATACAAATATCTTTATACAAGAGTTCTGATTATAGCCAAAACCGGTTTGGCTCAGTGGATAGAGCGTCGGCCTGCGGACTGAAAAGTCCCAGGTTCGATTCTGGTCAAGGGCATGTGCCTTGGTTGTGGGCACATCCCCAGTAGGGGGTGTGCGGGAGGCAACTGATCAATGTCTCTCTCATCGATGTTGATGTTTCTAACTCTCTATCCCTCTCTCTTCCTCTCTGTAAAAAATCAATAAATATATATATATATATTTTTTTAAAAAAGAGTTCTGATTATAAACCAACAGGTTCATCTCTGGTATACAGCTCACAAAAAATAACCCTATTCTGACTCTAGAAGAAAAGTGGTTAAAAAGTGAATTTATGGCCAAATTACAGGATCTTCAAAGATTAACTGAACTTTATTATTATTGCTGTTTACTTTGCATGCTTCTTTAAAACTTTAACCCAGCAAACAATGAGATTCTGTCTTTGTATGTGTGTATGCATGGCAGGATGCTGGGGGTAAGGGGTGATTTCAAGGGGGATGTCGCTGTTTTCCAGTAAGGTAAGGGAAGCCATATTCTTCATGATATCACTTACGATAGGAAAATAGTATCCCGCTTTTTCAGACCATTGCTGGCAAAGATGACTATATTTGAGAGGTTCCCAAGATGGTTGCAATTCAGACTGAGCCAGGGCAACACTGAATGGCTGAATAGGGCTTCAGAAGAGGCCCAGTGAAAAAGATTATGCTACTCACTCCAGCTCGATAATTTATAACTTGGAACCCCCCTGATTTGTATCACTTGTATTTCGTGAAAAATAGAAGAGATATGTATTTAATTCAATTAGTTACAAAATGGACCTAAAATCCACATGCAGGCTTATTTCCATGACCTATTTAGTTAATCTATGAAGCAACTAATCTAAGAGATTCAAAATATTTATTGGCGTTAGCATAAACACCTATAAAATCTCATTGAGCAAATTATATTTACACGGAATGGAGATATAAAACATATCAATGTATTGAAATTTCAAGCAGAAAACATCTTCTTGTCATTTCTCATTTAGTATCATGTGAGGTTTTATTCAAACACCATGTTTTAGTTTCTGGGGTGCGAGTTAGAGATTCTACCAACAAAAAGTTTTTTGGGATTGATTCTTTCCTTTTCCCACTTCTTTTTCTGTCCAAGAACATATAAAGCAGCCAGAGGTTATTATTCATAACTGGAAAAAGCATATCCACCGGTTTTATAGTTTTCAGTTGAAGGATATTTATTTATTATGCTTTAATGACAACTGTGTACCTTTTATTGACTGAGCCTGGATCCCAGCTACATATATAAAAACTGGGAAATCCATACATGCTAATGCAGTTAAAGTACTTTAATCCTTCAATAAGTGATGAATGTTCATAGGCATATTTATTTTCTGTGTAAATGCAGCCAGATAAAAGAATGATTATTGAAAGTAACAGAATTATGCACAGAACTCTAATAAATAACTTAACTTCCATAATGTAGAAATTAGCTTCTATAATTGGCTATTACCAACACAATATATATGCATCACTATACCAACAACAATAACCAAATTGAGTACTAAGAAGGTAAAAGTATATGTTAAGGAAATTTTGAAAATCAGACTTTTCCTATTTATAAAAAGAAAATTCCAGAAAAATACAACTTGAATATTACCTTATATATTTTAGTTTTATTAACCATTTTCATGTATACTAGTTCATTTAAATTCAAAATGCCTCTTGACCTTTATTGTACTATTTTTAATGAGCCTATTGTGTAATTTTTTTATTTGTTTGTTTTGTAGATACTACTGAATGAAGATATAAATGGTGGTTCATGTCTATCACCAGTGTTTAAATACAATATCTTTAAATTAAAATTTTGATGAAAGAACATATATGCCTTATCTCTGCCAGGATATCAGTTTTTACTAAACAACCCTGATTCCTTCCTTTTTTTTTTTTAGTCCTTTCTCACTCCCTCCCTTCCTCTTTTCCATATGTTAGATCATTCTGGGAATAATATAATTATAGACAGGTTGTTTTCAAAGAAATAATTGAGACAAAACCTCTTAATTTATAAACCTAGATAAAGCTACTTGCTCTTTGAAATTTATAGCATAGTAATTAGATATGAAAATCCTGACATCAAATGTACAATACTGTTTTTTCTTCCCATTAGAATTCTTCTTGATAGGTGACTCATGTTTATATGCAGAATACCATTCTTCATGGTAAAGTCACATGAAGAACAAGATACATTTTGTTTCAGCTTTATCAGGTTTTCTCCTTACTCAGGGTGTGGCAGAGTGCTTTTCTTAAAAGGCTCCCCTTAAAAGGCTATGTGAGTGCATATTTCATAGGTTTCCTATTCATTATTCATGCCAGTAGGCAGAAGGAGTGTGTACACGTGGAGCGTTCTCTCAGATGTGTTCTCTGAGGAGCACACTCAGCCTGAACCTCAAAGGGGCTCTTCAGTGGGGCTGGAGGGCAGCTTGGGCAAAGGGCAGGTGGTGTCATCAGACATAGTCTTATAGAGATGCTCCAGTGGGTTCCAAGTTCCACTGGGATTCAATCTATGGTCACAGCAATCAGGCCAATGGCACTTTATCCTAAAGTAATTTGAGTGAATATAGCATTCAAGAAATTCCAAACTACGCGTTCCCATGTATTTTGTACTTTGTGTTTCAGGAATATTATTTTCTGAAATATGAAAATAAAACAATCTCTAATTAAATTTGGGAAGGTTCATGTCACTTATTTACTTATATAAATTGGATTCATGTTTCTTAGAAGAATGTGCAGCCAATTTAGGACTATGCATTCATTAATATGTGTCAAAGATGCTGTGGGTATTTAATAAAATTCTAATTATAAAAACAAGGAGAGAATGTTTTTTTCCTGCCTTTTGAATTAAAGGCAATATTAGTGTAAACCGTTTTTGAAAAACTAATTTATGAAGTCTATATGAACTAATAAATTGGGTGCTAAAATGTACTATGTAACTTAAGAATAGGAATGAAAACCATTTTCTTTAATATTAGATTATACATTTTCCCTGATCCACCTGCATACTTTCAGTATTAAACAAAAAGAAGTTTGGAAAGAAGTTACTTCTCAAATTCATTTTTATTTCCTTGTTTTTATATAACAAGCCTATTACATAAATTAATAGGAAATTCTGAAAATCAGACTTTTCCTACTTAGAAAAAGAAAATTCCAGAAAAATATAACTTAAATATTACCTTATTATTTTAGTTTTATAAACCATTTTCATGTATACCTAGCTCATTTAAATTCAAAATGCCTCTTGACCCTTATATTACTATTTTTAATGGGCCTATTGTGTAAATTTTTTTTGGTTTTGTAGATACTACTGAATGAAGATATAAATGGTGGTTCATGTCTATCACCAGTGTTTAAATACAGTATCTTTAAATTAAAATTTTGATGAAAGAATATATGCCTTATCTCTTAATATAACAAGGAAATAAAAATGAATTTGAGAAGTAACTTCTTCCCATGCCTCACTTCTGCATATATCTGAGGTAGATTGGTAGTTATCATCTCAGGAAACCACTTACTGACATTAGTAAACTACTAACATAGTTATTATTATTAGAAGAAACATACCAAATGGTAGTAATTTTAAAGGTGCTGTGCGTTTATTTTCTATTTTAAATATGTTTTTATTGGTTTTTAAAGAGACGAAGTGAGAGGGAGAGAGAGAAATATAGGTGAGAAAGAAATATGATCCATTGGCTGCCTCCTGCATGCCACCTACTGAGGATCCAGCCCCCAAGTCTGGCTTGTGCCCTGACCAGCAATCAGTGGATAGAGCATTGGCCTGAGGACTGAGAGGTCCCAGGTTCAATTGTGGTCAAGGGCATGTACCTTGGTTTTGGGCACATCCCCAGTAGGAAGTGTGCAGGAGGCAGCTGATCAATGTTTCTCTCTCATCGATGTTTCTAACTCTCTATCCCTCTCCCTTCCTCTCTGTAAAATAAACAAACCAATAAATAATAATAATAATAATAATAATAATAAAATATATTTTTAAAAAGTGGATAAATCACTAGTATCTATATTGCAGCCTGGAGTGGACAGCAGTTTCAAAGGACTTTTTAAAGTTATACAGGAAGATAATTCTTCTAAGGCAATGAAAAAATATTGTTGCCTAGGGCCTGCCATGTGATTCTAACATGCAGCTAAGGTCAGAAAACACTGTTCTTAGTTTCCATCCACACCAGTGGCATTATTTTTTTTTGCAATTGTTTTGCTACTACACCCATGTGATGACAATTATGATGAACCAGGTCAGTGTGAGAAATTAGGGACAGCAAGAGAATGACAGCTTTCAATGTTATTAGAATGAGATAACTCAGATATAACAATAATCACCATCACTTTGGGTTAGATGCCTGATTCTATACAAACAGTATAAGACTTACTGGAGAGAGGTGGTCTTAAGGAAGCAGGCAACACACCTTTTCTGCCTTGCTGAGGTGGGAGTTTAACTGGCATCAACTTAATGACAACTGGAATTGGAGCCTATTGGAAAACAGCTTGTATTTAAATCCAGTTTTAACTGCAAGAGTCTCCATCAAGTTGTTATGAGACTATTAAATTCATGGCAGCCATCTCTGAACATCTGCATACTGGATAGTTTAGCAATAAGTAATACAGCACTTCTACTGAACAGCAGGTCTGACTCTTTAATCCGAATCTGTGACAGCTCCCAACCAGGAGAGCGTGTGTGTAAACTCTCGTAGATTACAGAAGCATTCAGTTTGTACAGCTGCAGTGCAACTAACATCAAATTACTATCATATTAATTTAATTACAATGCTTCTAGATCAAAGAAAAGTCTTTCTATTACGTGATAAAACAAAACCTATGGCCTAGAATAAATCTGGATAGAAACTCATTTAACTCACTCAACTGCTACCTAGCTAGCAGGTGTAGGAATGGCTACATGCCACCACCAGATTAGAAATACTCACTGAAGAGCACAGGAAACAGTTCTGTATGGTCTGGTAAAAGGCAAGGTGCATTCTACCGAAGTGAAAAATTAAGCTTACTTCTTATAATACATGATTTATGATTATTTTTTGCAGGAATCATAAATCAGATGGAGCGAATTCTTTGCTGTTTCAACGCTCACTTGGAAATTCCAATTTTCTTCAGATCCTTTCCAATTTTCCAAAGTAGGCTCTCTGGAAAAATCAGCAATGTTTTCCAGATGTGGTTTTATTCACCACTATCTTCTTAATATTTTTGTGACAAATCCTTGACAAAAATATATCCCTGCCCCCCAAGCAAAACAAATACTCCTCCCTCATCACCACAAGCAAACTTACCTCTTGGCAAGGAGAAGTGATCAGAAAGCCCTGGGCAGGGAAATATAAAGAGCGATAGGTTAGGAGGCATCAGTTCTGGAGCCAGGGTTGGAGTCTTATTGAAATGAACCCGAGTGGGAGGGCTGGAGTCTACACTGGTGGGTAGAGCTTCCTGGTGTCTCCCTTTGTTCTAAGGAGAATGCTAATGCTAATACCGCAGTTTGAATGCCTGCTTGCTTAGGGAACACTGATGCAGTCTGACAAAGCTTCCAGCTTAAATATCCAAAAGGAAACATTAAGATGGAACTTGCCTGTGTAAAACAAGCCACACGATGCATGTGCAAATCTGAACAGTTGGAAATTTGTGGTCATGTTAGTTTTATCTCACCTCTTTTGAAAGATGTAATCAAGATACTAAGAAAATAAATTTTCCATTTCTTGTGAACTAGGGAATTTGTGTGTGACTTTGAAATTTTTTTTCACCTTTCTCTTCTCCCTCGTGTGTGAAATTTTCATTGGCAGGCAAAATCGGGCAGTGTAGAAAGAGAAAGAAATTCCTCAGGTCAGGGAAATATAGATCAAGGTATAGAATAACAGAATGAAAAATGATATGAAAAAGTTAAGGTCATAAGAGAAAACAAAACTAACAGTGCAACCTAACAGTTTTGGCTCAGTGGATAGAGCCTGTGGACTGAAGGGTCCCAGGTTCGATTCCAGTCAAGGGCATGTTCCTGGGTTGTGGGCACATCCCTAGTGGGGAGTGTGCAGGAGGCAGTTTACCAATGTTTCTAACTCTCTATCCATCTCCCTTCCTCTCTGTAAAAAATCAATAAAATATATATTGTTAAAAAACTAAATGTAATTTATTCATGTGCTAACATGATATGTTTTAAAGTATAGAAGACATTTAATTTCAAATTATTTTAATGCTCTTTTTCATTGTACTGGGGGAATATAAAACAAGTCAAAGAAAAAAAGCATGGTTATAGGCCTAAGAAAATCCAAAATAAAGAGTTTTTGGAAATCAAATAAAAATTGACAACTGTTGAATATTATTGCTATTCGTATATCTTGATAAATCAAGTGTAGGAGCAAAGTGATGAAAATTCCCAGGCTGTAGTTAAAATAGGTTAAAAACAAGCATTTGCCAATCCAGCCTCCCTGTTGCATGTCCTTCAAATACACAAGCTTGTAACGTGTGAAAATTTTCTTGCTATGCTGGTTATAAAGTTGAACAATACATTCACTTCTAAGTCAATATTTGCATTCTGCAAGTCATTCACTGAAAGAAGTATTAATCCATTTCCCTCCCCTGTCTGACCCTGGGATCATTGACCAGGATAAATTTCAGCACCATGGACAAAGCAAGCAACCTTACTCTTGGGGCTATGGGGAATGTTCCCAGGATGTTAAAATGTAAGCAATAGCAGAAACCGGTTTGGCTCAGTGGATAGAGAGTTGGCCTGCAGACTGAGGGGTCCAGTTTGATTCTGGTCAAGGGCATGTACCTTGGTCTCGGGCACATCTCCTGTGGGGAGGTGTGCAGGAGGCAGCTGATCAGTGTTTCTCTCTTATTGATGTTTCTGACTCTGTTTCTCTCTCTTCTCTCTGTAAAAAAAACAATAAAATATGTTTTTTAAAATGTAAGAAATAACTTTATAGCAGCCATCTTCCATTTTAATATGTTTTTAAGGACCAAATGAGTGCTAAGGAATGTTCAGTTGAATTATATCAAGTTTACACTTTCCTCTATGTTATAACTATGAAAAATATAATTGCCCCTTTACACACATGCATTCCTGTGATAAATGCATTTAAGTGTCATTAGGTTTAATGGCTCCTACTCACTCAGACTCTTATACCATACCTTTTAAAGTTAGATTAATGCATATTAATAGTGTGAAATTGGTGAAATGATGAGTAGAGTTTCCCTGGGCAAAAGTTAAATCAAGGAAGAAGACGGGTTAATATTACCTTTTACCCCATGCTACAAAAGATGTCAGCCCTGCCCTTTGGGAAAGAAAAGCTCACTGTTCGTTGAACTTAAATTGATTGTTATAGGTTTAAGCTCAGGTAACTGTCTTTGGTTAAGTTACTAAAGGTTTGCAGTCTTCTTCAAGAAATAAGAAAAAGATATGTGCGTTTCTGAGATTAAATTGGTATTTTATTCAGTAATTTCAGAGAAAGAGATAAGATGTCATTGCCTTCCTTTTCTGAATTCATCTTACAAATCCAACTTAGGGGTCATTCAGGATATTTTTATTTTGTAATCTCTCCTTGTATCTTATCACCATGTATCACACAAACTAGTGGTGTTTAATCAATTTTAAGTGAGTTGAATATTATGATAATTCTATTAGTATTAATGTGAAGAAGAAAAAAGGAAAAACCCATGGTTCTGGTTCCAGGATTTCTTGATATACCAAAATGCTGCTTCATACTATCAGCAGGAGTAGAATAATTTTGAACAGTGACTTGCAAAAGCATTAAGAATAAGAAATATATTCATTTAAATTATGTTTGGAGAAAGAAAAGTACAAGCTCACCACTTGTAACTCACCCTCACATCCTCACAAGATGACCGCCCCACACATCACCACAAGATGGCTGCCACCAGATGGTCACCCCACATCATCACAAGATGGCCTCCACTACAAGATGCCCACCCTTATGTTGTCATAAGATGGCTGCCAGGGAGGGGCAGTTGGGGGTGATTGAGCAGCAGGGGAGCAGTTAGGTGTCAATCGGGCCAGCAGGGGAGCAATTAGGGGATGATCAAACTGGCAGGGGAGCAGTTAGGAAGCCTGGATTGTGAAAGGGATGTCTAATTGCCTGCTTAGGCCTGATCCTGCAGGACATTTCCCAAGGGGTCCCAGATTGGAAAGGGTGCAGGCTGGGCTGAGAGACAGCCTCTATTTTTGCTATAACTTCTATTTTATTGACATTTATTATTGTTAATTTCTTACCATGTCTAATTTATAAATTGAACTTTATCATAGGTATGTATGCATATAAAAAAAATAGTATAAATACGATTCGGTACTATGCCTGTTTTTAGGCATCCACTGAAGATCTTGGAACCTACCCCCGTGGGTGAGGGAAGGGTGCTGTAGTTTAAGCAAACTGAGTTAACGTCCTCTCAGAAAAAGAGACTGAAAAGGCACACATACATACAACTCGAATAATCATTACCATACATTTTAGATGTAAAGACCAAGTATAGCTTCTAGCTTCTACAGAGCTAAATATACTTGCTGAGCTGCTCCACTCTGATAATGAATAAAAAAATTTCAGGAGTATTTTATAATTTTCAAAGATTAATGACAATTATTATTTTTTTTTCTAGAAGGAATAATAGGTAATTTCTCAAATGGTTACTAGGTTGTGGGGGAACCTTTCCTAAAATATGAGAAAGTCACAGGACTGGGCAATTTACTACTAAACATGTGGAGATCAAGGAGGACTGAATGACATATTTTTCAATATAGTCTGCGTTAAAATAGTATCATTGTCAAACAACTGAAGTAGCCAAAAACCTGTGTCATGATAACATATTACTGCTGTGACATCTGAAAGCGAGTGAAAAACATGACTTCACTTGGGCTCATCTTGTCCAGGGGACAGATACTGCTATTCTCCCAAACATACAGGTGGAGAAAACTGTCTTTGGTTGAGTTACCAAAGGTTTGCAGTCCATGGGCACCCTTTTGGGGAAGAGGGAAACACCCTTAAAATGTATCTGGTCAAGTATCTGAGATTGCCATGGTGCAGCAGCAGAAACTTTGGGATTCTGAACGGTGGGGCCCAAACCTGGCCCTTTTCCGAATGGGGAGATTTAGACACCGGAGCTGCTGTTTGCTGCTGCTGCCCAGGGTCTGGGAGTGAGGGCAGAGGACCTGCAAGGAAGCTAGCAGGAGTTCCCTGCCGTCATTGACACTACTTGCTGCACACAGGACAGCGGGAAAGCAGTTTTCCCCACGTGGCCCTCTCCCCTGAAAGCTTTAAGAACCTCTTGCCACGCTCCAGGGCAGGCTCAGAGATCTCTTCCTCTCCGATTCACTCTTGATTTGAATTCAAACCTGTTGATACCACCCAATAGAAAGATATTTTGAACTCATCCAGGACATATGGATTGAAAAAAAGGGTCCTCCCTCCGCTCAAATCGTTTGCATGAAAAATCCCGGGAGAAACAGAAACTTGACAGGTGTCCAGAGTCCAGGGGCCCTGGCTGGTGTGGCTCAGCGGGTTGAGCCTGGTCCAGGGCTGACTATCCCAGTTTTCCAAGACTCCTTTCTGTGGGTCACCTGTGCAGCCTGGACTCACCCCTTCCCCCGCATCCCTCTCCCCACCCGGGAACGGCGGGTCCATCTCTGCCCTCATAGAACCTCCCAGTGCCGGGTCTTACCCTGCCTCTCCCAGCGGAGCCCCAGCCCGCCGTCCAGGGGGAGGCATCCCCACGGCGGCCGGGGTGCTGCCTCCCGGGCCCGGGACCTGCAGGCTCGGTCTGGTCCGGTCCGGTCCGGTCCGGTCGGGTCCGCGGGGCCCGCTGCTGGAGGAAGCGGCTCAAGGCGCAGGGGGCGGCCGCGTGGCCTCTTCGCGGCGCCCTGGAGAGGAGCCACTGAGAACAGCAGCCGGGACCCGAGGGGCCCGCTGGGCCCTTTGCGCCCTGGGACAGTTCCTCTCCAGCCTGGGAGACCAGGCTCACAACTGGGTGGAGACCTACCCATGGGCACAGTTTTCACCGCTGCACCAGGGACCCAGGGTGCGGGGTCTACATAAGGTGTCTTTATCCGAATGTCCCGATCCTAGGCATCAGTGTGGCCATTCACTTTCTTGCTCTCAAGAGGTCATAGTGACTGGGTTTTAAAAACTAAGCCCTGGGGGCTCAGTTGATTGGAGCATTGACCCAATGCACCAAGGTTTCTCTCTCTCTCTCTCTCTCTCTCTCTCTCTCTCTCTCTCTCTCTCTCTCTCTCTCTCTCTCTCTCTCTCTCTCTCTCTCTCTCATTTTAAATTCAAACCCGTTGATACCACCCAATATAAAGATGTCTTGAACTCATCAACTGAGCTCTCAATAAAAATGCTTTTAGACTAGATGAAATACCCCAAGAATCTTTCATTGCAATAGAAATATACTTTTACATTGACTTTAGGTAACATGGAAGGAAACCTCAGGACTGGGAAGAAAACGGTTCCAATCTGTGAGTCCAAATGCAAAGGAATCATCAGACACCCCACCTGCTATTCTGGGAAGGCAGGGGTTTGAAGACATTGGTGGGAAGGTACCTTTCCCCCTCCTTAGAATTGCCGGAGCCCCAGGTAGCCCTTCTAGAATATTCAGTTTAACTAAAGAGATTCATGATGGAGCTGGTTGCCTTATCTTGTCCTGCCGTACCTAAGGGTCAAAGGGCAGCCACCACCAAGGCTCTTCCAGGTGAGTTTCTTGTTATGTTTATTTGCTTACTCTTAATTTAATCTTTGTTTTACACTTGGGAAGAGCTTTCTGTTCAGAGCCTGCTTTTGCAGAATAGCATCCCTGCCCTGACCATGACCCCCTTCACCTTCCCTGCCCCCCCTTCTTACCTAATCACCTGGATGTAGCATACACAATCAGCTTAAAGTACAACAGACTACCTGTTTTTATGTGTGCAAGAACCCTGCAGTGCAAACTTTATATAATTGAAACCCGCCAGTCTCGCATTACTTAACTTGGAACACGTTAAATGCATGAAACATTCTGTTGTTGCAGCTCATTTTCCTCTGGTCATCTCTTCTCCTACTTCTCTCTCATCTTACGGCTCCAATTCTAAGATTTATTCTCTCTGGTGTTTTCTGTGTTGGAAACCCCTTCCTCCATTGAAAATACAGATTCGTAACATAATGGAGCCCCATCACAACAAAAATTCTTCTCTTGACATTACTAGATCTTAGTATGTGCTTTACCCTGTCCACCCCAACTCATTCAAGAGCCAACCAGTAAATGTAAACTTTTCTTGATCTTCAACACAGATATATCTACCCTAGGGGTGTCGAACTCAATCACGGAAAGGGCCAAAATCTAAAATCCAGCCTAAATCGCGGGCCGAATGGTTTACTGAACAGTCATAAACTGTCATTGTGATGGAAACACAGCAGAGTGCAGTGATGACAGCGCGGTGCGGGCCACATTGCAAGGCCTGGCGGGACGGATTTGGCCCGCGGGCCTTGTGTTTGACACATGTGATCTACCCCTTTGGCTTCTTGTCAAAACTACTGTCTTCACTAGCATGTCCTTCACCAGCTTGGTTCATGGTCTCTTGGTTCATGGTCTCTTAGTTCCTGTCTATAGTTTATTCATTCAACATTATTTACCCAGTATTATATTCCAAACCTATGTTGTTTTTTCCTTTTTCTCTTCTTATTTTCTTAAGGCTCATTTGTTAAAAGTGTGATTGATGAGGCTGATATATGTGCTCCTCCATTCCCAGGATGGAGAGGAGCATATATTGGCTGAGTGTGTATATACCAATTTATATCATCTAACTTGTTACGTTTTCCTTAAAAAAGTCGTTATTCCTTATATAGTTTACTGATGACAAAGAGGGGGGCCTTGCCTTGTTACAGTCCTAAAGCTAGCACATGGTGAACTGGGGATTTGAACCCAACTATATTTCTGATTTTTCTGTACTCCTGTTCATTGCACAGGCTCCATCACATAGACAGCTTTTAAACCATGGGATGCTTTTAAAAAGTGGATGGTTTATTCTTAAATGTAAACAGTTTTCTTTGGTCAAGTCATTGTGGTGGTTAAAACATTGGTCATGTTGCTGTGGTGGTTGAAAACAATGCCTCTATTCAAAAATAATAAGTCAAATGGAGGAAATAGGAGATACTACTGCAGGATGGACGGGAATAGATTTGATAATATTTTGTCCGCTCAACTCAGAGATGCCAATAGCTTCCTCTCTCTCTCTCTCTTTTTTTTTTTTAATAGAGTTTAATCAGAACCCTTGGGAAGACTGGAAAACCATGATAGACTCACTTAAAATCACATACATGATGTGAATATTTATTGGAAAATATCTTGGAGAGCCGAAACCTGTTTTCTCAGTGGTTAGAGCGTCGGTCTGTGGACCGAAAGGTCCCAGATTCGATTCCTGTCAAGGGCATGTACATTGGTTGCGGGCACATTCCTGGTAGGGGGTGTGCAGGAGGCAACTGGTCAATATTTCTCTCTCATCGATGTTTCTAGCTCTCTATCCCTCTCCCTTCCTCTCTGTAAAAAATCAATAAAATATATTTTTAAGAAAAAAAAAAGAGAGAGAGAAAAAATATCTTGGAGAAAGATTATATCATTCTTGGGTCTATACCATGACTAAAAATAAAGTACGAGCAAGGCCAACAACTTTTATCCATCATATTTTGGTTTGCAAGTACCATGAGATACATGTTAAGTTTGAGCAACTCATATACTCTCTCAGGGCCTGGAGTTCTTTCTCTGTACAACAGAAGTAATCAGCATATTTCTCCGGGAGTTTGAGGTGTCAAGAAGATAATGGACACATAAGTGCTTTGAAAACTATAACTACATATACATTATTGTATATGACAATAATAGCTAAATGGAAGTCACATAGTGAATTGAGTGGAAGGGGGATATTTTATAGTTTACATAAGTCTTAATCACAGCCACCAAGTTTTTGCACCAATGGAAAATTTATAGATTCGTTTCCTCCATTCAATAAATGAAGAAACAAATGCCCAGGGAAAGTAAATTGCTTGCAGTCACATCACATCCTTAATAATATTGCAAATTCTAAAGTAAGGAAGTAGTACCATGGAAACAGGCAGAGTCAGTCAATGAATATTCATTGAATGCCTACGACATATCAGGCATTGTGTTAGATGCTGGGAATAGAGTGGAGAACAAACAGATAGCATCCCTGCTCTCTAAGATCAAAGATGAGTGAGCAAACAAGGTTTTCCAGGCACTAAGTGTTTTAAAGAAATTAAAACAGGCAGTGTGGTGATGATGATGTTTTTTGATCTGAACAACTGGGTGGGTGGAGGTGCAACTCACTTTGGTGGGACTGGATTGTAGTTGCAGTTTGGTTGGGGTGAGGATGGGAGAAATGATTTAGCTCTGTTTTAGACATGTGAAATGTCACATACCAATCAGGCATCCAAATGGAAGTGTAGGGTAGAAATTGGGAGCTTAGATAAGAGGTCCAGGTTGCAGATAAACATTTGAGAGTGTTCATCACATGGACAGAGTTCAAGCCATGGGGTGTTTTATAAATATGGATAGTTTATGCTTTTTTACAAATATATTTTTATTGATTTCAGAGAGGAAGGGAGAGGGAGAGAGAGAAAGAAACATCAATCATTGATTGGCTGCCTCCTGCACATCCCCTACTGGGGATTGAGTCCACAACCTGGGCATGTGCCCTTGACCGGAATCGAACCCAGAACTCTTCAGACTGCAGACTGATGCTCTATCCACTGAGCCAGACCAGCTTAGGGCTGGATAACTTATCCTTAAATGTAAAAAGTGTTCTTTGGTTCAGTTGTGGTGGTTTAAATGTTGGTCAGGTTGCTATGGCGCTTCAAAGGAAGATGGTTCACAGGTGTCTTAGCTTGTCCCTCCCAAAACTAAAGCCACCTGACGTTGCTCAGCCAAAGGCGAGCAGACCATCACCATAGCAACTGCACCTTGTGCAGGCAGCGGGGAATCTTTTCTCATTTTGAGGCTTCGGTCATGTCTGCATTTTAAAATGAAGGTGTTCATGACCACACTGTGATTTCTTTTATTAAAGTTCAAATATGTGCCTCGAATCCATTTCAGAGCTGCATAAACCTGACCTCTAAGTTGAACTTAGCTGGTAATGGCTTCCTATTCTTAGTTTTAAGATGTATGTGTAAAGCCGTCATTCAGTTTTTATTTTCTTAATAAAATTATCTTGACGGCCAGTATTTGCTTATCTTTGGACTTTTATGGTGTGATAGGTTCTTGTATATATTACTTAAGATCATTTTAAAGTCAGAGACGATTCTATTTTGGATAGAATCCACATGTTTTAATATAGCTTTTTACTGGAGTTCCTCTATCTCTGCAGCCTCAATATTCCTTGCTTCCTAACCTCATAACATATGCTCAAGTCACGTTGAATTATCTCCAAATCTGCAAACATGCCGTGTCCTCTCTCACCATCTTGTCTTTGCATATGCTGTTCATTCACAGTAGATAACATTCTCCCTTAACTGATTCCTGTGGATTTTTTAAAGCTTCATTGAGAAGTCTTTCCTAACACTAACGTTAACTGTGTCATAGGACTTAATGCCTATTGAATTGTTAATAATTGCATTTTTGTTGCTCCTACTGGGCAATAATAGATCCTTGGAAACTCTGTTGTCATTCCAATATTACTAGTAGCTATCACAGAGCCTGACATTTGAAGGCATTCGATAATTGTTATTTGGTTGAATGAATGAATGAAATTTCTCTTTATGTTCCTTTTTTTTTTTTAAACTAGAGGCCCAATGCACAAAATTCATGTAAGGGGCTGGGCCCTTGCAGCTGCGTGCAGTGGCTGCCTCAGCCCTCGCAGCCTTAGCTTTGTCTGGAAGGTTGTCTGGGAAGTTGTTCTGCTGTTCAGCTGTCGGTATATAATTAGCATATTACCCTTTTATTATTATAGATATATTTTTATTGATTTCAGAGAGGAAGGGAGAGGAATAGAGAGATAGAAACATCAGTAATGAGAGAGAATTATTGATTGGCTGCTTCTTGCACACCCCCTGCTGGGGATTGAGCCCTCAACCCGGGCATGTCCCCTGATCTGGAATTGAACTGTGACCTCCTGGTTTGTAGGTCGATGCTCAACCACTGAGCCACACCAGCCAGGCAGTTTTTCTTTTTCTTTTTAAAATTTTATTTTATTTTTTCATCACCATTTAAACACACACACACACACACACACACACACACACACACACACTATCCTGACATATGTTTTCAGTTATATTTCATACATTCTTGAATATAAAATTATGTTTTAGTAGTATGCAATATAAATATTGTTTCTTAGTGGTTCTGCGTCTTTGCAGTTGCCTGGGGCATTATTCACCAGTGGTCTGTGCTATTCCTGCTCCCATAAGCGTTACCTCCTTCATTCTCAAGCATTTACTTGCTTCCACCTGTAGGCCTAGAAGGAAGTGTGTAAGAAGCTGACTGCATATTGCCCATCATGGTCTCCCCAGCGCCTAATAAGCAGTCTTCTTCATATTGACACAGATATTTAAAATTTAATTTTTAGTTCAAGATTCATTTTTTCACCAAACTATGGGCACTTTGATTTGAACACATTGCCTCATAGGATTAAAGTAAATTGCACAGTGTATAGAAGTTTTAAATAAGCAACAATAAAAACTTCTCATTGGGTGTTTACCCAGTATGCCTGACATAATCAACTTTCTAATACAATATTTAATAATCCTCTCATATTAAAAATGAAAGCCACTTAACATTACTTTTTATCTTATTCCTCATTAAGCGATGGCATGATTTAAAACATTTTTAAGGGGGTTATGTGACTTTTACATTTCAGCAAAAGAGGGTTATGGTTCCAAATCAGTTGGCGTGTGTGGCTCTGAAGGTTGCAAATAAGAAGATATTAAAAGGCTGCAGGTGCAGCTCATGACTAAGAACCTGCAGAGAGAGCTGCCTGACTATGCAAAGTATCCTTTCAGGAGGCCTGGAGGACTCTTTATGATGAATAATGGCACATATTTTGAATTTCCATTTGAATGGAAATAGGCACAGCAGGTCAGATCCCAGGACCTCTTCCAGGGCCTCACAGTTTAAATTCTAAATATTTTTACTAGGGAAGAGTCCCTGACACCTTGCAAACAATTCTGCCCCTGGCGGTGGAATCTTCCTAAACCCATTTCTCTTGATATATTTGCCCTGGACACAGAGGCAAACACCTTAAGGGTCCTGGAAGTCACCCTGGCAGGGAATTTTTGCCAAAAGGATGCTTTACTGTCCTTAGTTTAGCTGAGCAGTTCTTATTAGACTGCTTTCTTCCTTCTGGGTTTATTCTTGCTCTCTATTTTTAGGGACTCCTCCCTAACCCCCCTTCCCCGCCCCAGTCAGACTCAAGATGTCCTGTGAAATGGAAATGTAGCTGAGCGGAGAGCTAGATTGACAGGGCGAATCCTCCATCTGCCACTTACCAAGGATAATTTGTTCAACATTAAATATAATAAGGCCTGGCTGATGGTTGCATTATACCCAGTGGGGTGTCTTTTCAACCCAGGGCTGGGGCACAGGTTTCTCCAGCTCTCTCCTTTCAGTGATTTTGCCTTTAAGTAAGTGAGAGCAGAGCATCCAAGCATATTAAATGAGACTCAGTTCCTAATTGTCAGATATTAGTGTAATGGGCTTAGCTAAAAGGATTTTTAGACTTTTGGGCCAATGTGGCCCCCTCTTCTGGAGGCTTTGTATGAATCTGCCCCTTGACATTGGAGGGAGGCCTGTGCGGATGACTGGGCGCCTGGCTGTAGTTCTTTAATTTCCTGGCTCTGTGGCTGCCCACCATGAATGTGCAGGGCTTAAGGCTGGGCTGCCTCCAACAAACAAACATATTTGTAGGAAGTGATCGACTCCAGGCTGCGCTAAATTTGGAGCTTACTTCTCAGGGTGAAATCCTACATCAAAAACATTTCATTTAGTTCCCTAGCTTGCATTTCCAAGTGTTGTACTAGGTGTGCCGGTTAATAATGCGGATTTTTTTTTCAATAGATGGAGCTACACATGCCAGTATGTTGATGTATATGCGATTTGATATGTATGCTCTTTTGTTGTATTGACAACGAG
This sequence comes from Pipistrellus kuhlii, assembly GCF_014108245.1. Taxonomy (NCBI): domain Eukaryota; kingdom Metazoa; phylum Chordata; class Mammalia; order Chiroptera; family Vespertilionidae; genus Pipistrellus; species Pipistrellus kuhlii. Next base: position 15,450,438 of record NW_023425449.1, read on the forward strand.
CTTCAGAACTTCATATGTCAACTTTTCTGAAGGTGTTAACCTCATAGATAGTCTTACGCTTAAGAATGTCGAATTTCGTGCCATAAAAAGAGCATTTGCGGGAAGTTTTAATGCATCACTTTATTTGGAAGGCAAGCGCTGCTGAAAGGTATCAAATACTTTGGGAAGCTTAAGGTGACCATGCTCCACCTCAAGATACTTGTGAATGCTGGTTTAACTGCTTTAAAAATGATGCTTTCGACGTGAACGTCAAAGAACGTCCGGGTCAACCAAAGAAGTTTGAAGACCAACAAACTTTTGAAGCTTGTTGTCAATTCAACAAAAAAGCATCCATATCAAATCGCATACGTATCAACCTACTAGTATGTGTACTCCATCTATTGGGGAAAAAAAATCCGCATTATTAACCGGTACACCTCGTACAAGATGGGTTAGGCAGTTTTTATTGATAGTCTTGTTAGGAAGTGAGCTGTGCCTGAATTCTCAGGGTATTTCTGAACTCTTCGACCCCAGTGTGCCAGTCCCTAGGGCTATAGACGTGTTGGTATGAAATAACGTGACATGTCTGGTCTCTAATATGCAGAGCGTGTACCCACAGCAGGGAATTATGTCACTTCTGGTGGGAACTCAGGCAGCATTGTCAAGGTTGGGCCTGATTTTTCACGGGGTTGGTAGAAAGGCTCATTTACTATTGCTCGGGGACCTTGGTGGGGTTCCAGGGCAAATAGGGTCATGTTGGTAAACAGCTAGCCGACCACGTGGCCTTTAGGCACTATAAGGACCTCTGACCTGGCCCCGGGGACCTTTGAAGGGGGTCAGGACCCTGCCTGGAGTGAATAAGCACTTGGAAATTCCCCTGGGTCATAGTTTGTGTTTGCGAATCCTTAGGTTTCAATGACTTATTAAAAATAATTCAATTATGCCGGGACCGGTTTGGCTCAGTGGTAGAGCATCGGTCTTCGGACTGAAGGGTCCCGGGTTCGATTCCAGTCAAGGGCATGTACCTTGGTTGCGGGCATATCCCCAGTAGGGGGTGTGCAAGAGGCAGCTGATCGATGACTCTCTCTCATCGATGTTTCTAACTCTCTATCTCTCTCCCTTCCTCTCTGTATAAAATCAATAAAAATATATATATATTAAAAAATAATAATAATTCAATTATGCTAAAACCAGACACCTTCAGGGTTTGAGATCCTTCCTTGTTGACAAACCCCGAATTGGAGTTTTTCAGTGGCCTCCCTCACTTGTGGCCCAGACTATATTATTTCTTTTTCTTTTTAAAATATATTTTATTGATTTTTTTTTTTTTTACAGAGGGGAAGAGAGAGAGAAATAGAGAGTTAGAAACATCGATGAGAGAGAGGGGGGATGTGTCCGAAACCAAGGTACATTGGTTTCCATTGCCCTTGATGGGAATCGAACCTGGGACCCTTCAGTTCGCAGGTTGATGCTCTATCCACTGAGCAAAACTGGTTAGGGCCAGATTGTATTATTCCATTCCCTGCCTCCCCCTGTCCCCACCTACCCCAAGCCTGCCCATTGTCTCCCAGTCCAGCTGCCACAAGAGGAAAAACATTCTATTCTGCGCAGCTGTTTAGAAAGCCTTGTTTGTGTCTTCAGCTGAAAGGATACATCTGAGTTTTGAACCCAGGGAGTGAGAAAATGGAAACACTTAGCAACTATTTCAATTAAGAGCTAAGCATGCATACCTAGGTAGGTTACTTAGGCATCTAGGGAACATTTGTCGTTGCCCCAGAGAAAAGAAATGGGATAAATTGTTAAGAAAAATGTGTTTCTTTCACCCGTTTCCCCTTATTCCTAGCACATTCTAGCTGTTTCCCTAGCCCTTCCTTTATGGCCACTTGACAACCAAACAGAAGGTGAGAGCTCTTCCCTGCAAGAGTTGAGCTTGATTGCTGACAATCTTCCACCCCCAGGGGTTCTCCCCCGCTTCCCCCCAGGAGGGGAAATGGCCCCCAGCTCACCCTGCCAGGACTCCCAGGCTGCCCGGGGAATGGGGGAGAAATCTCATTTTGGAGACAAGCGTTTCCTGTGAACTCTATTAAGCAACAAAGTCGCCAGGCTCTCACAGGGGTCACGTCTCCAGGATGTAATCACCAACTTCTTGTGTGCAAAATCAGGCCGTGCCGGAGCCCGCTCTGCCCGTGTTCGTCCATGTGATCATTTCACGATAGCAGCTTCCCCGGGGGAGCCGGAGGAGAGGCTTTTCCTGCACATGTTAACGAGCCTGTCAGCCTGCCTCATTTCTTCCCCTTGGTCTTCATTTCGTTTCCCATTCTTTCATGTGGTGAGCCGCCACATATATGTGGAAGGCCGAGAGAACAGATGTTTAAATGTCTTCCAGCAGAGATGGAAATCTATGGTCTTTTCTCTTGAAAGATTGCATTTTCTTGATTGAACAGGGGTAAAGGGATTTTTATATCTGTGTTCTGAGGGGGGGAAAATGTAAATTGGGCATAGAATTTCAGTATGTTCCTAGATGAAGAAGTCTTCTTTTTTTGTGAAGAATTGGACAGTAAGTACAGTTGCAATAAAGCAAATCATAACAAGCATCTTATGTCATAAAAGATTTAAGAATCCTGTCCAAAATTCTGTTTTTACTAGATTTTTATTTTAAAAGAGTAGGTAATCTCTATGTAGAAACCATGATGGTTCTAACAACTAACATTTTTTATTTTGATACTTAATATAACAGCACATTCTGAATTTGGGAAACATAAAAATGTGTTTTTAAGTTTAAGAATAGGAAAAAAAAAGATCAAAATATTTGATTTCGTTTGTTCCTCGTACCATTCCGTAATTGCTAAACTTGTATTTAATTTTCAACATGCTTAATATTTTTTTCCCCCCCTCACACTAGAGTTTGATTTTTATAACTAAATTTACCCTGGGGTTCATTATAAAAGGATAGCTGAATAGAATGTGGGATTATAAATGAATTTGCCTTGGGATTTACCATGTAAGGACTGTAGATTAGGATGTGTTTTAATGAATTTCAACTACCCATTGGTGATTGTTTATCCTAATCTTTCAGATGGCTTTTGTTAATTAACGTCTGTGACTAATGCTCCCTGTAGCTTCACCTTCTAAATTAATCTGGCTCTCTATCCTTTGTAAACAAGTGTATGATCTGCTTCAATCAGATTTCCTGAAAACAAAGGAAAGTATTCCTCACATCTTCCCAGGAGATTTACAAATGAGATGCATTGAACTAATCCAGTTGGGGCAATATGATTATTTTTGTGTGTGTTTGCAAAAGGGCATCGATTGCTTGATAACACATGAGGAAAGGGAGGTGACAGATCTCCTCCCAGCTTCTTCCCATCTGGATCCGGGGGAGAAGGTGTCGGTGAGCTAAGACCCTGGTGGCTGCCAGCTCCAAGACTTTCCTTAGAAATGACGCTGTCTATCCCTTCCTTTGGAAACGGGGGATACATTCTCGAGCTCAGACAAAGAAGGAGATGCACTGGCTCCCGTTCACTCACACCTGCTTTCCTAGGCGCAGGCAGGACTGAGGCCTGGGTATCCAGGCCAGTTGGCTGAAGGAAGGACATGCATGCCCTCTGTCTGGGTCTGGGTGTGGGTCCTTGAGGCCTCTCACATGCCTCCTCGGTGTGTGTTTTGGTTTGTTGGAAATATTACAGATTGGGTGGCTTAAAAAATAAACAGAAATTCACTTCTCACAATTCCAGAGGTTGGGAAGTCCAAGGTCAAGTTCCCAGCATGGTGGCATTGTAGTGAGAGCCCTCTTCCTGGTTCACAGCAGACACTTCCCTGCTGTGTCCTCACCAGAAGGCGGGGGATCTCTATGGCGTCCCATAGCAGAATGCTAGTCCCATTCACGAAGGTTCCACCCTTACAACCCAATCACCTGCCCAAGCCCTCACTGCCTACTACCATCACCTTCGGGGCTAGGATTCTACCTGTGAATCTGAGGGAGCGGGGGACACATATCTCAGATCATAACAGTGTGCTTTCTTCCTCTGCCCTGTCTTCACTGGCTGTGCCCCTTCCTTGGTTTTCCTCTCTTGTCCTGCTACATAAACTCTCTGGTCATTTCACCAGAGCCATGGATTTTGTTATCTCCTGGTGAGCTTCACACACGCCCTCTCCCAAGGTACAGATTCCAATATTCAGCACGCTCTTGGATATTTTCATGTGAATACATTATTGTTCCTCAAAACCATCAAGTCTCAAGACGAACGGATTATCTTTATTCTCAAACATGGCTTCTTTTGTGCTTCTTATCTGAGGGAGAGATACCATCTAATTCTCAAACACGGAGCCATAATGGGTTCTTTCCTCTTGCCACCCTCCCATATTCCAGATCACTAAATTCTATACATTTTCCCCCCTAAATATATCTCATATTCCTTTTCTGTTTTCCATGACCACTTCTATCATATTAGATAAGTTTGTGAATTTATTATTTTGTGGAGGAGGGAAGTGAATGGATTGGGAGATGAGAATTTTTAAAAAATATTTTATGTGTATATATATTTTATTGATTTTTTTGCAGAGAGGAAGGGAGAGAGAAAGAGAGCTAGAAATGTCGATGAGAGAGAAACATTGACCAGTCGCCTCTTGCACACCCCCTACTGCGGATGTGCCTGCAACCAAGGTACATGCCCTTGACCGGAATTGAACCTGGGACCCTTCAGTCCGCAGACCGACGCTCTACCACTGAGCCACACCGGTTTCGGCAGCATTTTTTTTTTTTTTTAATCCTCACTGAGGATATTTTTTCCATTGATTTTTTTAGAGACAGTGGAAGGGAGGGAGTGGAGAGGGAAAGAGAGAAACATTAATAAGAGAGAGACACATTGATTGGTTGCTTCTCACTTGAGCCCTTGACGGGGAATTGAACTCTAGACCCTTTGGTCCTCAGGAATGCTCTAACCACTGAGCAAAACCAGCCAGGGCAGGAGGTGAGCATTTTTCACAGATGTAGTACACAACTCTTTGTAGGCTAGTAAGACACTGGATATACTAACATCACCATTTTTCTTCTTGCTATATAGCTTTTGTGAATATAATTTTAAAGTTTGTACATGAGTTTGAATTTAATGACAATCCATTTACCTGTTGATACCTTTGCGTCAATATATGGTCCCACTAACATTATATGAAAGTGTTTTTTTATGCACATTCTTGCCAACTCTAAAAATTGTCAGTTTTTAACAAGTTGATGGGCAAAACGCTATACTACGTTCTCTTGATGTTTTCATGATCACAAATAACTACTAGCATTTTCATGCATTTTATTATTCCTTTCTGTTTTTTATTATGTGATTTACCTCATGAATTTTTCATGATAATACAGTAAAACTTCACTATGATTTCCACTGGAAGAGTTCTTTTTTTTTTTTTTTTTTTTTTTTTTTTTTTTTTAATATATTTTATTGATTTTTGTACAGAGAGGAAGGGAGAGAGACAGAGAGTTAGAAACATCGATGAGAGAGAGTCATCGATCAGTTGCCTCTTGCACACCCCCTACCGGGGATATGCCCGCAACCAAGGTACATGCCCTTGACCGGAATCGAACCCGGGTCCCTTCAGTCCCCAAGCCGACGCTCTATCCATTGAGCTACACCGGTCCCGGCTGGAAGAGTTCTTTATGTGGAGCATATGAATCTTTTCTGGGATGAGGTGTGTGTGTAGTAATTTTTTCCTTTTATTCTGCCACTTGTTTTTTCATGCTTTGTCTTTCACAAATAATGTGTGTGTGTAGTTTTTATTCAGTCTCTTGGTCATTTCCTGTATGTCCTTATAACTCAGGGGTAGGGAACCTTTTTCTGCCAAGGGCCATTTGGATATTTGTAACACCCTTTCTTTTATTATTATTATTATTTAAATATATTTTATTGATTTTTTTTACAGAGAGGAAGAAGGAGGGATAGAGAGTTAGAAATATCGATCAGCTGCCTCCTGCACACCACCCACTGGGGATGTGCCCGCAGCCAAGGTACATGCCCTTGACCAGAATCGAACCTGGGACCTTTCAGTCCACAGGCCGACACTCTATTCACTGAGCCAAATGGTTTCAGCTAGCACCCTTTCTTTATGCCATCATGCAGTGTCTCTTCCTCTTGGCACTATTTTCTCAGTTTCTGCTGTAGCAATGTACCTGAGATCTTATATACTTAACTAGAAGCCCAGTGCACGGAATTTGTGCACAGGTGTGGTCCCTAGGCCTGGCCAGAGATGAAGCGTGAGTGTCTGGTGTGGAAGGGTAGGTCCCAGCTGACCTCTGGACCCTGGACAGCACCTGGGCCCTTGGGCCTCCATGCACCCCTCTCCACCTGAGTCATTGGGCCCCTGCCTGGCTCCCTCAGTGCCTGGGAACTGAGTGGCTACCCTGACCCCCGTCGCCACTGCTGGTCACTATCTGCGGGGTGATCAGCTGTGCAGTTGGGCCCCACTCATACCTTCCTTGATCTGGCGCCGCCCACTCACCTGCTCCACCATCCTGCCATGGTCCTGCCCTTGTCAGGGCCCATCAGGGCTGGCAGCACCTCCATTGCCACCTGCTTTGGCACCACCCCCTGGTGGTCAGCACATGTCATAGTGAGCAGTGGAACTCCCAGTTGAACTCTTGGCCAAGGGGACAATTTGCATGTTAGGCTTTTATTATATAGGATAACTCTCTTTACTATATGCCCATTTTTTCATTTAAGTAAAACTAACGAAAAGGAACTTTCATATCTCTGCTGTGAATGGAGATGCAGTGGTACTTGCAATAGATAGAAGACCATAAAAATAAAAGCATGGCGACTACAACTACCTCCCTGTGTCCCACGTAAAAGCATCTTGCACGTCAACACAGACCAGCTTTTGGAAAGCACTCTCCGGTTGTATCACTTATCAAATTACCCAAAAGTAGACTTTTAGAGAGAGAGAAAGATAGATTTTTCCGGAACAGATTTACAGACCATTGTACACTTGTAGCTTATAAAAGAGACACGTCTTTGTAAAAGGGCTTGAACGTATCATTAACTTATCCCATTTATTTCTAGTTATTGTCACAGTAAGAAGTGTTCATCTTAACCTCGTGCCATGCAGCAAGCCCCGGTTGACTAACTCAATTTTAAACAGTGTTGCGAGGAGCTTTAGAAGTGTTTCTTAGCACATTTCTCCTATGACCTTTGCCTTAATCCAAGAGGGAAGTATTAAATACAGATGAAGAGCAAATGAGATCGCAGGGCAGGGAGAGTGGGTGTTGTGCCTCAGGGGACAGATGTTGTTGCAGAAAACTGTCAGGCTAAAATTTTTTTTGATTATGTGGTAGGATGACTATGACCTTAGAATAAAACACAGTGTTATATTTAGATTTGGGATGGGTCAGGGACTACTGCTGGGCTAGACTTAATTACACATACCATTTGACTGTCTTAACAAAAATCTCAAAGGGATCCATTCTTCATCGTAAAAGTTTAAATATACAATTTACATCACTTACTCCATCTCTTTTTTTTTCTTCTTTTTTTTTTCTAGGTGCTGATTTGTGCTTTTAGTAGCTATGCACTAGAAATAGTCTACATTCAAACGCTGTTATTATTTGATTTGTTAAGATGAGCCCGCATAGAAGCTGAACGCTTAATAAGTTGAGGGCTAGAAACAAAGAAAATTATTATTTAAGACTTTTCACATTTGTTACCATTCTCATCCTAGACTTATAAAATACCAGTTTCGACGAAATGCGTAAAAGTGCTGCCAACCCTAGAAATTTCAGAGAACAGTAAGCATTAACTAGGACTATAAAAATAGAACTTCGTGGCCAGTAATGAAGGGGTGTTTATTTCCTACATTACTCCGAAATGTATAATTTTAGTTGTTCCTTTTCAAATTACAACCGGATACAAAAAACCTCTTTTTATTCAGAAAGGATGTTATTAAGTTTTCCTTAGAGAGAGAGAGAGAGAGAGAGAGAGAGAGAGAGAGAGAGAGAGAGAGAAGCCAGCTGTGCACAAGCAGCTCTCAAAAATGGGCCTGAAGATGAATGTAATAGCTTATTAACATGGCTCCATGTTTTCTTCATGAGCTGAAGTCAAACTGTTTAATTCTTTATCCTTCTTGTTGATTTCATTACCATCCACCCTTGGTGATCTTTAGTTGGGAGAGAGGCATTTAGTTGAGACCAAGCTGAGATTGCTTTCATGAGTCCGTGGGCTCTGGGGCTGGTAACAGTTGCCTTTGTCCTGTAATTCTGACTGTGACTTCAGCATTTCTATATTCCTTTCGCTGACATTGGCGATCACATGCCCGGGAGTTCCCCTTCCTTCAGTGAAAGCTGTCTGGAGCCTCAGCAGCTGGCCACACCGTGTGGTTGAGTCTTCCGTGACTGCTCTTGCAGGGAGGTCAGTGGGGACACCTCAGGGTGCTGTAATTTCTGTCCCCCAAGTTTTACACGACAGTATTGGGGTTCCATCACTTCCAGAAGATTCTGAAAGGGTCCAGTCATTTATTTATTTGAAAAATTTTATTTTTTTAATTAAATGTATTGCAGTGACATTGGATAATAGGAGCATATAGGTCTCAAGTGTAGACTTCTAGGACACAAGACCTGTATAATGCATGGTGTGCCCACCACCCAGAGTCAGATCATCTTTTGTGCCCATGTACCTAGTATTAGTCCCCTCCCACTTCACCTGTCCCTGCCCCTTCTTCCTGGCATCCACCACACTGCTGTTCGTCTCCAGGAGCTTCAGTTTTTTGGGGGGGGGTTATTTTTTTATTTTTTATTGATTTTTTTTTTTTACAGAGAGGAAGGGAGAGGGATAAAGAGTTAGAAACATTGATGAGAGAGTAACATCGATCAGCTGCCTCTTGCACACCCCCTACTGGGGATGTTCCCGCAACCAAGGTGCAATCCCTTGACCAGAATCCAACCCAGGACCCTTCAGTTTGGAGGTCCATGCTCTATCCACTGAGCCAAACTGGTTTCGGCAGGGTTTTTTTTTTTTTTTTTTTTTTTTTTTTTTTTTTTTTTTTTTTTTTTTTAAAGAGGAAGGGAGAAGGATAGTGAGAAACATCAATGAGAGAGAAACATCAACCAGCTGCCTCTGCACACCCCCTACTGGGGATGTGCCCACAACCAATGAACATGCCCTTGACTGGAATTGAACCTGGGACCTTCCAGTCTGCAGACCAATGCTCTATCCACTGAGCCAAACTGGTTTCAGCTAGGAGCTTCAGTTTTATATCCACATGTGAGTGAAATAATGGTTCTTAGGTTTTTCTGAATAATCTGTTAACACTCAGCATAATATTCTCAAGGTCCATCCATGTTGTCACAAATGGCAGTATTTCTTCCATTCTTATGGCTGAGTAGCATTCTATTGTGCATATGTATGACATCTTGTTTATCCAATTCTCTATCAATAATTTATAATGGGTTGAAAACTGCTCCCAAAATGTCCCATTTTGTTGTAATTTGTAGTCCTAGAACAATTGTCTCCACATTATGTAGACTCTAATTTTTTTATAGTGAGATTGCTAAAATCTCTTTTTTTTATATTATGGTACGTTAAATAAATCTTTCTAACTATTTGTAATTGTATAAATACAAATAAATCTTTCTAACTATTAATCTTTCTATTTGTAATTGTATAATCTAGTGGCATTGATACATATACTATGGTGTGTAACTCTCTTCACTGTCCATACTCAAAATATTCAATCTCCTCCAACAAAAATTCTCTACTCATTAAACAATAACTCCCACTACCCTCTTCCTCCCTGTCCCTGCTGGTATCTGTTCTACTTTCTGTCTCTATGAATTTGCCTCAGATATTCTAGGTGCCTCAATATTTGTCTTTCTGTGCCTGCCTTATTTCACTAAGTATCTCTGTTGTGGCATGAATCAAAATTTCATTCCTTTTATGGCTGAATAATATTATAGCGGGCATATATGCCACATGTCATAATCCACTCTTCGGTTAATGAACACTCGGGTTGTTTCCACCTTTTGGCTATTGGGAATGATGTTGCTGTGAACATTGGGTACAAGTATCGGAATCCCTGCTTTCAATTATTTTGGATTTATCCCTAGCAGTGGATTTGCTGAGTATAGTTCTTGCTATTAGAATAAAAATCTAACATTAGTTTCTTCTTTTCCACCATCAAGAAGAGGTTTTTTTGTTTTGTTTTGTTTTGTTTTTAATATATTTTATTGATTTTTTACAGAGAGGAAGGGAGAGAGATAGAGAGCTAGAAACATCGACCAGCTGCCTCTTGGACACCCCCCTACTGGGGATGTGCCCACAACCAACGTACATGCCCCTGACTGGAATCGAACCTGGGACCTTTCAGCCCGCAACCCTATGCTCTACCACTGAGCCAAACCGGTTTCGGCAAGAAGAGGTGGTTTTTTTTTTGCCACAGAACTATTCAAGGTCCGATGTTAATAAACTATTCAAGGTCCGATGTTAATGCCTGTTCAGTTGGCTGCTTGTAGTTCCTCTCATGTGAATCCACCTGGGTGGTCTCCGTGATCTCCCTGTTTTCCAGTTACAAGTATTTCTCTCCTGGTCTTGACTGTGAAACCCTGGGAAACAAAATCCATCAAAGAATATAACCCCCTCTTCCCAATTTATCTAGAATATAGATCTCATAGATCTCATAGATCCCTTTCTCTTTCAACATTCATGACACACAAAGAATTTTTTACTTCATGAATAAGGTCTCCTAAGCATCATTTCTATAGCATTTTCAGAATTTATTTTGCAAATTACTTGAAATGGCACCTGTCACCAATGAACAGGGATAGGAAATAAGGACATGTCATGCCCCTTGTGGGAATGATTATTCCGGACACGGTACTAATTTGCCAACCCTGAAAAAGTCAGTTTTGTTTATAAAGATTGTGACATATCCACAGAATTGAGAATTTAAAGTAAATATCATGAGCTTGTGTTTGCTGGCCCCTGGGGTAATTGCTTAATGCAAGTTCCCCTAGAGCTCTTTACTCTCAGAAATCACATTAAAACCATGACATTATCAAAGTATGGGAGGATGGGAGACAAAAAAAAAAAAAAAAAAAAAAAAAAAAAAAAAGGAAAATGGATTCATAGTGGGAGCTCAGACTGGGAACTCATTTTCATAGAGATATTTTGTCATTTCTCTTAAACTCATCCTTATGCCCATCACAGAGGCTGGAGAGAGAATAGGCATACTGCATTCCTCTGAGACTCAGAGTTAATTATCCTAAATAATGCGGTAGATGTTCTGCTAATGGGAATGGAAATCAAGTAATCTCAGGGACTACAGTGCCCACGTCGCCTCTTTCCCTCCCTGCTGTCAGCTTTGCTCTGGATTAGCTGTGGTTCTGCAGGCTCACCCCGTTTTGTAGAGAACAACGGACACACAGAATCAGAGTTTTTGAAGGTGTGTTTGTACTCATGTGTTTAAATTCTGTCGGCATCTTTGCAAACTGGATTTTTGGACCTCAGATGAGTTGTTCAGAGACTGAGCAATGTGTCCAGAGGCAGTTAGCGATGGTTCAGAGGTCCCCAGTGTGGGAGTCAGTCCACTGCGGATCTGATTTTGGAGGTGTAAGTCCTTAGATAAGGCACTTAACATTCCGAGCCTCAGTGTCCTCTTCTGTAGTGCATTTTCAATAACAACTCATATGATTGCCATGAGAACAAAGTGGAAGAACATTTGTGCACGTCTATCATTTTCTAATGGCTGCTTTGTTCTCATCAGAATTGTAAGTGCTCTATGTACACGTCTCTAGTGCAATGAAAGTGCCAGGTGCACCCTGGCCAGGTTGGTTCAGTAGATAGAGTGTTGGCCTGCGGCCTGAAGGGTCCCAGGTTCGATTCCGGTCAGGGACACATGCCTGGGTTGTGGGCTTGATCCCCAGTGGGGGCGTGCAAAAGGCAGCCAAACAATAATTCTCTCTCATCATTGATGTTTCTATCTCTCTCTCTCTCCCTTCCTCTCTGAAATCAATAAAAATAACATTAAAAAAAAGAAATCGCCAAGTGCGTGATACCTGTATCTCGAGTTATCACTCAGGCAGGTTACTCCAAGAGTTCCTTAACAGTATCAAATCTCACCCCACCTCACCTTCCTTTCTTCATCTATAATAGAATATGAGGTAATAACGAAATGGGAGTTTGATAAAATTATTTTCCTACTTGAGCCGAAACCGGTTTGGCTCAGTGGTAGAGCATCAGTCTGCGGACTGAAAGGTCCCGGGTTCGATTCCGGTCAAGGGCATGTATGTTGGCTGTGGGCCTGGGGATGTGCAGGAGGTGGCTGGTCGATGTTTCTCTCTCATCGACGTTTCTGGCTTTCTATCTCTCTCCCTTCTTCTCTGTAAAAAAATCAATTATATATATATATAAAATTATTTTCCTACTTGAAATATGTCAGTATCATCTTATTGCCATCCGAACTATGTTTAGACTTCTCAGTGTGGCATTCTGTGAAATTGTACTTCTGCCAACTTCTAGTCCTTTTTCCTGCTTCTCCCATGTATTTATCCCCGGATACAATTACACGTATGAAGTTTCGCATATGCACCTTTCTCTTTCACAGCCCCTTCCCTCCTTATTCAGGATAACATGCACGCTGCCTGCTGGGCAGGCTCAGGTGTTCCTTCTTCGATAGAAGCCTTCCTCAAAGCAGGCCTAAAACGTCACTGCTGGCTCACCTGATTGCCCTGGACACGCTGACTCCCAGAGATCAAGAACTATCTTTCATTTCCATATGAAAATCTGAGCAGCATGTCTGGCCTTGAGCAATTAACTCACATTCACTGGATCGATAAATAAATAAATTGTCAGCCCTTAGATAGTTATCAGCATGTCTCTCCATGCCTCATGCCCTGAACTTATTCTTTTCCTCACTAAACGGCAAACACAAATCTGGTTACCCTATAAATGTGCCACAGTGGACTCAGATGCCCACAGGATGTCTAAGCTTGGCTTATGGCTCAGGCGGTAAATGGAACATAAGAGTTGACCTCTCTTCCTTCTAGAAAACCAGTGAAACGGTAGTAGAAACTACAAAGGATATTACAGTCTCATGAGCACTGAGAACTGGGTTAAGAAAATCAGCAAACCAAAAATGTTAACCAATTTTGGGATACTAAATGTGGGCAGGCTTACTTTGTGGTTAAAGCAGGAAGTACGGACATAGGATGAAACCATAGTGGAAGTGGAGCCCATTTTTTCACGATGAGTCTATCAGACTGAGCAGTGGGAGGAGGGACAGAAATCAGACGGTTGACGTGCTGGCCAAAAAACGGACAACCAGCTGCTGCCATTGGTTTATGCCATCTTCTCCCTCCGCTGCTGTGTGTGTGTGTGGTGCTGGCATTTCCCCTCAGATTGAAGCCAGGTATATTACCACCACCACCACCACTGCCCCTCCAAAGAAATAGAAAAACTCTTCCTGGGAAGAACTCGGTACCTCAGAAGGGGATTAGCACTGCGATTAGGATGTTTCTCGTCCTGGCATTTGGGGAGCAGTCTGCCTTGTGCTCTCACCGGCATCCCCCAGCTGAAGCCTGAATGTGGCTCTCTCCCACACCGAGTTTGCACCCACCCACCCACATCGCAGCCTGGGATGCCAGATCCACCCGCCGGCCAGGAGTCATTCATCACCGTGAATGTGTGACCACAATCCAGCAGCCTTTTGAGGACACCCAGCCGTTTGAAAGAGGAGCAGCAAGGGGGAAAAGACAGAAAAATGGATCTCTGAGAAAACAGATTTAGAGTGGGAGAGAAACATTTTTAAGTCATGTTTATTTTACCTGTAAAGCAAGAATGGACTGTTGTGAAAAGGAGTGGGGAACAGGCAAAGAATCTATAGGGGAAAAAAAGAAATAATTGAAGGGCTGGAGTAAACAAAATGTAGAACAAAAGGACAAATTATAAGAAGGAAAAAAAAAAGGGGGGCCAATACAGGAGAGCCAACGTCTGAATGATAATTTCAAAAGGGAACACAGAAAATGAAAAGGTACAAATAACTGAAGGAATGTAAGCAAACAAATAAGAAAACAACAAATCAAACCCAAGTGAACATCAGCTCCCTAGGGCTGAGGAGAGATGAAAATACTCCAATCAAAGAAGGTTGCTGAGCAGAATAGTTTAAGCAGACCTTCATGTCCACGTGTCCTTATGAAGCTCCGAGCACCAGGGATAAATTGAAGATCTTAAACCTCAGAGAGAAAACAGGTTATATACCTAAGACAATGTGCAGGAAGGACATAATGTAAAGGAAACGATGAAAGATGGAAGGAGAGAGATGGTGGGGGGTGTCGGGGGAATGCAGGGGGATATGTTCTGAATTACGTATATAGCTCACCTGCTTTTACAAGCCACACAGCTGTGATGTATCGTTGTGAAAAGATGAAGACAGATGGTCTCTTCTCTCATGGAGTTTAGATTCATCACATACAGAAGGTAGTCTACAGATACTTCTAAAATGGATGGATCAAGAAGAAAATAGGTATAAGCATATTATGAATAGCATAAACATAAACAGTAAAATAACTAAAGATGTGATTCATGGAGGTAGGGAGGGGAGATTGGAGGAAGGCAGTGCAAAATGCTAGCTTTTACATCTTTTGTTGTGAGGCCCCAGTATGTAATGTTTAAACCACTTTATTTTTTATTAAAATAGGAATAAATGTGCATGATTTGGGGTTCAAGTGACCATGAAAAGGGTGAAAGTAAACAATGTAGTGGGCCCGGCCAGTATTGCTCAGTAGTTGAGCATTGGGGTTCAGTTCCTGGCCAGGGCACATGCCCAAGTTGTGTGCTCGATCCCCAGGAAGGGGCATGCAGGAGGCAGCTGATGGATGATTCTTTCTCATTATTGACTTCTCTCTCTCTCTCTCTCTCTCTCTCTCTCTCTCTCTCTCTCTCCTTCTCCTTTCCTCTCAGAAATCAATAAAAATACATTTTTTAAAAAGGTAGTGGGGCTGGGACATAGGAAGTGAGTTCGTATTTGTATCTTCTTGAATAGTTTGAATACATAAGCATTATTCTTCTAAGAAAACCATGAAAGTTTAAAAAGCAAAACAAAAGCCTTTGCAGGCCTGTCAAGTCCTTTGATTATCTTATTTTAACTTTCTTTTCTTTTTCCCCCCAGTTTTTAACCGTTCTCAACCGTCACCAGTTATTGTGTGACTGTTACTGTGATATTGTATAGTTAACCAAGACTTCTCCCAGACTCTCTACAAGGAAGTCGGTATGTTCTTCACTGTATTAGTTTCCTGTGGTTGCTATAACAACGGGATGGTTTGACCCAATAGACATCTATTCTCTCAAAGCTCTGGAGGTCAGAGGTCCAGCATCCGTGTCCCTGGGCGGAGGTCAAGGTGAAGCACAGGTCGCACCACTCCTTCCGGAGGCCCTCGGGGCGAGTCTGGGCCTGGCCTCTTCCAACTCCGGTAGCTGCTGGCATCCTTGACTGGTGGTTACCTCCCTCCGAGCTCTACCTTAGTGGTCACGGTGCCTCTTCTGTATCACATCTCCCTCTGCCTCCCTCCTGTAAGGATAGAGGTGACTGTTTTTCAGACCTACCTGGATTGTCTCCCCATCTCAAACATTTTAAAGGTAGTCACACCTGCAAAGACTCTGCCACATGAGGTCACACTCTTAGGTACTGGGACTAGGACCTGGATATCTGTGTGTGTGTGGTGGGGGGGGAGAGGGCTAAGGGGGCAGGGAGGGGAGAGGGTACTTTTCTTCCACGTTTACTTATATGGAAATGAAGGGATCAGGTTCACTTTCCCAGGACACACGGAATTAAGCAGCAGAGTCTGAAATTGAAGCCTGTGTCTGGTTGATCCTGGAGCCTGCCTGTCCCTCCTTCTCTCCCACTGTCCCTCAAAAATAAGCATTTGCATTGCTGTTTTATTCTGAGTCAAGGTTAAATGTAAAATCCCTGGTTTAGGATTCAAAGGGTAGGCAGTCCCGAGAGAAGGTACTGATGACACAGGCAGTACTCTTGAGGTTAGTGCAGCGTTTGCATTTAATTCCTTCATTGTTGAAGCAGGCGGTGAGGCCCCGAAAAGACAGATGGGGACACTCCTCCCGGGGATGGTCAGCATCTCATTACCTCGGCTGCTGCCGGCTCTCAGCTGATGTGTCAGGCACCTCTGCTAGCGGGACGTCCTTCTGGCCGGGAGGCATGTTGCATCTGCAAAACCCCAATCCAGTGTCCTCCTCTGTGGGTTCAGGGAGGTGGGTACTCTCAGGCTCAAGGGTGGGATGGTGACCCTGCTTTTGCTTTTATGCTAGAATTTCTAGGGGAAGAGAACTACAGCAGCAAGAAGTGCTATCTCCACTGGCTTTTGAAAAATTATTATTGATTTGAGAGAGAGGAAGGTAGCGAGAGAGAAGAGAGGGAGAAACATCGCTTTGTTGATCCACTTATTTACTTGCATTATTGGTTGATTCTTGCATGCGCCCTGAACAGGGATTGAACCTGCCACCCTTGGTGTATTGGGACAATGCTCTAACCCACTGAGCTACCTGGCCAGGGCCACTCCACTGGCTTTTACTTAAACCCAAACACATTTGACTCGCTTTGCAGGAATACTAGTAGATAAGCTTTCCCCTTTTCAAAAATGTTCTTTAAGAATGTTATGTTCTAAACCAAGTTTCATATAAACACATGTATAGTATTTCTTAAGAACTATGGGTTTGTGTGTAACAGCGAACACTTTGCCCAAACAAGCTCACTGCGCGAGGGGAACACAGAGCCCTTTGAAAAATACTTAAATGACACAAGTGACAATTGTGCACAAACAGTACACATGCACAAGGGGCATTCTTTCCTTAGAGGTAGCCAGTGAACGGTGAACAAATCGGTGTGCATTCTCCTAGTGTCCTCTTTATGCTTGTTAACATATCTATTTTTTCCCCAATAAATTTTCCCAATAAAATGGGATCATTTTTTTTGCTACTTGCTTTTCAAAATTAACAATGAACTCTAGAGGTGTTTATAGGTCAGAACCTACAAAAGGTTGTATAACATTTTAAAACATGGACATGCAATACTGTAATTTATTTGCTTCCTCATTGGGCTTCTGGCTTCTTTATTATTAGAAGGAAAGGTGAGAGGGAGAGGGAGAGAGAAAAGGGGAGGGGGAAGGAGGGAGAGAGAGGAAGGGAAGGGGAGAGAGCGACAGAGAGAGAGAAGAAAGAGAAAGGGAAAAAAGGAAGGAAGGAAGGAAGGAAGGAAGGGAGGAAGGAAGGAAAGGAGGAAAGAAGGGAGGAAAGAAGGAAGGAAGGAAAAGAAAAAGCTGAGGTGTCCAGGACTGGATCAACCCTGCCCTCTTGTGATAAAACTTAAAATTGCAGGGTATGTTTTTTTTTTCTCTTCCAAGGATTCTTAGAATGTTTCTCATAATGCTGTTCTCAGCAGCTACCAATATTTTCAAAGAGAATGTACAGACCACATCATTAGTTGCACAGGCTCATAGAACACTAACGGTGTGGGCTCGAAGTTCACAATGAGAACAACGCCACGTGGCAGTAGGCGATTCTTGTTCTCTCCGTTAGGGAGTTGTTGGACTTGCCCGGGGAGCCGTCTTCTGAAGGGGAGAGTCCTGCAGTGATGATTTAAAGCACACGTGTCAAACACAAGGCCCTCGGGCCAAATCCGTCCCGCCAGGCCTTGCAATGTGGCCCGCACCGCGCTGTTATCACTGCACTCCGCTGTGTCTCCATCACAATGACAGTAAACCAGTTCAGTAAACCATTCGGCCCGCGATTTAGGCTGGATTTTAGATTTTGGCCCCTTCTCTGATTGAGTTCGACACCCCTAATTTAAAGGGTGAAGAATATATAGTTGAAGACTGAAGGACTTTTTTCCTTAAGATATAGAGGAAACAATAAGGACTGTCTAACCCAGTTATTTTATTCCACAAGTGAGGAGACCAAAGGTCAGAGTGATTAAGTGGCTTTGAGTTTAGCTATTTTGGATTCCACATATAAGTACGTAAGGTCATGCAATAGTGGTCTTTGTCTGAGTTATGTCACCCAGTATTATGCCTTCAAACTCCTGATCAGATTAAGTGTTTTCCCTCATGTTCCCTCAGTCTCATCTCCTACATCTTTCCATGTAGGAATCACCCCCTCTTCCCCTCCCCAGAAGGTACCTTTTTCTCTCTTTCTCTGTGTTTGACTGTGTGTCCCAGCCAGCTGGACGACCTTGGACAAGACAGTGAACTTGACCAGGGCAAATGTTCCTCATCTATACAATGAGGACCTGGTTTGCCGTCTGCCAGGAGACTTGGAGGCCTGACTGAGACCGCCTAGACGGGGCTCTTTGGGAGCTGTGCAGCCCTCTGTCGATGCCTGGGAAGCATCAGTGAGCTGCCTGCTCTGCCCTCCAATGGGTACTCCCTCACGCCCATGTGCGACGCCTGGCAGCCAAGTAGCTCCGCTTGGTTCCCGTGGTCTCTGACCCGGGGCAAACCCACACATCTGCCCCCGGCTTCCCACGTGGCCTGCCTTCCCCTGCCCTCCTGGGAAGGGGGTCTCTCCAGCCTGCGGCTGCCTGATGGCTCTGAGGAGGATGGGAGTTTTGTGACCCCCAAATGTGCCTTTTTGGGGTATTGATGGCTTTAAGTTGGTATTTTTTTTTTTTTTTTTTTAAATGGGAGTCTGGAGAAGAGCCTTTTCCTTTTGCTTCCCAAAAGTAAATGGTAGAATTCATTCTGCACTGGGAGCTGTGGCTGTCGATGGACGTGCTGTGGGCGTGAACGGGTGTGGAACCTTTGAGATCCTGTGAATGGGTGTGGAACCCTTGAGATGATCCCTGGTCCAAGGGAATCCAGGTAGGCAGCTCTGCTTATCGAGTTCATGTGATGTCAACCAAGTGTGGCGGACAGGGGGGCGCCTGCGAGGTCTGACTGCCTGTCCCACTGCTTCTGGTGGCCCCGCCGGAAGGTGCCATGTCTGCTCTTCCTCCTCCACCAGGAACCGGCCGCTTTCCCCTCGAAGCCCCTGACCCCTGCCGCCCTCCCCTTAGTCCTGAAGCCTCACCTGTCCGGCTTGCCCAGGGCTCTCACATTCTCAGGGAACCGCCACATGCACATACGTGATGTTCGGATATTTCCTCCTGTTCATCTGTCTCATGTCAATTTGATTATGAGACCAGAGAGAAGCACTTAGAAGGGTAAGGGTAAAGTTTTTTTTGTTTTTGTTGTTTTTGTTTTTTTCCCCTCCCCTACAAGGATCTTCAATAAAACCTGATTTTTCTGAAACCACATGTCATTCAGACTTGGATTCCTCATGATTACGCTATGCATTGGTTGCACACCGACTTATTAAGCATCTGTTCTGGGTCAGGCCTCACTCTCAGCCCTGAGGCCTGGCTGCCCACTGGATGTGCTCGCTCTCTCTCTCTCTCTCTCTCTCTCTCTCTCTCTCTCTCTCTCATATTTTTATTGATTTCAGAGAGGAAAGGAGAGGGAGAGAGAAAGATAGAAACATCAATGATGAAAGAATCATTGATTGCCCGCCTCCTGCAGGCCCCTTCCCCCCCACTGGGGATCAAGCCCACAACCTGGGCATGTGCCCTAGACCAGAATCGAACCTGGGACCTTTCAGTTTGCAGGCCCCCGACACTCTATCCACTGAGCCAGACCAGCTAGGGCTGGCTGTGTTCTCTTTGCCCCTGCAGATGGGCTCTCCAGCCCTCTCTGCTCTGCTCTGTGCCCGCGGACTGATCAGCAAGAACTGCTGGCTCCCTTTGGGGTGCATCTCCAGGGCATCCCAGCAGGTGATCTCAGAGGTGGAGGAGTGGGGGCGTATTCTCCCAGTTCCCTTCTGACGGAGGCCACAGCCCTGCAGGCCCCTGTCCTTGTGAGGCGCCCTCTCCCCAGGTCCTCTCTGTGCTCTGGGTTCCAGCGATGCTTCTCCAGAGCCCTGCAGGCCCAGGAGTGGCAGCGCCAGGCCCGCAGCAGCCCTTGAATGTCACACTGTCCATGAGCAATAGAAGCCATGCAGCAGGCACTTGTAAAGAGTCCCTATTCCACTTCTTCTCATTACCCCTTCCCTTCTCACCAGGCCCCTGATTGCCTTAATAATAAACTGACTGACATGGGGGACCTGGCTCGCAGGGAGCCAGCCCTCTGGAGGGGAAGACAGATAATTGATATAATTCAGCAAAATCGTAATAGTGATATTATATCTGTGGAACAAAAAGTGAACTGTTTTATTTGATAGAAAGAAATTGGGGTGCCAGGTGAGGGGCAGCATTAGATGGCGGCAGGGAAGACATTTTCTATGAGGTGACATGCACCTCTGATGCCAGAGGGGCCAGTCCCTTGTAGGGGACTCGTGACCTGAGCCAAAGAGTGCCCTGGTTTCACCTGGGAAACCAAGACCAGCGGCTCACGTGGAAAAGCAGGATTTGTGAAGCAGGAAAAGCTGCTCCGTAGGCAGAGTGGTGGACTCTGCTCAG
This sequence comes from Pipistrellus kuhlii, assembly GCF_014108245.1. Lineage (NCBI taxonomy): Eukaryota > Metazoa > Chordata > Mammalia > Chiroptera > Vespertilionidae > Pipistrellus > Pipistrellus kuhlii. The sequence continues at coordinate 15,470,898 of NW_023425449.1, forward strand.
GAGAGTATATTTAACTCTGGAGTGTGATAGTGTCTTACAAGAGAGAAACTGTTCTATTGAGACCTTCCGTGTTTAGGAAAGGGAAATGGGGCCGTTTTCTAGGGACTTTACCAACGTGGACGCGGGGTGAGTGGAAATCATGGCGCTTAGAATCCATTCTGTCCCTGCAGCTGTAGCTTTCTGCTGACATGCTGTGGACGTGAATAGACGTGGGACATTCCCAATCATGTCAAGATGGAGAGAAAGGAATGGAACCTGTTGGGTGACTGATTCATCACATCTTTATTTTGCAAGTTCCATTGCTTCGTGATTTCACAGGGCAGCCTTAAAGCATGACCATCTGACAGCCACTAGATGGCAGGAGTGAACAACAGAAGTACAACACCGTTTCTACCAGAAGTAAAACAAGTTTTATGTTCTCTCCTGTCTTCTCCCTCTCCCGCCTGCTCTTACAAGTGCTGTTCTTCGTTGTGTGTGTGTGTGTGTGTGTGTGTGTGTATGTGTGTGTGTGTGTTTTCCCTTTTTTCTCTCACTTCTCTCTTTTTGTCCTTCACTGTGTCTGTATTTCTAATTATCTTAAGTGACTGATTCTCAAGAATCACATACTAACTAATTCCAAAGAGGACTGCAAACCAGTCAGTCCCAGGTGCATACCATTTAACTACTAACACACACATTGTGCTCTCTCATAGAGAAGTCCTATATAACGGCTCCTGCTTGAGCTGGGGAGAAAGTGTCGTGGCTTTGGGGGGCTCAGGAAGCCTCCAGTGTCAGTCCTGCCCTCTCACGCTGGCAGGGGTGGGGTGCATGGTGCAGGGGAGCAGGACTGAGCCCAAGAGAAGGAAGCAGCACAAAGCCCGTTGGAGCACTGCGTAAACCCATAAGCCACAGCACTTCTGGGTGACGCTGTCAAAGATAATGAAGGTGCCGTGCTTAAGTGATTCCTTAAAAAAGCAAACCTAATCCCCTTACTTCGGCAGCATAACCAGGTCACAGGAAGCCCTGGAGAAACTCGCTACCAGGTCCTTAATCCACTCAATGGAGGGGAGTTCATCGGCCTGAAGAACAACCATGCAGTGAGCCCCCTGGTTCTTTTGGGGGCTCACATTGTGGGATCCCTTAACACGACCCACGTGCTTCAGGGCCCACTCAGGGTCCGGTTTCTGGAGAAGGCTGCACACTAAAATGAAGAGACTGGAAAAGAGATAGTTTGGGAGAATGGGGGCAAGGTGGGAAGTCCACCTCTAGTGGGAAGACTAACCCCTGCTCTGACCTTTTACCATTCCTTTTATTGAGATTCCAAGACAAAGATATCTCTTAGGCAGGAAGTTCCACAACAGAAAATCAACAAGAATTAACATATGATTAACAAATTAAAGTTGCCTCAACCACCACTCTCTCAACTAGACAATGAGTTAATAGCTCCGACCATTCAGAGCTATCAAGGTTGGCCAGCTCTTTTTTACATTTTAATACCAGTGATAATATTAGGTTTCTGTTCCCCCGCAACCATGTTGGAGAGGTGTGATTTTGGCTCTCAGTTCTCTCTGCGAGTCATTGTTCTTGCTCCAGACATCTTCCCTTTCTTTAAAAACGTATTTTTCTAATCTCAAAGGCTTCTCTTTTGAAAACAAAGGTTCTGGTTTCTTAAGCACAGAGTATGAATTTTATCCCTTAATCACTCAGAGGCAGGCTTTCAAGAGCTTCTTAGCGGTTAGCAAGGCCTCTTGGGGGTGCTACTTGACCGCTGTTGGTAAATAAGGGAAAAGCTTAGATTTTTTTTTTTTCCAGACTCCAGAATTAAGGAATTGAGGAAGGGCCATAACTCTCTGTCTCTCTTCTCTCTCTCTGTCTCTCTTCTCTCTCTCTGTCTCTCTCTCTGTCTCTCTCTCTGTCTCTCTCTGTCTCTCTCTCTCTCACACACACACACACACACACACATACTCAGTGCACACTAGATCTACAAACATATACTTATTCTAGTTCAAAATCAAACCTGGCCCAAAGTAAGGAGATAATGAAAATTCCTGCTATGATTATAATTATCCTGTTGATTCCGTTTTCTCCGGTTGTAGGAGTTTAAGACCAGGACCCGAGCAGAGGTTAGTGAATTAACCTCTGGGATCACTGGACCTCACGGATAGGAAGTACATTAGCTCCAACAGAGCTTGGAGAATTCGGGGTATAATGGGTTCATTCCAACAGCTCTACATCCGAATTGTGAAGCAATGCACGCACCATAGACATGATTGTTTTCGCGATAACATCCTGGTGGGGTTTTGAAGGATGAGTAGGATCTGCAGATGTGGGGCTTAGGATGGGCAAATATAAAGCTTGTCAGACAGAGGGAAGTAACGGGGAAGAAGCAGAGAGTGCTGGGGTGGGATACAGTTTTAAATAGAGTGAAGGAAGGTCTCACTGAGAAGCCCTCACGGAACTTGCTAGCTGAGCACAGGAGATGAAGGGGTGAGCCCCTGAAGCAGACACACGCTTGGAATGTTACAGAAATGGCAAAGACGCCAGTGTGGCCAGAGTGGAGACCTCCGTGGAGGAAAGGCAAAGGAGATGAGGCTGGAGAGGCAGCATTGTGGGGTTGATGGTTGAGAGTGGGCAGGTCCCGTAGGGCCTTGTGGGCCGTTGGAATACTTTAGCTTGACTTTGAGCAAGATGGGGAATCATGGAAGGATCTGAGCTGAGGAATGGCAAGGCCTGACTTCTGTTTACAAAGGTGGTCTGACTGTGGTTTTGAGAGATAGGCTGTAGGGAGCCAAGGGTGCAAGCAGAGAAACCATTTAGGAGAAGTTGGTAACAATACAGGTGAGAGTTGATGGTGTCTTGAACCAGAATATCAGAAGTGATAAGTGGTTGGATTCTTAAATTTTGGATATTTCAGGGGCCTGGCCATTGCCCCATTATCACCCTGCAGAGGGAGAGCCAGGTCACTGACCAGAGGGCTGTGCTGGATGGGTGGGGCCCCCCTCTGTCAGGGAGATCCATCGAGGAGACCCGGCAGGGTGGGTGGGGCCTACCTCTTTAGGTTGATTGATCTTGTGGTTCCTGAACTATGAGAGGTCACAGGCTGACCTGACGGACCATCCCCTCCATCCAAGTGTATGAATTTCATGCACTGGACCTCTAGTATCTTAATAAAACAATGAAAATGAAGAGTCATATCCCTTTTTATTCCTTTTTATTCTCAGAGCATTGACATAGAGTAAAAGTTTAGATTTGCGATGAAATATATTGGCACAATGCTTTTCATTTGAGGTGTTAATTGTTCAAATGAATATGCACCAAAGCTTCTGTCTGTAGAGCTCCATCAACAAGACAGAAGTGTTTCTGTTTTCATTTTTCACCTTGTCTACAGTAATAGCAATTCTAAAAGAAGAAAATTATGAGAGAAAATTTAATTATTTCAAAAATACCCCCATTTAGTAAAAGTGCACCTTAATTTAGAGGTTCCCATCTGGTGTAGAGAACAGATCTCTCTCTCTCTCTCTCTCTCTCTCTCTCTCTCTCTCTCTCCCTCTCCCTCTCTCTCTCTCTCTCTCCAAAATATCTGAGATGCCAAGTGCATATAAGCCTGCCTTGTGAAATAGAGGGAATAGAATTTATATGTACACCCCCCCCCCCCAATATCAATAAAGTTCTGTTGCCTATATTTGAGTGTAGCAACTTTTCCAGGCACCTGTGTATCCTTAGTCTAATAACTGGAAATTCCAGTCTGAACTGGATAGAGAGTATGACAATTTAAATTTTCACAACTTTACCTTAACTTATCTTTTACATTTCTCAGGCCAGTGTTCTGGAAAAACCCACTATGAGAATACAGAATTACTATATATATTTATTTACCTCTTTTTTACTTGCTGTTCCCTTTATCAGACATACATTTCCCTCTCTTCTGGGTTAGGTAAAACCCCATATGTTCTCCAGAGCCCAGCACTATTTCTGAAATACTACCACTTCCACCACTAAAAATAGCAAAACAAAACAAAACAAAACAAAACAAAACACCATCAACAATAATATATAAGGCAATTACCGTATTTTTCGGACCATAAGACGCTCCGGACCATAAGATGCACCAGTTTTTAGAGAAGGGAAATGAAGAAAAAAAGATTCTGAAACAAATAGTGTCCTAAAATATTTTATGTGCATTAAAACCCAACATCACAGTCATAAACACATGTAATCAACCCTGTAAAGTAAACAGCAGCATTTAGAACCATTTTAGAGCCGGGCAAGCACACAGAGACCACACAGAGCCGGGCAAGTAAAAAAACTTTTTTTTAAAAGTATATGTGTAGGCTATATTTGGACCATAAGACGCAGGGACTTTTTCCCCCCACTTCTGGGGGAAAAAAAGTGCTTCTTATGGTCCGAAAAATACGGTACCTTGTGCTGGGAAATGTTTCCTCTTCAGAAAAACCCTACAAGGTAGGTGTTTTTATTTTTTAATTATTTTTTTAAAATTATGTTTTATTGTTTTTTTTACAGAGAGGAAGGGAGAGAGAGTCAGAAACATGGATGAGATAGAAACATTGATCAGCTGCCTCCTGCACATCCCCCAGTGGGGATGTGCCCGCAACCAATGTACATGCCCTTGACCGGAATCGAACCTGGGACCCTTCAGTCCACAAGCCGATGTTCTATCCACTGAGACAAACCGGCTTTGGCAAGGTAGGTGTTTTTAAATTCTTATTTTTCAGGTGAAGAAACTTAGGTCAGAGAAGTCCAGTGATCTGATTAGGTCACACAAAGAACATGACTAAGAATCAATATTCCTATCCTGTATGACTGAGTGTGAGTTGATGGCTTTAATCACAGTTTTCTGATGTACAGATATTATTCCCAGTAGCCCAAAAGCTCATTGTTCAGATATGACTGTGGGTACTATCTTATCAGTTTGTAATGATCACACTAGATAGTAAGCTCTTTGAAAATGGAAACTTTATTTTGGTCAACTGCCTGGATATAATAGGTATCAAATAAACATTTACTGAATAAATCGAATAGAAGAACATCCTTTACAACCTTTTGAAACTCAAAAGTAAGGAATATTTTGAGCTTCTGAAAGTGTTTTTGGTCAGCAGTATTTATAGTTTGAAAATGGATTCTTATATCCAGAGTTTTCCTATCCTATGTAATAAAGAGCTAATATGCAAATGGTCATCAAGCCCTTGTGCTCTCACTCTGAGGCTGTGCTCTCCCCTCCTTCTCCCCCCAACCCCCCACTGCAGTGCCTGGCCGGGGAACCTAGGCCCAGCCTCCTGCCCTGGTGCCAGGCCGGGAGGCCTGAGGCTGAGTTGGGGGACCTGAGGCTGTGCCCCCCACCTGGTGCTGGGCTGGGGGTCCTGAGGCTCTGCCCCTACCCTGTGGGGCTTCATAGGGGTGGGGCCAGCCGGGTCTGGGTCTTTCGAGATTTCAAGGCACTCACGGATGGGTGGGGACTTGACTCTGGGTCCCACAGTGTGCCCCGGACTCTGACAGGAGGAAAATTTCCATATTCATTTTACTAATTTTCTTTCATTTCTGACACATCTGTTATAGAGAAAAGGCAAGCAACAATATTAAAATATTTCCTCTAATTCCCTTTTAATGTGCACGAATTTCATGCACTGGGCCACTACTGTCCTATGAAGAGCCACAAAAAGCCACAGATTTGAGAATGAAGCTGAAAAACAATTGGTATCACTAATATTTTTTTGTGTGAAAATTACTAGTGCTAGTACTCATGATTATACTGTTGTGTAGGGCTTTTTCTTACTCCTGAGATAAATACACATTTAATTTCACCTAGAGATATGAAAGCAATACTTGCTGTTCGTAAAGATATTAAAATTTTCTTTTTTGTTTGATATATCTGATACCCTTTGCTAATAATATTTATATTTTAGAATTCTGAGTAATTCTGTCTTTAAAAAATTTCCTATTTGTTGAGCAAGTTCTAAAGGTTCCTATTTCTGATATGATTACAATTTTACAATTGGTATAAAAGGTTCCAAAGATTACAAGTCATGAAACCTGATAGAGCATATCCTGAGATAAAATTTTTGGGAAATTTCACCTCTACCCCTGTTTTTTTTGTTTGTTTGTTTGTTTTGTTTTGTTTTTTGTTTTTTGTTTTTTGCCATGAAATTTTTATTGTTTGAATCTTTATCATTGATTTTTAAAAATATGCCAGGTATTCTGGAAAATTTATATCATTTGGACAAACTTTACCTTTGCTGCAACATTGAGTAAATTTTCCATCATATGGTTTTTATCAGAGAAATTTAGTGATAGGCAAAATTGACATATAACAGTCATTTCACCCCAACTGTGTTCGATAATTGCATCCTCATTTACTCCATTTTTGCTGTGAAGGCAGTTCCTACCAGTATTGGTATACTTGTCAATAACAGTTTTTTAGACATAGTCTGTTGATGCTGCTGCTTTCTTTCGGCCACAGAGGTATGTTGTGCCAATAGTTGGTCTTCAGATATATTCTGTTGATGACGCTGGCTTCTTTTGGCTACAGAAGTACAATTGGGGCTTGGCTGGCCGGGAAAGGACCACGTGAGATTGGCCTGCCTGGAAGGGACCACTGGAGGGCTTCAGAGCATGTCCAGCCCTGTCACCTCAGCAGCCCCAGCTCATGTCCCCAGCCTCGCAGCCCCACAGCCCCGCCTGGCACCCTTCCTTGTCCTGGTACTGCCTGCTCATCTGCTCCACCATCCCACTCTTGTCTGGGCCTATCAGGGCTGGCAGTGCCTCCACTGCCATCTGCTGCCAGCTACCCCTGTTTTTGTGTTTTCACTTTATGTTTTATAGATTTTCACTTTTTATTGATTCACAGGCAGTTTCTAGCACTCTTGATAAATAAAAGCCACCTCATAATGATTTTTTTTAAATTAACTTTTAGAGGGAGAGAGAGAGAAAGAGAGAAACATTGATGTGAGGAATGTGGATAGGCCACCTCCTGCACGTGCCCTCACTGGGGACCGAACCTGAAACCCAGGCATGGGACTGGGGACAGAACTAGCCACCTTTTGGTTTCCAGGATGATGCTCCAACCAACTGAGCCATCCTGGTCAGGACCACAATGATTTTCTTATAGGAACTATTAGGTAAAAATTAAGAAAAAAATATATATAATTAGAGGGAGGGAGAGAGAGAGAGGGGGGGGGGGGATACATAAGGAACCTTCTATCCATAACAGGACTCACAGTTGATCTCCTTTAAGTAAAATTGCATTAGTGAATATAACATGATTTTACTGATGAAAATTTAAAGTAAATATGTTTTCAAGAACACTAACATCTAGCACAACTCTTTGCTAATAGTGGGCATTGGAAAACTTGTATTGCTGAACAAATAGAGTAAAATGGACATCCCCATGCTTGCAGACTGATGCCAAATCTCGAAGAACGTTGGTGAGATGGGGGGAGAGGCCTGAAACAAGGCCTTTGGCTGGATGAGTAATGCATCTTAAACACTTGAGATGGAGTTTGGAGTTTATTTGCCACTGGATGAGAAACCACACAAGGCCTCTCTGCAGAGGCCTAACATGATTCAAGCCGTATTAGAGAAGATGAATTTATTGCTGGCATGTAGAACCGAGGATAGAAACACTGTGTGTTTAACTAGAACAATTAGCATAGCCTCATTGAGAGTTACTGAGGGGTAACATGGAATGAGAGCTAGCATTTCTGGCTGTGAGGTCACAGCCAAACACAATAAAACAAAGTGATTATTTAAAGTAAGAGAGAGAAAGCTTGCATCATTCATTCATTCCCATTTATTCCTTGGGCCATTTTTGAGCATTCACCATGGCCTAGCCCTGTGTCTACCTAGGTTTGGAAAATGAATGAGATGGAATAGTTCCCTCTAAGGAACCCAAAAGGGAGACAAAACAACAACAACAACAAAAAGTCAATATTTACATACATTTAGAGGATTTCTCCTAATAGTTATGCAAGTTTTTTTTTTTGTTTTTTGTTTTTCCTTCTGAAAATCCAGTTTCCCCCTTGAGTTTGTGTTCCTAGTGTTTAATGATAAACTGACTGACCTGGATCAGGGTCAGGCCTGTGATGTGTCTATGTAAGGAGGCGATTTAACGGGTATTTTCAGATCTTATTGACTGCCTCAGGCTCCTTGGCTGCTGTGTAGCTGAGGATAACAGAACTCAGGCAGTGGAGGAGAAAAGAAGTGAAAGCTCCAGGGGAAAACCCTATAGACACCTAGTCGACTAACTTCCAGAAACGTCCTCCTGGTACCTGAGGCTTTGATGAAGCATTAAGATCTCATTTTCAGGGACCAAACGCCTTTCGGATGGGTGATAGGTCCCCTTGCCAGCATTGATAAAGGAGAACAGAATGAACCCTCTCAGCCTACTGCTGTCATCATTTCATTTTATTTGAACAGCCATCAACCGAGGAAGAGAGACCAAGGCTTCTAAAATAAAGGGGGGAGAAAATGCTTCTTTATTACTCACCAGTCTTAGGGCTCTGTCAGCAACACTGAGAGCTCTCGCCAAATAAAATGATTTAGCAGGTGGAAAGCTGTTTACAAGTGCAATTTCCACCCCTTTCTCCCTGAAAGCAGATGTCGACTCAGGCATCAGCCGTACCTCAGAGTGTAAATGAGATTTGCTGGGCACTTCTTCCTGGCTTGCTTATTGGCACAAGATGGAGCCTAGCGTTGCCTTGGCTAGGTCTTGGGGATGCTCTGAAATGTGGGGGGGAGGGAGGAAGTGTGGATGAGCCCAGCTGACGTGGCTCAGTGGTTGAGCGTGGCCCTGTGAACCGGAACTTCATGGTTTGATTCCCGGTCAGGGCACATGCCAAAGTTTGTCGGCTCCATTCCCAGGAAGGGGTGTGCAGGAGGCAGCCGATCAATGATTCTCTCTCATCGTTGATGTTTCTAATCCTCTCTCCCTTCCTCTCTGAAATCAATAAAAACATATTTTTTAAAATGCAAGCTCTACTACTCCACCTGCAAAGATTCTCTTTTTGTAGGTGTGGGGTGTGGTTTGTAATCTGCATTCTTCTTTACTGCTCCAGGGGAGTCTCATGCTACCTTTTGAAAACAAACCTGCTTTTAAGGCAAAATTCACTCACTTGCTCACTGTTTCAATATGCCCACTTCCTCTCATAATATTCACTCTTCTCTGCATAAACATCAATTTCATCAAAGTATGTTCTTGTTAAAAAAGAAAGTGATTTATTTTAGTGAATTTTATATTGTTATATATATATTTTTTTGTGAATTTAGGAATAGCCTTTATGACGTCAATTTCTTGGTTTAAAATTTTCCTATGAATAAAGCATTTTCTCAGGGAGAATTCAACATTTCAATGAAATCGTAAATAGTCATCCACTATTCACAGACTTGACCAGAATATTTTAGAAATGGAGGCAGAATCTACAGGGTTTCTTCAGGAAAATATAACTTTTGGAATAATCTAGAGTTTATACTAATTGAAATCAGTAATGTATCTTTATTATCTTTTTGATCTTTTAAAAGTTAAGTCTAACCTCACTTGAATGAAGGTCAATGGGAAGTTGAAAAATGTGAAGGCAAAATTTTAAAGAAGCTTCTTTTTGCCAAAGAACATATGGGGTGTTTGTGGTTGAATAACCATCTGCTGTTTTTTTTTTTTTTTTTGTTTTTTTTTTTAATAAATTGAGAGAATTAAAAAACTGAGCTCCCTTAAACTTTGTAGAAAAAGTATCTACATGATTTCTATAATATGCTAAACTGGCACCATTCAATAAAACTTAATGCATTGACAAAACTATTCTATGTCAATGCTGTCCAACATGGGAGCCACTAATTACATATGTATTTGAAATGGTATTGTGATAGACACAGAATTTTAATTTCATGAAATTTTAATTATTTATATTTCAATAGGTACATGCACCTAATGGCTACCAAATTAGACAGTGCAGGTCTATACAGTATATTCAGAATTCATCTATAGCCCTATAGGACTTAGAAATTACATATACCAAGCCTATAGAAAATTCTAAGTCCATAAAAACATAATTAGAATAGGGTTATTAAATTAACGATTCAAGGAAGGGGGCGAGCATGCAACCTTTAGGTCTTTATTTTCCTCAGTGGAGTAAAGTGGAGTGTAGCCTATAAATGTTTTCTCCAACTTTCAACACTTTACAATTTATATTTAGATAGTTTTAAGGTAATTAGGACAAAGAACACAAAGAAATCAAAAATACACTTTTCTTGGCTTGCTGCTGTTTTCTCTTTGCAGATTTTTTTTTGGGGGGGGGGCATTTTTTTCTTTCATAAATTCAGTGATCATCTCTGTGGAGATATATCTCAGCTCTCAATCTCTGCATATGACCTCTTACACATACTCTTGCTTTCCAATTGAATGATGTCAGGTTCTCAATTTTGATATTCTACTCTTAAGCTCAATGTAAACCTGTATGTTATGTACCAAATTGGTTCCCTCCTTTCATTTATATTTTGAAGTCCTCATCCCTAGGGCTTCAGAATATGCCCATGTTGGGGGGTGCAACCTTTCAATAGGAAATTAAGTTAAAATGAGGTCATTAAGGTTGTGTGTAATCCAGTAGGATTGCTGCCCTCATATAAAGAGGAGATCAGGACACAGATACAACAGAGAGAAGACCGTGTGCAGAAACCAGAGAGGCCTCAGAAGGAACTGACTCTGAAGACATCTTGCTCTTGAACTTCTAGCCTCCAGAATTGTGAGAAAACAGCTGTTTTAGCCATCCCACCTGTGGTACTTCGTTACGGCAGCCCTAGCCAACCAATATAATATTTAAAACACTAATATTTTTCATCAGATTTGCACATATCTAAATCTTCTTTATTTAAAAAAATATATATTTTATTGATTTTTAACAGAGAGGAAGGGAGAGGGTTAGAGAGTTAGAAACATCAATGAGAGAGAATCATTGATCAGCTGCCTCTTGCACACCCCCTACTGGGGGATATGCCCGCAACCACAACCAAAGTACATGTCCTTGACAAGAATCGAACCTGGGACCTTTCAGTCCGCAGGCTGACGCTCTATCCACTGAGCCAAACCGATCTTGGCTAAATCTTCTTTATTTTTTATTTTCCTTAAAGGGTATACACACACATACTTTACCCATTCCACATTAAAGAAATAAACACACACACACACACACACAAAAAAAGAAAGAAGTAAACAAACATTTGAATACTGTGTCACACTGTCTAAAGCTCTGGCCTTTGGTGTTTCTATTCTTTTTTACCCTCTGTTCTTGACAACTTGGTTGTTTTTCCTTTTGGAATGTCTACTTTTCCTTTAATGCTTGTTCTAATTCTAATTAACTTGTAAGAAGTGGCTCAAGGAGTGTCTGAAACCAGGGTGAGCTACAAATGTCCTACACTCCCATTACATTTTACATAGTACTCCATATGGCCTACCTATTTACTTGAGGAGAGTGTCCTTGTCTTATTGATGAATTTTTATTATTTTATTAGTATTGTTTTATTTGAGAGTGTGTGTGTGTGTGTGTGTGTGTGTGTGTGTGTGTTTTAGTTTCCCAGCACACTAGAGTTGCTGGTATTTAATATGCACTCCAGAAACATTTTTTGGAAACAAACATGTAATAGTTTTCACTTTAGATCACAAATCCTTGCTAGTTAGTCTTTCCTATGTTTCTTCAAATATTCAGTGTTCCTTGAGCATTTATTATGTGCAAGACACTATAATTACAAAACTTTCACTTCACTTGGGCTGCATAGAGAGCGTTAGTCAAATTGTGTTTTCTTTTTGCTGGATTGCTTTGTTGGGTAACCATTCAAACATAAAAAAAATCTTTTTGCTGGTAGCATGTTATTTAATAGTGACTTGAACTGAACTACTTGTGTGAAAAGTGGATAATTGTGATAGTTGGTTATGCATTGAAATAATGTGCTCTTAAATGTATCTTTACTCTTATATGTATTTGTGCTCTGAAATGTATCTTCTCTCTGATTATTTATTATTATTTTTTAAAATATATTTTATTGATTTTTTACAGAGAGGAAGGGAGAGAGATAGAGAGCTAGAAATGTCGATGAGAGAGAAACATCAACCAGCTGCCTCCTGCACACCCCCCACCGGGGATGAGAGAGAAACATCAACCAGCTGCCTCCTGCACACCCCCCACTGGGGATGTGCCGGAAACCAACGTACATGCCCCTGACCGGAATGGAACCTGGGACCTTTCAGTCCACAGACCAATGCTCTACCACTGAGACAAACTGGTTTTCGGCTGATTATTTATTCTTGAAATGAGATATGCACTTGATTAATTCAAAGAAGTCTTAAATCAGTTTGAAAACCCCAAAATTAGTATCACTTTTAGGAAGACTGAGTTCAGTCTAGTAAAGTTGGATTTTTCTTTAATCGTGAATAACCATTTGGCCTTATCATACATACTTTCATACATACATGTGGTATCTGAGATATATGTTCTAAGAAATTTAATTGAAGGACATTGAAAGACATATACAATAATGGTCTCCTTTTATTTTCCTCCTATTTGACTTACATACATTTTTGAAAAGAAGAGACCAAAGTGGGAATGAAGGTGGGTCTGAGAAATAATGGACCCTCAGTCTTCGGCTTCTTTCAATTGAAAAGCATATGGGAATTTCCCCAGGACATAAGATAAAATAGAGATTTAGAAACAATAAAAAACAAGAGCTAAACTTCATCTCCCTGTTAAGTTCATATTGGACATAAGGCCATAGATATCACCTTCTAGAAATTCTGTTGACTTGGTAAATAATTAAAAACAAACAAACAAACCATGAGGTGTATCTGCATAACTATATCCTCTGCACCCTCCCTCAGCAGAAGTGGAATAGTCCTGATGGGTTCAGAGTCAGGATCAGGGTGGGAGTAGGGAGTTAGTCGAATCTAGTATCTATTTATGTCTTTAGCATCACACTGTATCATTAAGACATAAGAGCCTTAAGGGGACTTCTAATTCAGTTTTAACCATATGGCAGAAAAGGGGCCCAAAGGAGTTAAGATCTGGGACAAAACCAGATGTTTCCTAATTCACTTCTGAGTATCATTTTCATCATTTAGAAAATGATTATCATTCATTTAAACTGGGCTACTGTTACACCAAAGTTGACGATATTGTGGTTTCTAAATACTTAGGTACATTTCTGCTGAGGTCATAGGAACTAGGTATTTAGAAATCATAATAAAGAAGTTGATGGGGTTGGCTAATGAAAAGGTTAATGTAAACAACTTTATAAAAGTTCAACTCTAAAATCGCAACATATTATAGATCTGGTAGGATAGTGTGATCATTAAGATCATGGCGGATCTCGGTTACAGGAATACATTCGGGCACGTGAAGCATGCTGAAGACCATATGATAGTTCCCCAATAATTTCACTTCTTGGTATTCAAGACCTTGTGTTCACGTCATCACTTGCCTGTGGGTTGGACCTAGTGACTTACGTCTAATCAAAGATAGGAAGGGATGTCATTTCCATGATTAGGTTACAAAACACGGTGACTTCCATCTTGCTAGCAGACTTTCTCTCTTGCTGCTTTTGGTGAACAATGATGTGCTGTGGAGGCCCACGTGGCAAAAATCAGAGACCCTCAGTCCAGTCCTAGAGGAACGAGTTTGGCCAGCAACCACTGAGTGAGTTTGGAAGGGGATTAAAGCTTGATTACAGCTTTGTGGGAGGCCCATCTCAGTCATACCTGGACTCTTGATCCAAGAGAAGCTATGAGATAATTAATGTGTACTGTAGTATGTTAAGCCTCTGAGTTTTGGGTCAATTTGGTAGGCAGCAATAGATAATTAACACAAAGAGTGTCTAACACAAAGTAGAGAGGTAGGTGGGAAGGGTGAGCCCTTTTTTAGGAAGTTTCAAGGGACAGGGATGAAGAGGAAGGCTTCAAGGGTCTTCCTGGGAGCCATGAAAACACTGTTATAAACAGAAGGGATGGTATAAGAATAGATCTTGGGGTTACTCTCTGAGCATTTGAGTCTTACAACATAAAGGCTGTTTATCATGAACCTGAAATAGAAATTTTGAATAAAACAAAGCAACTGACACAAAAGATTCAGAAGCTTATATAATTTAAATGAAGACAAATTTCTATTTTTATTTTTTTTCTGATGACATTTACTGACTTCAAAGTCTGTGCTGTTATCTGGAGGATGAATGTAAAATGGCATTGCATTGTGGAAGGTATCGTTCTTCATGTGACTCATAACCAAAAAAAAAAATCAGTTCAGTGTTGCAAATGTCTGAATTGATTAATGTCAGGTTACTTCATCATGTAAACTGCTTCCTGGAGGATAGCATTCATGTTTTTCCTTAAATATTATTATAACACAAAAAAGGATACTATGTTTAAATCATGAAAAACACGTCCATAAATTTATTCTGTATTAACACAACTATTATTATTTTGTGTATTTTCTTATAGTTTTTTATAGGGCAGAGATAGCATTTAATGGTAGTTTGCCAGCTTCTCTGGCCTCCCAATATCTTTACATAGCATAGGACTTTTAAACATAGCACACCTATAGTTTTGCAATATTTTATTGTTTACTTAGCACCTGTCATTGCTATTTCCTGATTCACAATTATGACACATAAAGAGCATAATGGTGGTAGAATACTGTGATACATTACTTGGGTAAACTATAATTTTTAAAATTATCCCCCACTGTTGTACATTTGGGATGCTTTCTGTTGTCCTAACACAAGTAGCAGCATTAAATGTGTTTTTGGATGCTTCTCTTTTATTGTTTCCCAGTATTCTGAAAGAGTTAAGGCAGCCTTCAGGAGTGCTTTGAATTCTGGAAGAATCTGGCTCTTTGTGTCTGATTCATTTTCTGAGTGGGTGGTACACTGCTCTAACCTTGTCACTGACAGCAAAGTTCAGATTTCCTCCTGTAAAGAGAGAAGTCTGTCCTTGTAGTTCTCTTTGATGGAAGTGTTTATCTCCAGACAATGATTGCACTTACGCTTCCATCAGCACACAGGTCCTTGCTAGAGTCAGTTCTTTTTTGAGTTGAAATTGCAGTTTCCTTTGTTCATGTGGACTATTTAAAAACCACGGCAGTTCTTATTTAAAAGGCTCAGGTTGTGTTTTACATTAAACCTGTCCAAATTTGGTAAGGATGATTACCCTATTGAGTGCAATCAAAATAATCGGATGAAAACCACCTATTTTCTAACGTATTTGTCCAAAAGAAATGCTCAAATAACATGACTTTAGTTCCTATATAAACTCGTCGCATTTTGTAAGCAACATCTGAAAATAGGTTAATGAATCATCATGGGAGGAAGCTTGAGAATCTTTGACTTAAAAAAGGATGTTAGCAGTCATTTAAGTCGATCTACCAGCCCAAAGCAAAACTCATTTAGAATGTGCCTGATGGTCTATCAGTTTTTTATTAAACCCCTTGCATGTCTAGAAGATTACTATCACATCAGAGAGTCCATTTGTTCTCGGACAGCTTAATTCTCTCTTATTTTTTCTTGAATTGAAAGCTATCCTTTTAACATCTCTTTAAAGATACTCTGAATTTTTTTTGGAGCTACACAGAAAAATGGATATTTCTTCTTATCATAGTCCTTCAAATGGTTGAAGACTACTATATATAAGTTTCCTCTTAGTTTTCTCTTTCCTATTCTTTAATATAAATATACTTAAGCCATGTAGGATTAAAAAAATTAAGATACTGATGTCTATATCCCTAATCAACTCAAATATATCCCTGTGTGTGTGTGTGTGTGTGTCTATGTCCTTAAAATGAGAATCATAGAATGGAAAATAGTGGCCCACAGACACAGTAGAACAAACCATTTTACATTCCACTATTTTTGAGTTGAGATATTTGCTTTAAAAATATCTTAGAGACATCTTCAAATTTTATCATGTAGGATTTCCCTGTGATATATTATACCTGGAGGTACTTAGTGTTTCCAGCAGTCTTATCCTAGAACACAGTTGCTGAGAGATGCCACCTTACTTACAAGAGTTAGGTATAAAATCGATAATTATTCAACTCTTCTATGAGGACTATGTCATAAAGCCTCAGTGCTTTCAATAGGGAATATGGATTATAGTAGGAATGTGGTTTATAGTAATAGGTAATACATTGAGAGCTTTTAATTGCAGCTTGAATTTCATGGCCCATAACGGAGAAAATAAAATATGAACAAGAATCTATCAATATCTTACAACTAGAAATAGGCAGGATTGTGTGCCTAGAAAACTGTGGCTTAATTATTTGTAAAGCATATGAGACTTAGACCGAAAGGGATCTTATATAACATGCCCTCCTAATTGCACAGACGACTGACCCCTTTAAATTTACCTCTAGTACCTGCGAGTCATTTGAATTTGGAAGGATTATTTGAGAGGTGGTTCTACTCTTCTACTTTTCTGTTTTACTTTTCCCCAGTTCATACTCTACACAGACAATTGTTTTGATCATTTTGAACATCTTGACTAGATTCAATTAATCCATTTAATGAGAACAAACATCAGTTAATGTTTGAGACATTTATTATTCAAGTTAGCCACAAGAGTCAATCTAGCAATGTGGTATACTTAGTGATTTGTCTTTTTTATATGATGAATTATATTTTAAGATTTTTTTAAATTATGAAATTTACATACAAGGATAATATTTTATATATATCTCCCCCCCAAAGTTGAAAAAATAGACATTATTAGGGCCATAAACACCCTCCTAGCACCCTCCCACTGTATACACATCTTGATTCAGCCCTTCTCCCAATAGCTGCCCTGTTCAGAACACAAAGATAGATTTTTTATAACCATTCCCTCTTTTTTCTTTCATTTTTACTATTTAAGTATGTATCTATAGACAATTGTTTAGTTTTGTTTATTTGGGCATTATAAATAACAGAATGTTTTATATATTTTTCCATGGCTTGCTGCTTTTGCTCAACACTATGTCTGCATAATAAGTACATCGATATGTGTAGTGTGTTTTTTTATTTTTACTGCTATATAGATATTTTGCAATGTATTTATTCAACTTACTACTGATATAAAATTAGTTATTTCAAGTGTTTGCTTTTAAAACTTAAAGATAATGTTGCTAGGAATATTTTTTTAGATGTCAACTAGTGCACAGGTATATGAGATTTCCCATTTTTTTGTTTTGTATTTTCTTTTATATGAATTCTGTTTATATTATAAAGTATATTTCTCTCCTTCCTCCATCCTAAATGTTCAAAAGAAAATGCTACACAGAGGAAAATATTTTATAACTTTCCTATACATACAATTTAAACGTTTTAATATTTGTTATAAATACATTAGGTATATTTAATATATGTCTACTATATGAATATTTTAAATGAGAACTTAAGATGAATTCTCAAAAAAAAAATCTGCAGCCTTGATTAAATTTAAATAATGGTGTGGGAGTTTTTTCTTTCTTTTGTGTTACAGTTAATGGAGATTATTTTAAATTTTATTTCATTATTAGACATATATCTTAAATAGTAAAATGGAGTGTTTTTATATGTTATCATCATTAAATTAAAGTCATATTTAAGGAACTGACTTTTGAAATTAACTTCCTACATTTATTTTACTTACTGAGCATCTTTTTTTTAAACTAAACATTGTTAGGTATCAGGGACTAAGTGGTGAACTGATTCCAACCTTACCCTCAAAGAACGTGTTCTGGTTTGGGAGAAAGAATGAGAGATAATGAACCAGATGTACTATGGCAGGAGAAACACAGTCTAGAAAATTCCACAGCCATTTGAGTCCCAGAAACCCAAAGGATCCAGCACAGTGTGGAGGGGATTTGGCTTCTTGGAAGAAATGATGTTTAAATATTTAAACAGATTTATAGGAGGAGCAGGAGTTGCCTGGTTTATGCAAGAGAGCCTTATACATCCCCTCTTTGTTGTTCGGTGAATCTTAATAGGTGGTTTTTATCTTTTCCCACAGGGCGCACATAAGCATCATGGGAAAGGGTCCAGTCCCATGGAGAGAAGCCAGACAGAAGCCCTGAAGGCCAAACTCCTCCACCAGGATGTTTGCTTGGCAGTTCAGCATCTTGACCCTTTTCTTTGTAAAGAACATGTCCACAAAGAGGTTTTCAATGCCAAAACCGGTTTGGCTCAGTGGGTAGAGCATCAGCCTGTGGACTGAGGGCTCCCAGGTTCAATTCTGGTCAGGAGCATGTGCCTTGGCTGTGAGCACATCCCCAGTGGGGGGTGTGCAGGAGGCAGCTGATCGATGATTCTCTCTCATCGATGTTTCTAACTCTCTATTCCTCACCCTTTCTCTCTGTAAAAAATCAATAACATATATATACATATATATATATATATATATATATATATATATGCACACACACACACACACACACACACACACACACATATATATATATATATATATATATATATATATATATGGAGAGAGAGAGAGAGGAGAGAGAGAGAGAGAGAGAGAGAGAGAGAGAGAGAGAGAGAGAGAGGGAGAGAGAGAGAGAGAGAGGTTTTCAAACCCATGTCCTGGCCCTTAGGGATATGGTTCAGCAAGTATGTATTAAACTCATGTCCTGCACCCAGTGGGTTATGCCAGGAAAGCAGAAGAATCTTAGGGAAGAAAATGCACTCTGATGTAGCCATGCTGCTAATGAAGACCAACAGAAAACATATTCCAACTTGGGAAGACCCTTTGGGGGCTCATCTGAAGGGCGGCATCACCTTCTATGATTGGAGGTTACCGAGCTATACCAATGGGCCTCACAGTGAGAGCCACGTAACCCGTTGCCAGAAGGCAGGCCCCATGGCAGAGGAAGTGGCAGCCTGGGCACGAATGGCCTGCCACTGCTTCCTGCTGTAAGTAGGTGACTTATTCCACTATCAGATGAGGCCTGAAAAAGAGCCACTTCAGAGGTAGGTTAACCTCGATGCACAGAAACTGTGGACAGGGCTTCTTAAGGCAACAGTAAGCCTTTTATTAAAGAAGTTACATGCCAAGACATTAGCCACCATGGCCTGCCTGGTTAGGAGTTTGTGATCCGATCACCTGTGAGCTGACTGCCAGATGTATTAGAGCCCCTTTCCTTTCTATCCACAACGTGCGGGAACCATGCCGCTGAGAAAGCCTCTTGCTGTGGGCTGTGATGTTTCCTTGCTCTCCCTGGTAGGAGTTTTGATACCACCTGTGTTCAGCTGACCACCAGCAAACATCCTCGTCTGGACTTAGGAGAGTACTGAGAAGCGCCAGGGGCTGCATGAAGACTTCACTGCTGTGAATTCATGAGACATGTCACAGATATCTCCTGCCTCACTTGCTGAATCGTGGATGCCCTATAAAGAATGCTTTATCTGTGGAGGAGCTATGAAGAAAGACAACATCTCACTGTTACTAAAGGGTTGCCCTTCATTTGGTTTACTTAAAACAGTGGTCGGCAAACTCATTAGTCAACAGAGCCAAATATCAACAGTACAACGATTGACATTTCTTTGGAGAGCCAAATTTTTTAAACTTAAACTTCTTCTTATGCCACTTCTTCAAAATAGATTCACCTAGGTGATGGTATTTTGTGTAAGAGCCACACTCAAGGGGCTAAAGAGCCGCATGTGGCTCACAAGCCACAGTTTGCAGACCATGGACTTAAAGGGTAACCACCATTGAAGTCTGCCAGTAGAATCATTCGGGCAAAGCTTTTTAATGTGACATCTGAAATTACTTATTGTTTCCATCATCCCTAAAAGTGCTTATCTTCTCAAAGCACAGTCTTTGGGTCTAGGCCTGTGGGATTGTGGACATTTTGTGTACCAGGAGACTTACATTTCTCTTATAGCTTTAGCTTCTTTTTATCGCCTATAGGAATGTATACAGGAATGAAATACAAAGCAATCGGTACAGTGCCTAAATCCCAGTATTTGTAGAGAGCCTTAGTGGAGAAAAGTAACTTTTAAAAGTTTCATTATCACTGAGATTCTGTAAGGAGGGTACTGTCCATGTCGCTATTGACTGAATGGCTCTGGTGGGAGGTGGCCCTTCTAGGAATAATAGCTTTCTCATTTTCTTATCACCCTAGAATGTAGGAACCAATCCTATTTTCACCCAGGAGTAAGGTAAAATCAATCAAGTTAAGCAGCTTTTCCAAAGACATGCTGCTACTAAGTGACTTACCTGAGATGTGTTCCAGATATATTTGGCTCTAAATTTGTCTCAAGTGAGCAGGCCTCACTTACAAGCCCACAAAGGCACAGAGTACCCAATAACTAGGCAGGAAGAGGCTCTCTCCATGAAGGTCAGTGAGAACCCAGAGGACAGCTCCTGGGACACAGACACAACCTTCATTCTAGCCCACCCCCACCCCCACTGACTGTCCTGGTGATAGGCAACTTTCTCTGCTTTTTTATTGTCTAAAGTTTTACATATGTCTTCTTTTCCCCCAATTGCCACCCCCCCACCCCAATCATTCCCACCCTGGACAAGCCCCCACCGCCCCAGTGTCTGTGTCCATTGGTCATGCTAATAAGCATGCATACAAGTCCTTTGGTTGCTCTCTAAGTTCAACCCCCCTTCCCTTCATTTGTCTCTGGATCTATTCTTGTTCATCAAATGATGTTGAAGGCAACCTTCTCCTTCACCTAACTGCTTCAGGGAAGGAAAAGTCAGCAGAGAGGAGAACCGGTCCTGGGCCCTGACTGGGTTGTAACTCTGACTTGGGAGGACATTTACAGAAGAAACTGCTTTAGCTAAGAAGACATTGAGTTATTTTACTAGGCAAGTTTTTAAAAAAATATATATTTTATTGATTTTTTACAGAGAGGAAGAAAGAGGGATAGAGAGTTAGAAACATCGATGAGAGAGAAACATTAATCAGCTGCCTCTTGCACACCCCCTACTGGGGATGTGCCCCAACCAAGGTACATGCCCTTGACCAGAATTGAACCTGGGACCTTTCAGTCTGCAGGCCGACGCTCTATCACTGAGCCAAACCGGTTTTGGCATACTAGGCAAGTTTTACATTTTGAGTGGAATAGGTTAGAAGGTACGTTATGTTCAGACAATCACTAGTGCTAGATATTTCTTTTATATTTCTGAGTTACAGTGTGTAAATTTCAACCTCACTATAAATGTGTGTTTATGTGCTGTCTAGGCAGCCAGAAACTTTATTTATCCTGGCTGAATAATGTATTTTGCCTGTAACAACTTCCTGAATGAATGTAAGACTCTTATGGCCATCTATCTCCTCTATATACCTGATGGAATTTTCTACACACAGTACCTGAAATTCAACATGTCTAGAAGTAGTTACTACTTCTAACTGAATTAGCCTTTATCTTGATAAGTGGCATTAAGCTAATTTTGAAACACTGATTGCATTCTCTTTTAAATTTCTTTCCTCTTTCAAATTTTTAATTATAAACACACCACACACACACACACACACACACACACGCACCACATACCTCTGAAGTTCCATTCAGTAACTAGCTATTGTCTTACCAAATAGAAACATAAAAGTAACCGTAATATGAAACACGATTCACAACTTTTTTCCCTCTTTAGCCCCATGAATGCAGTAGTTTACCTTATAGAGGAACCATTTCTCAAACCAGTTTAAAAATTTAAATTATATCTATACACTACTTAAAATGTTAAAGATTCGGAGAGGGAATAAAATCTTTTACACAATAGAAATCCACTGCTAATTTATTTTCAATCTTTTGTTTTCTATTAACGTGGAGGTATATAAAATTGGGTAAACTGACTTACAGCTCGATGACTGTGATTAATATATGCGGTACCCGGTACCCGATTCACACCCTCCCACTCTGCGCTCTGAAGGTTGGTGTCAGGAAGGAAGTCAGAGCACTTCTAGCTCGGCCGCAGCTGTTAGTATAACCTAGTCTACTCTAACACTCCATTTTGGAATCATTGCCTTAAAAAATAGTAACATTCAGAGTAAGACTTTGGTTCAGAAGTCCTGTCCCAAATGGCATGATGCTTCTTGTGCTTGATTGGAAATTCTGAGGTGCAGACAGATTGGGTAGGCATGTAGTTAATTTTACTTCTTTTTGTGCAGAATTACGTGTGCTGTTTCTATAAGGAAGTTCCCCCACTAATGACACACACCTGGCACATAACATTTGCTCCATGGGTCTAATCCTGATCTTCTTTCCTTTGCTTGGTATATAAAGTATAATACCTATTTTCCAATTGTGTGTCTATGAATTGTGTGCATCCTTTTTACTCTGAATCTCTGGGTAAGTTTAAGCAATCAGCAACTGCTGTAATGGGTTTCCCCAAAGTTTGAACATGCAGATGATTCACAGCCTCTGTCCAATCTGGTGCAGCAATGTTTTCTTTTAGCTGAGCAGGTTCTGAGGAGGCTTCTTCGAGCTTTCAGTTTGATTTCTCTGTTGTCATTTGGCTTAGTAATTTCTATTTATTATGCTTTAAAAGAGGAAGGGATGTCAATTCAACAATAAAAGTGGTGGCCACTATTCTGGAGGATTCACAGAAAGTCATAGAAAAGTCAGGATGATGAGTGGCCAACAGGGCATCACAAACTTGAAGAGTGAGTCTATTTTAAGTAGGGATGAGATGAAGATGTGTGTCAGCCAATTTTAATGTACAAAATAAAGTCACTTTAATGTTATGAGATGGGCCAAACAATGTAGAAATCAATAAAAGAATTATTTGTACTATGAGAATAATAAATGTCAAGTTTATGAGAGAAACATGACTTTAGGAATTTTTTTTTTTTTAACAAAGATTTATTCCAGGAGGAGCTAACTTCTTTCCATCTTGAAGTGTCTCCAGCCGCTCTCTGGGTTTCTCCTGTAGCAGGAACTCTGGGTCTGAAATGAGGTCAGATTTTTAAGTTGCTGCTAAGTGAACATCGTTTAGCATTTTCATTCTTTTAAAGGAGCTCATCAAGTAATTGCCTTCTAATAGCAGGCAAGCAGGATGACAAGCAGGATGAAGCATGATGAAGATAATGAAAATTTAAAGTAGTCTCCATTTTCTGTTGGCTTGAAAAAGCTTATGAGAGCAATGACACACCTCACAGAAAATGACAGGCCTCCTAAAATGATTGAAGGAAGATATGCTGAAAGCAAGATAAGTGTCTGGTTCCCCAAACCATAGCCTTTTCTCAAATCCATGGTACTAGTTCCTGGAATACTTTTTAAAATGCCAAATGGCCTACAAATGACTAATTCAAAGTAAAAAAAAAAAGCCTGAGATTAAGATTCCTCTATCTGCTGAGAACTGATCTTGTCTATATAAGTAGGCACCTGATACAAAGATGTCTATAAAATATTTGCCAATACTATCTGCTTTTAAGTAATGTTTCACAGACCTACATTATTTTTTAAAAATTTGTCTCAGGCTATTTTCCTTTGATCTAACTTCTAGTCCTAAAAAATACATAGTCTGTCAATGGTTGAATAATTTTTTTTCTTAGTTTGGGTTTACCCAAAATCAGATGGCCAGGCAAGGATATAAATACATTTATTTGATTTGGGAGGTGAACTCAGAAAGCACAAGAGGAGGTATGGGGAAATTGAGGAGAAATGAGAGAGCCAATGAAGAGAGCATGACTGAATGAGATACAGCATGGATAATGAGGGCTCACTTTTTTTTTTTTTTTTTTTTTTTTATCTTTTGAGAAACCATGTTGAAGAACTTTAGTATTATCTCATCAATGGGAGGGTAAACTGGGTTACTTACCCATCAATTTTCATCCCTCTTTGGTGCAATTACTTGCCATTTTAGGCTACCTGGTATCCAAGATGACCAAACCTTTGTGGCATTGGAGAAAGCCCTCAGACAAACAGAAAGAATCGACTCTCGAAAGCTCCCCCTCATGTCCTAATCATCTCCCAAAGGCCTACCTTTTCAGGTTAGGTTTCAACATATGATTTTTGGGGGAACGCACAACACTCAAATCTATAGCATTTTGCCTTTGGTCCCCTCCAAATTTATGTTCTTTTGATATACAAAATGCATTAATTTATTTAATAGCCCTAATGACCCCCAAAGTCTTAACTTGTTCCAGCACCAACTCTAATGTCTAAAATCCAAAGTCTCATTTTATATGTCATTTAAAGCAGAGACTTGATGTTTGATTTATTCTGAGGAAAAATCCCTCTCCAGTTGTGAATCTGTGAAAATCTAAATTATGGGCCTCCAAAGTTTACTGGAGTGACAGACATAGGCTGGGCATTCTCATTTCAAAAAGGAGAAATAGGAAAATCATGTCCATTAAACAAGGAGGCCATTACACTGAATGGCTTTCATGCCTTAGGAATCTGTGTAAGCAAACCAAAAATCTAAGCCTGTAATGAGTCAAAGTCAAGGAATGGAAACCCAAGGACAGTCCATCACAAACAGCTGAGATAAAACAAAATTCAACTGAGCATATTTGAAGATCTAATTGGCTTTATTAAGCTAAGCATGAATTGGGTTGCATTTAATTTAGCAAATAGAAGGGACTTTTGAGGGTTTGCCTCAAATAGAAGGTTTTTATAGGAAGAAGGGTGGGGCAAGGGTGATATTAGCAAACCAAAGAAAGGATTATTTTTAGGGAGAAGGAAACAGAATAGCTTTCATCTTGCAGATTGCCCCTTCTTTCTAAGTGGGGAGGGAGAGGACCTATGTGACAGATTACTTTAGTGGTGTTGACCCGACACTCTTATTGAAGCTATCTGTTTGCACAGTCTTGTTGTAGTTAACCCTTGATTGCTGTTGGTAACTCTGGGAGAAATTGGCTGTGGTGACCAGCTGTGAAGCAAGGCTGCTACTACTGCCAGGAGTGGGCCTTCTTTGGAAATCTCTGGGGCTTGCTGACCCAGCTGCAGTTTATTTTAGGTGAAAGAACAGGCCGTTCATATGCAAAAGGAGGACTGGGTGGGACTGTAAATTGGGAGGGGTGGGGTCTCTGGGAAGCACTGAGGTGGAGCAAACAGCAATGGCTGCCCTGAGCTGAAAAAGTCCCCGGTTGTCCACTTCCCGTGTCCTCAAGCAGGAACAATTGCTGCAAGCACCTCTAAAAGTAAGCCGCCCTTGTGTTTCTGTCCCAATACCAGACAGTCCCCTTTCTCCCCGTATGTGCCTGGGTCCCCCAGAGTCTTGCCCGGAACTGGAGCTCAGAGCAAGCCGGAGCTTGTGTCTCGCAGTTTGAAGAGCAGCACATCCAGGTGCCAGCTCTTTCCCTGCCTTTTACTGGTCTCAAGGAGCTTTCTTCACCTCTTTACTTGTGGGGCTTCCTCTCAGCCAGCTTTCCTGTAGTTCTGGGTGCTAGTTGTCCTGCCATTTAGTTGCGGTTTTGATGTGTTTGTGAGAGGCAGCAAGTCCAGGTGATTACGTATGCATCCATCTTGGTTTTCCAGTATGATGGGTTTTTGCATGAGCCATTGGGGTGTGTAATTTTCTTTTTAACACAACTAACTTGGCTTGGGCAAATAGGCAACTGCTTAAACTGTAGCCACTCAAGTAATTTATTTGCTTTGATTCTGTATCTTTTTAATAAAAGTTTTCCCTTTAGTTCCTGTCAGTGGAGTGATCCTACCTCTGATTTGCTGCTGGCCGACTTAAATATTTTTGTTCACACAGACTCCTAAAAAGTTTAATTTGCCTGAAATCTTTTAACAGAAGAAAGGAGTGACAGTTCTCAAGCAAGTGCAAAAACTAATGGGAAAATGCCATTAGACCTTAAGTCTCAAAAAGAATTCTCTTTGACTCAATGACTGCCTTCTAAATCTACAGAGGGTAACAATGTCACCCCCACAGCTTGGCAGGGACCTTACCCAGGGCATGGCTCTCTGCTGGAACACTATGGGTTTCCTAGGTTGGGTGGGGGGGGGGGGGGCAAGCCCCTGGCTTTGGTCAGGGAACAGCAGGGAGACCAGTGGTTGAAGCAGAGTGAAAAAGGGGAACAACAGAAGCAGAAGAATTTAGAGCAGAGTTGTGCCCTACCACAAAGTGCATATTGAGAGCAGTAAGACTTTAAATTTAACTGAGAGTAATCAAGAGTCACTAGGGTGTTTTGAGCTGAAGAGTGAAATGATTTGACATTAGGAGATTTACCCTGTCTGCAGTGTGGGTTGTAGATAGATAGTAGGGAAGAATAGTAGAAGCAAGAAGACTAATTAAGAGATCATTGCAATTCAGGAAGAGGTGTTGGGGTTGGGATTTAGAGTGGAATTGGGAAGATATTTTCTGGGGGTATTTTCACAGGACATGGTGACGAATTGCATATGAGGTGTTAGAGAAAAAGCGGAGTCAGGGGTCAAAGATGACCCACAGAGTTTGGCCTGAACTGAAATATGAAGTGACCGTTTAATGAATCATAGAATAATGAGGAAAGAAGAGGTTTTTATTGGAGAAGACCAGGAGTTTAGGTTTGGACATATTCAGTTTGAGGTATCTCAAATAGTGTGTTGAGTAGATGATTGTATATGTGAAACTGGAATTCAGGAGAACGTCTGGACTAGAAATATAAATGCCCAGTTATATTCCTATAGATAATATTTAAAGTTCTGACAGTGTAAGATTGTCTAAGAATGAGTGCAGATAAAAAAAAAAGAGAGAGAGATAAGATCTGGTGACTGAACCTTATTTTGTACCACAACTTTTAGTGTAGTTGGGAGCTAAGGTTATTATTAATAAAATGGATTGTGAAGGATTGTTTAGCAAAATTTTACAAGTAAGATGATTAAAAAATATCCCAGTGAAATGTTCCCTGGTAAATAATTGGGGCCAAAGCCAAAAAAAATTACTATCATTGGTTTTTGGAATTCACAGGGCTGCAGGGTAAAGTTATTGAAAAATTGAATTTGCATGTATGCCCATAGGCTATAATAACTGCCTCCGGAAGCCAATTATTGGAATTAGAAACAGTCTTACTCTGTTATTATTTTATTTGAAGAGGAGTTGAAATTTGTTTTACGCTGCACAAAGATCTTGTTTGATGTATATTTCATGAGCCCTGGTTGAGAGGGAACATTTCATATTGGAATTATATGAAAGCTTCTAATCAAACATTTATGTCAGCAAGAGTTTTCTTTTGTGGAAGAAAGTTTATGTGATGAAAAAGTAAAATGGCAAAAGAATGCCCTGAAGATGCTAATCTATTCGGAGCAAGATAGGCAGTAGGAAGCAGCCCCTGTAATGGGGAAATGTAGGCACCTGGATGGAAGTCAGGAGCCTGGGCCACAGATGTAGCCTTTGACCATGGCTTTTCCCATTCTCTTCTTAGGGAACTCTGAGCCCATCCGTTACATCTGCTTAGTAATATTGCACGTGTGAGTGGTTGCCTTTAAACATCTCCAGAGGCTTTTACGTTTGAACCAATGAGGAAAATGATGAAGTATAGTCTAAATGAGCATGGGATCTATGATGAGCAATATCTGAAGGGGAAATAAGGGCCATTTCATTTGGTATACCATGTTTGTTTTTAACCTCTGTTTACTTATAGCTCTTTCTATTTAAATTGAGGTAAAATTGCGTTATAACATTATATAAGTTTCAGGTATACAATATTATATTAATAACTTGATGTCTGTAGGATACTCACCATCACAAGTGTAGTTTCAGTATTGAATTAAGAACAGTGATAGATCTTCCTCCTTCCCCGAATGTTCAATCAGAAGGGAGCGATTTTTATCGAATCCTCCCCCCGCCCCTGTAGCTTAAGTTTAAAACTGATTTTACTGGTAAGCTTAATTTTGTATATAACCTTGGTTCTATTACTGACCCTGGTCTGATTTCTTTTAAAAGAGGATTGAAGCTATTCTAATGACAGCCTGTCTGAATACCTGACTTTATCAAAGCATAGTTGACCGTTACATGATAATATTTTAAGATACATATTCTTTACAGCCTACTCGATAAGTTATGCACTTCAAAAGCACAGGTGCCCTTGTTATTCCTGGAAGTGAGGAAAAGCCTTGAGAACACTGTGCTTATGTTCTCTCATCCCCCAGAGCTTTTACCATAATGATGATGATTGTGTCTATGGATCATTTTATGCATTTAAAAATACTGCCATAGATGTTTTGTTTTGTTTTGTTGTTGTGTTTTTGTAGCAGCCTGGCAAAATAAAAGAGCATGAATTTTTGAGTCAGACAACCTTAGACTTAAATCCTCACTAGCACTCTGTGGACCTTCATCGATTTTTTTTTTTTTTTAAATATGGTTGAGCTCATTTCCTTCATGTAAACATGGAGAGGGCTACTTATTTAGGAAAGTTGGGACAGTTCAATCACTTAACATGTATGTTGGTCCTGATCTCTGATAGGCTTCTAGTACTTGGTTTGATAGCAACCTTGGAAGATTAAGAGGGGGTTGGAATAATAATGAAAATAAATAACTTGCAAGCTCTTATATGTGTAATGGATATTTTTCTCTTCACACATCAGTATAAGAAAAGTTATTTGATTTCATTTTTTAAGTCAAATAAAATCTATCTATGTGCCTCTACACTCCAAGAAGGTAAGAAATGAAAATCTCAGTCATGGCTTTTAGTGTCTTCTCCTTGGATTTTAAGTCTGGAGGGGGAAGGATACTTATGTGCATGTAAAAAGGTGTGGGAGGTGAGATGGCTCTCTCTGTTCTTATAGCTCAATTTTTTTTTCCCCTGGAAAAGTTACCTTCCATTTTTCCATCCATCACCCACCAAGCACTGATGCTCTCTGCGGGCTCGGAAGTACATTCCCTAATATCCTGTTCATCAACCAGAGGCAGGCTCACTGAAGACCTCTTCTGATCAGTTCTTGGCCTCCGTGGAGGACCCACAGGAATTGCCAGCAGGAATATTACTTGCACTTATGGTGTCTCCGCAGACCCCTGGGCCTTACCCTGTCTGAGGGAACTTTTCCTTCACTGGTCTCCTTTTCCAGCAATAGTTTTTATCTCTGTTTACGCTATGGGTCTTCCCTTCGAATTAAGCTGGTGGGGGCATGCACAGCTACTTTTACTCTCAGATCTCAGAGTCCCCCAGGCAGGGGAGCTCAGAAGCAGAATACCAAGTTTTGGTTGAGGGAAAGAGAAGGGAACGCTGACATGCATGCTTTTGTGCATTCTGCATTAGTGAAAATAACAAACACATTAATATGCAGCAGAGCACCCTGCAATGACTTAGTTCTCCATCGCTCCAGTGTGATGTATGTTCTTCAGTGACCAGCCAGGCTCATTAAGGAAAGAGATGGATCCTGGCCCCCGACTCCATTAGGGTCTGCCCCTTCCTAGGCTGTGACACCGCTTCTCCTCAAAGAGAGAAGAACTTCTTCCGTGAACAGCAGTTCTGTCCCAAGTCCTCTGAGAAGGAGTTTGCTCATCCCTTGGCTCAAAACATCCAACATGAACATGCCTGACATCTCCCCAGACCTTCTCAGGTCTGGTCCCACTATGTCTCACAGGCCTTTGAAACTCAGTCACCATTTGAAACTCAGCTGCCATCACCAGGACCCTCATCCCCATGTCACTCTAACGCGGTGCTCCTGTGCCTCGATTGTCTGACCCAACTTTCCTCTCTGCACAGGCTTCCCAAGCCCTTTCACCATGTGCTCTGCCAGTCCAAACATTCCCTTTGTCCTCATCTTATTTCCGCCCATTTCTAGCTCCTTCATATTTTTCTAATAGCAACTTGGCCTTCCCTTCCGGCTACTTGAACCCTTTTAAGTGGAAATATATGGGTTTGTTTTTTTTTCTTCACATTCTAATCTCAGGACCTAGATGCGAGGTAAATATTTTTCTCCCCTCTTCTCTTTTGTTCCTATTGATTCCAGGAAAAGAAAGCCAAGGAAATGTCATCTGATTTTAAGTCATCCACCTGCACGTAAGCATTCCAGACCAGGGGTCATGGGAACAATGATGCTTCCACACAGAGTCCTCAGACCTCCCTTCAATGGCATGAAAAGAAAAAGCACTTGTGCTCGAGTTGTCATAGGAGCAGAGCCTGCATTTAGATCAAGAAGTGCTAGCCTATGTCAAAACAATCTGTGGCAACCCAGATGAGCTTTGAATGCAAAACGAACCACTTGTGTTTCTATGAGCCTTTCTATCACCTTCGGAACCAGCTTCTTGAACACGACATGCTTGCTACATTTACTCTGCTAATTACATAACTCTGTTCATAGACAGACAAAGCAAACAAAAGGGACAAAGGAACAGAGCAGGAGAAAATGACCAGCGAAGGAAACAAATGACATTCTCCTCTGTCCCAGATTAAACACAGGGAGGCCTGGTTCTGAAAGGTACAGTGCCGTGAGGAATCGCTATACATTGAGTATATATTTTGCTCAATAATGTTTAAGCACACAATCAACATATTGTTTTCTTTAAAATTGAGCTTACTCTCTGAACAGCAAAAGAATAATGTCTAAAATGCAGTTTTGGTAGGGGTCCTGTTTCCTCAGTTGCAAACTTAAAAACGGGGGTATTATGGGAGCTTTGGTTGACCACAAAACAATGTGTTCACCTTGTGATGCTCAGAGAGGCCGTGGCTTTGGTGGATTGATTGTTTTCAGGACAGATGTC
Organism: Pipistrellus kuhlii; assembly: GCF_014108245.1. Classification (NCBI taxonomy): domain Eukaryota; kingdom Metazoa; phylum Chordata; class Mammalia; order Chiroptera; family Vespertilionidae; genus Pipistrellus; species Pipistrellus kuhlii. The sequence goes on from NW_023425449.1 coordinate 15,501,457, forward strand.
TGACTGACACTGGCTTAAGGTCTCAGCCTGGGTAAAATGAATGAGGAGCACGCTTAGTGACCAGATGGCAGCCTGCGGTGATCGGCCAAGGCAGATGCCTGTGGCCGGGCACGCGTCACTCAGTGAACGAAACTCCTCTTGTGCACTGTGCACCCTTTCCGGACAGCTTTTTCTGAAACTGGCTAATATTCTCTCAAACTGATGATGTGATTTTCTTGGGAAAAGATGAGGCGCTCGCATCAAAATGTTAGACTCGAGATGAGATGTTTTTCATATCCCTAATCCTTACTTAGGTCATTGCCATATTCAGACTGATATTAGATAAGGTTTAAAAAGCCTGTTTTCATTCTGAACTGCTCAGTTTTAGGAACTGTTGAATTTCATACCACTACTTTTGATCCCTGCACCAGCTGCCTATAGGAAACACAGAAACTTAATTATTTGAGAAAAACAAAAAGACTCACCAAAAACCAAACACATTTGCATCCTGTAGAAATCAGGATATTCCATAATTTAAGAATTTTAGCAGATATTTTCCCTTAAGCCGGGTTTTCACTTAGTTGTGAGTTGCATTTGAAAATAGTGTAGACCTGCTAGCATGGTCAGCGGTTGAGCTTCAACCTATGAACCAGGAGGTCACGGTTCATTTCCCGGTTAGGGCACATGCCTGGTTGTGGGCTCAATCCCCAGTGTGGGGGCCAGCAAGAGGCAGCCGATTAATGATTCTCTTTTACCATTGATGTTTCTTTCCCTCTCTCTCTCTCCCTCTCCCTTTCCTTCTCCCTTCCTCTCTGAAATAAATAAAAATTATTTTTAAAAAGGGAAAGAAAATAGCAGTGTACGTTTTTCAAGCTTCCAATTGGGATCTTACAACTTTTTTGAGGTCAGAACATAGGTGATTAGCTCTCCTTCCTTTTAAAGCGTTTATTTTTTTTGCCCACATTTGCCATTTCTTCTGTCACGTGCTATGAAATATCAGGTGACAAACTGGCAAGCCACTACATACTATTTCCTTTCCATGGATGAGTAGTTTTATGCCATGGGGGTGTATTTGTGAAAAGGCCTCCAATTATTGTTCTTCTGCAGAAGAGAGCCTCGCTTCGGAGGCCATAATCAGATTTTATTTTCTCTTGCTTAATCTGCAGTTCTCTGCAAAAGGTAAACTTGATTAGCATCTCATTTGGTGTAAAGAAGTTGATTTGCTTTCCGGAGGCAGATTTCTCTTGGGAACTATGGACCATCGTAGGCAGTGCTCTGAGAAATGTAGTGATATGAAACCAAATATCATTATTGTTATTCTTTCCTTATGGCTTGACTTGCATTTTAAGAATTACTTTTGGGATGCCATCCAAGTTAATAGCATCCTGGAAGCAACTCTGCTTGATTGAGATTTTTCAATATGGCCCTTATATGTCAATCTCTGAGGATGGTTTCTATTGCAGAGAGTGTCGGAGGCTGGAGATTTTCCCATGCTTTCTCTGCAGTCAGTCCGTTTCATAGCAGCACTGTGAAAAGGGAATGGGGTTAGCGAAAAGGGAGTGAGATTAAGAAACAAGCCGAGAAAAAAATCAGACAGAAAAAGACAAGAACCATGTGATTTCACACTTATGAATATGAAACAGAAAGTAACAAACAAACAACAAAATAAACAACAAACCCTCAGAGATGCAGACAATAGAATGGTGGTTACCAGAGGGGAAGGGAGGTAGGGCAGAATGAGGAGGGTAAGAGGGGGTCAACTTTGTGGTGATGGAAGGAGTCTTGACTTTGGGTGGTGAGCACACAATGAAATGGACAGATGATGTGTTATAGAATTGCACACCTGAAATTACAGCTTCTTATGAACCAATGTTCATAAGATGTCATACATTTAATACCCCAATACATTTAATAATGTTAATAAAAACCAAGGTGGACTCAGTCTCTGTTTTGCTATTTTCCTCCCTACATAACTCTGGGCAAATCATTGAGCCTCCTTGAGACTCAGCTTTCATATTAGTAAAATGAGGATGAATATACTGGCTTCCCCTAGCTTTCAGAATTAAAAATAATAGTGGCCAGCCAGCATGGCTCAGTGGTTGAGTTTCTACATATGAACCAGGAGGTCATGGTTGGATTCCCTGGTCAGGGCACATGCCCGAGTTGTGGGCTCAATCCACAGTGGGGGGATGGGCAGGAGGCAGCTGATCGATGATTCTCTCATCATTGATGTTTCTCTCTCCCTCTCTCTTCCTCTTTGACATCAATAAAAATATATTTAAAAATAATGATCATGAACTTCAAAATGCTGCACAAAGTTGGTTATTTCTAAGACTTATTTGCATGTTTTTTTCTTATCAGAGAGTCATGCACCCACACTGCACTATTACTTTCATTAAACTGCATTTTAGTATTTTTCCATGACCAATTTCTCTTTGAGGGAAGAGTATAAGAGAAGCAAAAATATTTACTATTTGCTTTACTTTGAACAAGTAATGAGGGAATCATGTACGCCTCACACCTCACATAGTGTCCTTTATTTATTTATTTTTTATGAGGACTTAGAGGTGTCACACATATTTTTCAGAGTATCTGAGTTACGTTTGAACAGTTTTCTGTTTTATTGTTTAAGTCATATAGTCAATTATGTTTTTCTGTTCACACTAGCTTCTAGGCAGCTGTGAGTTAAATCCATGGTATGTATCTAACAAAATGTGTATGAATTTTCAATGTGTATTTTAATCTGTCTTCAACTTATTATTTCTGGCTTTACTAGTGTTTTACTTTTCTTCATAATTTTCTCAACTTTCCCCTCTTCATACACAACATGTACTTTGAAAGCTACATGATTTTTGGAATGGGGTAATATATAAATATCAAAAATAATTTCTTCTACAAGGTAAGACATTTGAAGTAGATAATAATTGGTAGAATATATTGAACACTTACTATGTGATAAGCACTATTTAAATAGTACCTAATTTATTCTTCTGCAAAAAGGTGTTGTTTCTTATATTTTACAAATGAAGAAATAGGCTTAGAGTATTTAATTGACTCTTCCATTGACTCTCCCCTGATAAATGGAGGGGACTAAATTCCAACATAGATTTAGCCAACTCCAAAATTCATGCTGGTTAGTCAATACACTCTACTGCCTTTCAAAACTCATGGTGATATGTAACAAATAACTATTATTCTTGTAAAATTTTCAAAGGTTTTTTATATAGTAGCACACTTACACTTTACCAAGGGTATATGTAATTTTTTAAATGTTAGGTGTTTTAAAACTGTACTATTGCCCTGCCAAGTGTGGCTTAATGGTTAGCGCGTGGGTACACACCAAAGGATCTCAAGATTTCAATTCCTGGTCAAGGGCACATATCTGGCTTACAGATTTGATCCCCTACCTGCATGCAAAAAGCAACCAAATCCATGTGTCTTTCTAACATCAATGTTTCTCTCTCTCTCACCCCCCTCTCCCTCTTCCCTTCCTACCTCCCACTCTCTAAAAAGCAATAGAAAAAATATCTTTGGGTGAGGATTAACAAAAAAATAAATACACTAATAAAACTATTATTTATGCCTTTCCTTAAATTCTAAGGAGTAAATCTTTTATTTATACCTCTCCTTTTTTTTTTTTTTTTTTCCACATGAATGGTATCAAGGTCTGTCTTCCTATGTGACTTGGTATATTACCCAAGAGAAGTGCATGCCTCCTCATGACATTGGAAACACACATCCAGCCACCCTTGTATAGAACGTAGCAAATACTGTCTAGCAATCCTCTGCCCGCTTCATTCTGTCACATTGCACTTTAAAAGCCTTTGCTGTGCTCTTTTTGCTCATGACCTTCAAGTGGCATTATCCATCGCCACATCTTTCCATCTAAATCTGTTTAAATTGAAAGGTTCTATTTATAGTAGACTTCTTTCCTTTGGGTATATGCTAACTGCCCTTAAAAGGTCTGTTTCTTTCCAATTTTATAGACATGGCTATTAAAAAAAAAAAAAGTTTGAGAAAATGTAGATGCACAAAGTTGATAAAAAAAAATGGTTAAATAGCCAGATCCTGGCTGGGGTAGTGGGAATAAGATGTTTGATATCATAGGGAAAACATGGAGTTAATAAATTCTAAACTGGATTCCTATTGAGGGGAGTAGGCATATTGAGGGTGAGGTTCTTGGAAGGCTTTTTCCTCCCTAACAAAGCCACATAAAAACCCTCCTACTGCCACAAAGCAGGTTTCTTGAAAGAGAGAAAAAGCAGTATTCAGAAAGCCTGGATGATGCAGTCCAGTTAAAGAACTAATTTCCAGAAAAATTGGTACTACTAGCCTCCTCAGCTGAAAATGGGTGGATGCAAAGCTGGCCACATGGAGTGTTCGCATGATTGCTGCCATCTGTCTTTAACTTTAACACTCCAACGTGTATCTCTATGCAACATAACAAGAAAACCTCCACCTGGAATCATTCAGCACGCTGAAGTCCACATTTTCTAAACCTGCAGATTATGGAAAGATCAAGAACTACAGAGGGAAGTAGATAATATATGTGAGGCAAAGATGTGAATGTTATAAAAGAAAAATAAAAAGTAAAAGAAAGTAGGTAATTAAATGAATAGCAGGAAGGAGATGGACAATTTCCAAGAACAATATATTCCTCCCACTCTAAAGCTGGGGAGATTAATTTCCTCTCTATCATAGTTATTGGGACAACCTCTTCAGAGCTAATTAGTTTTATTGGATCAGTTAAAAAAAATCATTATACTGGACCTATGTAAATCTAATTATAGCTGTTATAACACTTTATTAAAATTTAATTTTCTTAGTTATTATATGTTAAATTATACTATATTGGAGGCCTGGTGCACAACATAGGTGCACTCAGGGAGGGGGGGAGGAGGGGGAGAGGGGGCTTTCATCTTGGGGGATGTCTGACTGCCTGTGGGCCTAAACTGGCAGTTGGACATCCTGAGTGCTGCCATGGAGGTGGGCCAATGAGCTTAGCCAGCCTTCAGCCTGGGTTGTGGCTCAGCGATGCTTCTCCTGTGGAAGCACACTGACCACCAGGAGGCAGTTCCTGCACTGAGCATCTGCCCCCTAGTGGTCAGTGCAGGTCATATTGACCAGTCATTCCTCCATTTGATTGATTTGCATATTAGCCTTTTATTATATAGGATTTTACATAAACCTTCATAAAGAAGTTAGAATCACTCTACTTTTATTGCTAACTTTGGAGTGAATTAGAAGAGCATTAAAATGTATTAAAATTATGCATACAGGTCACCTTTTGAAAATACATATTTTTAAAACTGGCTTAATCAAATTTAAGATAAGGGAGATTCTGTGAACTGATTGGAGAAAAGCAGTTCCATCCTGAAACATTGTAAAATGAGCAGGATTCAAAATTAATTAAGTTCCACTCTTACTTGTACAATGATTTCTAATTAGAAGTTTCTTCTTAGAGAGTATGATATTATGTCATCAAATTTTAATCCCTTTCTAATATGTTCTGGATATAGACATTCAATTAAGGAAACCCATGTCCAAAATCTTCATTTAAGAGAGTGGATTTGAACCTCTCAAACTAAGTGTGATTTTGGAAACTCCTCAATTCTGTTTTCAGTTCCTAAGGGAACATTACAATTAAGTCATTAGCAAGCAAGATAATACTTCATAAAGGCAGAAAGTGCTTCCTATATACTAGTACTTTATTTTTGCAAGATGCATTAGAGGCATAAAGGTTCTTTGTATTTGTATTACTGAGGCAGAAGTTGTTAGGTAGAGAACAAAGATATTATCTTATTTTGAGTTGTCTTCATATATATATATATATATATATATATATATATATATATATATATATATTTAAACAAGTGAAGTTCATCTTGGCAGATTTTATTTTATTTTTTAATTTTTAATTTTTATTTTTTAATATATTTTGTTGATTTTTCACAGAGAGGAAGGGAGAGGGATAAAGAGCTAGAAACATCGATGAGAGAGATACATCGATCAGCTGCCTCCTGCACACCCCCCACCAGGGATGTGCCCACAACCAATGTACATGCCCTTGACCGGAATCGATCCTGGGACCTTTGAGTCTGCAGACCGATGCTCTATCCACTGAGCCAAACCGGTTTCGGCTGTCTTCATATTTTGAAACATTTTGTCTGTGACTAGAGAATAAATGCTCAGGTTGAGTTAGATGGCATGAGATGATAAAATTAAGTCTAACAGCAATGCCACCACTGTTGTTGAAATAAGAACACCATACACATAAAGCCATTATAATTTGACACTAAAGATAAATCCAGAGTTGGAACACTCTAAGTTGGAAGACTGATGATCTATCAAGACTGGAAGTCTACTATTCAGTTACTAGGTGTCACTGAGAGAAATATTCATAGCTCTAGAAAATATGTAAGAAAATATATTTTATGGAAAAACCCTACATGAAACCAAAAATGAGTCATAAATTGAGTCAGGAGAAAATGGGAATTTGTGCTTAGATTTTTTTATTTTATTTTATTTATTTTTTAGTAAATTAAACAGCTTGAAGCAACCTATGTGGTCATCAATAGAGGAATGAATAAAGAAAATGGGATATTACTCAAACAATAAAAAGGAATGAAATCTTGCCATTTGTGACAACGTAGAGGAGCCTATAGAATATTATGCTAAGTGAAATTAGTTAGAGAAAGACAAGTACCATATGATTTCACCTATATGTGGGATCTAAAAATCCAAAATAAATGAACAAACAAGACAAAACAGAAACAGACCCATAGATACAAAGAACAAGCTGATGGTTGCTAAAGGGGAGATGTGAGAAAATACAAAAAAAAAATATTAAAAATATATAGGCATGCATAAAAAATAAACTAAACCGACTTTTAAAAATGAATGAATTTCCTAATATCAAAGTAGTCTCCATACTTGATAAACTGGGAAATGTTAGAATACTAGTTGGAGTAATACCTGAAATCATCACAGATCAGACAGAATCAATATTAATAAACTTCATAAATCTTCTTACTGGGCATTTTCAAAATTTAGAACATTATTAAACTTTCTATATTTGCTATAAAAAAAACACACCTACTTTTAGTTTCATTTCTATTGCTTTGTAAAGTGTTTCTAATTGATGCAACAAAGTTGAGAGGCTGTCCTTCTATTTACAAAAGCTATGAAGAGGAATACACTTTTAAATTCATTGACTCAATAGTGGAGAAAAAGAGAGATATTACTTTGAACAAATGAAGGGAGATATTATGTTGCTCAAGTGGGATAATATTATGAAAGGCAAATAATGAAGATTTGGGGGTGAGATTAAATTAATTGTGTGGCTTTACAAGTAATTTGAACTCTTCTGCTTCTCAATTTCTTTATTCATAAAATAAGGGTAATAACTCCTAAGTGGACGGGTTGCTGTGATGTGATTAGAGTTTGCAAAAACCATCCTGTGGAAAATGATATTGAACGTTGGTTATTGAGATGCGATTTTCTGGAGTTTATTTGAGAAAATTAAGGATGATTCTCCTGGATACTTTGAAATTACAGACAAAGAAGATCCACAGTTGGATCTTATTTCCTGTATGAATAAAGATGAGCATGGTTAAATTTTGCAGCGATGAATGAAATTTGGGGCACTTTGATGAGCGTCCTGCTATGAGGGCCATTCTGTCATCTGTTTCACATTGTATTGTGTCTGCTAAACTGGTTGGGCAATTTAGCTGAGCCTTAATTTAGCAGGGAATTAGACTATGAAACGAAGAACCAACTTAGTACAACGATCTTGGCATTAAACTTAATAGAAGTAGTGAATCTTGGCACATTTTGGAAGGTTCTGGAAGACATAGAACTAAAATATTGAAAGATGGTACTTCCCATTTCATTTGTCACAGCTGATATATAAGAGCAACAGTAGCATATGATGGGAGTCCAATGTGCTTTGCCATCAAAGGAGAAGATCTAAGATTTGGGTGTGAATTTAGGGGTAAAAGGATGAAGAAGGATGTTTAACCTGGTCTAGTCTCCATCAGGGGGTTCTATCTCCAACTTTGGTAAAAGCAGTTCCCTTGTGGTCCAGCTAATACATTAAGGGAACTAACTCAGAGTTTGGAATCAAACTCCAGCAAATAAGGAAAACATTTCTCTACCTCTCCGTGTTCTTTGTACAGACACACCACTGAAGGCTATTTTATGGAGGGATGCCTGTTTAAAAATAGATTGTGGATTTTATAAAGATGCATTATTTATCTGTAAAACAGGGTTTATAATGTTTACTTATTTCCTTACCTTACATAATTGAATGAGACTTTTAGGTGGAAGGAGTTTTGAAACAATTGATTATTCAGTATAAGCCCAAGGTCACTAGAGAGAGCTTTTGTGAAAATTGCACAAAGAATAAGATAGAAATAGGCCCTCTTTGACTCTTCCTTGACCCTTTGTCCAATTTTGCTTTTCTTTCAAAATGAGAGGAATAGGAAAGGAATTTATATTAAATATGTTTTTCAACTTCAGTGACAGTAATTCAACAGGAGAGCTGAAAGACAATATGTGTAATTGTTAAGAACAGGGATTTCGGAGCCAGGCTGTTGGGTTTGAGCTTTGTCTCTGCCACTTACTTCGACCTTTGACAAGTCATTTAGCGTCTCTGCTCCACGGTTTCCTTTATGTCAAAAGGGGTAATTCCATAAAGTCATTGTCAGGATTAACTGAATTACTTCATGTGCAATACTGAGAATAGTGCCTGATGCTTCCTAAATTCTCAGAAATTATCAGGCAATTTTCTTCCTCTTCATCTTATTACTGGAAAGGTAGCCAGCCATTTCTTGCTCCCATCCCAGGAAATTTATGACAGCCTGAGCTGGTTAGCTGATTTTTTAATTTTTAGGGAGAATGTGGAAGGATATTTGAAATTAGTTCCTTAATATTTGGGGAACCAGCTCCTTATTCTCTAGAATTGGGACATTCTGACTCAGAAAAAAAAATTAAGACTTTCCTCCACATTATTATTATATTTGGAGATGAGTTCAGTTTTGGTGGGAGGTAGAAGGCTTATGTTACAGTGCGTTCTATGTGACAAACTGAAATCTAATTAATTGAAGGAGCCTGTCAAAGCAAGGGGTTGCAACAGCTAGTATGGTTCTGCATGCTCAATATGACTAAGGAATAGATAACCCCATGATACTCTTACCCCTTCTGGTGCCTACGTTTATTGTGCAATAAATATGAGTTAATCTCTGTAGCTGGGAGTTGAGGTTATTAAACATCCTTCCCTTAGCTGGAAATGTCAGAGCTTTAGGTTCCTTATTGCTATTATGTCTACAAGAAAGAATCAAAGCTTTAAAATTAAGCTAATCAGTTGCACTTTTGCTTGGCAGCCTGCACCTTAGGAGAGAAATACTCCCATCCCTCTCTTTTTGTCTTCCTTACCTGCTTTCCTCTGATGACTTACATATCTCACAAATTGTACACATAGTTTAAATACAAGAAATATTTAATAAGAATCTTGCATTACTTTGAATTGTCTGTAGAATTAAAATGATATTGATATTTATTTACTAGAGGCCCAGTGCATGGACTCATGCACTGGTGGGGTCCCATGGCCTGGCCTGAGGGGATTTGGTGGAACCTGGCTCTCTGACATCCCCCAAGGGGTCCCAGATTGTGAAAGGGCATAGGCTAGGCCAAGGGACCCCACCACTGCATGATCAGGGGTGGGAAGGGGACCCAGGAGGGCTCCAGGGAGTGTCCAGCCCATCTCCAGTTCCAATCAGCCAGACCCCAGCAACAAGCTAACCTAGCGGTCACTCTCAGCCCCCTGGTGGTCAGTGCACATCATAGCCATTGTTCAAGTGGTTGAATATGGAATAGTAGCTTAGGCTTTATATATATATATATATATATATATATATATATATATATATATATATATCCCCCATAAATATTTATTGTGATTACTCTTTTAACCATTGGGATATAGTGGTGAATAAAGACAATATAATAAAGTGAGAGTGAAGATATAAATATAAAGAATGATAATTTCAGAAATTGATTAATTTTGTAAAAATTGTTAAACAGGTCAGTGTGATAAAGAAGATAGGATGATGCAAGAAAAAAGACATACAGGCTAAATCATGTCTTCAAAGAAAACTCCAAAAATACCAAAAGCTATAACAAATACAGACTATATTCTTTGACTACCAGAACTTAATGACAACACCAAATTGCAAATTAAAATTAAGGAAAATGTTCTCTTAAGTCATTAAAATAACTCTAGGGACAAATAGGGAAATTAAAATAGTCATTACAGAATCCATAGAAAGTAATGAAAATAACAAGCCCACTTATAAGATGCTACTAAGTCTATATTCAGAAGAATATTCATTGCCCTTAAAGCTTAGCTATTTAAAATAAAGAAGAAAAATAAAAAACCTGTTCTTCAGCTTACATAAGAAGATTGAAAAAGGTGCCAAGGTAATTTAATGGAGAAAAGTTTTGGATTAAAAAAAGAAAAGATCCATGACTCACATTTTCCCCCTATACCTAAAAAGTAACTTCAAGTGGATCATAAATCTAAATGTAAAACCTAAAACCACAAAGCTTCTGATACAAGTAGAACAGTTTTATCAAATTGCAAAACATAAATATGTGTAGTTCATTGTATGCCAATTTTACCCCAATAAACCTATAAAAAAAACACTTTAGAAAAATTGAAAAATAAATAGGATACTATGCAAAAATATTCAATGTATCATGTATAAATGTATTGCATTTTATACATATTTATTAGAAAGTAGAAATTAATGCACAAGTGAAACCTGGCTTAACATTTCTGAAATGGCCAAAACTAGGAAAATAGAAAACTACTCTTAGATGGAAAATAAACCACTCAACTGAGGCTGAATCCTCTCAATCTATACTTCAATATGGCCTTAACCTATAATTTCCATCCCTGGCCATACTCTCTCTCTAGGCATCAGCCAACTGAATTTTAACCATTCATTAAATTAAGTACTTTATGCTTGAAAGATATTTCTATCTTTCTTTACCTGGCAAAGCTCTTCTCATTTTTAAAAATATATATATATATATTTTATTGATTTTTTACAGAGAGGAAGGGAGAGAGCTAGAGAGCTAGAAACATCGATGAGAGAGAAACATCGACCAGCTGCCAGCTGCCTCTTGCGCACCCCCTACCGGGAATGTGCCCGCAACCGACGTACATGCCCTTGACCGGAATCGAACCTAGGACTTTTCAGTCCGCAGACCGACGCTCTACCACTGAGCCAAACCGGCTTTGGCACTCTTCTCATTTTTATCCTCAAAATTCAGACATCATCTTCAGACTTGGCCAAGTCTCTTAGGAAGTATTTCCGCCCCGTCTCTTCTTGCTGCCATTAGTATCTCCTGTAGGGCAGAAGTTTTTCTTCTCATCCTACATCTGTATTTGCATTTCCATTTACCTGACCTTTTTCAAGGCAGAGAAATTGTCTTCTTTATCGATATAATCATGTTTTCCCATTATGTAGGTATGACTCAAATACTAATCAGATGAACAAATGTGAAACACGAGACGCTAGATACAGGGTTGATTGCTCTTCAGTGTTATTGGTTTCTTGGGCAATAAACTCTTTGGCCAGGGACTAAATGACAGGTGTCTGAAGGCTGTGAAGGTTTTAGTTTGCTTGGGCAACAGTAAGAAGAGTAACTCTTAATGACAACTTAGATGGGAGAAACAGTGACTAAGACGGACAGTTTTTTCCATTTCTAATAATCATTTTATGCTTAAACATCACAGGAGAGAAATATCAGTGGTCTTGTTTAGTGCAATGCTCAGATATACTGTCTCTCTGGGAAAATTCGAAAACATCCTATTTTGTGAGTTGATTTCTCGTTCCAAACTGATTTGAAATATCTGCAATAACACAGCTTGAGCTTCTTGATGTGTCGGAACTGCTCACAGTTCATTTTCAGAGCAAGCACTGCAGCTCGGCATTGAAAATGGGTTATAAGGAAATGTGTCTGATTATCATAATTTTATGCGACAAGACTAAGTGTCATCTTTGCTGAGATCTTTTATAAGCGGAGATAGATCTAATTTGTTGAAGGAAATGGGAGCAAGTAAAAATTGGTACATTTTGAAACTACATAGGACAGGGAAAGCAGGGATGATCATGGTTGCTGTTTTGATCATTAAATGCTCCTCCAGGATTTTGTCATCTTTGGTAGGAAAGTCAGTTCAAATCTATGAACATCAGATTCAGACTCCTTCTGTCTAACTGAGGAGATATGTAAAGCTGATTTCCAAGACCTTTCAGAATATGACCTTCTAGGATGGGAGACGCACATTAGTGAAGGGACTGTTGCATTTGATCCTCTTCATCTTGATCCTAATCAATTATTAATAAGAAAAATAATAAGAAAAAAATGATCCCTGACATTGTTGCTCAGTTGGTTGGAGCATCATCCTGTACACTAAAAGGTTGCAGGTTTGATTTCGAGTCAGGACACCTACCTAAGTTGTGGGTTCAATCACTGGTGTTCACTCACATTCTCATGTTGATGTTTCTATCTCTTCCTCTCTCCCTCTTCCTCTCTAAAATCAATTAAAAAAAATATCTCCTGGTTAGGACCGAAATAAGTTTCTTACTGAAAAATTATCTTTTGCTTCATCTTCATGGTTAGTTTTAGTAAGTGGCATTAAGTTCAAGTTGGGATGAAACAGAGAATGCAGGGAGCAAAATATAAAGACTATAACACTCCCCCTGAACAGTTTTTCATTTTATGGTCCTAAGAAATTTCAGAATTGCACATAAGGTGTCAAAATTATGTATAGTACAGTGACTCTGGGAATTCTAAATGATCAGTGTACCGCTAAAAAATATTTTTCCTCTTGGGGACTTTTCTCATTAAAACGAATGCTTTCCCACAGTGATAAATTTTACATTTGGAGTAAACTGCACATTCAGAAGTTAGAGAATTACTAATGGGCTTCCGATTCTTTTTCTCACTGAAGTTAAAATGCTGTGTTCAAGAGGAAATCTTTTAAGAGGGTATTAGATGTTGTGTTTGGAAGACAAATGAACTTGGTGTGAGTCGCTCTTCTGGAGTCTTCTCCAGAGTCTAAGAAAACCGAACACCTGGGCAATGGAATTGAGTTTTATGTTTCACCTTCAACATTAATAACCTGGATGAGATTTGCATTTTAGGGTAAAAGTCAGGACTATCTCAACCATAACATTTCCTTTTCACAGTGTTTGCAGCAAGCAAAAGATTTACATAGCATTTTAACTGTAAGTTAGAAAAGGTCAGGACGGTTGAAGTATTATTTAAATTCAGAAATGATTAAAAACAATAAATGGAATTCTTTATTCAGTAGGTCAAGTAACTTGCAAAGGCAACATGAGGCAACATGGATAAAACCATTCGTCTAAGAGTTTAAAAGTCTAACTTTTCTCATAGGCCTGGCCCTTCAATAACCAAGGTGGTCTGCATGCCTGCTCTGGGTACTGATGCCTCATCAGTGAAATGGGCTCATGGGATTATAGTTCAAGTCCAGTCTCTGCCAGTATTGATAACTCTCCCGTTCTTTTTAGGGAATCATTTTGCATTTGACTCAGAGGCAATGAAGATTGACAGAAGGTGGTTCTTCTTAAATTATTCTTTTAAAATCAGACTATTAAGATATATTTCTAGAAGTGGGATCACTGGGTCAAATGCCTTTGAGGAAACTCCACACTGTTTTCCATAGTGGCTGCACCAGTCTGCATTCCCACCAGCAGTACACTAGGGTTCCTTTTTCTCCACATCCTCACTAGCACTTGTTGTTTGTTGATTTATACGTGGTAGCCATTCTGGCAGGTATGGGGTGGTACCTCATGGCCATTTTAATTTGTATCTCTCTGATGATTAGTGACATTGAGCATTTTTTCATATATTTCTTGGCTATTTGTAGGTGCCCTCTTTGGCGAAGTGTCTATTTAGGTCCTTTTGCCCATTTTTAAATTGGATTGTTTGTCTTTTGTTGAGTTGTATGAGTACTTTATATATTTATCGATATCTTATCAGATGTATCACTGGCAAATATGTTCTCCCATACAGTGTGTTCCCTTTTCATTTTGATGCTGGTTTCTTTTGCTGTGCAAAGGCTTTTTATTTTGATATAGTCCCATTTGTTTCCTTTTCTTTTTTTTCTTTTTTTAATCTCTTGCCCTAGGTATAATATCAATGAAAACACTGCTATGTGAGTTGTCTGATATTTTGCTGCATACATTTTCTTCTAGGATTTTTATGGGTTCAAGAGTTACATTTAAGTCTTTTATCTATTTTTAATTTATTCTTGTGTATGGTATAAGTTGGTGGCCTAGTTTCATTTTTTTTGCATGTACCTGTCCCATTATCCCAACATAATTTATTAAAGAGACTGTCTTTATTCCATCATATGCTCTTGCCTCCTTTGTAAAATACATACTAATTGAATATAATGGCTTGGGTTGATTTATGGATTCCAGCAATCCCACTTCGAGGAATATATCCTAAGAAGCCTGAAACACCAATCAGAAAGAATATATGAACCCCTGTGTCATAGCAGCATTATTTACAATAGCTAAGATCTGAAAACAGCCCAAGTGTCCATTAGTAGCCAAGTGGATAAAAAAGCTGTGGTACATTTACATCATGTAATATTATGCAGCTGTAAAAAAGAAGGACATCATACCCTTTGAGACAACATGGAGGGACCTGAAGAGTACTTTGCTAAGTGAAATAAGCTAGAGAAAGACAAATCTCACATGATCTCACTTGTATGTGGAATCTAATGAACAAAATAAACTGACATGGGAGTATGTAACAGACTGAGGATTCTCAGAAGGAAGGGTTGGGTAAGATGGCAGGGAGAAGAGATTAACCAAATAATTAATATGCATATATGCATACTCCATGGACACAATGATAAGTTTTGTGGCCAGTGACATGGGCTGTGAAAGAATCACAACTGAGAGAGAGATGGAAGTGGAGAGAAAAGTTATTTTACTTTCCCTGTGGGAAAAGGGCAGGTGCATTGTTAATCAATACAAAGGGTTAGAAATAAATGGCTACATGCTCCTTTAAAGCTTTGACTGCTGTTGCTAGAAGGGAGGGGGAGTTTTGAGCTGACATTGAGCAGACATCAGGTGGTTGTCCCCAGGAGATAGTCAGGGCAGATGTCCCAGGGAGGTGTCTTATCAATATTTTTCCAAAGCCTGTAAAATATTCTTAGAGTGAATGTTATGAAGAGTTCAAAAGAGGCTTGTTTGAAGGGGAAGAAGAGCAGGGAACTTTCTACTAATTATCCCAGCATGGAAGAGGGGTATTCATGCAATAAATAGCCTTGGCACTACCTTATTCTGTCCCTCAGTTTAAACAGAAGGGCTGTTTGAATCAGAGGAGCTAACAATCTTGGCATTTAATTAGCAGGTGCTTCTTATAAATTGTGGAAAGCCACTGCAAAGAAAAAGATCTTTTTTTTCTTCCTGTCCTTGCACACAGACAATAGTGCAGTGAAGGCCTGCGGAAGGGGTAGTGGGAAGGACAGGATCGATGAAGGGGGGAAAAAGGGACATCTGTAATACTTTCAACAATAAACATAACTTTTAAAAAAAATTCAGGATATTCCTAAGAAACTAGAAACACCAATCAGAAAGGATATTTGCACCCCTATGTTCATAGCAGCACAATCTACAATAGCTAGAATTTGGAAATAGCCTAGGTACCCGTCAGCAGATGATTGGATAAAAATACTATGGTACATTTACACAATGGAATACTATGCTGCCATAAGAAAGAAGGAATTCTCATCATTTGCAGCAACCTGGATGGAATTGGAGAACATCATGCTGAGTGAAATAAGCCAGTCAATGAAAGAGAAACACCACATGACCTCACTCATTTATGGATAATAAAGAACATTATAAACTGATGAACCAAAAGATAGATATAGAGACAGTAAAGCGACAAGCAGACTGTCAAATTACAGTGGGGAGGGTAGGAAGATCTGGGGGAGATAATAGATCAACCGAAGGACTTGTATACATGCATATAAGTACAACCAATGGACACAAAACTCTGGGGAGGGAGGGTATGTATGGGGGGGGGCAATGTTAAAATATGTACACAGAAAATAATTTAATAAAAAAATGTAAAAAAAAAAAATTCAGGATATTAAGCCTTGGCTGGGTGGCTCAGTTGGTTGGAGCATCCACCCAATAAGCAAAAGTTGAAGGTTTGATCCTCGGTCAGGGCAAGGTAGAGGAGACAACCACTGAATGCATAAACAGGCAGAACAACATGTGGAACAACAAATACACACACACACACACATATACATACACACACACACACACACACACACACACACACACACACATATATATATATACATATATATATATATATATATATACATATATCTGCCTCTCTGTCTCTCTTTTCATTGCTGTGCTTCCCATCACATGCGTTAATTTTAAGTTCAGCATAAAATAAATACTAACCGTACAGCCTGTATTTAGAAGTGTGTGTCTAAAATATAACTTTTTCTTGGAGGTAGTATAGTATGCTAATTATCCACCAGAGTTCCTTTTATATTTAAGCCCCTTAAAACCTGAGCTGTAATGGAGGTTGTCAATCTAGAAACAGAAGCCAGCTTAAAAAGCATTAATAGGAAAAACAACAGCTGTCATAAATAGGGCTTCATATGCCATTTAAATATGGTATAAGTTGCTCCTGAGAACGAAAGGGCTTGGGTATTTAGGGAAATCTAGTAACACTTCCACCCAAAATTCAGATACAAATTTCAATTCTGTTTAGTTTTGCAGTAATGCTCATGGTCAGTGATCACCACGGTTCTGGGCTTGGTGGAGGACCCTCATAAAGAAAGCCCTCAGTGGAGCTTGCAGACTTCCACTATTATTATGAAATGAGTACCTTTTTATTTTAGAGAGCTTTTTTTTTTTTTTTTTTAAATAACATATCCTAAATCCCAACATGTATAATAAATATCCACTTATCCTACAGTTAAGCTGTGTTCAACTTCCATAATTCAAAACATAATTATGATAAAATGTATTCAGAGGAGAGAGAAATTATTGTCATAAGACACAGATATTTTGTTCTTAAGGAAAGATGTGAGTTTGTGCTTTAAGCTGAATGACCTAGAAGCTTCTCTTAAAATAAGGATTTAATTAAATAGAGTAGGTTACCTATTTCTTTAAAACTGGAATATTAAATTTTGTAATCGATTGTAGAGTGGAATTATAGATGTGGCAGTCATGAAAATTTACTGCTCAGATCTCCAGCTGCAGGGAACATCACTGTCTGATGGCTTTATCTGCTGCCTCAGTGGACCAGCACTGCCTTTATGCTAAGACCACAATGCTTGTGAGCAGCTCTCAGCCAATGGCTGAGCGTGACCACCATATTAAAGCAAACCCATTCTTTCAAGATGCTAGGCCCCTCCCATTTGTTTTTGGATCAAGAGCTCCCTGTTGGTTAGGCTCAACCTTTCACTCAACTGTGTTGCTATCCGTGACTCCTTCTGCCCGATCCTCTTTACTCCCCGACCTCTTTCCACATGTCATGGTGTGAAGGCTCATCCTTCCTTCTCTTGCTTTCTCTCCCAGTAAATCTTTTGCATGTAGAGTAATCTTATCTTGGTATGTGCTCCTCAGTGGACCTAAACTCACACAGGTGATTATGAGAGTGGTGGAAGAACATGGGTGGAAGGATGACAATGAGGAACTAGCTCACTTAGCACTTAGTGGGTAAAGAAGATGCCACCTGGAGCAGATCATCCCCTGGCACAATTTGCTGGCTCCATAGCTAACTATTCTACCAGTGGTAACCTGATAAAACATGCCAGTCCATGGAAATGCCCTTGCAGAAGTTTGGGAGATATTGTGGGGGGCAATGTTTATAATGATGACAGCCTTGGCTTGTTAGTGCTAAACTATCTGGTATTGCCATCTGCAGAGGGATAATGAGAATCTGAAAGCTGTTAGAAGCTAAGTGTGGGAACCAGGGGGCCTCTTTGGTAGCTTAAAAAGAGTCTCTATTCTTCTGAGTACAAGAGCAGAGACAGATGTACAACAAAATGAAGATTTGATAGTCACAGGGCTCCAGAGACATTTGAATGCTTATCATCTAAGGCCGTGGTTGGCAGACCACGGCTCTCGAGCCACATGCAGCTCTTTGGCCCTTTGAGTGTGGCTCTTCCACAAAATTAGAAGAAGTGGCATTAGAAGAAGTTTAAGTTTAAAAAATTTGGCTCTCAAAAGAAATTTCAATCGTTATACTGTTGATATTTGGCTCTGTTGACTGAGTTTGCCGGCCACTGATCTAAGGCATTCGGCATTCTGGCTTAGAAACCTGGAACCCTGACACAGGGACTGGGACATTTGGATTGATATTCATAAGGAGGCTAGGTCTTGAGATCCTCTGAAATCCTTAGAGATTGAAAAGTTAGTTCACCCTTTGCTAGAAGGCCTCAAGTGTACGGCAATAGGCGACCCCCTTAGGGAGTGTTCCTAGTTCCTTTCCTGGCTTCTAGGGTATTTGAGGTTAAATCCCAGCAAATCGCAGCTGCTGGGACAGGTAAGGGAAAAACTATGCAGTGATTGCATCATAAGAATTCGTTATAAAGTACCAGACAGGGGTCGTAGGAGTATGCCTGTGATTGGATTCCCAGGGTGCTCTATCAAGGGGCTGCAATGCAAGATAAGACAAGCAGGAATTCATTAACTTGGTGGTATTCCCTGGCAAGGACCACAGAGATGAGGCTAACTTCCCACTCAGTTGGCTGTAAAATCTTAGAAGAATTGAGAGCCAGTGCTGAGCTCTCAATACGACATGATTCTAAAAGGAGACCAAGAGGTTACTTGGTGGCAATCAACGAACTACATTAAGACCCTGTGTCCTGGAATGGCTAGCAGTTTGCCATTATGGGGATAGATGCTGTCTTGGGGCTATGAAATGATCCATAGGCACTGAATTCTACTCAAATTATGCCTGACCAGGGGACCCCTTCCTAGTGGAGGAGTGGAGGAGTAGGTCCGTGGGATACACAGATTGTATCCCATATTGCCATGCTGAAGCAGCTGTCATCACAGAATGCTGAAGCACCCTTTCATAGACACAGTTTCAGAAGTATCTCTGAAAGAATGAGTAGCAGTTTTTTTCAGGAAATAAGCCATGCATCAAACCGGAGACTTCCATATGATGCTGTGTCCACAGTGAGAATACATGGGCCTGGCCTGGTCACTGAACAGTGGTTAGAGCATTGTCCCAACACTGAAGGGTCTTGGGTTCAATTCCCAGTCAGTCAAGGGCACGTACCTGGGTCTCAGGTTTGATTTCTGGCCCTGACTGGGGCATGTGCAGGAGGCAACCGATCAATGTCTCTCTCTCCCTCTCCCTCTCCCTTTCCCCCCCCCCCCCCCCCCCCCACTCTTCCACTCTCCCTCCCTTGCACTTTCTAAAAATCAATGGCAAAAAAAATCCTTGGGTAAGGATTAATGAAAAACAAAAGCAGAAACCAAAAATAATTGGTCCTGGAACAAAGGAATTGAAATGTGAGTGGCCCTACATGCCATTCCCAATGACCCACTGAGGGGGACATTGTGCTTCCTTTCCCCCAACTCCAGACTCCACAGGGTTAGAGGACTTGGTCCTCAAAGGAGACCTACTCATGCCAGGGGCACAGGAGGTTTACATGTGCTGTCAGAGCACTTGGGATTCCATGCCAAGGGACCAGAACAGAGGTAGGAGTCATCATCATGGCTGGGATTAGTAGCTCTGATCAGCCAGAGGATATAGGGAACTTTCATACAATGGGGCAGGAAGAAGTACGTGTGGTGCTCAGGTGATCCTGCTGGTACTATTGTAATTTAGCACACTGGAATCATGCATGAGCAGACAAGGTGCCACCCTGTGATCTAGAAAAGTATGGAGGCTGAGGGTCACCCCCTCAGGAAGGATGTTTTGGGTCATACTACCAGGCAAGCCACCCTAGTAGGTCATAGTCCCTCCTGAGACAACAGATGAAGGTGCAAAGAGTTTAGAATGGAAATGAATACCCATTGTGGCCCAGTGGGGGAATTATAGTGATGAAGTTATAGTTCATTCCACCAATCTCCCTCTTTTTGAAAAAAAAAAATTCTCACCCAAGGATATGTTTTTATTGATTTTAGTGAGGTATGTGTGATAAATAATATGGGCAACATACACAGATGTTTTATATATGTACTTATATATACACATACAAGTGTATAAAACAAACATTTTTTTCTACTATTTAATAAGAACTTTTAAATATCAAGAAACCTGTTTCTTGGTTTAGTGATTGTGATCATTATTTCACACTCTATATAAATATCTAATAACCTAAAACTCAAATAATGTTAAATGTCAGTTATATCCCAATAACAAAATGAAACCTCAGGACTCACACTGAAAGTGTGCAGAAGGCATGAACATTCAGAGATACAAATCTATAATAATAAAAGCGTAATATTCAAACTAGGCCGGATGTCCTTCTGGACTACATTCCGGATTTGCATGGAAGCCTTTTATTATAAAGAACAATAAAGACTTTTTGGAGACTGATATTTATTGAAGTGCTTACTTTCACACAATGTTTTAAGCACTTTACATGCAATTTGTTTAATCCCCACAGCAATCCTATGAGGAGGGTATTTTGTTATTCATTTTATAGATGAGGAAACTAAGGCGCAGAGAGGTTAATTCACTACCAGCAGTCTCATTAGTGGTGCATGTGGGATTGGCTCCAAAGTCCACGCTCTGCACCACCATCCACATTACTCTTCATAAAGGTGGTGCAGACTCACAACCGCTTAGCCACAACTTTGAAATTCTCCTCTGATAACTGACATCTCTGATTATAGCACACTGGATGGAAAAATCTGACCTGATGGAATTAAATGACAGCAAAGCCTGAAATGAACTAACACAAGGTTATTTATAGTTATTATTTATCCCATCTAGTGACATATTAATTACTATTTCACTGCAGAAGTATAAATGTAGTTAATTACAGGGTGATGTCCCACACCCTGCTGGGATGGTTCATAATATACAGCACATACACTGTATAGGGGAGGACTAGACAGAAAATCAATAGTGATGGAAAATCAGGAAGGGCTGAGGGAGAATGATGCTCCAAGAGGGACTCATGGATTAATAACCTGCCACCCTATATTAATTGTGGGGGTTCAGAATGAGGTACCCCAAGATATGGTTTTGTGGTATGTAGATTGTTTTGAGCTAAACGCAACTTTATCTATCGGCTCAAGAGAAACTTCTACCCCTCCCATAACTACCTAGAAGAACTTAAATTAGAGGCCTGGCACATAATAAGAGATTGGTAGACATAACCTTTTTTGAACCACCTGTTTGGCAGGTTAACTACTGGTTACAGAACATATGCTCTCCCTGAAATGACCTTATGAAGCTTCAAGGTGTGTTAACTCATCCCTAGCTCAGCATGTCTCTTATCTCCCACTTCCCTTTCTGAATTTCTCGGGCATGTGGGGTTTCTGCTCTCTCGTGTAGGAGAAGCTCCAATTCATATCTATGTATTACATTTGGTTATTTTCTCTTGTTAACCTGTCTCATGTCTACTTAATTATCAGATCTCCCATGAGATCTGCTCCAAAGGACATGGCAATGGGGTGGGTTTGCAATGGGGTTGGTTTGGAGGAAGCATGAGTCCAGTTTGATGTGCTTTGGCGATATCAGCAGGGACAGTAAGTGAGCAGCAGGGTATATTGATGTGGAAGTCAAGGACAGCTCTCTGCTGGAGACTGAAATTTGTGTTTTAGAAGTAGGGAGTGTGAAAAGCCGTTGACATATCAAGGAAGACAGAACATTGTTTAGCCATTTGTAGGTTATTGACGGCTTTGGTGTAGGCTGTTTCCATGCAATGTTACTGGTGGAAACTTAGGCTGTGGTAAGGTGAAAATGGAGATAAAAGAAAATACAGGCAACACTTTCAAGAAGTTTGACTCTTAAGGATGAAGGGGGAGGGGGAAGTGATAAGTGGAGAAGGCCGTGAGGCTACTGGGAAGATTATTGGGACTTGAGCATACTGTAGAGCACAAGATGGAAAAGGCATAATCAATATGCAGGTTGGCACAGGGATCCAGCATGCTCGTGGAGGGAGGATGGGCCTTAGACATGAGGAGGAAGAGGTATTCACTTGTTTTAGTTGGGAAGGATCTCACATGCGCAAATTCTATGTACACAGTCTTAATGTTTGAAACAAAGGGGATGAAGAGATCCCATCAGGTTAAGTACGCGTTAGTGCCTCACTTAAGGGATGTGGGAGTGAGATGCACATGCAGATTTGACGAAAGAAGAACAGATTTGTTCATTGTGACAGATCATTAATGAGATTAGTACAACGTTGCCATGCAGTTTTGAGCATCTGTTGAGATGAGAGTCAACGGCTCATTTTAGTACCAAATGGTAGCATTTTTTCCCCCAGCAAGGCCTTTTCCTAGTATGGCTGTGAGGGTACGGGAGTAGAAATACCCCCATTCAGAGAGAGCTGTGTCCTTTCAGCAGACCTCTCCCAGTTTAAAGAATATTACATCCCCAACAAATAGTTGTCAGTTTCTAAATAACGATTGCAGCAGAAGTACTCAAATGAAGTTTTCAGTGTAGACTTTAAACCAAGTTTGGGCTCAGACTCAAGTGGTCTGGATTGGAATTTCAGCTCTGTATTTACTTAGCTGGGTGTCCTTGGGCAAATTATTTTTCCGTCCTGTGCCTTGACCGCCTCATTTCTTAAAATAAGTTAATTGATGGACAACACTTAGAATACTGCTTGCTCATAAGAAGGGCTCAAAAGGTGGGCCTAATGGATAGTAGGTGAAGGAGCCAATAAACCAGGCAGTCTGGCTGCAGAGTCTAGGTTCCTAAGCAGAAATCGAGGTTTCTCAGGGAGTTCCCAGGTTAGCTGCCATTTTTAAAATTTATAAATACCATCTGCAGAAATACAGCTTTTTGAAGAGCACTCTTATATTTTCAGTTTGTTCACTAAAAGTCAATGAAGAATAAGTGCTTTATAATATGTATTCTGTAAGACTTTTCTGAGTGATTTAGTGGCTCGACATTTCTATCATAATACGCTACATCTAGATCCCACTCAATTTGGTGTCATCAAGAAAGAAGGAGAGATAGAGGAATGGAGGCAGAGAAAGCAGGCTCTTAGGTGTCTGTGTCTTTTCTTATAAGGACACTAAGCTCCCTGTGGGCTTCACCCTCATGAACTAATCACCCCCAAAAGCCTCTCCTCCTTATGCTATTTTATTGGGGCTAGGATTTCAGTATGTGAATTTGGGGCAGTGGGGTAGTATGAACATTTAGTCCATGGCATTCCTGAATACTGTCTGTGAATTTAAATACTTTAAAAAAATGAATAGCTCATTAATGGGAAATAGAAAGTACCAAGAACAGTCTTGTATCAGGGTCACCTGCATTCTTCATTCCTGTGGCCTTCAGCATTAGTGTTGATTGAGTGGTTTCTTGGTTCTCTTAGATTTTTTTCTGTACAGGTATTATTTTAGCTCTTTCTAGTCCTTTGCTTTAGCATTTTCCCCAAAGAGTGTTTCCTGACATTTCTTCTCTGCCTCCCCTTCCTCTGTTCTTAATATTTATGCAGATTGCTAATTACTCTTCTAAACCTGATTTACAAAGATCTGTGTTGCCCTGTAAGATAATCGCCTACTTTTCAAACGGTGACACAGAATGATAAAAATCTTGGTTTCCTTGAATACTCAGGGAATGAGTCACTCAGTTCTGCTTACAAGAGTTTTTGTAGGGGCTTTTAGTCAACACTGGTTATTCCATGTTCTGTGTTCTAAGCATTTTAAAACAAATATACCATCCATTTTCTTGTGAATACTTGTAAAAGCATTCTTTCAGTTTGCCATAGAGACATTTTGATCTCTGCCAGTATTTTAAAGATTCTGATTACTTCTTGGTAATTTGTTATATCAGCACGATATATAACTTATATTTTCCTCATCCTTATTTTAATACATATATCGTAACCCATGTTTCTATGTCTAGAAATCTCTTTCATTGGTGGGATGTGATCCCTCATTTTCTTGCGTATCAGAAACAATAATAATTTAAAATGTATATTTAATGCCATGGGAGTTGTAGTATTCATTTAATATCAATGATTTGAAGCTAATAAAAAATGGATTCAATGTAAAATCATTTTGCTTTTAGACTTTGCTGTTTTATCCTAAATTCCAATTTGACCCCTTCCACTTCACTCGCTTTCTTCCCCACAAAAGACTAGAACTCAAATTAAAGTTTTGTTGTATAATAAAAGTTACTGAGTAAGAGTGTTTCATCTGAATGTTTGGTGCTCTGCCCAGTATGTGGCAAGATTCAATCGAGCATGAAAATCAACATTATCATTACTGTCTCAACACCAATAATTTGAAGGAAGAACAACCCTTAATTTAAAAATAAAATTGAATCAGCACTAAAAATGTTGCTGCTGCCAGCATTCTTGTATATCAGAACACTTTCCACATAATATTTTAAAACAATACATTATGAAAATTATTTTCAGGAGCACTTAGAAAGAAAGAAAGAAAGAAAAGAACAATTGTGAAGTTATTATAGGTAAACATGGGAAAGTTTGACTATGCCACCATTTCAAAATTGCTATGGCTATAACAAAAAGGACATTCTTTCATTACCTATACTTACTATTGTGGACAAAACTGAAGCAGTTTTCAGTGATTATCTTAATCACCAGAAAAGTAATGTATTGAGTTTCCATTGCATGTAGTATCCTCCTGGTGTTATACTTAGAGAAGTATTTGGGTTTTAATTATTATAGGGAAATATTTATATATTCATTCAGTATTGGGAGATTATATCTTTCCCAATTCAGTGATATCAACATCCATTGTTGATCGTAGTATAAAATACAGCACTACATTCATAGGTTTATACTTCAGAAAACTTTCTCTCAAGAATGAAGAATGAACCCCAGTAGTGGACACAATCTTCTGATTTTGCTAAATCTCTTTCCAATTTCCACAACTTTGACAGACTCCATTAATCACCTCCTCATTCTGGAAGCTTGAGACTCCAATGATTTTTGTTATAATAACCTTCAGATTTCTCTTTTTATGTCCTACCTGAAGGAGCCTTTTATTCTAGTGCCTTAAATGCAGCTGCCCCAGGAATACTAGTTGGTCTTCTTTTGTGCACATTAATTCTCAGTAACTGTT